>NC_139555.1:1210000-1810000 GCF_965112155.1 Podarcis liolepis
AATAAAAGCAGGAAGGGTAGCCGGCCCCTTTTTAGTACCCCCAATTGAAGGACTCCATATATCCCCGCTAGGCATAGTCCCCCAAAAAACGCCCGGTGAGTATCGCATGATCCACAACCTCTCTTACCCAAAAGGGGGGTCCGTCAATGATGCAATACCACAGGAACTCTGCACAGTTAGATATGCCACTTTTGACCAAGCTGTACAGCTCATACGCAAGTTCGGTAAAGGTGCACTGCTGGCAAAATGTGACATTGAGTCGGCCTTTAGACTCTTGCCAGTTCATCCGGAAGATTTCCGGTGGCTTGGATTCAAATTTGAGGGGGCGTATTTTGTAGACAAAGCAATGCCCATGGGCTGCTCTGTGGCCTGCGCAGCCTTTGAGGCATTCAGCACCTTCCTGGACTGGGCGCTTCGCTTTAGAACCGGCGCCGAGGGCGTGTCGCACTACCTGGACGACTTTATCCTCGTGGCCAATAGCAGGGTTAAGTGCTCAGAGCTCCTTGAAGCCTTCATATCACTAGCAGGAGAATTGGGGGTTCCTCTGGCCGCCGACAAAACTGAGGGTCCGGCTACGACCATGGTTTACTTAGGTATCGAGTTGGACACTGTCGCTCAGACCTCAAAACTTCCCAAGGAAAAACTCATCGCGCTTGGCGACTTGATTCGCCAGCTGCTCCCCCTAAGAAAAGTTACACTCAGGCAAATCCAGTCACTGTTAGGCCACTTAAATTTTGCTTGCCGCGTGGTTTCCCCTGGCCGCCCATTTTGTGGCCGCCTTGCGAAGTTGTCAGCAGGGCTGCGTTCCCCTCACCATAGGGTACGGCTATCTAAGGAAGTGAAATCCGACCTGGAGGTCTGGTTGAAGTTCTTGCAGAACTACAACGGCATTTCTTTATGGCAGGACAACCTGTCACTGCAGGTTGACTTCCAGGTCCATTCGGATGCGTCGGGCTCACAGGGGTTTGGCGTTTACTTTAGGGGCCAATGGTGTGCTCAGCGCTGGCCCGCAGACTGGCAAGGGGGCCCCATTACCAGAGATTTAACATTCCTGGAATTCTTTCCGATAGTAGTGGCGGTGCACCTGTGGCCGGAAACCTTTAGTAACCATAGGGTGTGCTTCCACACCGACAATCAGGCCGTGGTGGCAGTACTCTCCAGGCAGGCCGCGCGGTCACCAAGGGTAGGCGTCCTCCTGCGTTCCTTCGTTCTCCGGTGTTTAGAGCTCAACATCCACTTCTCTGCAAAATTTGTGCCTGGTGTAAATAATGACATCGCGGATGCCCTATCTCGCTTTCAGATGGACCGCTTCCGCTCGTTGGCACCGGATGCACAGCTTCTGCCGCAGCCATTCCCGGAACATCTGTGGAGTCTTGGGGACCTGAGGCATGGGGACCAGAGGCCTGGGAGCCAGAAGTGATTCAGGGAGTAATGGCCTCATTGGCACCTTCCACTTTGAGATCGTATAAGAAGGCTTGGTCAGATTTTTTAAAATTCCGTGACAAAACCCGAACCACCAAGGGCAATGCCCCTCCCGTCAAGCCTGAGGTGCTATCTTACCTAGTTTACCTAAGACGCTTGGGCCGCGCCCCCAGAACCCTCAACCTTCAAGCCGCAGCAATTTCATTCTTTTACAAGGCGGTATTTTCCACTGACCCTTGTGACGATTTTGTTATACGAAGGACTTTAGAGGGTTGGCGCAGGCTACAGCCCCCAAACTGCGATACAAGAAGGCCGATATCATTCGACATCCTTTCCCAAATCCATAAAAAATTGCGTGCATTATGCTGGTCAAAGTACGAGGCCCGCCTATTTTCAGCAGCGTATTCCATTGCCTTTTTCGGAGCGCTGCGCGTAGGTGAGGTAGTTTATGAAGCAGGTTGGCACGGTTCCTCCCGGGGCTTGCTTTTAAGTGATGTTACCCTGTCACGGGAGGACCTGGTAATACGAATACGCAGCTCCAAAACAGACCAGCACGGGAGGGGGGCTCTGGTTCAGCTGATGGCCACAGCCAGGCCTGGCCCATGTCCAGTAAAAGACACGAGGCGCTTCTTATCCCTGAGGGTCACCTCGGCAGGGCCTCTATTGATTCACGCAGATGGTTTACCTTTGACGCGTCACCAGTTCACGCGGGTCATGCGCTTAGCGCTAGCAGCATGCGGCATCCCCGCAGCAGAATTTGCAGCACACTCCTTCAGGATTGGAGCAGCCACCACGGCAATGCACCTGGGTCTTACAACAGAAAGGATTAGGGATTTAGGTCGTTGGAAGTCTGATGCGTACAAACGTTACTTGAGAAAGAATTTGTGATAGTGATTGACCATGGCCTTTTATCTCAATTTCCTACAGGTGACATGGGGGCGCGCGTCTGGATTATCGGGCACAGTATTGTGCATTGGGCCAGGGTCCGCGCCATTAATTCCGGTCTCGGGCCATGCCTGGGCTTCCCACCTGACATCACCATTTCCTGGGTCTCCCGGAGGGGAATGCGCTGGGCCGAGATGCTTCCGGCAGTTATGGCCAGAGCGGCAGTAGAGGGCCCCCCAGACGCTTTACTTATACAATTAGGGGAAAACGACCTAGCCTACAGGAAGGCAATTGATTTGCAGTGGCACATTTTTAGCGACTTCGAGGAGCTGAAGGCAGCTTACCCGAATGTCACAATTATTTGGGCCTCGCTGATGGAGAGGCGGGTTTGGAGAGATTGCAGGTGCCCGATAGCTATAAATAGGGCTAGGAAAGCCTTGGATCGGGCGGTGGCGCGTAGAGTGGCAGCCCTGGGGGGGATGGTCATTGGCCACCCAGGCATTCGTTTCAACCTTGAGGCCCTCTACCGGTATGATGGCGTGCATCTTTCGGATGCTGGTAATGATGTTTGGCTGATGGATATTGCTAAGGGGATAAGGGAGTGGATTCAGGCATGAGAGTATTGGCGGCGAGCGGCTGCTCGGTGGCGGTAGGCATTGGTAAGAAGGGGTTAAGAGGATGTGTGTGGGGGAGGAACGCCATCACCTCCCCCCAGTGAACGAAGGGTGGTCCGTTAGAGGACTCCGGGGGGGCGTGGCCCTGTCCGAAGCCTATGGAGGTGTGGGCCAAAGGCACGCCCCAGAGCGGTGACCCGGGGGAGCTCTTAGCCGACGTGCCTCAGCGGGAGACTCCCCCGATCAGTGTTAACCCTTCACCGTGTCTCCAGCAAATGGGCTGGAGCCGGATAGTCGTTAGGACCAATGCCTAAGCCAATGCCTCTCATTCCTGAATTCAATAAAGTTGTGGCCTAATTCGCCCAATTAACCTTAATCATGGTGTCTCGTGTGTTTATTTATCTTGGTGGGGGGCGGGAACTCGCCACGCAAAGCCACTTCCGGGCCTGCCCCAAGGAGGTGGTGTTGCGGGCATCACGCCCTTCCCCACGTGAGCGGGGGCTGGTTTCAGCCCCCGCGAGAGCAGGGGAATCCCATCCGGCCACGCCTCCCGGCCAGCCAATCGGCTGGCTGGAGGGGGCGTGGCTTGCCCTATTTAGGGCCGGAGCGGAGGGGGCTCGCCCTCTCTTCTCCGGCTAGCCCCGCGTTTCCCCACCCTCCCTCCCTTTAGTTGGGATTTAGGTAGGCTGACTTTGCTATGGGCTTCGGCCTGTCGCCGCAAGGGGCATGGTAGGAATTTTTCCCAATCGGCACTTTCCAGCCTTTTGGTTTTTCGCCTACCTCGTAGCAACTCGTCACAACTCTTCGGCATTGGCGGTAGGCATTGGTAAGAAGGGGTTAAGAGGATGTGTGGGGGGGAGGAACGCCATCACCTCCCCCCAGTGAACGAAGGGTGGTCCGTTAGAGGACTCCGGGGGGGCGTGGCCCTGTCCGAAGCCTATGGAGGTGTGGGCCAAAGGCACGCCCCAGAGCGGTGACCCGGGGGAGCTCTTAGCCGACGTGCCTCAGCGGGAGACTCCCCCGATCAGTGTTAACCCTTCACCGTGTCTCCAGCAAATGGGCTGGAGCCGGATAGTCGTTAGGACCAATGCCTAAGCCAATGCCTCTCATTCCTGAATTCAATAAAGTTGTGGCCTAATTCGCCCAATTAACCTTAATCATGGTGTCTCGTGTGTTTATTTATCTTGGTGGGGGGCGGGAACTCGCCATGCAACTGCTGGGGATCCACCAGTGTTAATTCCTCCCCTGTGATCCTAATGCTAGGTCAATGAACCACCATTTTAAATTCCCCATAATGCCCTGGAGCAACCTTTCCCAACCTGGTGCCCTCCAGGTGTTGCTGGACTCCAACTCTTATCAGTCCTAGCCGCCCTGCTCAATGGCCATGAATGCTGGGAGTTGTAGTCCAACAACAGCTGGAAGGCATGAGGTTGGAAAAGACTGCTCTGGAGCACCACTTGCTTCAGGGGCACTGTGGGAAATTTTAAATGGTGTCTCAGAGACATCTACTGCAGTTGATAGTGGCAAGGGGCCCACCGATGTTGGAGGGGGTCCAACAGGAGCACTTGCTGAGAGTCCCCTGAAACCTGGAGCTATTGTTTAACTGTTACATATGTCAGGTTTTAGAATAGTGTTCCTGGTGGAAATATCTCAAGAGAGAGCTGGTTAAATCCAAAGAGGCTATGTAGGGTAGTAGACAATGTGGCCAGCTCTGCCTAAGGGGAAACCCTTTTCAAATTCCAGTTCAACCAGGAATCCAGTCTCTCATGTAACTTCCCAGTTACTGATCACATTTCTATCTTGCCTTCTCCTTCCAAGGACTGGTGTATCCTCTTAGTTTAGACTATCTTGACATTCCAGTTCTGGGGCCTCATTTGTGACTCATCTGGGTGATAAGAACATACAAAGAGTCCTGCTGGATCAGGCCGATAACCCACCTAATCCAGCATCCTGTTCTCACAGTGGCCAACCAGATACCAGTGGGAAACCCACAAGCAGAATTTGAGCACATCAGCATTCTCTTCTCCTGTGGTTTCCAGTAGCTAGTATTTACAAGGTGTCCCCTTCATGCTAGGGTATCTACACTGCCAAGACAGACATGAATTTGAGATGGCAGTGGAAGTTGGACACGAAGCCTAGATTCCATGTGATCCCTAGCCTATGTCCATGTCTAAAGTGATCTGGGCTACTGGCCACAACTCAGCCATTGCAGCCATGGGAGATCTGTCTTCATGAATTCCAACATGCATTGGTCCAGGACATAAGTCCCCTACCAACCAGTCTATGGGTAGACTGCCCAGTCAGCTATATGGTTAGCCTGTCCTTGTGCAGAATACCTGCAATGTTCTTGGTGATAATCTATAAATCTATAAAATCATGTGATACAACCCTTTTTGGAGCATGCCATTCTAGAATACAGAGAACCAGCATCTCTTGGAGAAAGCTAGTCTGGATTCCTTCATCCTCACACCCTGGAATCCCGGGGCTGCCAACCTGTATTATTAGGCCCATGGGTACATTTTATTTTTGAGCAAGTGCCATGGCTACTACTCACTCTGGTCACTTCTAATTCCCATCCCCAGATCAGAAAAGAGAGAAAGTGTGCACAAACACATCACTTTTCCAATGGATCTGGGAAAAAGTCATATCCAGAAGAATTAATCTGAGTCTTGAAAAAGCACATAGAGCTGAAACTGGAAGTGGGGAAGGTTGTCACTCTTCCAACTTTCACCTTCAGCTCTATGTACTTTTCAAGAGAAAAATGGTAACCAAGCTGACCACCTCATAGCCATGAGGGCAATGTGTGGCTTGGGGGCTCAAGGTCCCATTGGGCCAAATGGGGTGCTGCTCCACCAGTTTGCAGCCAATCCTGGAGGTGGCACTGACTGTCAGCTTCTACTTCCTTTGTCTCAGCTGGGAGGAGGATGGAGACAAACTAGAATTAGTTGGCTCTGCCCATTACTGGTTTTGCCTACTGTTGGTTCTGCCCAACCAATAACAATGGGCACCAGCCACCAATGCATACATACGTCCCCCCCCCAGCCCCACTGCTTGTATTGAATCAGATGATTGGGCTATCAAGCCCATTCTGTTACCTATGTTCTATTAACTGAAGATACCAAGTCTGTGAATGCTGCTTGTAAACTCTGGCCAAGTAACTCATTCATCATGGGCTTTCTGCCATCCAAATCTTGTCTCCCACTTGTTTCCCTCTGCTTTATCATGCCAAAAAGCTCAACTGCAAAGACTGAGTAAACATATCCCAACCTTTATGGATGATTTATGCTTGTATTATTAAATGTTTTCTCTCCTTTAATTTACAGAGTTAAAACACATTTTCACTCTTTTTCTGCTGATCAAACGCTCGAGTAGTTTTTAATAACTGAAGAAGCATTGTGATAGCAAGAGGTGGGCAAGACTGATTTCACACTTGGAGGATGATCAAGCGAAGTTCGCCTCCTTGGTCTCTTCTGCAGAGCTGGGGTGGAAGGGAAGGGAGCCTGTTTAGATTTCTTCTCAATAAATCATTTTTCTATGGAGCCACAGGACTTTGCCAAGTCCTTGAAAACTGGGAATATGTGATCCTGCAAAAGTTTATAAGGGCTTGTATTGACTGAAATTGACATCAAGCCTCGGTTAACATAGGAGCCCATGAAAGAGAAGTCTCCAAGTGATTGTAGCAGTTAGAGCAGGGGTCAGCAAACTTTTTCAGCAGGGGACCGGTCCCTCTGTTCCTCAGACCTTGTGGGGTGGCTGGACTATATTTTTTTTGGGGGGGGGGAATGAATGAATTTATATGCCCCATAAATAACCCAGAGGTACCGTACATTTTAAATAAAAGGACACATTCTACTCATGTAAAAACACACTGATTCCCAGACTGTCCAAGGGTTGGATTTAGGCAGTGATTGGGCCAGATCGGGCCCCCTCCAAAATCTCGTAGACTCACGAGAGTGTCCGAGAGGCACAAACAGGGCAGGAAGAGAAGGTGGGGGTTTTCCTGTCGGGGAAAAAGGGGGCAACTGTGCTTTCTGAGGATGACGGAGATTAGCGGAACTCCGAATGGGACCTTTTGATTTGACTAAGAAATCTGGAATAATTAACTGCTGGAGTTGTCTTGTGTGTGTGGGAAAGACCCAAGCCACTGCAAAAAGTTTCCAGTTTAAATGCTGCAAGGGATGGTATATTTTTAATTCTGCAAATCCAGTGCTATAAATCTCACGTGAAACTGGAGAGACAAATTAAGTTTCAGCAGATAAATTAAATTTCAAATTCAGCGGAAAATCTTTTACTCATAATTTTCATTATACTCAATTTACTATAAATCTCATGATAAATGATGACACTAAGATTGTGGTCCTGCCCTATCTCCTAGAGGAGCACAGGGACAGCCACACAACATCACTTAATCGGCTTCACATACATGAGGGTTTAAAAACAATGCATCTCTCTCCTATGCTTAGGCTTCTTATTACCAGACTAATTTCCAACCGTTAACATTTCTGCTATCCCATTTTTCAATTTTTGCCTACAATAGGGATTCTGAACTTCCTAGGGACCACATTGGCCACTTTCAAACCCGTACATTTCTCACAGAGCATCAATTAAGCTGAACTGCAAAACCAATGTAAATTAAGTTATAAAAGATGCTGACTTAGTCATCCCATACTTTTGTTGGAAAACTGTGTGTGTTTGTTTAAACAGCCAGCTTCTCTGTCAGCTTTTGGTGTGACCAGGAAAAAGAGCTAGGGGTCCCTTTACCTTTATCTTTTAGACAGGAGGAAGCTCTGTTTTCCAGGCCACTCCCAAACCCTCTTTTACAAAAAGGTTGATAATTGGGGATGCATTGGGAAGGTGGAAAGATAAGAGATAATCCTCTGACTACTCAACAGATTGTATAAATCTTTCACCTTTTCAGTTGAGATAAGATCTCAATCCAGCCCAATACCTCCACTGCTGAGCCACTAGGCCATTTCCCCCTCTCAATTTATGTCCGCACCATACATTTAAAGCACATTTATACCATAGCTCCCCAACAAAAAATTCTGAACTGTAGTTTGCTCCTCACCTCACAGAGTGTTTGTTGTGAGGGAGGAAGGGAAAAGGAGATTGTTAGCCGCTTTGAGACTCCTTAGGGTAGTGATAAAGCGGGATATCAAATCCAAACTCTTCTTCTTCATTGAGTTATAATTTGCATCACCCTTATCAGACCACAAATTCCAGGATGGGGGTGGGGAACCAAGGGTGTTAGTAATTTAAATCCTGGACGCTGTAGTTTATACCTCACAGAGCTATGATTCACAGCACCCTTAAACTACAGGTCCCAAACTACAGGTCCCAGGATTTTTGGGCAGGGAAGAAGAAGAAGAGGAGGAGGAGGAGGAGGACTTTGGATTTGATATCCCGCTTTCTCACTACCCAAAGGAGTCTCAAAGTGGCTAACAATCTCCTTTCCCTTCCTCCCCCACAACAAACACCCTGTGAGGTGAGTGGGGCTGAGAGACTTCAGAGAAGTGTGACTGACCCAAGGTCACCCAGCAGCTGCATGTGGAGGAGCGGGGAATCGAACCCGGTTCACCAGATTACGAGACTACTGCTCTTAACCACTACACCACAGGGGGAACCAGGCCTGTACAAGTGGCATAAAAGTGCTTTACATATACGGTGCGGCTGTGACTCCAGCCCACCACCAGAATAATTTGAGGAACAGAAAAGGAAAGGGGTTCTGGGCCAGTTGAGATTACTGTCAGAAGTAATAGAGCATAATACTCCCATACCCCACCTCTAAGTCCAAGTCCAATGTCAAGTGGTGGTATAAGAATTTTAAGGTCTTAGATATGTAATAAATGTTCATAAATGTACCAAGCAAACACGTACATAAATATATAAACCACATGTCTGAAGCAGCACAGGAAGACAGTCCTGAAACCATTTTGACTCCCAAGCTAACCAAATGTTTCTCTGCAAGGAGGGAGGAGGTGAAAAAACCGTCCTTGTTGCAGGAATTGGGTAATCACCATTTCAAAGGAATGGGCAGACTACCACAAAAGGCAATCAGATAAGGCATTATCAGATAACCTGGCAGACAGGAAAAACAACAACATTCAAATTTCTGCTGTAGACCGCCTTTTCTGTGATGTAGGTATGATGTATGGAGGGGTGGTCTTGAGCTCCAGGACAGGGAATTTAAAATGTCTATATAAGGGCAAGCCCACCTTTGTTCTGGGTCCTCCTCCTTTCCTGCGTGTGAGGGGAGCACCCGGTTGCAACAGATCAATAAAGATCAGGCTTACGAGCTGCTTTGCTTCTCAATATTCTCTGGTTGGTCTCTTTTATTTTCTCCTACCGATAGGGAACCCATGTAAGGACTCTATATAGGCTCTTGGATACCCCATAAGGGGAAAAGGGCAGATTTTGTTTACAACAGTGGCAAGAGTTCTCCTTCTCTCTTCTAAGATGTTAGGAGGATAGGAAGCTGCTTTATGCAGAGTCAGACCATTGGTCCATTTAGCTCAGTATAGTCCACACTGACTGGCAGCAGCATTCAGGATTTCAGGCTGGGAATCTCGCTCAGCCTTTCCTGGAGTTGCTGAGGCTCAAACCTCCAATCTTGGACACGCAAAGCTGATGCTCTACCCCTGAGCCACACCCCTTCCCCTGTTCATTAGCACCATTTTCTCCCCTCTGCCTTTTGCTAATCTTTTATCCTACAATCCGGACAGATGCCTTTATGCCATGTGTTTGGTACAGTCTCAAAACTTAGAAGGTTTTGTGCTCATTTAGTCAGGTTTCACTCATTAAAATCAAATAACCTGGAGAAATTCTGTGAGTTTAGTCTAATTTATATTTGTGCTAGGTTTAAACAAAACATTAACCTTCTGGGTTGTGGGCTGTTGACGTACAAGCCAGCAACCTCACTTACGAGCCTCTCCAGAGTCTCCTGAGAGCAATTCATCCTTGATTCTAAATAAGTGAGCCTAGGGGAATTTTGTCTCTCATGCACTCACCCGGCTGTCAGAGCTTGGGGCCATGGTGTCCGTCATCCAAGAGCCAAATCTGGAGCCTGATGCCCGGATGGTGATGGGGTTGCTTACCCCTGTAAGCTTTCCACACCCTGAAGTACAAAACAGAGAGGGATGAGAGGCTTAGAGGACATGTGAGAAGGGAAAAGCTGGAAGCAGGTCTCATTGGCCAAGGAAAAACAATGTGGCCCACCAGGAAGATTTTTGTCTTGAGACCCGAGTTCAGATTCCTCTTTGGCTATGGGATCCCTGGGCAGCCCTGGACAAATCACTGTTCTTTTGTGAAGGGACAAAAGTTTGTTTGTTTGGGCCCAATTGCAGTGCCACCCCCAACCCCCCGTGCAGTGGCTAAATGTGAATGATTAATAAACTCAAGCAGGCAGTCGTCTGGATTAGAAAAGGCCACAACTTTATTGATTACAAATATAGATGGATTTTTGGCTCAGGCATTGGGTGTATATCCATTCCAGCCCCCACAAGGGGGGGGGGATATTTAATTTTAAAAGGTTAAGGGAACTCAGTTCCCCTGAGTTTCTGCTCAAAAAATCCCCTGAGCCTTACTTCAGCACTGATATTACTGCATGATCAACACTGTTGGCTTAACTTGAACAAAACATTTTTTTTTCCAATTTAGAAAACCACAGCCTCTCAAAGTTGAATTCCAAAAGCATTCAGAATTCTTCAGTGCCATATCTGAATGAGTTCAATATGTCCAGACTGTGCACTGTATGCTCTGTGATAATTCAGCTCTCGGTTAAGCAACCATACCACTGAATCAGCAGCAGAACCCACAGGCCGCAAATGAAGATGCACATTTGCCCTGCGGATTCTCTTCCACCCATTTTCCCAGCACTTTGCAGTAATGCAGTAAACGTGAGATGCATTGCAAGCTGGATGTGTGGCGACTCTTCTGAATTGCCCCTCTGATAAGTGCACCCTGGTGATATTCTGACATCTCTGCATCTTTTATTTTCTGTTCAGCACAGCAGTAAGGCCCACATGACACCCAGATTATTATTCGCAAGGTATCAGCAGTGCAGCAAAACAGTCTGAGCTCACGAGCCCAAGAGAGCTCACGGCAGCTGCTGCCTGGAAAAGAAAAACATATGGTGTAGCAGCTAATAGAGGCAAGAATTTGCTCCAGATACCCCCATGGGTTGCATTTAGATTTCAGCACACAGAACTGGCTTTGCCCTTTATAAAGGTTCTATCAACATTACCCACATTACATCTGGCTCAAACATGCAGCATCAGTATGTGGTACAGCCCTTCCTGGGCTGCTCCACTTCCAAGTGCAGCTGGAGGAGTTCCTTCACGGGAAGAACTTCCTGCCCAGGGAGAGAGAAGGTTTTAACCTAGATTTCTCCCTGGCATCTCTTCACGAGTGGGAAATTTATACCTGCGGGGGAACATTCAGATGTATGATTTCCTCATTTTCTGCCATAAGTGAGCTTCTGAGGCTGGGGTACTCTCTGTCATGAGCCCCATATGAAAGTGTCATGAAGGAGGTAGTCTGATCCTGAGGAATAATGGGTGGAGATCAGAGAGGTGGAGTCCTACTGGAATGGAGGAAGTGTTGGCAAGACCCAAAGAAATCCAGGAAATGGATTGGCAGCAGTGTGTAATATGATGAGCTTGATCCAGCCAGTTGGGGTAGCAGAGGATTGTTCTGCTCTGGTGCAACTGGACACCCCTAGTCTGATCCCTCCTGACATAGAACTGCCCCCAGTGCCTCCCCCTGTCAGGGATGAGCCCCCTTCCGAGAAGGAGTTCAGAGGCTGAGCTGTTCCACCTCATGAATAGACCTTACAAGCTCAGCCCACTCAGAGAAGTACCTGTTTCCCTGCCCAGTCTTGGGGCACAGGTTGTTGCCATGCTAAGTGCCATGTCTTCCTCTCCTTCAAATAGAAGGTGCAGCCAGCATATTGCTTGTTGGCAGGGGCGTAGCATGGGGGTGAGGGAGGCTGTGGTCCTGGGTGCAGAATTCTGAGGAGGCACAACCTGGCACCCCCACGACAGGCTCCCTTTGCCAAGGCCACATGACTGCCACCTTCCAGAGCTGCGGGTAGGTGAGCTGTGCTGGGCCAGGCCTTTGGGGCTGTGGTGGCATCCCCTTCTCCTAACAGGCAAAGGGATGTTCCACCCCAGGGGGAACTCCTGCTGGCTGGAGCCCTGACATTTCCTGGCCTGCACCAGTTCTTCCCCAGGGTCTCCGTCCCAGTATGTGTCCTTCGGTGAAGTGCACACCTCACAGAGGGAGCACAGAGAGGAGAGCTGTCTGCTTGCCCAGGACCCACCAGCACCAGCCCACACACTACATGGCCAGGAAAGGTGGCCAGGGAAGAGCTGCACTTGGTGCCTCAGCCTGCTCTCTGGGTCCCTCCTCTTAGACCTGCTGTAGCTGCTAAGCCCACCAAGGAGCACCAGCTGCTACTCCTGCTGGGAGCTCACTGAGCTGAGAGGGCAAACGTGGCCACTGGCAGGCAATCTCCATGAGAAGCAGCCACTGAAGGTGCAGCCAAGTCTGCATGTTGCCTCCCGAACAATGCCTGCAAGGGGGTTAGGAGCCGCAATCCTTGCCCTGCCATGGGTGCTGCCAACACATGCTACACCACTGCCTGTTGGATCAACAACTCAGCATACACCTAGCCAAGTACCTAATCCTCTTGCGCACCTGGTATACCTTGTAACCATGCCTTGCTCATGTACCTGCACTGATTTAAGCATTAAAGTCTCTGGCAGAAACTGAGCTGGGAGTTTGAGTTCTATGTCTGGTGGTGAGAGCCTAGATGCCCTCCCATCCAATGACAGGCTTTTGCTCATCTGGGTGTAGCCTTCCACTTCAGGTCTTGGTTGCTCAGGTGCAAAGGGAGGACCAGTTTTCCTCCAACATTTAGCCAAAAGCAGTGCAAGGAACAGGCAACTCTGCAGACACAAAAAATGGCTCCAAAAAGGTTTGCCAGGTGGTATCCGATGCTGACAACAAGTGAGGAGGGGAGAGGAGGTGGAGGAGGCACAGAAAATACCTCCATTGCTCTGGCTGGTAGGGAAGTGGATTGATACATGCTGTGCTTAGTTCATCTTTATTAAATGCATTTGCCGTCCTCTCGATCGCTGGGGTGCACTCCTGTTGTCTGCTATTTGGCTTGATTGCAGGCTGTGAAATTCAGGCTTAGGAGAAAATGCACTTGGCTGATGCTTCCGTTTTCAGCCAGGTGTCTTTTCTCTCCCCTTTGCTCTTTATATTGTTACAGATGTATGTGTTATCATTCTCCTAGTGTTAGAGTTTTCCGAGCTTACAATAGGGCATTACTTTATTCAAGCTTGTAAAGTGTCATTGCACAATGACTGCTTTAACAACATCTATAATAACAGAGCCTGAGTTTTCCTACCTCAACTCTGCTGCAAGGCAGAGAGAGGAAGCGGTCAGCCACATGCAGCTCAGAGCTGGCGAGCTCTCAGTCTGCTTAATCTGTCAACCAGATAATCAGCTCACAAACAAATCTGTGTGCAAAGTGCTGTCAAAGTGCCTTCATTTTCTCCAGATTCCAGGATCCCAGTTCAAAGCTATGCTCTCCTCTGACTGAATTTTCCCTCCAGGGAAAATCAGGCAAATACCTTGAATGTGCCTGAACAGATCTAATTGCCAGTTCCTGTGGGGCAATCTGTATGTCTTGCCAGAATCTGAGGTTGATAAAATGTCAGTATCTCAGGATGTGGTGCTTTACCTCTCTCAGCTCTGTCTTTTGGATGTTCCAACTCTAAAGCCAGGGGAAGTTAATAACATTCCCTAAGGAAATCTACCTTCCACACTCAGTTCTGTGAGGGACTTTTGCATGCAGACTGCAATGCAGATATGGCAGGGAAGAAGTACTTTCACCCTTCAATCTTTGACTTGGACAGTGGCTCCTCATTGGCAAGATGGTATGGGAAAGTTCTATCAACAGACAATGGAGCCTCCATTTTCAGGAATAGTATGCCTCTGAGGACTAGATGCTGAATACAAAGGAAAGCAGGGGGCTATTGTCCTCATCCCCTGTTTGAAAGTTTTACAGAAGCACTTGATTGGCTACTGTTAGAAAGAGGGTGCTGGACCAGGCAGACATTTTGCCTAAACTAGCAGGGGAAGTTCTTCAGACATATTGGCATGGGAAAGATTAAAATGGCCACTACTCTCTTGCTGAGACAATCTAAGCTGCCATTTCTTTCTTAGCCACAATAGGAAGCATGAGCAACAACTATCCTTTGTCTTACAAACAAGAGCAATTCTATGGTACGGTTGGGGGCAGCTCTCCCAGAGTGGCAAAGGCATTAGAACATTGTTCCTCAGCCTGAACTCCCTGGACGTTGTTGAACTAAAACTCCCATCATCCCCATCCTCATCCTCATCCATCATCCCCATCCTTGAGGTTGAAAGCACTGCTCCTGAGCAAGGATGAAGACCCAATTGGTCTTCAGAGGTTGTTGGCTTTCACCCACCATCACCCAGCCAACTTAGGCAATGGTCAGTTTTAGTCCAACAATGTCTGCAGGAGCCCAAGTTCCCAAACTCTGAAATAACAGGCAAAAAGAGGATTGAATACATCTACCACCTCACTTAGAGGGTGGCTTGTGAATCAGTCCACAGAGGAAGAGAGAAGAGGACCCACAAAAGTACCCACCTAGCTTCTGCATGCAAGCATGCAAGCGAGCTTCCAGGACCAGCACACGCTGTTGGAGCTCCTCGTAATCATAGGCTCCCATCTCTTCCTGGATCTGCAGCAAGCTGCCCGAAAGGTTCCTCACTTCTTCTTTCAGCTGCATGATGGTGCGGGTGTCTGACTTGTACTGGTCCAGCACAGGGATAAGTGGCATCAGCTCTGCCATTTTGTCCTTTAGTTCCTGCCGGTGGGGAAATGACAAATCAGAGGGGAAATAAAAGGACACTAGCAAAGGGCTTTGGAACCTGTGGCCCTCCAGGTGATGCTGGTATACAACATCCCATAATGACCATCTCTGGCAATTGGCCATGCTGGTTGGGGCTGGTGGGAGTTGGAATGCAGCAGCTGGAGAGCAGCAGGTTTCCCATTCCTACCCTAGCAAACCAGTCATTGGCATTCTGCTACCATGCAAGGGCTGCAGGACCTTAGGACCACCCCTCTTTTCACACCATGCCATGTGAGAGAAGCAAAGGTAAAGGTAAAGGGACCCCTGACCATTAGGTCCAATCGTGCCTGACTCTGGGGTTGCGGCGCTCATCTCGCTTTATTGGCTGAGGGAGCTGGCGTACAGCTTCCGGGTCATGTGGCCAGCATGACTAAGCCGCTTCTGGCAAACCAGAGCAGCGCACGGAAACGCCGTTTACCTTCCCGCAGGAGTGGTACCTATTTATCTACTTGCACTTTGACGTGCTTTCGAACTGCTAGGTTGGCAGGAGCAGGGACCGAGCAACGGGAGCTCACCCTGTCGTGGGGATTCAAACCGCCGACCTTCTGATCGGCAAGTCCTAGGCTCTGTGGTTTAACCCACAGTGCCACCCATGTCCCTGAGAGCAGCAAAGCATCTGATAAATTCCTGCAATTACCCAGAAACTAACTGGCTGAGATAAGTGAGACCTTTTGGTTTAATTCACCTACTTGCCTGTGCAGCATTAGTTCAGAACATTGAGATATCATGAATGAAATCTGGTATGAATTTCCAGGAAGCAATTCTGTGCTCAAGGAAAGAACATTTATTGAAAAAAGCAAGCACATGAACTAATGTCATATCTAGCTTGAAGATTAAAGAATTTATTGATTTTTATTTAAATCATTTATTGCTGACTTTACAGATGGAAGGCTTCCAGAATGGCCTACAAATCAATAAATAATAATGCAGCTCCTGCTTTCAGGCTTACAATCTAGAAGACATGGCAGAAAAGGAAATGGGGAGGGGGAGGGAAGAGGAATGATGTTGGAATGAGAGCTTGTGGGCATTTTCAGGACACCGTTCTTCATCATGTGATATTTCCCTTGAGCATTCAAAGGCACAGAGACTTGTTTTGATTGTTTATGACACAATTCTTTGAAGGTTTAACACCAAGTTTATTTAGTATCAATTCTCCAGTCAGAACAACAACAGGAAAATATCAAAAGAGCAGATTAAAACATTGACAAAATAACAACCAACAGAGAGTTAGACAGTATTAGAATTCTACAAGTATTCCCAAGGAAATGTAAGCAGCAGTGATCAGACAGCTGACAAAACAAGAAAATTTTCAATAAATGGCAGAATACAAAAAATGAGGGAGACAATCTGACCTCCCAGGACCTTCCACTTACTAGACACCACTGCAGAAAAGTTGATCTCCATTATGCATCCTATTTTGCAATGTGATCCATGAAATCTCTCAGACATGTTATTTTCTAGTTTAAACTAGAGAAAGATCCAAGGTAAAACATCATGTTTTATGAAACACAAAAATCCAGAAAAAGAGGTGCCAGAACTTGTTCTCTTAGAATGGCAATGACACTCACCTGAGAGGTGCCAGAACTGAGTTTTGGCTGGGGAAAAAAAAAAAAGCCCTGCAGAATACTAACTTTTGTCAGCGCATCTCAGATTAATCCTTGTTCATATTCATTGATTGAATTATGATTCAGCAGCTAATTCCTGCCTAAAAGAAGTGTATACATAGCATACAAAATAAAACTGTAGCAAACTGCTGTAATTGAGGAACTGCAGTGCCATAAAGCAGGACTGCTGAAAAAGGCAATAAGATACAAAAAGTCCTTGCCTGTATATGGAGGCCTACCTCACAATGGATAGGCAGTCTTAAGTGAAGAATGGAGGCTTGGCTTCTCTTCTCTGTGCTCAGCAGTGACAATCACTGGGTCTTCCAACCTAACCATCTTCATGGGATTCTGTGAGTCTATAATAAGATAATCCTGAGTTCTTCAGACAAAGTGTGGACTACAAATGGGAATCCCTGGATCTAGGCAAAACTCACCTGTGGAATAGTTATGCATATGATAATCACAGAATCATAGAAGTGTAGAGTTGGAAGAGACCATGAGGACCATCTAACCCAACACCTTGCCCAATGTGGGGCTCGAACCCACAACCCTGAGATTAAGAATCTCATGCTCTACTGACTGAGAAGGTTCCCAGCAAAGCGCTGTTCAATGGGCTTCCTTACCTACAATGGTAGACCCCAACCCTGGGATTCATGGGGGAAGGAGTTATTTGTTGGTGCTTGCAGCTCCAGCCAGCACCCTGCCTCCTAGAAGGACACTGCTTGAGGTGAGTAACTGTCATCACTATAAAGTATTTAGGTAGCAGTAGCCATTCCTCCCCTCATCCTGTTCTGTAGGCTCTTAGAAGAAAGGGATAGAGTCAGGGGTTGGCAAAGCTTACTGGGCATGGGCTGGATCACTCCTGCGGAGATATCCATGGGCCGGACCAGCACAGCACAACGCCAGAAATCGCGTCTGCGCCTGCCCAGATGCTGGAAATCGTGCCTGCGCAGAAGCGATTTCTGGTGCCGCGGACATGTGCAGACATGATTTCCGGCAACTGGGCATGTGCAGAATCCATTTCCAGAGCAGCGGAAGAGAGTCCCTGTGCCGCACTGGTTTAGCACAGCACGCAGGGACTTGCCGAGTGGGTTTGGGGGCAGGTCATGGGCCAGCTAAGCGACCCTCATTGGCCGCTTCTAGCCCATGGGCCTTATGTTGCCAACCTCTGGGATAGAGTCAGGCCACATCTCTTTAAGCAAGGGTCAGGGAAGTCAGAACCATGGGCAGCTCATAGTGGCCCTATTGCCACCTATAGCATCTACTGTACGATATCATCTCAGTAAAGAGCAGAAGCCTTGTCTAACCTGAAAAGATCTCACCTTTTTGTAGGAGCTGGCTCTGTTTTTAAAAAGGCTCTTGCTTGATTTTGTATCCTCTGGCTTCTGCAAGGCTGAGGAAGTGCTGTTGATGACTCCTGAGACGAAAGAAAGGGATCCTTCTTCTGGCAGGGAGGCCATGGGAGAAGGTACTAATAGATCTTCCTTGGATGAACCAGCCTGTACCTTGCTCTCCTCTGAGTCTTCCTTGCTATATTGGGTCCTAGGGGGTGTGTGAGAGGAAGTTGACACAACATCTGGGCCATTGTGTGGGAGTGGGAAATGAGTGCCCCTTTTTTGTGGCAATGGCCATTTCACCTCAAAATAGCCAAGAAGATGAGTCATCTTCCAAGACAAGCAGAGGCTTGACAACCATATGTCAGGAGTGCTCTGATGGTGTTTCCTGCTTGGCAGGGGGTTGGACTCGATGGCCCTTGTGGTCTCTTCCAACTCTATGATTCTATGATTCTATGATTCTATGACACAGTTGAAAACAGAAATGGTGCCTGGAAGCCTAGGAATATGTCAGCAGTGGACCTTTCTGGGGCTTCAGCAACTGCCTGGAGATACCAGGCACTGACAACATCCCTAAATTTGTGTGCTACAAAACAGTAGTATATCATCAGCTAGTTTCTCTTTCCATTCAAGCACAGAAACACTGGATTGCTCTCTTTCACCTTCCCCTAATGAAGATCAAAGGCTTCCTATCTTGTTTACCACAGGCCTGTTAATGATGACAGAACTCCTGGAATATGGTTAGGGACTCATAAATATGCACAAGGCATATTTTGCCTTCCAGATTCAAAATCAATAATAATGCTTATGCTAACTCTGGTTCATTCCAAGCACTTTAAAAACACTACCTAATTCCTCACTATAGCCCCAAATAACACCCCTCATTATTTGGGATAGTGAGCAAGACCTAAGCAAGGAAAGCTGCACCCACAGTTTGAAGGAGGGGGGAACCCAGCCCATTACAAAGGTTTGGTATGGGAATCTTGTAGATGTTTACCAAGAGAGAGCAAGCTTCCTCCTGTGGACAGATGCTCCATGCCATCAAGAGCTACATCATACACACTCTAAACATAACAGAATAGCCCTGCTGGACAGGTCGGAAGCTCACCAAGTCCAGTATCCCATGGGAAGCCCAGAAGCAGAATCTGAATGCAATGGTACTCTTCTCGCCATTCTCAGCAATACTCCCTCTGACGCTGGAAGTAGGACATAGCTAACATGGGTAGTAAACAAGCTGGTTCTAGATAAGGCTCAGTTCCCCACCCCTGCCAGGATGAGAGGTGGCAAGTATCTGGAGCAGAGGGGTCAGATGACTGGAGGCATACACAGCCAAAAGGCTTCTCAAAAGAATGTGGTGGCCAGGCTGAGAACCACTCTAGATGTAGCTTATGGAGGACTTTTCACACTTTCCTTCATTGCCCTCTCAGGTGCCATACCTGCCTTTCTTCCTTCTTGCTGTATGTAGCCAACAGCAGCCGCTTTAGAAAGAGGAAGGAATATTTACATTAGGAAAAGGGCAAAGGGAGAAACACTGTTTCCCAGAGCACCCCCAACTTTCAAAGCAACCACAAGGGGCTACAAACTAGTAAAAAAAAAGAGAGAGAGAGAAAGGAGGGTGCAGGAACAGAACAAAAACCCATAGAAAATCAGAAGTGCAGTGTGACATATCCACTTTGGTTCTAAGAGAGTGCAGCAGATCTTAGAGTTGTATAAACAGGCAGCACCATGGAATTGGCTCTCTGGAATCACATGCTTGCCAAGAGAAAGAGGACTCTGGCCTGCAGTGTGAGTCTCCCAGCACTTTCCTTCTTCAGTCAGATGTCCTTGTGGTGAAGCGAGAACTTGCAGGGCAGATCCCAAAATTCTGCCAGTGGAATGCTCCATGATTCCAAAGAGTACAGGCAGGAGCCCCTCTTGAAGGTGGGTGACCTTTGGGTGATAAAAGTCCCAGTGAGAGGCTAGGAAGAGACATGTACAAGGACATTCTTACAGACCCATTTTGAGAATGTGTGGCAGGAGCCACAGGAACATAAGGAAAGGCTTATCTAACCCAGCATGCTGTTCTCACAGCAGCTAACCAGAGGCCCATGGGAAGCCCAGAAGCAGGGCATGAGCATGATAGCAATAACTGCACATCAGAGAATCCTTTGGGATTCTTTGAAATATTGTTTCAAAAGCCCTTGGACTGCCAATGTAGGTTTGCTAGGAACCCTCCTGAAAGTCAAATGACTTTCTTAGGAAGGAAAGCAAGAACATAGAAAGTTGGTCTTGTATTGAATTAGACAGTTGCTCCATCTAGTATAGCACTGCCTACTCTGGCAGTGGCTCTCCAGGATTTTAGAGGGTGGTCCTTCCCAGTCCCACCTGCAGATTCCAAGCAGGGGTTCTGCAGCTGAGCTATGGCTCTTACTTAATTAGTGTTAATTACATGATTTACTGACGGTTTCCAATCCTTAACCCCACCCTGAGTACATAAACCTGAAATCCAGGATGACACCCCATATTTTTCCTCAGCCCACAAATGTTAACACTTTCCCTGCCCACTTTTAACGGAACAAAAGGTACGATGGGCTGGAGAAGTGAACTTTCACCAGCTCAAGAAATCATTGCCTGGCACAGGCTGCTAGTAGTGGCAGAACATAATAGCTAGAGAAGCGTTTGCATTGGGAATTAAAAGAGGCCTGTGAAAATATGAATAGGAACATAGGAATCTTCCTTACACTGAGTCAAAGCCTTGTCCATCTAGCTCAGCATTGTCTACACTGACTGGCAGCAGGCTTCTGCAGGGCTTCAGGCATTCCCAGCCCTACCTGGAGATGCCATCGGGGATTGAACCTGGGACCGTCTGTGTGCAAGGCAGATGTTCTGCTTCTGGGCCACAGTCCTTCCTCAACAGAGTGGGCAATGTAGAGAAGCAGCTCTCTCCCTTTCTTATAACCATTGAATATGAGAAGGGTCACCTTGGTGGAAGGACCAGGTGGAAATGGAGCCAGGCTTCCTGCCTCACAAGCCTGCCCACCTGCAGCATATTAAGACACTGCACAGAAAGCCTCATGCTGGTGGTTGCCTTCACAGTTCAAGCAGGTCGACATCCAAAGGTGAGACACAATGCAGGTGCCAGTGCTGCTGGCCTTTGGCAATCCTTGCGTCATCTTCTGGGCTCCCTGAACTTTAAAGGCCAGATCTTACTTGCTGGGGAGGGCCAGCTGTGTGCAGCCGATGGCAAGCTGAGAGACTTAAAGGTGGGAGCGAAATTGCTGCTGCATTTTTTATGACCCTGGCTGAGAGTGAAAGTGTGTTTGTGAAAGAGAGGGGGGAGGGGGGAGGGGTCATGAACAAACAGCAGCAAGGAAGGTGGAACCTTTGGAAGAGAAAGTGTAGGGGATGTGGAGAAGGCGGGGGAAATGGCTGAGCTTGCTGACATTTGCACATAAAGCAAGGAGAAGAGGGCTCCAAATGAAAAAATGGTGAGGGAGGGTTGGAATGCTGAAAAGAATGAGGGCAATAAATATGGTGGGGGTGCATGCAGTGCAGTGAAGCAGGAAGCACAGAATGTGTTGGAAGTTGCAGAGGATGGCATAAGAAAGAGAACATGCAAGTTAGCTGGGAAATCTTGGGTTGTTGCTGACGCAAAATATGGTGTGTGTGTGTGTGTGTGTACAAAGAACCGGATATCAACTGCTACACTTACTGAACAGTGCTGGCTCCAGGGTTTTGTTAGTTCCGTAGACTGAGACACTCTCCATGGAGCGTCTTAATCTGGAGCAGGTTGGTGGAGCAAACATAATTCTCTCAAAAGGCCCCTGACCTCCTTGGGATAACAGGCCCTTTGGCAGCTACTGAGCCCTGGCAAGGATCACTAAAGATGGAACCACTGCTTGAAATAAAAACAGATAGAGCAAGCCTTGTGTGGGCTCTCCTTACATCACTCTTAGAGCTTTTCTCTCTCTAAAATTCCGGCTGGTTGAAGTGGTGAATCTTTCCCTGCAGTTACTTAAATCTGCAGTTGAGGATGGAGGAAACTGTGTGCAGTATTTTGAATGCTTCTCTGTGTTATGTGTCAGGGACTACTGGGGCTAGAACTGGGGGACTTTGGTTCTGTTTGCAGCATCCCCACGTGGTGAGCTTTTGGAACTGCAGCTTGGAACAACTTTTTGGGGGTGGTTGGAGTACGAACTCTCAAGCTTTCGTCTGGCCCCACCCTGGCTAATGGGGTGCTCCTAGGCAGGAAGGGCTATCAAATGCCTCCCATTTGGGCCTGAGCAACAAGGTCTCCCTGGCTTTACTGCATTCCTCAGCTCCCATATGATAGCTGCTTATAGGTCAGCCCTGATCCAGAACACACACACACACACACACCCCAATATGCAAGCAAGAAGGCTATGCTGGGTGCTTCCTCCTGTCCTGCTGGCTTTGGTATGCAGCATATGGCAGCAGAGTCTGGTAACTCTTTGCCAAGGGACAGCAAGCCCCCCACCCCCCACCCCCGGCCAGGCTTTTGTTCGAGGAAACTTAAAATTTGTGATTCGCCCCCAGTTGCAGCCTAACATGGTGCAGTCTAGGAAAAGCTTTAACACTTGACTCTTTTGAATGTATAAATTGCACTTTTATTAACTGATTTTAATTTTGTTCTTACTGAGAAGCTGCAAAAAGTAAGGTGGGAACCCTTTAAAGAGCAGAACAGTATCCTGTTTTTCTATTAGTGACCCCCACATCAAATGCTAACATTGGCAAAGTAGGCTCTACTCTACCTGATCTCAGGGTGCTTCTGTTTATGGCAAGTGGGTGTCCAGACTAGCATTACCCCACCCCCAAATATGTCCCATAACATACCAACATTACCTGGTTCTCCCTTCCCATGTCACGTCCCCAATTAATGCCACTCTTCCATATCTGTTTTTGTTCTCAGGAAGGTAATACCAAACCAAAAATACAATAAAGGCAGATGGGTCTTGAACCAGGAGCTTCATGGTCTCAGGCAGCAGCCTAGCCTAGCCTATTATCCAGAAGTGTATGCATTCAGTATCTTCCGCTGGCTGCATTCCAGATCCCCTGGAGCTGAATACTCAGTCCAGATCTGATTCAAGATATGAGAAGCCAGGCTCTGACACTTACTATAGCTCAGCAGAGCATATGATGGTCCCATGTCCAACCCATTGGCATATCCACTTTAAGAAAAAGATCCAAAAGCAGGTAATGTGAAAAACCACTTCCTGTGCCCCTGGGCAGCTGCTGCCAGCCAGAATAGACAATACTGAACCAGGTGGATATAAGAGGATGACCTGGTACACAGCAGCTTCCTTGTGATATTTGGGAGCCTGCACTCAAAGTGAAGATCTTTGCTCCTTGTGCACAAGGACATGTAGTTAGTTGCTGGTTTGCTCTGGGAGAGGTTCAACATTCAGCAAGCAGCTGCCACGCCTAGCCCAGGATGGGTGTACTTGTGAAGAAGCACTCAAGCCTATTTTTCCAAGAAGCAGGCTGACCCATCTACCAGGCAGTGTATCGACCTGGGCATAAGTGCTCCAGTCTGCCACTTGACATAGGACAGAGACAGATAATGGGCTAAAGGATCCAGGCTAGCATTCATAATGGCATATTTGAAGTGTTTGTTCTGCATCACTTTTACTATTAGTAGCCAGCAGGGACATCGCTTGTGTGTGGAACGCAAGCTTTACTAGCAGAAGGTCCCTGGTTCAATCCCTGGCATCTCCAGGTAGGGCTGTGGAAAAGGCTCCTGTCCACCGTGAAGAGCCACTGCCTGTCAGCATACTGTAGACAATATTGAGCTAGATGGGTCAACTGGTCTGACTGTGTATAACCCTGCTTCCTAAATTCCCACATTCCTACAGTGGAACAGTCTCCCTTGGGAGGTGGTGGGTTCTCCTTCCTTGGAGCCTTTTAAGCAGAGGCTCGATGGCCATCTGTCATGGGTGCTTTGGCTGAGATTCCTGCGCTGCAGCGGGTTGGACTAGATGACCCTTGGGGTCCCTTCCAACTCTACAGTTCTATGATTCCTAGTGAAAATGGTGTGTAACCTGTGGAAGTGCTGGGCCCTAAAAATGAGCTCAGGAAGAGGACAAGAGTGAACAACAGGATAGTTTTTTTGGGGGGGGAGAGAATGCAGGAAAATATAATTATTATTATTAATTGCTTTAAAAGGAATACCTATTCTTGGGTAGAAAAAAA
Organism: Podarcis liolepis; assembly: GCF_965112155.1. NCBI lineage: Eukaryota > Metazoa > Chordata > Lepidosauria > Squamata > Lacertidae > Podarcis > Podarcis liolepis. The sequence continues at coordinate 1,233,997 of NC_139555.1, forward strand.
AGACTCTCTGGCTATACACGTGTGCTCTCAAAAGGAATGGATGGCACAATAGCTGACAACATAAAATGATGAAAAATGGAGTAAACTGAGTAGAAATTTCAGTCAACTTTCTTTCCTCTCAGATACCACACAATGCTGGAGGGGCAAAGGGATAAGCTGACCCATTCACTCTGCCAACCCCAGAACAGTAGTCTATTTTCTAAACAATTTAGTGATTCCCCCTTGCCCAGGGCAAACAGAGAGCATAACAATGAAAAAAAACTGGAGCATGTCTGCCATACACGAAAAAGACACTGGAGAAATGAAACTGCCTACAATATAAGCAAGCAATGAAAGCTGTATGGTTTAGAATTGTTTGGGAATGATTTATTTTTTATACATGTTAAAAAGAAAACTAAGTTATAATATAAAGAAAACAGAATTAAAGAAATAAGGATATTAAGTGTATTAGGTTTAGTGGATTTTAGAAGAGATAGGATGCTTGAATAAATGTACAAAAAATAAGTCATAATCAGAAAAAGGCAGGACCAGCAGCCCAGTGCTGCAGCGTATTCTGCTGACTTCTCAATAGGTGGTCTTCTTTATTCAGGGGTCCAGGCAGCCATGCCCTTGTTCACAATACTTCTTTCCCCCCACCCTCCTTTTTTTAGCCTTTGGTTTCTATCTGACAAGCACCATATTGAGACTGGGATGGCTTGCTGTTGTGGGGTTGGTTTGTTTGCTGGAGGAGGGTTGTCTAAACACTTTCAGATGGATTCCCCAGCACTCATAAGCACTCATAAGAACACCCAAAGAGCCCAGCTGGATCAGGCCAATGGCCCACCTAGTCCAGCATCCTGTTCTCACAGTGGCTGACCATTGTCCATTGGAAGCCCACACATAGGACCCAGGGCAACCATGCTCTCCCCACCAGTTAATTCCTAGCCACTGGTATTCAGACTGTGGAGGCAGAAAACTCTAATACTTCCTTCTTGCTTCTTAGTTGCTTCATTTTGGCTCCAATTCTGCTGGCACCCAGCGCCTGTGTTTGCTATTAAAGGGAGTGATTCACTGCAATGTTCATTTCTTTTGGCATATGTTGATGAAAGACTATCTATTTAAAGATAAGTAATGGAATTCTAAGATGGCTACTGCTCCAGGAGTCACAGACACCAAATACTGGAGACAAATGAATATACCAACTGCCAAAGAATTGCTGTAGTTTACTTTCAGCCAAAAACTATAAGCCGATCTCGCTCTTAAATAATGATTAAAAACTTTATGCTAATATCTTAGCAAAGACTAAAAATTGTATTAAATGACATAATCCACCAAGATCAAGCAGGCTTTCTTCCTGACCAACATATGAAAGACAACATAAGGAATATAATAGACATAATAGAATACCTGGAGGCCAGGAATGACAAGCAAGCAGCTTTGATGTTTATTGATACGGAGAAGGCAAATGACAATATCTCATGGACTTTTATGAAAAAGACTATGGAAAGGATGGAATTTGGAGGATCATTTCTTAAAGGAATAGGCGCTATATACTCTGAGCAGAAAGCCATGCTGATTGTTAATAATGTACTGACTGAAAAATGTGATATTACTAAAGGAACTAGACAGGGTTGTCCCCTGTCACCATTATTGTTTATTTTACTCCTAGAAGTCCTTACAAGAACTTTAAGAGCAAAAGAAGGAGTGAAAGGAATTTTGTTGGGGAACAGAGAATATAAATTGAAAGTCTTTGTGGAAGATCTTGTAATAACATTTGGAGAACCTTTGACTAGCGTACCAAAGGCACTAGAAAGGATTCAGGAGTTTGGACAAGTTGCTGGTTTTAAACTTAATAAGACAAAGCCATAATGTTGGTTAAAAATATGACAGTACAATGAAAATAATTGTTACATCAGATCACAGAAAAAGTGTGGGAGAGTCCTTGCCAGATCTGAAGTTATATTATGAAGCATCCTGCCTTTGCTGGCTTTGGGACTGGATTTTGTTAAAAGAAACAGATCTGTTGGATCTGGAAGGACAAGATAATAGGTTTGGGTGGCACGCATATTTATGGTATGAAAAAACAAGAGTGCATAACGGATTCTTGAACCGCCTGGTAAGAAAAACAATCTATGAGGTATGGGATAGATACAAAAATCTGTTGGAGCGGAGAACACCATGGTGTGTCAGGGATCAGGTTGGGGAGTACTACTCTGATGAGTGGTGGGAACCCCCCTCTCCCCCTGCTCAGAACCAGGATCCTGGGGCTCCACAGAAGCAGGAGAGTAGTATTGACCTAGAACAATGGTTTACTGAGAGACACAGTTCGGAGGATGGGAGTTGGGCAGAATTGGGAGGCAAACAAAAGAGGCAGAACAGAAGGAGAGAGAGTTAACCAAATCTCCCTCACTGGAAGTGCACATGTGAAAAGGATCTAGGAGTCTTGGTTGACCACAAACTTGACATGAGCCAACAGTGTGACACGGCAGTTAAAAAGCCAATGCAATTCTGGGCTGCATCAATAGGAGTATAGCATCTAGATCAAGGGAAGTAATAGTGCCACTGTATTCTGCTCTGGTCAGACCTCACCTGGAGTACTGTGTCCAGTTCTGGGCACCACAATTCAAGAAGGACACTGACAAACTGGAACGTGTCCAGAGGAGGGCAACCAAAATGGTCAAAGGCCTGGAAACGATGCCTTATGAGGAACGGCTAAGGGAGCTGGGCATGTTTAGCCTGGAGAAGAGGAGGTTAAGGGGTGATATGATAGCCATGTTCAAATATATAAAAGGATGTCACATAGAGGAGGGAGAAAGGTTGTTTTCTGCTGCTCCAGAGAAGCAGACACGGAGCAATGGATCCAAACTACAAGAAAGAAGATTCCACCTAAACATTAGGAAGAACTTCCTGACAGTAAGAGCTGTTCGACAGTGGAATTTGCTGCCAAGGAGTGTGGTGGAGTCTCCTTGACAACCATATGTCAGGAGTGCTCTGATGGTGTTTCCTGCTTGGCAGGGGGTTGGACTCGATGGCCCTTGTGGTCTCTTCCAACTCTATGATTCTAAGTTAGGTTTATGTTATGATCTAACATGTATCATACCTTATTATGCTCCCTAATAAATATTTTTCCAATTCAAAAAGGCAGAACTTGGAGGGGGGGATGATAAAAATTATGTGTGGATATCTTTAAAGTACTCACTATACTTTAAGGTGAACCATTTGGCATGATGCTTCCACTTCCATGTTTACGTGGAATGAATCTGCTTTTAATACTGAAAATGGAAACATCTTCCACTGCTTTATGCTTGTGCCAATGTGGAAGAGTGACATGGGCTGGATAGAAGCATAGAATCATTCCATGGAAGAGTTGGAAGGGACCCTGAGGGTTCTCTAGTCCAACCCCCTGCAATGCAGGAATCTCAACTGAAGCACCCATGACAGACGGCTCTCCAACCTCTGCTAAAAACCTCCAATGAAGGAAAGTCTATAACCTCCCAAGCGAGTCTGTTCCACTGTCAAACAGCTCTTACTGTCGGGGTTATAAAACCTCTTTGAATAGTATCATTGTGTAGGTTGTTATTTCAACATCAGAGGCCCCCTTGACTTAAAGTGTCCTGTTAAATGCTTGTTAGTACATGAGAGCTAATTAGGATCCTAACAGCTTGATACTGTGGAACATCTGCCCAATGGCTTCATCTCCACCTCAACCTGCCAGAAACTGCTCCACTTACAGTCAGCTTGGGTCAGAGGTCATTCCTGCGATCTCAGTGGCAAATGGCAGCCATGACCCAGTGTGTTGGCAGGTCAGAAAGGCTCCATCCATTCTACCGTAATTAGACTAGCAACGCCAAGCCAGCATTGCTATGCAGGGGGCAAGGGGCGGAGGCTGAGTTTGGGCACATCCAGTGGAAGGAAGTCAGTGATTACTGGCAATGCCTAGGGAAGGGGTAGCTGGCCTCAGTTTCCAAGAAGAATTGTGGAACAAAAAGATCAACACCAAACAAAGACAATAATGGGAGTTAAAGAGCAAATAAATTGGGGTGAACAAAAAAGGGGGAGAAATCCAGTTCTCTGAAGCAAGAAAGCTAAATTAAAAGTAAAGCAAATTCTACAAAGAGAAAGGCAAAGCATGTGGAAATTGTCAGAGGTGAAAAGGGCCATCCTCCAAATGCAAATGGTGTCAGGTTCAATCCCTGGTGTATCCAAGTAGGGTTGTGAAGGACTCTTGCTTTCAAAGATGGAGAGCTGCTGGTAGTCAGTGTCAACTGTATTGAACTAGGTGAACCAATTGCCTAACTTGGTGTAAGGCAGTTCTTGTGTCCCTAAGAGATAGGGGAAATGGAAATGTTTGAGCTAAGAACAATATTTATACCTTTAGGTGTGTGAAGAGAATGGGGTATGAAAATATGGCATGCAGGTGGATGGATTGCAAGAGCAAAGGTGTGGGCAACCTCACATTCTGGTTATTGCTTCCTCTTTTGCTAAGCAGATATGAATTATCTACCTCAAGCCATGGCTATAAGTTATTTGTTGCATTAAAAGATAATAATCCAGTTGTGGGGTGGGCACTAGGTCCACTGCCCCACTCCACTTTGAGCACTGAGTAAATATGATTCTTAGGTAAATATATCACAGAACAATTAAAAAAAAACCTTCTGAGTTCAGAGAACTGAGATGTTAATGGAGTGGTGGGGGTTGGGGAGAGGGATGTGTTGCATGTGCCAACCAAACTGGAGCGTTAGCTGTGCCTCAGGGCATAGTGATGAGAAATGACCTTGGGGTGAAAAAGTCATGCAAAAATATACAGTGCTTTTCACTGTGTGTGTGTGTGTGTGTGTGTGTGTGTGTGTGTGGTAGGTGGGAATAGAGTCTTATTTTGAAAGGCCAGGCTCCATATCTGGCTATCCAAGTGGAATATGTTTTCCCAGGCACCTGGGAAAGAAAGAAGAGGCAAAGATAATGAGAGTACCTAGTATCATCAAGAACGTAAGCCCTGCACTGCTGAGAAGCACAGGAAGCTGCCAGCTTAGACAGTGTCAGACTATTGTTCCATCGAGCCTAGTACTGTGTACAATGACCAGCAACAGCTCTCAAATTTCAGACAGGGATCTCTCCCAGCTCTACCTGGAGCAGCCGAATTGTACCCAGGACCTTCTGCATGCAAAGCAGATGTTGTACCACTGAGCTATAGCCTTTCCAAAGGTCTACTCATCTAGGATCCAGTTCCCAACTATGACTAACCAAAAGGTTGGGAGGCTCCAAAGCAGTTATGGCCTTTCCTTCTTGTTCATCCCCAGTTTGCAGACATCTTGCCTTGGAGCATGATGGGTCCAATAGGCTATCATGAATGTTGGCCTTCAACAGACTGATCCTCTTTTTCTTTTTTTTAAGCCAAAGACCATCACACCCAGTGTCAGGAGTCTGGCTACCATGTAGCCATGGGGAACAGAATATGGTTCCACTGATGTCAACATGGATGGGTCAGTAGAATCCACCTGAACAACAGTTTCATGGGACTAGACCTTGGGCTGGGTCAGCATAGTTGGGCACCTGCTGAGACACACAACCTTCTGCCTAGGGATCCTTTGCCCTCCTCCTCCTCCTCCTCCTCCTCCTTGCTTTTGCTACCTATCTATCAGCATGTGAGCTGTGCCAAGACCAAGGAGAGAGAGCAGCAGCCTTGCCCTCTCCTTCTATATAGGTGGAAGTGCAAATCAGACCTAGGGGGAAAGGACAAACAATGGGCAGTGTTGAGCAATGGTAAGGAGGTGAGCCCAGGGAGGTGCCTGGACCAAGGGCATCTTAACCAGTTTCCCCCACCAAAACTGGAGCCAACACTTGGTGAAGTAGCACTCAGGCTCAAGGGGAAAGCCTGTAGCTTAATGGGTATAGCACCTGCTCTGCATGTAGAAGGTCTCAGGTTCAATCCCCAGCATCCTGGGAGAGAGTTGGGAGAGAACCTTACCAGAAATCCTGGAGAGCCACTACTAGCCAGTGTAGCCAACACTGAACTAAATGAATGAATGACATGGCTCAGTATAAGGTAGCTCCCTATGTTCCTGAGGATAGGAAGATAGAAAGTGAAAGCAGCAGAGGGAGTAGGTTAATGATGTCTAGGTAGAAAGGATGACCCTGAAGTAAAAGATAATAAGTCACTGAAGCAGCATAAGCTAGAACTTCAGTGCAGGCTGAGCTGGCAAAAGGAGTTTATATAGGTTTAGAGACCAAACAAAAGGCTGAGCTGGGCATCAATCAGGCACTGAAAAAACCAGTTGAGGAACTGGAGAAAGGTCAGAAGACACTCTTGCTGACCAGGTCTCCACTCTTGAGGTGACTTTGTTCAGAGAACCAAAGCCACTATCTTTATAAACATAATGGGCTCCAAGCTCTGGGGCCCAAGAAACCGGTACATTTCCCCCCACGGAGCTCGGCTTCATCAACGTGGCCCACTGGTCAAGGGCTAGCCCTGAACTGATCATAACCCAGCATGCGCCTGGACCTATCAAATGTTGGCACATGGATCTAGAAGGGAATCATAGACCCCAGCAGGCCAGCTGTCTAATCAAGAGACCTTCCAAGGGGCCACCCCCATCCCAGCTGTCTCTGGGATGGCATGGCATTCTCTGGCTCACTGCTGCACTCTCAAACATGCACACACACCAGAGGCCCATTATTCTCAGCAAAATGTCTCTAATCACTCTGGCTGGGGTTGAAAAATTACCAAGAAAGGTAATTGAATGGCAAAGGGCCCAGAATATGGATGGCCTGGGCTCATTTATCAGGAGCACCAATTCCTCCTCACAGGTGCCTGGAGGGAGGCAAAGGAGGCTTGTTGATTCGCTTGGTTTTTTAATTGCAAATGTGATACTCCTCTGGCTGATTCATGAGTTACGTCTGCGAACAGAGAGTACCAAGAGCAACCAGCTCCAAGGCAAAGCAATCAGTTCCCTGGCTCACCTTCTGCAGCATATGCCCTGACTCTGGGGAAAGGCCAACGTGAAATTGCTGCCGCCAAGGAAAAATGCTAGTTGCTTCTAAAAGACCCAGAAACAGTCAGTAACCACTTCTGGTGTTATTCAACCACTTCATATCTTTCAGGTGGGCATTTGAAGAAGAAGAGGAGGAGGAGGAGGAGGAGGAGGAGGAGGAGTTTGGATTTGATATCCTGCTTTATCACTACCCAAAGGAGTCTCAAAGCGGCTAACATTCTCCTTTCCCTTCCTCCCCCACAACAAACATTCTGTGAGGTGAGTGGGGCTGAGAGACTTCAAAGAAGTGTGACTAATTAAATGTGTAATGGGCAAACATGGCAAATGCATGTCTGCAAACAATCAAGGTACACTAATTGGAGAACAGTGACTGGCTACCATTCCCCCTCGAGCATGTGATCAGTGGTGAATGTGGGTTTTTCTCTGTATAATACACAGAGTAGTCCTATGGCTTGCTAAGCATCAGCCATGAGACACGATAGACACAGACTTGTTCAATAAGGCTGCCATAAGACTGCATAGGAAATTCTTTTGGGAGTGAGTCCCATTCAGCTCAATGGGATTTGCTTCTTAGTAGATGTGCAAAGAATTGCATTGTAAAGTGGTCTTTTTCTTTGCCACTGACATTGAGCATCCATGGGGAAGAAAATGAAAATTGGTTGGCTGATTTGCTGCACTGGCATACCTTGCCTCAACTTCCGTTTTATTATTTATTTATTTTTAATGTCTTTTTTTATTAAAGATTTATTGGTTTACAAAAGTATGTGCAATGTCTCTTTTTTACAAGTTACATTTTCTACAGATCAGTTTCATTTGCTGAGACAGCTGCCTTTATAGCTTGGCCTCACTGGACAACTTTTTACAGTCAGCTTTCCCAGAGTTCTGCTGTCCATGGTGCTGAAGTGCTCAAATAACTGTGGCCAGCATGGCTGTTACCCTTCTCAGGTTGTGGCTGGAGGTACAGCCTCATCATCAGCCCAAAGAAAGAGGTGTTATGGAACATATACATCTGAACATATTAACTTCCCAGCTGCCTCTATGCAAAGCACAAGTTTCTTTTAAATATTTATGTTATGTAAGGTTTATCTGATGATGTCACACTTGACAGTTCAATATGAACTTTACGAGCCACAATACAAACCTTACCAAGGAAACTGGCACAGGCAGTCTGGAGTCTTAGAGGGATAGCCTATGGCCGCTTTCCCCAACCTGTTGCCTGGGGTTGAAAAATTACCAGGAAAGGTAATTGAATGGCAAAGGGCCCAGAATATGGATGGCCTGGGCTGTGTGGCCCAGCAGAGCACATGCTTTTGCATCAGAAGGCCCCATTTTCAATCCTTGCTGTCAGGTGGGAAAGGCTCGTGCCTGAGACCAAAGAGAGCAGTTGAGAGTCATAATCTGTAATGCTAGACTAGATTAACCAAAGGTGTGGTTCTTAGGCATGAACTATGATCCTCAACCTTTACTTAAACAATAAGTTTCTAACATTTGTAAGACACAAGATGAGTCAAAATGCACAGATACTATTCTCCACATTGTAATGGTGATTTTTACCATTTCCCCAAAGTCCCAGATAGCCTTCCCTTCACAGCAACTTTCAAAACATGGTCCGTACCCATCTCTGCTGAGGATGTTCTAAAGACAGGGTGGTTTGTTTGTGGCTGGCTCATTCATTGCATCTCTTGCATTTCTTTTATTGTTGCACATCAAGGAAAACTCAAATCCTAGAATACTTTTGATAAAATACTTTGACACGGTGTTTCCTGAGCTTGCATTCCTTGACTAAGTGTATGCATGTGGCAATGGGACCCCGGAAGAGCCACTGGCCATCCAGGGGCGGAGCTTCATTTTTTATTTCTATCTATTTATGCATTGAGAGGTGTTTTTCTTTTCCATTTTGGATAAGTCACTCTACTTCTGCTTCTTCCCAAAAGAGATGGGGCCGGACTATTTTCCATCAGTGCTTTAATAGAAATCACCACTCCATTTCTGCCCTCTTCATTCTCTTTTAATCAATCACTTTATTATGACCATTTTGTGTAGCACTTGGTCATTCCCCCAAACTGCCACCTCACTCTCCAGCAGCTGCTGAGTAGGAACCATGCCCAGTTTGCCCCTCCCTCTTTTGCCATATTTCTTCTCACTGTCCCCTGATTTCCCAGCGGGGGTGCCTGGGCTGTACTCCTGATCCATTGGCTGGGTTACCAGCAGCCCCTGGGGCCCCACTGCCTACACACTGTGACTAAAACTAACCAAGCTGTTGGCTGCTGCTCTGATATTTAATCAATGCCTTGGCTGCTGCAGCTGTCAGGCTCAAGGCCACACAGCTCCTGCCTCTTTCCTTTGGCTACACTGTAATATAAAGCATATTTTGTGCTATTTTCACTATTATATGCACTGGTATGCATAGATATGCATTTATGTCCAGAGAATTGCATGGCAAATATTTGGAGAAGTGCAAATTTCAATGCATGCAATGCATGCAATGGAGTAGCCTCAGGTGGCTGTGAGACTGACATTTAGAAGACATCTGAAGGCAGCCCTGTTCAGGGAAGTTTTTAATGTGTGACATTTTAATGCATTTTTAATCTTTGTTGGAAGCTGCCCAGAGTGGCTGGGGAAACCCAGCCAGATGGGCAGGGTACAAATAAATTATTAATTATTATTATTATTATTATTATTATTATTACTACTACTACTACTACTACTACTACTACTACTACTATTATTATTAAAAGGTGTGTTTAATCCTTCTTCCACCTGATTTCCTACTCAAAATCATTCCCCTCCTAAGCTACAATGGAGAGGGGAATACATAATGTGCATTTTTGTTTTTGTTTTGTTTTGCTACTTAGTACCAATCTAACTGGGATGTGGGCGGTGCTGTGGTCTAAACCACAGAGCCTAGGGCTTGCCGATAGGAAGGTTGGTGGTTCGAATCCCCATGACAGGGTGAGCTCCCATTGCTCGGTCCCTGCTCCTGCCCACCTAGCAGTTCGAAAGCACGTCAAAGTGCAAGTAGATAAATAGGTACCGCTCCGGTGGGAAGGTAAACGGTGTTTCCTTGCAGTGCTCTGGTTTCACCAGAAGCGGCTTAGTCATGCTGGCCACATGACCTGGAAGCTGTATGCCGGCTCCCTTGACCTATAGAGTGAGATGACCACCGCAACCCCAGAGTCGTCCACGGCTGGACCTAATGGTCAGGGTTCCCTTTACCTTTACCAGTCTAACTAAAAAGGGAAGGCTGGAAGTTGAAGGCTGCAAGCTGAATTTATTCCTCTTTGTTATTTTATTCTTCCCCAATGGGAAAATTGCACCCCTCTGAATGTTCTTTGACTCCAACCCCCATCAGCCTCAGCCAGCATGGCCAATGGTAAGGGATGATGGGAGCTGTAGTCCACCAACTTTGGAAGGGCCACCCCTGCTTCCATCAGGCATATGTGATAAACACCATCCAACACCTTCTCATTCTCAACTGGCTTTCAAACAGCAACATTAGCAATTAAAATAATACTCTAGGAACCCACCAGCATCAGAAAACCAGTCCACAAACAACGTCCCTCCAGAGATAGTGACTATGTAGATCAGGAAGGACTTGGCCAAGCAGAAGAGTTACCTGGAAACTTTTGGCATTCAGATTTTTCTGACTCTCTGTGGCCACTTTCAGCCTGGAGTCCAGCCCCTTTATTAGCGACTCAGTATTGCGCACATACTGCAGGTCCCGGTAGGTCCGAAGGTCCAGCACCTCCATGGACTGGGAGATGTTTTGCACCTGCTCAATGAAAAAAAGGAAAAGAAACTTAAGACACACCACCTAAAGGATGTTCAGATTGCAGAGTATTATACATGGGAATAGATAGATGGAGGAGCTTGTGGTGGTGGAGGCAACCAGGGAGTGGGTCTTCTTCTTGAAGGTATCCCTGACATAAGAATCAGAAACCCGGGGTAGATATTTTGATTCCACGATGTTTCAAATATTAATGGTACTTAACCTTTAGAAAGATAGAATGCATCACTGACATTTTATAACATTTTAAAACCCCTGTGCTCTCTAGGCTATAAAGAAGAAACCCCATCTAACCCTGAAAGTGGCACAAATGGTCATTAAAGATGTTCTAGTTAGTATCAGGGTGTAAATCCAAACATCTCCTTGAAGCTTCCTGAGATAGCTCAGGGAAGAGGAGAAGTGAGAGACAGAAATGTCAACAACCCCGTCAAAGGTCTGGTTGCTAAGGAAACACTGATAAAGTAGGACATTTGAGACCCAAATGCCTGGGCACCTGGGGCACCCCAAGGTAATTGTGGGGGAGCAGATAGCAGTATGGAGCCATACATGTTTATCATCCCATGACCTGTAACTTTTCTTGATGTATGTAGAATAATGTTTGAGGTTTTAGGACTCTTTGTTTGCTGTGTTTTGAACTACAACATAAGCTTTCTTCTGATTTGCTTCTGGGCAGTCTTTTCTAACTGGTTCTGTTGAGCAACTGGTTGGCAAGGCTGACCTATTGCAATAGTTAATAAACCGGGTCCCTAACTGGATCTGCTATAATTCTCTTGGTTCTGTGTTTTATTTAAGAGGTGTCCCCTCAGCTGAGCCTCTAAAGAGGTCAGAATGGCTGACAAAAATTAGGGAGATTGCTTTGAATGCAAAACTAATGAGGTTTTCGTGTGTGCACACTTTTTAAAATCTAAGCAAAATGAGCAAGAAAATAAGTGTTTAGAAAATTGGTCCTTATTTATTAACTGCTGTAATGAAGATAACTACAATCATATCCAATCTTGTGTCTCTCCCTCAATTCCATACTTTAAAATATTATGGCCACAATCCTGTGGTCTTAAAAAGAAATCATCCCATATATTCTGTATTTTATGTTGCTGCTATGTTTTTAAAAGCAATTTGGGGTGCAAATGTTCAGGTGCCTCTGCTGGAACTTGCCGTTTCCAGCCATGAGGTCAACAATATGGCATATAGATGAGGGATGAGGGGACCTCCAAATCCTATTGGACTCCAATTCCCATCAGCCCCAGCCAGAATAGCCAGTGGCCAAAGATGATAGGAGCTGGAGTCCAGCAACATTTGGAGGGCCACAGGCCCCCATCCCCCAGCATCAATCAACAGACAGAATGTGTGAATATGAAAAGCAAAGGCAAGCCAGGTCCCTCTATCCAAGTATTCCTGAGCACCTCTGTCACATTACAGACTGCAATTGATTTACAGTCTTGGTTCGGCAGACATACAGTGGAGTCTTCTCTTCTGGGACTTGAGCTGGAACCGGCAGTCTGGTGCACCAGCTGGAATTCAAGCTCCTTTCCCCTGCTTTGCACCCATGAAATATGAATGATAATGTAACCAGGCTGAGTTGAATACTTATTAGAGTTGGGGCGGGGTAGAGAGGAAAGAGAAATAAGCTATCAAAGCTGATCTTTTAAAGTGAGGTGGCTGAGTAAGGCTGCCCTCGATGGGGGGGGGAGCCCTCTCTGTATGTAGCCTCATCCCATCCTGTATGTAGCCTTTAGGAGAGGGGCAACACACTCACATCTGATAGAGCTGTATCATGCACCAGTCCCTCTGGAGTCTGCTGATGAGGAAGGGGAACACGCTGGTCTCAAAAGCAAGCCAGCCACCACCCTGAAGTGTGAGGCTACCACTAAACCAGGAGCTGTGCATTAGTTCATCTTTTGTCCTGATATCATGTTCTGGGTTCCACCCAGATCAGTGTGCCCTACATTAGTGGTGGGGAGCCTGAAGCCCTCCAGCTGTGGTTGGACCACAACTCCCAACATCTCTGGCCACTGGTCAGCCTGGCTAGGGCTGATGGGAGTTGGAGGAGCCTACCAACTTCTGGAGGACCACAGGTTCCCCATCCCAGAGGTAAAACGTGAACCAAGCAACCTCCTTCCTCCCTAGATGAATACACCTCTCTTTACCTGAGATGTGTAGGGCCCCACTCTATTCACAACTGTTTCCAGCTTTTCTTGCAACCTGCTCTGGGATCTGCTGGTGAAGGGCTGGTAATAAATGTAATTAATAATGATATTGATGATGATGATGATGATGATAGATGGAGTCAGCCTAGTTGAGAGGAAGCAAACTTGAACAAAACCCCCTTAGGAAGGCAGATGTGTGCAGCAATGGGGTCTGCACTCTCTCAAGAAGGAGATTTTTCTCTTGTGCTTTTTTGGAGCTTTCAGCAATCTATAAAATTAGCAACCACATCACTTGTTATCCCAGCTGGATATCAGCTTCCACCACCCCTGACCACTGGCCATCCTGGGAGCTGGAATCCAGCAGCATCTGGTGGGCCACATGCTCCCCTCCCCTGATCTCCATCATTGGCTGCTGATGGCAGATGGTGTGGAAACTCAGAACATCACATCATGGCATGTGTGTGTTGCAGGTGGGGAGAGGCAAAGGCCCCATGGTGGGTATGATTCCCGCCTGTTACTGTGGCTGAGTGGTTAGAGAATAGCCCTATGCTGCTAGTGGTGTGTCCGAGTCCTGGGAGCTCCCTCTTTTTCCTCCGAGATGACTAGTCATACAAAAGGCAAGTGGAGTCATGCTTCTCCTTCCTCTTAGTGGAGCTCAAATTCATGCCTGCTGCTTCCCAACCCCACATCCTATGCAGGGAGCTGCTGTGGTCAGTGTGTAACTGTGGTTTGCCTTGTTGCCTGACCTGCTCCCTTGTCAAAGGATGGTTTTTCCTTGGGCTGTTTGTACTTTCTGTATGTCTCCTGCCCAAAGAATCTATGCAGCAGGTCTGCATTGTTTGGCTTCTCATTTCCCTACATGCAGTGCTTTTTTCTGGGGGGGGGACGCAGGGGGACGCATACCCCTAAACATTTTGTGAATCTTTGTACTTTGGTCCATTTACTGTATTTATTTTTCCAGATTTGAACTACAAAATGGTAATTTTCTTGAGTCAAAATGAGAGTACCCCTAAACATTTTTTAAAGAAAAGAAAGCACTGCCTACATGTATTTTGCTACACAATGGTGGTTGTGAGTGTCATAAAGGGACTCTTTCAGGAATGGGGCCATAGCTTTCTTTGCCACTGGGGCTGCAGTAGGGGCACTTAGGCATTGGAATGTGGGTTGTGCAATTCAGGTGTGCTGGGGGGGGGTCTTTATGGTCATGTGCCCACTGGCTCCAATCTCATGTCTGTGTTGTCACATGCAAAAACCCCAATTGGTGGGCTTTGACTACGTTTCTGTGGCTATCTCTGCTGATTGGGGATTTTCCTCTGTGCTTTCCCATCCTATCTCAGGCTGAGCATGTACAGGGTGCAGGAGCCATAATAATAATAATAATAATAATAATAATAATAATAATAATAATAATTTATTATTTATACCCCGCCCATCTGGCTGGGCCTCCCCAGCCACTCTGGGCGGCTTCCAAAAGAATATTAAAATACTATAATACATCAAACATTAAAAGCTTCCGGAAACAGGGCTGCCTTCAGATGTCTTCTAAAAGCCTGATAGTTGTTGTTCTCTTTGACATCTGGTGGGAGGGTGTTCCACAGGGTCTAAGGCATGCCCGTGGCTATGAGTTGGGCCAGACTTATTCAAGGACAGCCCCATGGAGGCCATGCTTTCCACGAAGTCCCGAGTGGCCCCTTGTAAGGTCGTGTCGGCATGGATGTTAAAATCCCCTAGGACAATCAAGCTAGGTGTCTCCAGGATAACATCTGCCATGACCTGAAGCAGCTCGGGCAGGGAATCCTTGGTGCAGCGGGGAGGTCGGTACACCAATAGGAATCCTGTACTGCCCCTATTGCCCAACTTCCAGAACATGCACTCAGAGAACTGGGTCTTCCCAATAGGATGCCTGGTGCAAACTAATGACTTCCTAAAAATCACTGCAACCCCCCCTCCCTGCCCACAAGGCCTGGGTTGCTGTGCGTAAGAGAAACCTGGTGGACAAGCAGCGGCAAGGACGGGCTTCATCCAACCAAGTCTCTGTCACACATGCCAGGTCAAATCCTCCATCCACAATCAGGTCGTGGATGGCAGTGGTTTTATTCATCATTGATCTGGCATTGCACAGCAACACTTTCAGGTCATGTGGGTTTCCCTTGTTGATTCCAGTATCCTTCCAGTCAGGACCAGACCTGGAGGCAGGGATAGTCCTCAGACAACAACTAAGCCTGCTTCCTCGGTAATGACATGGTCTGGTCTTAGCGTAACTCCTCCTCCTACCCATGATCACTGAGATCGGTTGTCCGAGTGCATCCCCCCCTGTGGAACCTGCCCTAGCCATTTTGTTTGCTGGGACCCACTCCCAGGCAGCCCTGACCCCAGGCCCTTAAAATCAAATTAAAGCCTATACAAAAAACAAACTAACAGAACAATAAAACTATAAAAACAAAAAACAAAGTTACAAACACAACATAATTAAATTAAACAAATTCCCACACCCAACTAAACACCCACCCCACCCCACACACCTGAGGCCTCCCTGGAGCCCCATAAGCTGCGGAGGTGAGTATGGGGCCCACCCCCAGGCCCAAGGTGGAGAATGGGCTTGCAGGGGGAGCAGTCCTCCCCACAAACTCACGGCAGAGCAGCAGCAGCAATGTCCCGAGGCCTCCTTGGAGCCTTATATGCTGAGGTGGAGTATGGGGCCCGCCCCCAGGCCCAAGGTGGAGAATGGGCTTGCAGGGGGAGCGGTCCTCCCCACAAACTCACGGCAGAGCGGCAGCATTCCACCAGTGTGGAGGTGCTGCATCTTCCCCACTGGGGTAATGTGAGTATAGGATTGCTAACCTCAATTCTCTTTTATAGCTTCCTCTAAAGAAGGTTGAGTGGTTACTTAGTGACAGGGGGAAAAGATCCTGTCATGATGAAAGTCATTAGGGGTGTGTGGTGTGGTGTGGTGTGTGTGTGTGTGTGTGTGTGTGTGTGTGTGTGTGTGTGTGTGTTAAAAAGCCTTCATTAAGCCAGCAGAGGGAGGCAATGCAAGGAAGAACACTCAAGACTGAAAGTAGGCCAAAAAAATCATTTAGAAGAAACTGGCCATCACTTTGTGATCCACTATCAGGGAGGGCAGCCACAAGTAAGCAATGTGGATTTTATGTGATCAAACTGTGATCAGAATCAATTTTGTGTATCTGCATATAAGAATTTACACTGTTTTATGCCTCTGGATCTAGGAGAGATGCAGACCCCTGAAGCCCTGACCCTCAGTCCTGTTTGCACATATGCACCCTAGGCATTGGCATCCAGTGTTGCCCACCATCTTGGCAAGCTGATCTCTGAAGATACAGATCCCAAACTCCCAAAATATTGTTTTGTAAAGAGCACAGTTTAGCAAGAATCTCCACAATCCTCAGCCTGAGCTCTCCTAGCAGCATGATTTCAGCAGCTTCCCTGATCTAAAGAAAGACATGTTCACATTCAGTGTAATCAGTGGGGAAATTAGTTATGTGACTGACCTAAGTCTCGTTGCTTTCGAATGGGACTGAACTGTGACTAATCTTCTCTAGATGGGGGCTAGGAAATCAAGTGACCTTGGAGATGCCAGCTTGAATAGGTTTGGCATTTTAAATTCCGACAAACAACAAAGTAATCTCCATGCTCCATTGTGACCTTCTGGTCTATGAAGTACTAAATCAATACTACTCCATTCACTTCCCCAAACAACAATTGATGGAGTCCCTCTTGCCATTCCACAATATGTCCAGACTCCACAGCTGCTTTCATTAGAGAATTTGCCAAAGGTGCTCACTGTTCTGCCAAAGGACAAGAGGCATCAAAATGGCAAGTCAGATCAGACACCTCCATATCTGACTCCTGCCAAGTTGTGCATGCTTTTGGAGGGGTTTGGCTTCTATTACCAGAGAATAATCTCATCTGTGGGACTTGGCCCAAAACATCAAAGGAAACCAGCTCCTCTGATAGGTTGGCAGATTTTGGGGTGTGATCTGCTGCATGCACTTCTGCAACTCCAAAACTAACTCAAATGTTTGAATGTCTTGGTTCTCTCACCTCCTGCTGGCATAGGTGAAGGAGGAAACCCAAACCCCTCTGATCCCCAAATAACCCAGGACTGTATTCCTCCCAAGCATCAGTTCCTTTCTCATCTCGTCACACGCGGCAGCACAATGTCCATAGCCCCAGGTTAAGAGTCGTTGCGTGGAGATATTTTGCAAATGCAATTTGCTTGCTCAATGGCTGTGTGTGGTGTCTCGGCTGGTGCGTCAGCCAACTGCACCAGTTCCAGCTGAACAAACAGCTAGCAGAGTTAGTTGCAGCAGTGTGGGCACGGATGAAATTCCTTGGCAGAAGACACACCTACTGTAGGTCTGGAGCCCAGATTTATGTAGAACATTGTCAAAACAGTTGCAAGTTCAGGGAAGTATTCCAACAGCAGTCCTTAGGTACTTATGCTTGCAAAAGCTCTTTTATCTGCCTGATATTGCAGCTTAGTTCCCATTTAAGTCATAGTTGTTCAGGGTTGGATTCAGCTAAATAGTTGCACTAGCAGGAACCAGCACAAGTCCCATTAATGCAATGGGGCATTTCCCCCTCTCATCTCCTCTCATCCCTCCACCCCACCCCAAATTGGCTTGGGGTGGGGTGGGAGAACCCCCAGAACACTGCTCAGGAGGAGAGGAGATCATTCTGACTGGCAAGCAGAAATGCTCGCATTGTTGGAACCATCAAATTTGTGTGATGTTGAATTCCATCCATGCATAAGTCAACAACACTGAGTTAATGTAAAAAACAAAAAACACCACCCTGAGGGTGAAACCAAGGCATAGGTTGTCTTAGTATTCAGTGCAAAGTGGATCACAGTGGCCTTACTGAAGCTAAGCAGCTCTAAGTCTGGTCAGTGCCCAGACAGGAGACTGCCCATCCATGCCACTTGAGGTCCATGATGGGAGAAGCACAGGAAATAAATGTAAGAAGGAAAGGAAAGGAGCTTCTTAGTACCACTTGGGAAAGTGTCCACAGATGCCTAAATGGGCCTCCCTACATCCCTTGGACCCTCACCACCTCCTTTCCTTCTCTCCTCTGACTCTCTTGTTTCTGAGTCAACTCTTCATTTCTTGGCTTACTATTTGGAGTGGATTTTGGCTACTTTGCAAGCCTTGCAACCTTAAGCATCATTTATTCCATTACACTCGGATACCAGCCCTCTCACCCTCTGCTGGGGTTGCAAAGCATATTTAGGGCAATTATGTAAACATTGTCAGGAACAGGCCTCCCTTAGCACATTCAGCATTCAAAAACGACACGTTCTCTCAACTTACTTCCAGCGATTATTTGCTTTATTCCACCACAAACACCCTAAATCACTCAAGTGCACCTTCCTATACCCAAACCAGGCACTTTCCTCCCCTTTCCCAGCTTTTTCAATTTCACCCAGCATAAACAGTAAAGTAATTTTATTTTGGGGGCTTTAAAGAGACTAGATTGCAGGTAGTGTTCTTTCGATGGTTATTTATTTATTAACATAGCCCCTGCTGGTACTTTATGGCTATGGCTGGGGCCTCTGAAGGGAGCTATTTAAGAGGCATTTTGCAGCATGTTGTAATAAAAGTTTAATCAGCTTCCAGCCTCCCTTTTCTTTCTTTCTTTCTTTCTTTCTTTCTTTCTTTCTTTCTTTCTTTCTTTCTTTCCATGCACACTTGTGTACAAAAAGCCAAGAGAGAAAGAGAGGAAACACAGCTTGCCCAAGGATCCCTTCTGTGATACAGACAGGAAACAAGCAGTCATTAAAACACACAAACAAATGTCTAAAGTAAGAACAACTTGAAAGTGACCTTGAAATCCATATTGGGGCAGAGGATAGGCTGGCCTGCTTGTTTTGTGTCCAAGCCTTTTTGGAGATGCTAAAACAAGCTTTATTTCAGCTGGGACTCCACACTCCCCCCCCCCAGCACCCGAGGCTATTTGATTGCCAAGGTGCCACCCAGAAAGTAAGAAAACCACATGTGTAGACAGAGCACCTGTCCCCAGTAAATGCTGCATCTGCAGATAGAGTCCCTCTTTCACAGAACAATTCAAGGTGCAAGAAACAGGGCTGAAGTTTGCGAAAAAGGTGAAATATCTGGGTGTAAATATGATCACAAAAAAAATGAATTTGTACAAAGATAACTATGAAAAGATATGGAAAGATCTTAAAAGAGATTTGGATATCTGGACAAGGTTGAAGCTATCTTTGTTGGGCCGAATTTCTGCAATAAAGATGAATGTATTGCCTAAGTTGTTACTTTTGTTCTAAGTACTTCCTATCATTGATAAGTTGAATTGTTTTAAGGAATGGCAAAAGGTATTATCAAAATTTATCTGGCAGGGGAAAACCCCAAAATTAAGTTTAAATTATTAACAGATGTGAAAGAGAGAGGGGGCTTCTCCCTGCCACATTTAAGGATTTATTTTAAAGCTGCAGCCTTTTGCTGGTTGAAAGAATGGTGTTTATTGGAAGATACAGATGGTTTAGATTTGGAAGGTTTTGATAATGTATTTGGTTGGCATGCATATTTATGGTATGACAAGATAAAAGCTCACAAAGGATTTAAAAATCATATCATTAGAAAATCTTTGAACAATGTTTGGATAAGATACAAGGTTTTGTTAGAAAGGAAAACCGCCAGGTGGATATCACCATTGGAAGCTAAGACCCATAAAAGTTTGAATATGAAAGAAAAGTTGAAGTATAATGATATTCTGATGGAAGTAGGGGACCAATTTAGATTAAAATCTTATGATCAGTTGAAAAATAAATTAGATGATTGGTTCCAGTACATCCAGATAAATGAAGTGTTTAAAATGGATAAGAAAACCTGATCTCGTTTTTTGACAGAATTACAAGCCTGGTAGATGAAGGGAACGCAGTGGATGTAGCCTACCTTGATTTCAGCAAGGCATTCGACAAGGTGCCCCATGATATTCTTGTAAAGAAGCTGGTAAAATGCGGTCTTGACTATGCTACCACTCAGTGGATTTGTAACTGGCTGACTGACCAAACCCAAAGGGTGCTCATCAATGGTTCCTCTTCATCCTGGAGAAGAGTGACTAGTGGGGTGCCACAGGGTTCTGTCTTGGGCCCGGTCTTATTCAACATCTTTATCAACGACTTGGATGATGGACTGGGCATCCTGATCAAATTTGCAGATGACACCAAACTGGGAGGGGTGGCTAACACCCCAGAGGACAGGATCACACTTCAAAACGACCTTGACAGATTAGAGAACTGGGCCAAAACAAACAAGATGAACTTTAACAGGGAAAAATGTAAAGTATTGCACTTGTGCAAAAAAAAATGAGAGGCACAAATACAAGATGGGGGACACCTGGCTTGAGAGCAGTACATGTGAAAAGGATCTAGGAGTCTTGGTTGACCACAAACTTGACATGAGTCAACAGTGTGACGCGGCAGGTAAAAAAGCCAATGCAATTCTGGGCTGCATCAATAGGAGTATAGCATCTAGATCAAGGGAAGTAATAGTGCCACTGTATTCTGCTCTGGTCAGACCTCACCTGGAGTACTGTGTCCAGTTCTGGGCACCATAATTCAAGAAGGACACTGACAAACTGGAACGTGTCCAGAGGAGGGCAACCAAAATGGTCAAAGGCCTGGAAACGATGCCTTATGAGGAACGGCTAAGGGAGCTGGGCATGTTTAGCCTGGAGAAGAGGAGGTTAAGGGGTGATATGATAGCCATGTTCAAATATATAAAAGGATGTCACATAGAGGAGGGAGAAAGGTTGTTTTCTGCTGCTCCAGAGAAGCGGACATGGAGCAATGGATCCAAACTACAAGAAAGAAGATTCCACCTAAACATTAGGAAGAACTTCCTGACAGTAAGAGCTGTTTGACAGTGGAATTTGCTGCCAAGGAGTGTGGTGGAGTCTCCTACTTTGGAGGTCTTTAGGCAGAGGCTTGACAACCATATGTCAGGAGTGCTCTGATGGTGTTTCCTGCTTGGCAGGGGGTTGGACTCGATGGCCCTTGTGGTCTCTTCCAACTCTATGATTTTATGATTCTATTCTAAGATTCTATGAAAATTGGTTTTCAAACAGAGAAATCCAAACTGGAAACGGAATTATTAGATCAAAAAACCTATCTAAGATGTATAACTTATTTCTGGAATGGCATATGAAAGATGAACAAGTGAAATCTGTAATGATTGAATGGGCCAGGGATGTGGGGCACAATATCATGATGGTGGATTGGGAGAAATTGTGGGAAAAGGGAATCAAATTTACAGCTTGTAATGTATTAAGAGAAAAATTGATGAAAATGATGTACAGGAGGTATTTAACACCAGTGAAGCTAGCAAAAATGTATCATACTCATGATAATAAATGCTGGAAATATAGAGAAAAAGAAGGAACCTTTTACCACATGTGGTGGACATGTTCTAAGGTAAAAGGCTTCTGGGAAATGATTTATAATGAATTGAAAAAAGTGTTGAAAAACACATTAAAAAACCAGAAACCTTTTTACTTGGTATAGTGGGGGATGAAATCCCCAAAAAGGATATTACTTTTTTTTCTGTATGCCACAACAGCTGTGAGAATATTGTTAGCGAAGAATTGGGAGAAACAAGATTTACCAACTGTCGAAGAATGGCAGATGAAGACTCTGAGACCAGAGAAAAGAGATGGTGGAAGAAGACTTGAAGAAGTTTAAGAAATATTTGCAAAAATATGTTAATATTTAAATCTTAAAATAGCTTTGGAAGTGGATATAGGTTGTAGGGTTAGAAGTAGAAGATAGGGTATTTTAAAATAGTATTATTTGTAAGTGATAAAATGTGAAGTTATTTTAAGTGTGATTTAAAAAAAAAAGAGGGTTAGAAATTATGATATATGTAAACTGCTAAAGATGAAACAAAATGAAAATCAGATAGGAGGGACTTGGGGAAGCCCACTTAACAATGTTTAGAAAAATAAGGATATGACAAGAATTTGTTTGTATTGTTTGTTTTTCTGTTTGTGTTCTTTATTTGTGTTATAAAATGAATAAAAAAATTGAAAAGAAAAGAAACTCTTGTCGTCTTTCCAGCTGGCACCCTGTCTTAAGGCCATCAGCCCCAGGTGGAGCTTCTCAGAGCTGGTTTTGGTTCTTGTTCCTTGGGAGTCACTGTATCGCTTTGGAAAAATACCATCACCCTGGGCCCTAGCAGCTTTAGGAGGTCATTGCCTCCCCTCTTGCATTCCTGCCTCCGGTGATTGGTCCCTGACCCAATCCGTGTCCATGTGGGAGCTGGTGCAGTTTACCCCAGTGATGGCTAGCCCCAGTGGCCCAAACCACGCCAACCCCAGTAAGCTAACCTAGGGCCCCTTGACCATAATCAAGTCTAACTGCTGCTTCTGCCCTTGATATTGTACATTGAAGGTTCCCACCCCCATTGTGGGGACTTTGCATTTTTGGAAGTACCAGAGGGTGAATGGGGCCAGCCTAAGCTTGGGGCCACCGCTGAGACACAATTTCCTTAATCTCTGTGCCAAGATTATGGACAGGGTTGAGCCTGTATCAAGCTCTATGCGGCTTGGGGCTCCCTCTATCTGTACCTTAATGTAATTTTTTTTTTTGCATTGGAATGAGGTAACTAGTATACCTGACGGTCTGTGATCTCCATTGAGTTGCCTTGGTGTGTTGGACCGTGGGGCCTGGGACTCTTGGGTCAGCCATCTGATGTGAGGCATTGGCCAGGCCGGGCACAACACACCCGGGCGATGTGTCCCGCTTTTCTGCATTGTCGGCATTTTGTGTTGCGGAAACGGCAAGTCCTCCACTAATGGCTCTCATCACAGCTTGTGCAGTTCTCCTCTTCCGTCCGAGGCTGTTGTGGTGGATATGCAGCTTGTGTGTGCCGCTGCACTCAGTGTACATCCTCCCTGTTGGATTCTGAGTCGTCGGTGAGGTCCTTGTGGTGGACCCTTGGTTGGGACGACGAGTTCGGCAAGAATCCTTGCACTGACCTCTCGGCAGCTTCAGTTGCCAGGGCCTCCTTTGGGTGACCTGGAACATCAGGTCCTTCTTGGCACAAAGGTGCCACTGCAGCGTCTCGTCCCTCAGGCCACTGATGAGGCAGTCGCGGAGCATGTTCTCCGGCTCTGTGAAGTTGCAGAGCCGGGCAGCCTGGTGGAGGGAGGTCACATACCCCGTTATTCTCCGGGGGTCTGCGGCTTTGCTTAGAAGGCGTTGCGACATGCTACCACTGAGGGCTGTGGCGAGAAGTGCCCCTTCAGCTGTTCCATTATCATGTTGTAGGGAATGGTCACAATATTTGCGGGTGCAAGGAGAACTTGGACGATCTCGAACATTTCTTCTCCACAGATGCTGAATAATGTCGCCCACTTCTTGGCTACATCAGTGACGTCCTTTGCCTTCAGGAGGAACTGGAAATGGGTGGAGTATCCTTCCCAGTATCCTGAGGCTGGGCTGAATGACGTGAAGCTGCTGTCTGTTGCCATTCTGGGTCCTTGGGTCCCAGTAGCCTGGATGCATGGTGCAATGCAGCGGTGTTGCCAGTGGCGGCTGCGGTGCGGTGTGCGGACAGCTCAGCGGGATCCCACCTTTGTTGCCAGTGAAATATACTTGGAGTCGCATAGTGATTTCATGCTCTTTATTGCAGATCGTAAAACAGTGAATGGATTTCCCCCCAAACCTCAAGCTTTACATACATTATTTACACAATGCGTCCTGTCTGATTGGATGATTCTGCTTCCCTCCTGGAGCCTGATTGGGCTGCTCCTGCAGGCCAATCAGGTTGTTGCATTCTAGGATCCTGCCTGCCTATTGGTCTAGGATCCAAGCTTAGTACATAACAACTTCCCTTTCTTGTCCGCAGACTTGGGCAGCCAAACACTGTCTATGTGCAGCCCATAGGCCAGCCTGATTCAGAAGAGGTCAGAGGGCTTCTGCACATCAGACCAATCATTTTAATGAGTGGGGAGATGGCAAAAATCCTCCTCAGATGATTTGCATAGATCAGCCAAGGGTGTTGTTGCTGTGTGTGTCCCATGTGTATACGTGAGATTGTGTGTGTAGGAAAGTGGGGCCGTCACACCCACTGCTATCATGCAGCCCCCAGAAGATTGGCCAAGGGCGAATGCAGTCTTCAGACCAAAAACTAAAATTAAAATTAGCTCGTCCAGCTCTATTGCTGGTCCCTGTCATGAGGCTCGGCCTCAAGCAACGGATTTTGGGTGCTGCTACAGGGCAGCAAGCTGTGATTAAATTTAATTTAACTCTGATCACCTGCACATGCCACTCATTCTGCTACATAAAATGTAACGATTTTGTGTTGTAAAAGTGATGTTTAAAGAGGCACAGAGTGTGATGGAAATAAATGGCTTTTTAAAAAAGGAGGGCGGTGTCTGTTTTCGTAAGGCTGAGTTGTCGAGGAAGAGACATCATTTGTGTTTTCTGCCTCTTGCACCCAAATGGTCTGGGCCAGCCGTGGGGACTTCTCTGTGTAAACAAGAGGTGAGGACTGAGGGGACTGAGGACATAAACCTTGAATCATCATCGGCATTTATGGCATCCTGATGGTATAAACAAGCCAGGGTGACCCACCTGCACTATTCCTCTGAATTGGTAGCAGCTCAAGCTGAGCTCTCTGCTGTGCAGATCTATGAAGAAGGCAGCTTCTGACCCATCCCTCTTCCCTTCCAGGTATTTCAATCATCGCCAAGGTCAAGCAGTGACCTCACTGTCACCTGAGCCCTGCTGGTGCTCAAGGGAAGATTTATAGCTATGTTATGCTGCATCATCAGGAGGCACGTTTTTCTCACTACTCCCTGCTATGAAGAAATGCCTCTCTGACTTTCTCCAAGGAGGGCTGTGCATGTCATCTCAAATGATTTCTCTTGGGCTAGACAAGAGCCAACTGCACACTGCTGCCTTTTGCTCAGGCTTGATCTTCTACCACAACCACTACTCACACCTGAGAGGAGGAGTTATTAGAGAGTATTTCTCTCATCAGTACCAAAATGCAGCAGACGACAAAGGAAGGGTCCGTACCTGGCGCCTTCAAGCAAATAGATAACCTGTGACTCTCCAGCTGCTGCTGAACTCCAATCTCAGCCAGCAAGGCCAATGGCCAGACGTGATTGGAGCTGCAGTCCTGCGACATCTGGAGGGCTGCAGGTTCTCCACCTCTGAAATCTGGCAAGATGTGTGTCTTCAGAAGGGGTGGCCTCACCTGAAAATTTCATTCAATTCTACCCTAAATGTTACAGAACTTCACTTTTTTAAAAATGCAAAGGTGACCAGCAAAAATGCCCCTGGGCCTATTTGCCTGTAATATGGCAAGAGCAAATATGCCTGCAAACGTCATCCACTTCTGTCAAAAGAAAATAAAACATATAGCTGCTTTTTTATCTCCTGATAGTAAATAGTGAGGAGAGAACACTTACAACCCTTGGGTAAAATCAGGCAGCCTGTGAAAGTCCATAGCAGCCTCTCCCAGTTCCTACTAATCTAAATAAAGTATTCCAAAAGGATCTCCTGCTCTTGCCCTGCTCTATATGAAATGTCTTCTCTGTTACTTCTCTTTTCCTGAAGATAACTTGCTTTAAACCAAAGCATTTGCATCCACAATAATTAAAATGAATATTTTGTCATGATTTCACTGAGGGAAATAGGAGTGGCAGGGGCAGGAAAGAAAAGGGTTGTATGCTATTGTATAGGTCAGGAACAAACAAATTAGAAGAAAATAAAAAGAAAATATGTTACAGGGAGAGAACAAAGTATTGGATGTATTGACATTCAGCACAGAGAGTGTGTGGAAAGCGGAGGAAGTGGCTGCAGAGAACACGGCACAGCTCTTTTTATGATGAAGCTAACACGTACAAATTGAAAGGGAGGAAGAGAAACAAGGTGTGCATTAATGGGAAAATAGAATCACTTTTGTTATTCCCTGATATCTTAGCTACAGCCAGAAGGCTCCTTCAGATAGGACACTTCTGGCTATTATGTGAAATAAGGCCTGACGTGTGAGAGTGAGACATTTCACCAAATTATGATTTATTGTTGTGGGGTGGGGTGAATATGTATGTATGATTGTATGTATGTATGTATGTATTTGTGTACACACACACATGATAATAATCAAAGGAATAATTTGGCTGGTGTGCAAGCTGCACCCTCTCCTAGGGAAGGGGAAAACTTGCCACAGTCTTCCAGACTGTCTCCCTCACTTCCAAACTAGACTCCTGCAAATGCCAGGGCTGTTTGTGAGAAGCATTTGGCGGGAGTATAGTAGGAATATAGCTGGTCCCTCCCAAACACAGCAGTGAGATTGTGTAGCAGGACTTGCTACTCTATGAGACACTGCACCTAGGTACACCAGGCACAATTAAAATGTTAGGCCTTTAATGGTCTGGGTCCAGGATAACTAAAGTACTGACTACTCCTATATGCTGAGATCATTGTGAAGGGCTCTCTTCCTCTTACAAGCCAGTGTGGTGTAGTGGTTAGAGTGTTATACTAGGAGCAGGGAGACCAGGGTTCAAATCCCCGCTCAGCATGAAGATCCCTGGGTGACCTTGGGCCAGTCACAGCCTCTCAGCCTAACCAATCTAGCAGGGTTGTTGTGCACTCCACCTTGAGCTCCGTGAAGGTGAGATATGAATGCAATGAATAGAAGCTCCTCTGTTAGATGGGTAGAAAAAGGTGGCAGAAACAGGAGACATAATGCGAGTGATGCTTAGGGTCAGGAATATTCTCTCCAGAAAAGCCCATCTAGACCCTTTCCTTTTAGACACCAAATGAAAGCAATTCTAATTTAAGAAGAAAAGGGGGAACAATAACTCCAGGAAGCTGTTCTACAGTTTTGCATTTGCATGATTTGCTTATTTCTTTATTAATCTCAGCTAGCATAATTAATGGTCAGTGATTATGGCAGTTGGAGTCCAGCAACACCTGTAGGGCCACAGGTTCCTCACCCTTGCTGTACACACTTACCTCGCAAGGTCCTGCTGAACTCAATAGAATCATAGAATTGTAGCATTGGAAGGGACCATGAGGGTTGTCTAGTCCAAGCCTCTGCAATGCAGGAATCTTTTGCCCAATATGGGGCTTGAACCCACAACCCTAAGATATATGGTTACTTACTTCTGAGTACTTGACCTGCAGAGAATTGTGCTGTTTCATTTGCTGCAGCAACAGGAAATCCATGTGGCACCTTAAAGACTAGACACCACTTAGTATAATTCGTCTTTTGACTAATTAAAAAGATGCTTCAGTTAATCAGGTAGCAGGTTTTTAAAAACACTGCCACCTTTAATTTAAGTATTTAGTACCTTCTTAGAATGTACCTTCTTAGAAGAGGCATTTCTCCTCCTTAGGAACAAGGGAAGAAGTTGCCTTTTACAAGGTCTGACCACTAGCTCATCTAGTCTAGTATTCTCTACACCAGTGGGGGGGGGGGGAACGACGACGGACTTTGACCCTCTAGATAGATGTACCTGGATAACAACTCCCACCAGCCCCTGCAGTTATGGCCAATGACCTAGAATCATAGAATCATAGAATCATAGAGTTGGAAGAGACCACAAGGGCCATCGAGTCCAACCCCCTGCCAAGCAGGAAACACCTGGGATGATGGGAGTTGTAGTTCAATAACTTCAGGAAGGCTCCCCAAGCCTACTTTCCACTGACTGCCAGTAGACCTCCAAGGTTTCAGGCAGGCTCTTTTCCAGCCCTTACCTGGAGATGCTGGTGCTGAACATGGACCTTCTTCAGACAAAGCATAGGCTGTTCCACTAAGCTACGGACAATCCTTTCTCTCTCTCAGGAGGCAGTGACTTTTCTGAGATGCTGCCTTCTGCACATATATGCACATAATCTAAAGCACAAAGCTTGTGTCCCCCCCTTTAGAACAATGGCTTTATTCATAGGCAAATGAATGCAGATGGAGGCCATTAAAACTCATCAATGAATCAACTGAGATCTCTTAGAGTTATAAACTAACTACGGTACGTGCTAAAAGTTTAAAACAAATGATGAAATACAAAAATGGGGAAAAGAAAAGGCAATACCAGAGGGACCTAATATGTTTTCTTGGGGCAGTGGGGGAGGGGGGGAGGAGAGGGCAGAAAAATCTTTGAGAAAAACAGGTCTCTCCGGTACTGATAATCTGTGGTGGGGGCATTGCAGGCTCGTGATAATAAATATTTGTTTGTTTGTTTATTCATACATACCCCGCCCATCCGGCTTGGTTTCCCCAGCTGGACGGGACTGGACTGGGTTGTCACTGGGGTACGGGGAGTCTTCAGCTTTGCTGCCTGGAAGATCACAATCCTTGCTCTTTGAAGATCACTACAATTTCCTTCCTTAAGACCAACCACATTCAGAGGTCCATGAAAGGCTTCTGCATTAATCTGCAACCACTGCATTTGCTTGCTATGACCACAGTCCCAAGAAAGCTCAATAGACACACAGGAGAGCCAAGGGCTTAGGCTGCAAGATCTACCCTACAGACCCCTCCATTCCCCCCCCCCCCAATTAGGGCAAGCTGAGACATTCATTCCAGGCAATGAATCAGGACAAGTGGTGACTGGTGCTCCCTACCCAACCTCACTACAGGACTAACCACTGCTGCTGTTTGGTCCTCCACTGACAATCCATGTGCTGGCTGCTCTCTGCTACCCCAATGTCCCCCTCCAGGGAAGGATCCTTTCTTAGATCAAGGCATTGTAAGGCGAGCTGGCCCTGGAGAATCTCCATGCCACTGACTCACTACTGTGGCATACACTCTTTAAATATCTGTCACTATAGCAAAGTGGTCACAGAGATTTCTGAGGCCATTCACCCCAGTTGCTCCAGTGCCTCAGTCTGGCAAAGAACTCTACAAACACAGGGTCCTTCCTCAGATCAAGGTGTGAGGGAGATCCTGCAGGCTGTGCCCATGATCCTTAACTATTGGGCATGCTTGCTGGACGCTGATGGGAGCAGGTGTACAGCAACACCTGGAGGAACACAGGTTGCCCACCCTTGCCTTAGAGCATGAGCTGGACAAACAAGCTCCAATTGGACACTTCATACAACTATCCCTGAGTTAGGCCCGGCCCCTGCAGTTGTCATACACACAAGAATTCTGAAGAGCTGTCCTTTGGAGTTGCAGCTGTCCCTCCTTCTGCCTTCCAATACACTGTGATGTGAGTCTGGTTTAAAACACTAGGAATCAGGCTGAGATTACAACCAGCATTAAAAACTATCAATAAAAGCCAGGATAAAGCCAATGTGCCGTATCCAGGGCTTTGTGAGCCATAAAGGGTTTTAAAAGGCAATTTAGTGGGGGGGGGGGGAAATAGGTATATTTAAGACAAATCCTATGTTTCTCATAAAACAGGGAGGGAGGGAGAGGGTTGGCACGAAATAGCTCAAAGAATTGGCTATTTGGAAGTCACCATGTCTCCTTGCTTTCTATGCCTCCACTCTAAACTCAATTCTTTCTGGATCAATAAAAACATATGAAAATGGAATCAAAATAGCTAGAGGTGCTTGTGGGGATAAGAACTAACACCCTTCCCTGTTAAGGATGAAAATTAATTCTAACAACACCATCCTGAAAAGAAAAGAAAACCACTCCCAGAATGTATTTTCCTAAATAGTTAGCTAACTGGATACCAAATACCCAGATTACAGTGTACAAGGATCACAATAAATGCAATATAAAAAGCAACATTAAAACCACAAAATTCTCAAACTCACAGACCTTGATTCACTAGCAAAAAAACAAAATAAAAAACAGGCCAGCAATTGCATCAATCCGTAAAGGCCAGACAGAACAAGTTTGCCCTCAGCAGAAGTTGAAGAGGCATCAGCAGGGGGGACAAGTGTACCTTTGGTTACGACTGCCATATTTCAAACACTGAAAAATCTGGACAGAAAAGTTGTTGAGCTTTTTTTTGCAAAACCCCAGAGAAGGCCGTACAACGTTTAACCGGCCCACTGTGCTAAACCGGCATCGTGTGGGGGCTCCAGAAATCGCTTCTGCGCATGTCCAGATACAGAAAATTGCTTCAGTGCAGGCGCGATTTCTGGCATTTGGCCATGCACAGAAGCGATTTCCAGCACCGCAGACACGCACAGACATGATTTTCGGTGTCGCGCTGCGCCAGTTCGGCCCACGGAGGATCTCCGTGGGACTGATCCGGACCATACCCAGTAAGCCTTGCTGACCCCTGCCCTACAACAAGTCACTGAAGCCATGGCTGTAGCTGGGACTCTCAGCAGGGCCTATCTAGGCACATTTGAAAGAGGTGTGTCATCTACCTGTGCAATATAAACAGTGCTGGGGAAATGGTGTGCTTGCAAACAGTCATGCCCAAAAGGATGGTGGGAAGTATTTCATTTCTCCCTCAAGACATTGTAGAAAGAAACAGAGCAGGTCTGGGCAACCTATCAGCTGCAGCTGGACTACAACCCCCATCATTCCTGAGAGTTGACCATGCTGGCTAGGGCTGATGGGAGTTGGAGTCAAGTTATTCCTCTTGTCCAGTTTCTGTTTGCATCTGACTTTGCCATCCCTAGGAGCCCTTCCATCCTTGACATTTGAAGCCTTTTCTTCACTCTGTCCAATTAAAAAGGAAAGGGAAACCTGCAGGTCAGACCAAACCTCATTAGAAGTGTCACTTGCTGGAACTGAGGATGCTGAATGTGTTGTTTTCTGAAAACTCTGTAGGCCCTGCTCTCAAATGGCTCCAAATCTATTTGCCCACTCTGATAATTTACAGCCAAGGAAACAGCAGCAGCAAGTAAGGTGGTATTGAGGCATCTGATCAAGATCTGCATTTTAAAATGAGCTTAAAAATATATATATATTTGTAAATGTTTTGTGTCTCTCATGCCAGGCAGAAACCAGCTGGGTGCTTTGGCAGATGTTTATCTTCCTAAACAGGGCCCCACTGATCTATAAGCAGGAGACGAGCACTTCAGGGTTGTAAAAGGAAATTACAGGCTGGGAGCAAAAGGTCACACTGACCATACAAATTACAGAATACAATCAAGCTGCAAAGACACAATTAAGAGTTGGTAAATAGTAAGTTTTATTGTTTAACAGAAGACTCAAGCCATATTTTCATAAGGTTAAAAAGGGCAAGAGCTAATGGGAACAGCAGCTGGCTGGGAAAACCGAAGAGGCTTCTCTCTGAAGTTGCTTCTGGAAACTGTTTTTATTAAATTCCTTCTCTTTGAAAAGGCCTTTCCTAAAAATCTATCTATGTTATGTATGAAATATATTGGCTTAAATGTAAGTATGCAAAGGATTTAGAAAGTAAGAAATGTTAGATTCTTATGTTAGCTTCTTATTTCATTGATGGTGTGTGAGAAGGTGAACCCAAGATCTCTGTTTAAGATAAAAATTAAAAACCATGCACCATCTGTTTTAGCCATCTGTTTTGGAGTGAATAGGGTAATAGGGCCGCAGGGGCCAAAGGTTATCTGGTAATTAAGGTGCCTGGTCGAGGCAAATGTAAGATATATGGCTACTTGTTTGCCATTTATAGATAGAAGGAAATATAGCTCTTTGTCTCCCATAAAAGGTAATAGGAAATGGGTGTATCTTTTATGATTGGTTCTAGCAAACAGCCAATAGGAATTTCAACCAGGCTGATTGGACAGAGGCAGCCAAAGGAGGAGCAAGGGGGCTGGGCTGAGGGAATATAAGTGCTGGCCATCAGGGCTGAAGTGGGCAGAGCTTTGGTAACTATATACCACTGTGTCTCTCATTTATTTGTCTGACAAATAAATTATTATTTTAATTTCTCTATTGCTGCGTTGAATATTTCATTCCAGCTAAGCGTTAACCACAAGCAGGGTGCTCCAGTATGTGGGCAGGAAGTCCAATTTTTCAACCCACCAGGAGACGATAATCTCCAGGCTGCCATTACTCTTCTTTCCTGATCCCTCAGTGTCCCTCCAGCATTCATGGCTGTCCACAGCTCTTTTTCCTGCCTCAACTACAACCTCCTCACCGGAGTAGTTAATTAAATATCAAATGTTTCTAAATGGCAGGAGCAAAGAATACATTTGCGGCGTGAGGGGGTTGGGGAGAAAGGATCATTTATACATTTGTTTGTGACTCACACTGGCCTTGCTGCCCAATCCAGGCAGGATGTCCTTGGCTTCCCAGCTGGAAATGGAAACAGCAATGCATAACCCTTTGCAACAAAAGGCTGAGATAAAACAAATAAATATCAAGTGCAAGAGTTTTCCACTCAGAGCATCTAAAGGTCATTGTTTCAAAAGTGCATTTTCGCAATGCACTCTTTGCCACTTGCTTGCAATTCAGAACTTTGGGGGAGGTAAAGAGGTGGGGGGGGATGGGACGGCTGGGCAGGGGTGCCTCATTCTCCCTGCTTCCCTCCCCTTCTCAAGAATATTTTATGTATGTGTGCATGTACATGCAGACTCAAACAAAGGCTGAGTGATGTCATAAGGCAGAGTTTCCCATGATGCCACAGGGTTGCCAACATTTGGAAGTCTGAAACCTGACAAGAGGGTTGAACTTGAGAGTCTGTCTCAGTACAGCTATATATTTATTTATAAAAATAGTTATATACCATTCATTAAAAAAACATCAGAGCAGTTTACATAAAACCATACCATTAAAACCACATAAAAATGTTAAAATCAGGGATCAGCTAGCTATTATGAAAGATGTATTCTTAATTGCCTCTGTAATAGTGATAGAATAGAAAAGCTTTCTTCTTTTTTTTTGCAAATTAAATTTTTATTGATTTTCAGTACACATGCATACATACATGCCCCAAAGGATGTAAATTTCATGTTTACATTCCATAGTTCTTGCCACGCATCAAAATCAATATTATGGCCGAAATCAATAGCCCATTTAACCATAGCTTCCTTTATCTCTTCGTCTTTCGTATACCAATCCAATAATAAATTGTATGTTTTTGATAATAATTTATTTTTACCTTCTAGAATATCAGTATTAAATTTAGATTTCTTATCCTCGAATCCCTTTTTCCTTTTATCTTCTTTTAGTAGATCATTAACTTGGTGATATTGTAACCACCCTGTATATAAATTCTCTACCTCTTTATACGGTTTGAGTTTTATATCTTGATCTGTCTTTTTGATTAGTTCTTCATAAGTAGCTTTTTTCCCTTCCATATTAACTTTTTTGATAGTTAAAACTTCTATTGGTGAAATCCACCAAGGGGTTTTCCTTTCCAATAGGTCTTTGTTTCTTTCCCAAACTTGAAATATTAATCAGTTATATGGTTTAGAAAACCCTTGTGAATTTTCACCTTCTCATACCATAGGTACGAGTGCCACCCGTACCTATTATCAAAACCTTCTAAGTCTAAGAGATCGGTGTTTTCTAATTTTATCCAGTCTTTCACCCATGTTAAACAAGCTGCTTCGTAGTATAGACTCAGTTCTGGCAGGGAAAAACCTCCTCTTTCTTTTTTATCCACCAAGATTTTCATTTTTATTCTCGGTTTTTCCCCCTGCCAGACGAATCTTACTAATGTTTTTTGCCATTCTTTAAGTTGTTTTAGCCCTTTAATTACTGGAATAGTTTGGAATAGAAATAACATTCTGGGCAAAACATTCATTTTAATCATGGATTTTCTCCCCAAGAATGACAACTTTAATCTATCCCATATTTCTAGGTCCTTTTTAATACCCCTCCATGTTGCCTCATAATTGTCTTTGTATAAATTTATATTTTTTGCTGTAATCCATACTCCTAAGTATTTAACTTTCTTAACTGCTGTAATTCCAGATCTTTGTTGTAGTTCCTCTATCTCTTCCTTGGTCATGTTCTTTGTCAGCATTTTGGTCTTATTCTTGTTAAGTTTGAGTCCCGCCACCTTGCCGAATTCTTCTAGTCTCTGTAAGGCTTCTTGTAAACTCTTCTTTGGCTCTTCTAATGTTAATACTAGATCATCTGTGAATGCTTTAATTTTGTACTCTTTACTTCCTACCTTGATCCCTTTCACTTCTGATGCTTCTCTTAGCCTCTTGTTAAAAACCTCTAATACTGTTATGAATAACAGGGGAGACAGGGGGCAACCCTGTCTAGTCCCTTTAGCGATATCAAAAGGTTCCGATATATTGCTATTTATTATGAGTTTGGCTTTTTGATCTTGATATATGGCTTCAATTCCTTTTCCAAACCCTTCTCCAACCCCCATTGCTTTTAGATTTTCTTTCATAAATCTCCAGGAGATGTTATCGAATGCTTTTTCGGCATCGATAAATATCAATGCCGCTTGCTTGTCTATCGTATTCTCTAAATATTCAATAATGTCCATGACATTTCTTACATTATCTTTCAGTTGTCTTCCCGGAAGAAAGCCTGCTTGATCTTTGTGAATTTTCCCATTTAAAAGTCTTTTTAATCTTTCCGCCAATACATCAGCAAATATTTTGTAGTCGTTATTTAACAAGGAGATGGGTCTGTAGTTTTTAACTTCTAAGCCATCTGCATCTTTTTTTGGGATCAAGGTAATGTAAGCTTCCTTCCACGTGGCTGGGATTTTCCCTTCTTTTAAGAAGTTATTCATGACCTCGCATAACACTGGGACTATTTGGTCACATAATGTTTTATAATATTTAGATGAAATGCCACCTGGCCCCAGAGCCTTTCCCATTTTCATTTTTTTTTATTGTTTTCCGAATTTCTTGTTCTGTAATTGTCTGATTTAATTGTTCTCTTTCATCTTCCGTAATCTGTTGCAATTGGTATTTTTCCAAATATTCTTCTATTCTATTATCTGTCTCTTTCTCTTTTCTATATAATTCTTTATAATATTTCTGAAACATCTTTCTTATCTCTTTGGGGCCTTCCACTATCTTTTCTCCATCCCTTATTCTACCTATTATATTTTGTTTTTTCCTTTCCTTTAATTGTCAAGCCAAATACTTCCCAATTTTGTTAGCTGATTCGAAATTTTCCCCCCTCATTTTAATTCTCCATTCTACTTCTTGATTCACCACCATGGAAAATTGGGCCTGTAGCATCTTTATGTTTTGTTTTATTGTTTCATAACAAATTAAATAACGAATTAAGGTTAAATAACGAATTAAGATTCCAAGTAAAGCTGTTACCACTAAAGGAATGCAGCTAAAGGAGTACAGCAATAAATCTCCAGAATTCGTGTGCTGTGAGGAGGAAAAGGAATCCATTCCGGCGGTAAGGGGAAACAACGTATAAAGGAAGGCTGAGAGAGGAGAAAAAGTAAGAAAGTAGCCACCAAGTGGGTATTGCTGAGAGTCCTTGGATACAAAGTAAAACTGTTCTGAGGCAAAGTGTTGTTTGGAAGATAAAGACAAGTATAAAAGTAAAATAGAAACCTCTATTTCAGGAGGGGAAGGAGATTAAGGACTATGATACATTAATGGCTGAAATAAGGAAATAAGGAAGGAATTTAAACACAACGAAGTGTATATTGAGAAAAAATTAATGGAAGTACAGGATACTTTGGACAAGAAATTGGAGGGGTGGTAGGAGAGCTGACAGGGAAAGTAAAAGATCTAACAGTAAAATCTAAAGCTCTTGAGGACTCAATGAAGAAAGTGCAGAAAGAATTGAAGGAGACTAAGAGGGAAATGGATAGGATTAGAGTAGAGGTAAAGGAGATAAATAAATCACAGGAAGAGATACTGGATAGTATGGGGATGGTGGAAATGAAAATGAAACAGGCCAATTTGAAATTTAGGGGGATCCCTGAGGAGGCAAATGAGAACATAAGAATTAAACTGATTAAGGAACTAGCAAATTGGATGGATGTGAGGGAGGAGGATATAGGATTTACCATAGCAAATGTCTTTCGAATAAAAGTAAAATCCACCAAAGCTAGAGGGGAAAAGCTCCCAGGGGATGTGTTAGTGATGTTTAACTCTTTGGATATGAGGAACGAAATATTGAGGTTAAACTACAACAAAAAGCTGTGTATAGGTGGGAGAGTAATTATCGTATTCAAAGAGATTCCATTGAGGCTTCTTCGAAGGAGAGACATTTATAAGCAGTTAGTAAACCAGCTAAAGAAAAATGTAATCCAGTACAGATGGGAATTCCCAGAAGGGGTATCATTCTATTATAAAGACAAGAGATTCAAACTATCTAGTCCTCAGGAACTGGAGAAATTTGCCAGAAGGTATGACAAAGAATTGGGAAGGACAGAGGGGGGGGAGTTAGGGGGGGACAGACAGGAGGAGACGGAGGCAAGAGGAGGAGAAGAGGAGGAAGAAAAGGAAGCAGATGAAGGAGAAGAGTCTAGCAACAAAGACTTTTAAAGTTAATTTAGACCTGACAACTAATTAACAATGGCTTTGAGAATACTGTCATGGAATGTGAATGGACTTAATAATAAAAATAATAGAAATCAAATTGCACAGGTGTTAATTAAAAAAAATCTTTACATAACATGTTTGCAAGAAACACATGTTGCAAGAAAACATAAAAGAGTTCTAAGTAATAAAAAATTAGGAATGGATTTCGTTGCCTCAGATAAGAACAAAAAAAGAGGAGTGGTAATATATATAAAAGAAAAATATGACCCCAAATTAATTTATAAAGATGAAGAGGGGAGAGTGATAATAGTACAAATCACTTTCCAAGGGGAGAAAATAAATATTGTTGGGATCTATGCTCCTAATGATAACAAATCAACCTTTTACTCAACATTGGGAGACAAGTTGTTAGAATTGATGGACCAACATCTGATACTGATGGGGAATTTCAACGGAGTGACTATATCGGACTTGGACAGATCAACAAGGAAAAAAGAAACGAATGTAGGCAAACTACCTAAAACCTTTTTTGAATTGGTGAATAATATGGGACTAATTGACATATGGAGATTCAAAAATCCTACAACAAAACAGTTCACCTTTTTCTCAAACCCAAATCAAAGTTGGGGAAGAATAGATCACATTTAGATCTCGAAAGAATTAATTATGAGAGCTAAGAAAGCGGAAATTCTTCCACAAACATTATCTGATCACAACCCGGTCTATATGGAGTTAAGAGGAAAAGACCCCACAACCATCAGATGGAGAATGAATGAGAACTTGTTCAATGATCAGAAGATAATAAACAGGGCGAAAGAGACAATTGAGGAATACTTTAAATATAATTTGAATAAAGGAACACCCATAGAAATAGTCTGGGACGCAAGTAAAGCAGTTATGAGGGGTTTTTTTAATTCAGAAAAACAGCCACTTAAGAAAGGGAAGAGAGAGAAAGAAAGAAGAAATCTTGATACACCTCATGGAGAGCGAGAGACAGTTAACAATTAAACCAGAAGATGAAAGAATAGAAAAGCTTTCAGCAGGCCAGAGATATGAAGGTCCAGGGGTATGGAACCAGGGAAGAGATGATGGTGGGTTTTAAAAATATATATACTTTATATATTAAAAATATATTTTGAGCGATTAGTGAGATTTTTTAAAAGCACTTTTCAGTTCTCTACTTACTTCTCTGCTGCTAACTTCTGGACCAGGGCCATTCACTGCCAGCCGTGTCCTAGTTGTGCCTTCAGTTGCTGCCATGGGGAGGAAGGGTCAGCTCAGCTAGGCTAGCACAGCTGCACACTCAGGGAAAACCATCAAGTCTGTAGGTGTGCCAGACCAACAGATAGCGCTAATATAACTTACCATCCTGAAGTGCCAAACACAGACCCTCCAAGTGTCCCTATATTTCAGGGACGTCCCTGATTTAGAGGAGCCATCCCAGTTTCTGATTTGATCCTGGAATGTCCCACTTTTTCTTAGGATATCCCTATTTTCCTTGGAGAAACGTTGGAGTTATCCGACACCTGAGCTGTCTGAAGGCAATCCTGTATCGGAAAGTTTTTTAATGTTTAATGTTTTATTATGTTTTTATATAGGTTGGAAGCTGCCCAGAGTGGCTGGGGCAACCCAGTAAGATGCATGAGGTATAAATAGTAAAATTATCATTATAGAAAGGGACTTCCCTATTTTCATCAGAGAAATGTTGGAGGGTTTGCAGACAGGAGTCTTGGAACCAAAGCCTGATACTTGACTTCTCTACCCCCTGCAGAAAGAAGTGAAAACTCACAGAGCATAGACAGCAGGCACATCATACCGCACAGAGATTAGTAACCATCTCCACATCTTGTAGCGGTTGATTCTGTGACTGCAGCAGCCTGATTTGTGGGATGCTGTCACTAAAGGCAAATCTACACCACAAGATGCTTCAACAGAGACCTGTAGTGC
The DNA here is from genome assembly GCF_965112155.1 of Podarcis liolepis. Classification (NCBI taxonomy): domain Eukaryota; kingdom Metazoa; phylum Chordata; class Lepidosauria; order Squamata; family Lacertidae; genus Podarcis; species Podarcis liolepis. Next base: position 1,272,157 of record NC_139555.1, read on the forward strand.
TGCAAGGAAACCAGTCTAATTTGCAGCACCCTCACCAAAATACAGTCTTGGGGGAGTCAGAGACAGCAAAACAGGTATAAGTATAAAGCAGACTTAGGTTTATATGGTGCAGATCTACGAAAAATAGGCACTTCATTTTGTTTTCCTGCATAAAATTCCCAGCCATTGGGTGACAATATTACTGTACCATCTTGGCTGTTGCAATTTTCAGTGCAAATGATCGATAGGACTCAAGAGTAATAGTGCCCTTAGCACCCAATAGATCAGTGTGATTTGTCTCATATCGTGACCTGCAAATGCAGACCATAAAGCCAAACCTCTGCTGAGAAATGGAGCTCCTTTCCAATCTCAGTTCCATTAAGGGGGAGGGGACCCAGAGCACCCCCAAGCAACACTGCCAACTGATGGCCGCTTAAGTGTCTCTTGTGGAGCTCAGAGAGAGCAAACAAAATTGGAGACTCCACTGACCAGCTGTTGCCTCTTCTGTGCTTTCAGTCATGTTAACACATTCTGAGCTGCAAGGCAAGACCCATATGCTGGGGTTGCCTAGCCAGGCTCTTGCTATGCCACTTTGCCATATCGACTGGACCATAGAAGAAGCAAGTAGCAAATGCTGCCATACCCTCCAAGTGCCCCTATTGTACAGCAACAGTCCCAGAATTGCAAAAGCTACCCTGGCTTCTGATTTGATCCTGGAATGACCCTATTTCCCCCACCAGGGCCACCACCACCAAGTTTGAGGATGAGGAGGAGCCGGCACTTGTCCTGAGCAGCTGCAGCTGCAGGGGAGCACCTCATTGCCTCTCCTGGGCCCCTCCCACTGGCCTCCTCCCTTGGGCAGCTCATAGCTGCTGCTGGGGAGCAGGCAAGGAGGAGGAGAGGCTGCTGAGGCCCAGCCCTGCTTGATGCGCTGGCTTTGAGCTATAGGCAGAGGGCAGGGCCACCCTGGGCGAGCAGAGTGGAGCACAAGGAGTCCTGATTTTTAAAAATCAAAGATCTGCTTGCCCCTTTCTATATATTGGTGTGTGTTTTTCCTTTTGTAAATCTGCCAGAGAACAGAACAGAACAGAATAGAATAGTTCCAGTTACAGATAGGTAGCCGTGTTGGTCTGCCATAGTCAAAACAAAAAAATTCCTTCTAGTAGCACCTTAAAGACCAACTAAGTTAGTTCTTGGTATGAGCTTACTTGTGCAAGCACACTTCTTCAGATACGTATCTGAAGAAGTGTGGTATCTGAAGAAGTGTGCTTGCACACGAAAGCTCATACCAAGAACTAACTTAGTTGGTCTTTAAGGTGCTACTAGAAAGAATAGAATAGAATAGGGATGAATGGATTTTTTCAGGATGGTGGATGGCATGTGTGCTGTGTCCCATTGGTGAAGTGGTGGCACTACTCTCCCTTCTTCTGAAGGAAATGCTCTGCAGTGGCTGGTGTGTGTTTGTGTGGAAAGGACGAAAATGATGGGTCAAGGAGGGTCAGTTGCAGGGGAGTGAGAAATGTTGGAGGGTATGTGCTGCTGAAAGGTAATCAGTGGTGCTCATTGTGAGTAAGTAGTAGCTAGATCTGTGCAACAAGAGGCAGCTCTTGCAAACAAGGGGAAATGCGGGGGGGGGGGATGCGAGCAGGAAAAACTTTATTTCATAGCATTTATATACCACTTGATTGTAAAAGGAAACCTTCTAAGTGGTTTACGAAAGGATAAAAGGTAGGAAAAGGTGAAGGACCCCTGGACTGTTAAGTCCAGCCAAAGGTGACTATGGAGTGTGGGGCTCATCTTGCTTCAGGCCGAGGGGGCCAGTGTTTGTCCACAGACAGCTTTCCGTGTCATGAGGCCAGCAGGACAGAACCGCATACCTGTGATGCAGCTAAATAATTATAGACTCTGGAGTTAATGGACCTACCAGGGATTATTTTGCAGCATGTTTATTTGCCTACTTTTGTTGCAGCCACTATGCATTCTCCCCACCCCCACCCCCACCCCCCACATCCCAAAATGATGCTGTATCATGGTCATGCATCTGGAAACAGAAGTATTTTGAAGTGATTGCCATTGTCTACAAAAGCAATAAACTTCAAATTAAACATAAAATGTGAAAGAGCTGATCACATTCCTAAATGGTAAGGGGTGAATTTTGGTGCATTCCAAAAACTTCCAATTATGGCCATGTATTTTTTGGGTGGGGGCATGTAGACCACCCCTAGTTTAGACCCAGTCCAAACTTATGAGCTGTCTTACAGTGTCTTTTATACCAGAACTCTCCCTATTTTTTGTAATTGTGGAGATTTTTGGAGGGGGGAATGGCAAGTTTTAAAAACTGTTTATTAAGTTGCATTTTGAATGGTTGTAACCTGCCCTGGAACTTTAGGGAGAAGGGCAGGTAATAAATCAAAATCACCACCACAATCACGTCAGTTCCATCCAGATGTTGTTCGACTCCACTCCAGGTCTGTCGTCACCAGCTAAGATGGGCAATGATCAGGGATTCTGGGAGCTGTATTTAGGGAGGGGAGGGGAACTGTTTGGTTGATGTTTTCATGAAAATCTACCAAATGTGCACTACTCAAATCAAGATACAAGTCAAAACATAGCTATCCTTTGAAATTTGCACTTCCCTGAATTTTGGCATGAAGTTCTCCAACCAAAATTAAAACAAAATAAATGCATATAGTATGCATCCCTCATTTGATTTCTTGACAAATTTACAATGGGCCTCACAACCACAAATGCTGCTTGCACTGCATTCCATATATACTTAGCAAGGGATATGGACTTAACAGTCCTTGCAATCTTCCCTCTGTTCCTCCCCACACCTGTTCCACCAACCTCTCTTCTAAACTTGAATCCTTAAGTTCATGCTTCATTTCTTCTAGCTTCTCCTCAGTGTCAAACGTGGGCAGGTCTATTAAATCCCACCCTACTGTCCCAAAGTCCTCTTCCAAAAACTGTGAGGGCTAGAAACCTACGTTATAAAACACACACAAGCATTCCCAGGTTTCTTATCAACAGCTAGCATGTAAATGTGCCAAGTGGGTCCCTTGTTTCCCATCCCTGCCCCCATTTTGAAGCTTTCAGAAGCCATGTGAAAGCTGAGCTTGGCAGACTCTTTTTGCCTGCAACTCCTTTGTGGGGGGCTTCTAGTAATTGCAATTGTAAATTGATGTGATTCTTATTTGGCTAATAAATACTTTATTTGCACGTGCGAAGTCAATAAGAAGCCGTCTTCTCTTTGTAATAAGATTTTAACACAATTAATCTGGAGGAGGGGGATTTACTGCTCATCCTGCCATGTGGAGGCTCCATGTGGAGCAATAAAGGCACCATTTGCATCTCATTAAGCAGAAGAAGGTGAGACAGAGGAAGCCTCCTCCCTGGAATCCTAAGAAGCGGAGCTGTCTTGGAGAAGAAAGCACAGCTAACAGAAGGATCAAAGTCTCCGGCTTCCAATTAAATGTTGCAAGAGCAAAGGGCTGTGGGGGAAATGCAGTAATTAAAAGTTGTTTTGAGGGGGGTAGGAAACAGACCTTGTACCTAAATGAGAGCCCAAACCTGAGATTTACCCCTTTCTTCCTTGTTTTAGCAGTCTATGCGTTCTGATGCACAAAGGGCAACGCTGTGACCCCTCAAGCTCTGTTTTGGAATGAATCCTACAATAGAATGGAAATGAACCCCAGCCAGACTCAAAGGTTTGGCTGAGGACCCAAATGTATGATTGGTGTGGAGGAAGGGGACAAGGAGACTCCCCCTTTCTCAACTCCCTCTTGCTTAATACAATGTATCCAATGATGCTGACTGTTGGGAGACAAAAAACAAAGCACTTCTTGTTGCAGCGGGTAGGTAAACTATAGAATTTGCTCCGGCAAGATATCATGATGACCATGAATTGGGATGGCTTTAAATGAGGATTAGAGGAAGGAAGAACAGGCTATTAGTGGCTGACAGCCATGGTGGCTGTGTTAGTCTCCCTCCGCTGTTGGAGCAGTAGGTAGCTTCGTGGTGAATGTCCTGGGAAAAGAGAAGTGTTCTGTGTTCGCTCCTTTCTCAACCAAAATGGGCACAATTCCTGCAGCATCTGTTGGCACTGCTTGAGGAATTTGATATTTGTGAAGCCCTATACAAACTGCTGCACCTCCTGGACTACTGTGGAGGCTGGAATTTGGAAGATACCGTATTTTTTGCACCATAACACTCACTTTTTTCCTCCTAAAAAGTAAGGGGAAATGTCTGTGTGTGTTATGGAGGGAATGCCTACGGATTTTCCTCCTCTAAAAACTATGTGCGTGTTATGGTCGGGTGCATGTTATAGAGCGAAAAATACGGTAGTTATCCTTCAAAGTTACCGTAACACTTCTCCAAATTCTGTGATACAGTTCTCAGCTCAACTTGCACCTTTGAAATAAAATACATTGAGAAATAAGGGGGGGGGTTGAAATACGCTTTCAAAACCTCTTATGTAAATGTGGATTTTCTTCTTTGTTCATTATTATTTTTTTAAAGCATAGATTAATGTAGATATATAACCAAAAGACTTGGTCTTATATATGATATTGGCAGCATGAATAGGAATTGCAACTCAATAGGAAGCATCCCAAAATCTTACACAGTGCGCTTGGTTCCACTGTCTCTGGAATATAGCTATAATGGAGAAAATAACACATAATTTGTGATAAGGACTAGAACCTGAAGATGCTTTTTATATGATTTGGCATTCTTTTATGAAATATATAGCAGAACCATCATTTTCAAGATGGACCCATGTCACAAGCTTGGCAAATGTGGAACTAGACTTGATAATCTGGTGATGTTGATAGTCATTACTTGGACTTTGGGTTTTTTTTTAACCCAAGTGCAACTGTATTAATTCTATGTGCCTATTTTGCAGTTTTGTTTTTCCATCTTTTAATTTTCACCTGTTGTTATAATTTTTTGTTTTAAATTCTGTTTAAATATTTGTATTAAATACATTATAGAATGAATTTTAAAAAAAACTTTACCAAAAAATTAAGGGAATGGGACAGAAAAGACTGATGAATGAACACCTGCAAAAGTGACATGCTGCAGAAACAGTTGGATCTATTCCTCCATCCCAATCAGCATCTGCAATAGGTCTAGAGCAGTCCCCACCAGCACCCCAAATTAAAAATACATCACTTACTTTTTCCATCAGCTGCCGTAGTTGTCGGCTGCGCAGGTCCCTGGAGCATGTGCCCTGGACAGGGATGACAGCCGTGCACAGACATTTGCCGTCGGGGGCCTGAGCTGAAGTGTAGACCTGCCAGCCTTCATCGGGGCTCTGGAAGAGAGTCTGCAAAGAGAAAGAAGCATAGAGCACTCAGCAACATGGTCAGGGCTTCTGGCCTTGCTCCTAATCCCAATACCTGCAGATGGAGGAGACACCAGTATATTTGCACTACACATTGAAACCAGTTTCAGAATTACAGGAAGTCCTCACAGCAAGCACTACTGGATTCTCTTGCAGGGGTGGGCAGACAGTCAAACCCAACTGAAAGGGGTTTTAAAGAGGTGTTGTCTTTGTGCTGAAGATCTTCATGGGAGAACAAAGGCTCAAAATCCTGGAAATTGCTTTGAGTTTCATTTGTGGGCAGGGAACACAAATCTAATAAATAAACAAATAGGCTTTTCAGCAGGCATAGGAGTTTAGTGCAAATGAGGCAGAGAAAGAAAGGCAAGATGTCATGTGCCTAGGCAAGTTCTCTTGCCCGAAGTTGAGATGGTATTCTAGTTTACTACATGTACACTCTTTGACTTGGGTCATATCTATATATGCAGCAGAATAATGTGGGGCTGAGAGATTTGTTTCTCTCTCGCTTGCTCTCTTTGCAAAGAATGAGGAAGATTTAAAAATGTGCCTTTTCTTGAAGTGGTACAGTTCATTCCACCATCCCATCCTGCTCCAGGTGTGTATCTCGCTCCACAGTCTTGAAAGGGTCTTACATTGGAAACCCCACAGTAAGCCCTTGTCACCATCTCAGATTGGGCTGTCACATAGGGAACACAATGGAAGAAAGGGAGACTTGGAGCAGTCCTCTGCACACACACACACACACAAACACACACACTGCTCATCCATTGACATGAGCCAACAGTGTGACGCGGCAGCTAAAAAAGCCAATGCAATTCTGGGCTGCATCAATAGGAGTATAGCATCTAGATCAAGGGAAGTAATAGTGCCACTGTATTCTGCTCTGGTCAGACCTCACCTGGAGTACTGTGTCCAGTTCTGGGCACCACAGTTCAAGAAGGACACTGACAAACTGGAACGTGTCCAGAGGAGGGCAACCAAAATGGTCAAAGGCCTGGAAACGATGCCTTATGAGGAACGGCTAAGGGAGCTGGGCATGTTTAGCCTGGAGAAGAGGAGGTTAAGGGGTGATATGATAGCCATGTTCAAATATATAAAAGGATGTCACATAGAGAAGGGAGAAAGGTTGTTTTCTGCTGCTCCAGAGAAGCAGACACGGAGCAATGGATCCAAACTACAAGAAAGAAGATTCCACCTAAACATTAGGAAGAACTTCCTGACAGTAAGAGCTGTTTGACAGTGGAATTTGCTGCCAAGGAGTGTGGTGGAGTCTCCTACTTTGGAGGTCTTTAAGCAGAGGCTTGACAACCATATGTCAGGAGTGCTCTGATGGTGTTTCCTGCTTGGCAGGGGGTTAGACTCGATGGCCCTTGTGGTCTCTTCTAACTCTATGATTCTATGAAGAAGCCAATCACCATTTTCCAAACCATTTCACAGGGGTCGTTCTGAGGATGAAAACTTTATATTTCCATGAATGCTACCTTGATCTCTTTGAAGGTAATTCAGGATATGAATGCAATTAATTAATTAGACAACAATATACAATAATTATTAATTATTCCTGAATAGTGTAGTAACTTAATAATATATAGTAATATAATTCACTAGGTGTAACCATCAGGAATTATGTTAATTTGCTTACAAACAACCTGGAGGGACACAGCTGAGAATAAGAAAGGTTTTATCTATTGATTAGGAAATGTAAAGAAATACACTACACATAGCCTCCATCCCAAGTTTGAAACCAGCCTCCCCCAACTTAGTGTCCTACAGATGTTGCTGGGACTCCCTCCACCCCTGAAAATTTGGCCATGGAGGCCATGGGGCTGAAGGCATCTTAAGAGAGAAAGCTCTAGAAAACAGCCTGAGAAACAGAGTCAGGGCTTATCCTGCTTCCTTGGAGTTCCCATGAAAAAGAAGCCACCAGAGAGACTGGAGATGCCAAGATCTGCCAATACAACAGCCTGTGGAAAAGATTTGCTGCTTTGTCTCTCCTCATCTTCCCCAGCCTGACTCCTGCCCACACAGCATCTCTGTAAATATTTGCTGGCTTTTTTAAGAGTTAGCATTGGCTGTTGTCATTGTGTGCATGCACAGACACACTTCCCCACAAAACTTGCAAAACTGTGAGATGCAGGCAAGTCTGGGAGATCTTTAATACAAAATAAAAAACAGACAGTTATCAAATTATGCTAATGTGCTGCTTACAGTTCAACAAGAATACATCATGATTCTTAGGGGTGTACAGTTCCCCCCTCTATTTTGTAAGTCCATTTGTTTCCATTATTAAAAACTTCACTCATTTCATTATTCAGCCATTAAAAGCATATTTGTTTCAGCATTTATTTGTTCATGTTCAGTTCCATTTCCCCCTTTCTTTGTTGTTATTGTTTTATGTGGCGGCAGCAGTAATGCTTACAGTGGTACCTCAGGTTAAGTACTTAATTCATTCTGGAGGTCCGTTCTTAACCTGAAACTGTTCTTAACCTGAGGCACCACTTTAGCTAATGGGGCCTCCTGCTGCCGTTGCACTGCCGGAGCACGATTTCTGTTCTCATCCTGAAGCAAAGTTCTTAACCCGAGGTACTATTTCTGGGTTAGCAGAGTCTGTAACCTGAAGCGTATGTAACCCGAGGTACCACTGTATTTTGGTGGCTCCCTCCCTCCCATAAGCCACTGTCTTCTTTTCCCAGAATGCCACAGATATTAAGAACATAAAAAGAGCCCTGCTGGATCAGGCCCATCTAGTCCTCACAGTGGCCAGCCAGGTGCTTGTGGGAAGCCCACAATGGAGAGCAAGAGCAGTCTCCCCACTTGTGATTCTTCAGCAACTGGCATTCAGAGGCAGATGGCCTCAGACCAGGGAGGTGGGATACAGCCAGCATAGCTAGTGGTCACTGGCAGACTTATTGACCATGAATTTGCCCAACCTGTTTTTGAAGTTATCCAAGTTTTGGATAGGTATGATTGCATGAGTGATTTCCATAGTTGACTATGCATTGTGGGGCAAACTACTTCCCTCTATCTCTCCTGGGTCTTCCAACAGTCAGCCTCATTGGATGGCTCTTAGTAGAGAGAGATATGAGAGAGAGATATGAGAGAGAGATATGAGAGAGAGAGAGAGAGAGAGAGAGAGAGAGAGAGAGAGAGAGAGACTATCCAGTTTCTCCACACTTTTCTGTTGCTCTGGGGCATTCTCGCAAAAAAAGTGGCACTTGCCGCTAAAAAATGGAAGCTCTCACTGGTGGACACCATTCTCCTCCCAGGGAATGGTCTAAAATGACACACAGAGGCAACATGATTGCTGACTTCACATTATGTCTCACAGCCAAGGATTGTCATTTGTTTTGCTCCCAACCAGCCACTATCTGTAGCCAAAGTTTCTTCTTGGCTTACTGATCATGGTTTGTTAGAGTGAAATGAACCATGATCCTGGGTTCAGATGCAATGCTGGTTTGAGCAAAACAGCCCTGACAGGTGTGCTCACGGTGCTCTGACAGGTGTGCAGATGTTGAGCTCTCAAATTTCAGCAGCGCCCACTTCCGGAGACGGCACCATCAGCAATGGCGGATTCCCTCTAGTCTTGAGGGAGTAGCTCTGCAGAAATTGGGTCTTGCCGCTACGGCGAAGCGGGGACCCCTTCGAAACTCACAGGCGGGTGAAGCCTGTGATCGTGGGACTCAGCAGGCACCCTTAGCGCCCCCCCCAATTTGTGAGGGAACTCTGTAAAGAGCTCCGGAGCGAAACGGGGAGTCTGGCGCGGTGCTGAGAGCCAACTGCTTCTTCTGTGGAGTGAAGCCGCGCAGCTGTTGCCGGAGAGCGCCGACCTTTTTCCTGTGACAATTCGGCTAATAAACAACTACCCATGAGTAGGTTAAACTCGAAGACTGGGATATTTAAAGAAAAAAAGGACAAATTTGGCACTGAAGCGGGAAGGCGTAAACAGGAAGTCCTTCTTCCGCTTTCTGTAAATAGATCAAAGCAAAGACTGTCTAAGCTAAGACCCTGAAAATTGTTTGAATAAAGACTTAAATTTCAACATCAATTAAAGAGAACTCCCTCCCTAAGGTGCGGGAGAGGGGAGGGAGAAGGGGAAGCATCTTTGCCCGCAAAAAAAAGAAGAAGAAGAGAGAAAGGGGATAAAGACCACCACTTAACGCCTGGGAATGGACTGTCAAGGGATAATGGATGCCACATTGTGAATCGCACTGTTAAAGGATAATGCAACTATTTGACAGCTAACTCTGCAAGAGAGATACTTGTTTTGAAGGGTCTCTCCGGACTTGAAACTGTTGCTGGTTTGGCTAAGGGGGGGATCTTTGAAAGTTGGAAAAGTTATTTTATTGTTACAAGTTTGGACTGCTACTGTGTCCCCCTAGAGGAACTTTGAAATTGTTACAACTGGCCAGGGAATTTTCCATCCTAAACAGGCTAAGGGGAATTTTCCATTACAAAACAAGCAACCGTGGGATTGACCTTGATCTGTTGATAAAGTGTTATGGCAGACTTGACTCAGGAAAAAACAACAAGATCGGGTAAAATTAGACTGCAACAGCGTAGACCGTCAGCAACTGGCCTTCCTGCCCCATCAGGGGAAGATCCAGCCCAGGTGACGCCTAAAGGAATGGCTTCTGAAGGGGGCCTAGCTTTAGCACTAGACAAAATTTTTGAGTCTTTGGAAAAATTAAGCAAACAGGTTGCTGAAGCGACAACTAAAATTGATCAAAACACGTCAAGCATCAATAACTTGGGGCAGAAGGTGAACTCAAATACAGAATCTATTGAGAAACTGCTGCAGGAATCTACTTTGAACCGAAAAACAGCTGAGGAAGCCAAGGAAAAAGCATTGGCTGTAGAGGAAAAGATACCACCGATTTGCAGGCAGCTTGAGGACCACAAGTCTTTGCTGTCTATGACTGAATTGAAAGAAAAACAAATAAATTTAAGGATTAGGGCTGTACCTGAACTTGAGAAGGACAGTTTGATTGACTTTCTTACACAAGAATTTGCAGACTTTTGGAATTTAGATTCAGACAAGTTGGATTTCAAGATAGTAAGTGCTTTCAGACTTGGAAGGGGGGGGGAGAAAGAACAGGGTGAGAGACTGTTTGATTACCCTCCGATCAAGAGAGGAGAGAGACAGAATATTGAGTCTGCACTTTCAGAAGACATTGGAAATATGTGAAGCAAGAGTGGAGATATTTAAGGACATCCCTAAACATCTTTTGGATCTTAGGTCTAACTACAGAGACCTAGTGCCCCTGCTAAGAGGAAACAGAACCATCTTTAGGTGGGAATTCCCTCAAGGCCTATCTTTTACCTTTAAAGGGAAAAAGTTCAAAATAAGATCAGTGGAAGATAAAGAAAAATTTCTGAAAGAACACCAAGAAGACCTGCAAAAAGAAGCCGAAGAAGAGCTAAGAGCCTTAAAACCAGGAATACGAGACATAGTACCACTACCTTTGGGATTGGACAAGTTAGAGAAGGCGATACCACCGACAGAACAAGAACAACTACTTGGTGCAGTTGGAGGAAAGTAAAATAAATACATCATGTCCCTGCAACTGTTAAGTTGGAATATTCATGGATTTAATTCCCCGGAGAAAAGGAAAAAAAGTCTTTCATTTATTGAAAAAGGAACAATTGGACTTGATTTGTTCGCAGGAAACACATGTGATAAGGCTTCATAGGAAAGTATTGATTAATAAAAGATTGGGTCAAGAATTCATTTCATCGGACAAGGTTAAAAAGAGAGGAGTAGTAATTTATGCCAAAGAAAGCCTATCACCGAAATTTGTCTTCAAAGATGACCAAGGAAGATATGTGGCAATTGAAATCCAAACACAAGGAGAAAAATTTTTGATAGTAGGAGTATATGCACCAAATGAGGGGAAATCTGAATTTTTTAAGAAGTTGCATGAGACATTGTTAGACTATATGGATTACAACATTATCATGATGGGAGATATGAATGGAGTGTTATCTACAAATATGGACAAGTCGCAGAGACAGGTAGTTACTAAAGATGGCAGACTAACAAAAACCTTTTTTGAGATGACTGACAATAAGGACTTGATTGACATATGAAGAATAAAGAACCCCTTGGGTAGAGAGGGGACTTTCTTCTCTGAAGCCAAATTGACATGGACAAGAATTGACCAAATCTGGATAACTAGAGGACTGGCACCTAAGACTCGAAAAGTGGAAATTTGCCCTAAAACCTGCTCCGACCATAACACTGTGAAAATGGAGATCAAACTAACACCTGCTGGTTCCTTTAGATGGAGGATGAATGACACCTTGTTTAGAGATCAAGAAGTTACCAAGAAGGCCCAAAAAACCTTGAGAGACTATTTTGAGATAAATATGAACACTATCTTTGAAAAAAGAGTAATCTGGGACGCAAGTAAAGCAGTTATGAGGGGGTTTCTTATTCAACAGAATGCAATAAAGAAGAGAACTCAAAATGAGAAAAAAGATAAAATTTTGGAAAAAATAAAAGAGGCTGAGAAGAAACTGAGAGCGAAACCAAAGTCACAAGAGATTCTGAGAGAAATAAAATTATACCAACTTCAATATATGAAGATGATGAATCAGGAAATAGAATGGAAAATTAAACAGATGAGACAAAGGTCATTTGAATCAGCCAATAAATGTGGAAAACTGTTAGCTTGGCAAATGAGAAAAAGACAAAAACACAACACCATCACCAACTTGGAAGTGGAAGGAAAGAACATCCAGAATCCAGTGGAAATTAGAAAGTGCTTCCAGAGGTATTTTAAACAGTTATATTCACAAGGGCCACAGAAAGAGTTTGATTTAGACCAATTTTTAAAAATAAATGGACTTCAAAAATTCTCTCAAGAAAATAAGTTAATCTTGAACTACAAAATAACAGAACAGGAGGTGGAAGGTGCCATTCAGAACATGTAGTTGGGCAAATCTCCAGGGCCGGATGGTTTAACCTCAAAATATTATAGATCCTTGAAGGACTGGATAATACAACCACTAAAGGATATATACAGGTGGTACATGACACCAGTCAAGCTTCCAAAAATCTATCATCTGCCCGATAATAAATGTTGGAAATGTAAAGAAACTGAAGGTTTCTTTCACCTTTGGTGGACGTGCCCAAGGATTAAGGCTTTCTGGGAGATGATATATAATGAATTGAAAAAGGTATTTAAATATACCTTCTTGAAGAAACCAGAGGCCTTTCTCCTGGGCATAGTCGGCCAATTGGTGCCAAAGAAAGATAGAACTTTTTTAATGTATGCCACAACAGCAGCAAGAATACTCATTGCAAAGTACTGGAAGACACAAGACCTACCCACTCTGGAAGAATGGCAGATGAAGGTGATGGACTATATGGAACTGGCGGAAATGACTGGCAGAATCCGAGACCAGGGAGAAGAGTCGTGGAAGAAGATTGGAAGAAATTTAAAGACTATCTTCAGAAATATTGTAAAATTAATGAATGTTAGAATGACTTTGGATAGAAACTAAGTGGTCTTTAGCAGTAATGCTATAAGAGAATACGAGAAGATGGTTATTAATAGGTAAAAACTTAATGTTATAATATTTTAAAATTGAAGATTAAGATGATTGAAGAGGGGAGGGATTTGCTGAATTAAAAATTTGAATTGGAATACAGAAAAGGGAGGCGTGAGGAGGTCCGGGAAATAAGCAATTGAAAATATGTGATGGAAAGACTGAATTGTTTTTAACTATTTTTATTTTGTATTTTTCTTTTTTTTCTTTTTTTGTAATTTTTTGAAAATCTCAATAAATATTTATAAAAACAAACAAACAAATTTCAGCAGCGCCCTGTGCAATGCTAAAATTTTACATCCCCCACCTCCCATGCTCCATTGCTATAGCATTGCTTTAACACCCCCTGCAGTGTGTGCCCAGTGCAGCCACACTAGTTGTGCTACCCTAAAACCATCTCTGCTCATGGTAAAGTCTTCCCTGTGGCTTGCTGTGGCATGGAAGCTGGGTGAGTGAAGAGATGCCCTGCTGGGGTTGAGATACAATCCCAGTTTTCCAGCCACTGCTGAAATCAGCTGATCAGAATCAAGCATTATTTCTTATCTGCCCCCTTCTTCCCTTCTTTTCGTTTCTTGGTCACATGGGAGTGTGACAGAACATTGGGAACTCTTGTATGTAGCTAGATCCTGGAAACATAGGTTACTGTCTGCTTGTTTGACTAAGACAAGGAGGAAAAACTCTCTGGCCCAGTGCCTCTTGACCATTAAAGTGCTGTCTCTGTGTCCAAATGCCTTAGGGCTCTGGGACCATAACCCTGGGGTTATAGGCCACAAGAGCAGACCTGTCACACTGACTCCATCCCAAGTCTGCACTGCCTGCCCTCTTTCCCTCTTTCCCACGATGCCACCTCCCTCTTCCCAACCCACACAAACACAATGTGTTTCTAAAATTCACTTGATTCCTTTCTTTCCCCAACTAAATATGGAGCGGCAAATGCTATTTTTAGTCCCCGCTTGCCCTGGGACATGCCGAACGCACGTAATGAGTTGTGGCGTGACCTATTCTGTCCTTTCCTGTTATGTCACGAAGCTTCATCACCCATTTGGCTGTCTTCTCTCTTCCCCCGCCCCATCCCATTTCAGTTTCTTAAAGAGGCGCCTGCTAAGAAATTGGAGGGAAAGGCTGCAAGAGAGAAAGGAAGCCCCACAGAGCACCATTCCCAGGCAAACAAGCCACAGCCAGATAGTCTATACTCTTTCAGAGTCCATCAGTCCCTTCTTTCCACCAACCACATCATGCAAGAAAATTGAGAAAGCCTCTTGGGAAACAGAGCAGAAGGAGCAGCCCTTAACAGAGTGGAGGGTGGACGGAGAATGCAAAGTAGGTCAGACCCGTGTTAGCCAGCCTCATGCTCTCTCCTTCTGGATGTGGCACGGCAACCCGCCCATAATTTACATTCAGCACATTAGAGATCATCAGCGAGTGATACCATGCCAAGTCTTCCTATGACTTCTCAGTAGATCAACCAAATTTGAGTGATACCAAAATGCCAGCTGAAGAGTTTGTGCCTCCCCCGCCCCCACCTAAAGCAAGTAGCTAGTCCTCCTGGGTGTAGTGGGGTCCTCAGGGCAGGACTCTGAGGCAGGAATCCAGGACCCTGCTTAGCGGAATGAGCAGGAGGGCCCCCAAATGCTGCAAGGCTTGAAGTAAGCGAAATAATCACACAGTACGATCAAAAGCGGAAGCGGGTGAAGCATAAGACCATTAAGTCCAGATCTAAAATCACCTACTGTAACTGGACCACTGCATGATAGCAGAAACAGCACTCCAAAATATGTGGGCAGAGATGGTAGAGCTGTACAAGAAAAGTGTAGAGAGGATGAGCAGCAGATTTATTTAATTTTTAAACCCCAAACAAAACACCTCATGCTAACCTGAAGCCAGGACCATGATTGCCTGAAAATATTAAACTTGCCCTGAATTGCTTTCTAGAATATAGGCAGGTAAATCTTCCAAGATATTGTGTAATAGTTAGCAAAGAATTAAAACTCTATATGTACTTTGTGTACGAACTTAGTCAGTGGGTGGGTAAAGGTCTGTGATATTTTCCAGTTGCTGCACCTCAACCAGTCTCCCCAAAACCTGGTCCAAATGTGAGGTCTGGTTGTGGGATGAGGCACACCCTCTGACCCCTCTTCTTCCTTGCATACCTACATACTGCTCCATTCAGTTTTGGTGTTGATGTGTACACCTGTCGCCAAGCTGGATGTCTGCAAAACGTGACGTGAAGGCTGGCAACATCAACCCTGCCATTAGGAATCCCTTGCAAGACGACAGCAGTGCCTGGAAACAGTCAGCTCCTGCACCCGGAGCAGTGACCAGAAGAGATAGGACTGCTGGGAGGAGCACAGAGAGAAGAAACGCCCTGGTGCATCAGCACAGCTGGACACCTTCATCCGCCCCAGCTGCAACAAAACATGTCTCTCCCATATCAGTCTCTACAGACACAGCAGGTGCCTTAACCCTCCAACCGTTTGACTTCACCCCCAAAGGCACACTCTTCTGCTGTCTCCGAGACAGAGGATGCCAACAATGATCCTCTTTTCAAGCCATCTAGTTGGTGGCCATCATTGCCTCCTGGGGGAGCAAGTTCTATAGTTTAACTTGGCACAACATGAAGGACTTTCTTTTATCTGTCTTGAATCTTCCAGTATTCAGCTTCACTGGATGATCTGTAAGTTACATTTTTATGTTTAGAGATGGATGGGTTTCCTTTATAGGGTTTCCTTTTTAAAGGAGGTAGAATTGTAACAAAACAAAATGAGTAGATGCTCCAATTGCCCCCCGCCCATTTGTGGGTCTATGTTTGTAGAGCTATATTTTAAAAACTTAGAACTTTAAATAGCAGCCTGGAACTTAAGATTACAGTGAAAGTTTTTTCTTGCTTTAATAAATATTTCATAAGTGTGAAAATAAGAAATTCCACTTTGAGCCTTAGAAAGGCATACTTCTTTTTTTATTCTTTTGGTTTGGGCATAGAAAATAAATTGTTTACTGGGGGGGAAAGCAAACAAACTTGAGAGTGGCTGTTAATGTATTGTTTGCTGTAGGGGTATTGTGGGTTGGGTGAATAATAGGTTTTAAGTAGTTGTGGTTCTTTTTGCAAAGGCAGGTTTTTCTTTCTCCTTTCACCTGTGCTTCTGTATTTGTGAAGATAAAAGTAAAATCAAAAGCACTGAATTGAGAATACGTTACACCCTTTAACTTGCACCCACCCACACAGCAAAGCAGCTCATAACAGTTGAGGCTCTTCTGCATCTTCATTCCCACCAAAACCTTCCTACGGACTCAGTCATGCTGCCTGCAGGATTATCCCAAGACACGCGTGTTTTTCTTGCTTTTGCTGCATGCTCTTTCATTTCCCTGTGCAAACCCCCATTATTACAGGCGAGGGGGGATACATGAAGGTGGCCATTGTCCCAAAGGGTGCCTGTAGGTGTCTGGTGATCCTTCCCTGACTGCTTGAGGCAGATCCAGCCTCTATGGAATGCAAAAAAAAAGAAAGAATCTGGTTTTACTGCCTCCTGCATACCAGATGGAATGTCTTCTTGTACGGGCATTGGGGACAGCGACCCTGCTCATGAACCACATTCTCCAAATTCCCAGTTTCCATTTTTAAAAAGAGTAATTTTCCAGCATTTGTAGGCCCTAAACACATACAGGCACTGTTCTTTGTTTTTCATGTGAAAAATCAGCCTGCTCATCCATTTCAGGACTGTATTATACTTTTCCGCCACTGCACTCCAGAAAGGTTCTTGCAGATGCCCATGTGCCCTCATGATATCACCAAACTCCAGCTCCCTGCTAGAAATGGCCCATGAGCAGGGATTATGGGGCTTGCAGTTAAACGATATCTGAAGGTTTTCATGTTGGCAGCCCTAGTTGCAAATACAGTTCAGAGCCCCACAAGGAGGCTGTTTCAGGGGCAAATGACTGGCAAGGAAATGGTTAATCACCCACTGACCATCCTCCCCCCCAGTCCTCCCAGGCCCCTTGGCAGCAGGGAAGGGGGCCATTAGGGCAGTCCATTAGGACAAATACAACACTGTCCCACCACCCACCCTCAGGCTGCCCTCCAGCCAGCCTGTCAGCATTGTCTTCCTCAGGTCGCAGAACTCACCAAGGGAGTGGGTGCAGGCATGTACCCAGTGCTTTCCCCCTAAAAAATGTTTAGGGGTACTCTCCTTTTCCTACTCATATTGAAATACTGCCCCTCAATGAGGCCAAACTTAGATTTGCAAAATGTTTAGGGGTATGCATCCCCCTGCATCCCCCCAGAAAAAAGCACTGGAGGTACCTAAGGGTTGGTCAGGTTGGCCCCTGCTGAGGCACATAGAGACCTATAAGCTCAGCTAACTAGCCAGGCTAGAGGCCTTGTGCCTTATCTTGTGCTAGGAGCAGCTTTACTCCCAAGGTTGTAAACACATTCCTAAGCGTCTGCATATGAAAGGAGACATGCCTTGCTGTTCTGAGATGTACCTTCAAATGTCCTAACCCAGGGGTCTGCAACCCGCGGCTCCAGAGCCGCATGCGGCTCTTTTACATCTTTGCTGCGGCTCCGGGGCGGATACTAGCGAGGGGAGGAGGCGCATTGTGCGCCCCGACACTCCCCACTGTGGCGGGCACTGTACTGGCTGTGACGTCGCATGGGGGCGGTGCGTGCGTTAGTCACGCACCGTCCCGACGTCACCTTCCCGCCCGCTGTCAGATCGTGGCTCCGGAGATATATTTGTTTTAAATGTCGCAATGGTTTTGCGGCTCCCAGTTGTTGTTGTTTCTTCGGAAACGGGTCCAAGTGGCTCTTTTTGTCTTAAAGGTTGCAGACCCCTGTCCTAACCCCTCAGATAGAAAGGAATGCAAAGAGATCATGTGCAGCGTGGGGGGAGGCTTAGAGAGAGTTCTTTGTTCGCTTGCTCAATCAATAGGTACTGAAGGAAAGACCATACATGGTATAATTAGTATTGTGTTGTTGAGGCATCAGGCATAAGCCTGCATTTTATTAATGTTTGATCAGGGCTTGTATATTAAAGAGAGAGCTTAAAGATTTTCAAATGTTTCATGCCAGGCAAGAAGGCCAGCTGTTTAGAGAACCTTGGCAGTGTTTTCCTCCTAGACAAGGGGCCCCCTTGATTTATAGCAGAAAACAATTCTCAAAGTCGTAAAAGCTGGAATTACAGACTGAGTGAGGACACTGACCCTACATGTTACAGAAGATAACAAAGGCAGAGATAAATATAATTAGGAATGAGTAAATAGTAAAATAATACCAATGTGCCTCCCAGTAAAATGAGCCAGATCTTCTTTCCAAGGTTAAAGACCAAATGGAGAAGCATCTAGCTGGCAGAAAGAAAGCATTTTTGGGAAGTCTTTTTTTAAAGCTGTTTCTTTCTTAAACTGAGAAAGTTAAAGGGCAATAAATGTTGGGAAGAGCTAATGGGGAAAGCAGCTGGCTGAAGGGGGGGGTGTAAACTGAAGAGGCTTCTTTTGAAACTGCTTTTTACTGAGTTCCTTTTTACTGAGTTCCTTTTTCTACAAAGGCCTTTTTCCTTTTAAGAGGCTACCTGTGTTGTGTATTAAGTGTATTGGCATAGATGTAATTATGCAAAGGATTTAAGAAATGTTAGATTCTTATTTCATATAGTTGTAAGAGTTGTATTTATCCTGAAATTTAAGTCAGCCACCAGCTTAGCCCCCCCTGCCAGACAGGAAGACGCCATCCAAGCAGTCCTGATATATAGCTGTCAGACATTTGTTTAGAAACCTTCAAATGAAGGAGATCTTTCAATGTTGATGTGAAACTCAAGATCCTTGACATATGTTTAAGATAAAAATTTAAGATTAACCATTTGTTTTAGAAGGCAATAGGGCAAGGAGGGCAAGAGGTGAGCTGGTAATTAAGATTCCTTGTTGAGACACATGTAAGATATATTACTACTTATTTGTCATTTATAGATGTAACAATATATAGCTCTTTGTGTTCCATATAAGGACAGGAGGATATGGGTGTATCTTTTAGGATTGGTTATAGCAATCAGCCAATAGGAAATCCAACCAGGCTGATTGGACAGAGGCAGCCAAAGGAGGAGCAAAGGGGGCTGGATTAAGGGAATATAAGTGCTGGCCATAATGGCAGGAGGCCAGGCCAGAGCTTGGTAACCATATACCACTGTGCCTCTCATTTATTTGTCTGACAAATAAATAATTATTTTAATTTCTCTATTGCTGCGTTGAATATTTCATTCCAGCTAAGCGTTAACCACAAGCAGGGTGCTACATTGTAACTTTAGATTGGAGGAAGTTTATGCATGTGTATTGCTTTAATAGATAGCAGCTATGTATACTAGGAAGGCCCCACCCTTCTGGGGCTTTGCTCAGCTTTTGGAGAGTGATCCCACTGAGCCCTTAATAATAAACACCCTTGGTTTTCTCACTGCCATGTGGAGATTTCCTTCAGCCTCAAAGGTTGGTTTTTGCTACACTGCCAAGGGTGCAGGCCCCAAAGGGTGCAAAGATCGCACCTCTCCACTCTGGCTTGGAGTGGCTAGGAGCCTGTCCACCCATCTGCACACTCCCTGGGTGTGTGGCCAACATCTGCTGCTCTGGGTGGCCAACATCTGCCTGTTGGACGTGTGTGTGTGTGTTTGCTGAAACAGTTCTTTGACAAGGGCGCAAGGGAGCCTAGGTATGCCTCTGGGTGGATGGGGACAAAATTCGAATTCCTAGTGGCTCCACCTACTGTTGGCCTCCATGCCACTCTGATGGTCTGTCCTGTCCTGGCTACGCTTTCTGTCACTCCTCATTTTCTCTTTACCCCAAACTTTTCTATTGTGGCCTGTCTAGCTGTACCTTTGTCCCTAAGTAGTTGTCACACAGGCAATCCATGGCAGACTTTCCCAAAGTAACATTCTTGTTGTAGTTGCAGAGAAGGTGGGTTTGGAGGAGTCACACACACACCAGATCTGAATCCTCACTTCTCAAGGCTGCCTTAAGAAGACAAAAATTACTCCCAGAGATTCAATTGGATCACATAAATCTCCTGAGCACAGACGACATTGTCTCCCTTGGACTGGTTCAGGCATGCAGGGACAACATCCAATCCATCATTGTATGAACCATCTTCACCGTAAAACAACTGTGATACAGGAAATAGGGAACATAGAAAGCTGCCTTCTGTGGAGTCCCTGGTCCTTCCGGCTCAGGACTGCTGATGCATGACGTGGGGGAATCTTGTTCAGCCCAAGGGCCACATGCCACTGCTTTGTGGGGCCAGAGGCAAAAGTAGGCAGACCAGGGAATGCAAATGTACCCTTTGTCCAGTAGACTCGTCTCTACACACACTCACAGAGACCTCTCTATCCTATCCTCCTCCCTCCTCTCCTCACTGCATGTTTAATTGGGGTTTAAAGCCCTCATTAAACATGGGACAGTTCTGTTTGGGGCCAGATATGGATCGGCCCCATAATGATCCAAGCTGGCTTGTGGTTGCTATATCAGCCCCTAGATCAGGGGGCTGAGCACAGCCCTACCCCTAGGCACAAGGGGTTCACACCCACCCACCCCTCACATTTTAAAGTCGTAGTGGAGGGGTTCGGCTGGCTAGCCCCATCCACCACTGGTATTTGGCAACCAATGGTTGTCCAACCTCTACTCCATGCTGGCAAAATGCATTGCGAGAAAATATTAATTTTTGGAATTCTACGACAGCCAAAACCATTGCAGCCCTGTTCTCTATGAAAAAAATGCTGCAAACAAGACCATACTTTTTTTTTCTTTTTTAAAAACCTCCAGTCCATTTATTTTCACATATGCTAATGCCAAATGTTGATTTTGCTGCAGGAGCACGGACACTCGGCAGAAGGGACGTTTGTCAAAAGCTGGCAGTGTGTTCTCGCTGTTCTTCCAGGCACGTCGGCGGAGGGAGGAAATATTGCCTTTGTTGTGAAAGCTCTCCCCTGCCCGCTCCCCCTCCCTGGCCAGACTCTCTTTTGACACCACAAGATGTGCAGATTCCATCCCTTGCTTTTCAGAGCTTGGAGCTTATCAATTATGGAGGATGCGGCAAAAATGCCCACATTCCTTGGAGAGGAAACAGCAAGGTCTGGGAATCTGGGATGGTGTCATAGCTGGAGTATTACTTTTACCAGGGCTCTAGAATCAGGTTCAAATCCCAACTTGCCCAGGAAGCTTATTTTGTTGCCCCCGGCACACCAGTCACCACTTCTCAGCCCAGCCAGATTTGATATGAGGATTGGGAGCTACACCTCCATATGCGCTACTTTGAGATCCTTGGTGAGCTAAAAGTTGTGGGGTGGACTGGATGACCTGCAGGGGACCTTCTCATCCAGTGATTCTATGAACAACGGGGCCTAGACAGCCCCAGCCAGCACAGCCAATGGTCACAGGTGATTTGTGAGTTGTAGTCCAGCAACATCTGGAGGCTGCACCTTTGCCTAAGCTCGGCCTGTATAACTGTAAGCAAACCCAAGTATAAAAAGGAAAAACAACTGCCAAGAAATATCCAGGGCTCTGTTTCCAAATGGAAACAAAATCTGGGTGAGTGCTGCACCCCAGGAACATCTCACTGGTCACAGAATAGAGGAGAGCTGCAACAACATAACTACATGAGAGAGCACAGTCTGCAAGGGAAGGGGACACCCTAGTCTCCTTCAGTGGAACTGTTTGTGGGATAGCTGAAATACAGGCAGCAGTTCATTTCTTAAAAATCCTTTCGACTGTGTTGAGAACATGACACACATTACATGAAACTTAGCATGCAGAATATCACACTGCTTGGGGAATTCATGAAATGTAAATATCTGCAAGATTGAGGGCAGGATCTGGTCTGTGCCCTGTGCAGGGCAGCATAGATACAGACCCCGGGTACCAGCGCAACTCAGTGACGCAGTGGCCTTGTACCATCTCTGCTGAGAGGCATCATGACTCTGAACACCAGCTGAAACAAATTACAGGGGGACAAATGTAAGGTTCTGCACTTAGGGAGGAAGAACCAGATGCACAAATCATAGAATCATAGAATAGAATCATAGACTCATAGAGTTGGAAGAGACCACAAGGGCCATCAAGTCCAACCCCCTGCCAAGCAGGAAACACCATCAGAGCACTCCTGACATATGGTTGTCAAGCCTCTGCTTAAAGACCTCCAAAGTAGGAGACTCCACCACACTCCTTGGCAGCAAATTCCACTGTCAAACAGCTCTTACTGTCAGGAAGTTCTTCCTAATGTTTAGGTGGAATCTTCTTTCTTGTAGTTTGGATCCATTGCTCCGTGTCCGCTTCTCTGGAGCAGCAGAAAACAACCTATCTCCCTCCTCTATGTGGCATCCTTTTATATATTTGAACATGGCTATCATATCACCCCTTAACCTCCTCTTCTCCAGGCTAAACATGCCCAGCTCCCTTAGCCGTTCCTCATAAGGCATCGTTTCCAGGCCTTTGACCATTTTGGTTGCCCTCCTCTGGACACGTTCCAGTTTGTCAGTGTCCTTCTTGAATTGTGGTGCCCAGAACTGGACACAGTACTCCAGGTGAGGTCTGACCAGAGCAGAATACAGTGGCACTATTACTTCCCTTGATCGAGATGCTATACTCCTATTGATGCAGCCCAGAATTGCATTGGCTTTTTTAGCTGCCGCGTCACACTGTTGGCTCATGTCAAGTTTGTGGTCAACCAAGACTCCTAGATCCTTTTCACATGTACTGCTCTCAAGCCAGGTGTCACCCATCTTGTATTTGTGCCTCTCATTTTTTTTGCCCAAGTGCAATACTTTACATTTCTCCCTGTTAAAGTTCATCTTGTTTGTTTTATAAGGCGGGGGACACCTGGCTTACTAGCAGTACATGTGACAAGTATCTAGGGGTCTTGGTGAACCAAAAGCTTAAAATGTGTCAACAGTGTGATACAGCAGCAAAAAATGTCAATGCTATTCTTTTTTATAATAATTTTTATTAATTTTAACATATAAATTATAATACATACCACAAAACTTCACCACTTATACAATCTTTTTTTGCACTTCCATCAGTACCTCTGATCAGCCTCCATTTTAACTACTTCTTGTGCATTTCTTAAATTCATATTGCCTTTAATTATCATAACTAACCATCCTCCCCTTTATCCATTTTTGCAATAGTTCCAATAATCCCCCTCACAAAACTTCTTGCAAACCTACAAACGTAGTCTGATCATCACATTTGCTTTTCAAATAGTCTGTAAATTTACACCAGTCTTCTGTGAATTTCTGGTCCCTCAGATTTCGAATCCTTCCTGTTAGTTTATCTAGTTCTGCATAGTCCATTAATTTCATCCTCCAAAATGTCAATGCTATTCTAGGCTGCAGCAAGTAGTAGTCCTGTTGTATTCTGCCTTGATCAGATCACACCTGGAGTATTGCATCCAATTTTGGGCACCACAATTTTAGACGGATCATGTTGACAAGCTGGAACATGTACAGAAGAGGGGAACCAAGATGTTCAAAGGTATGGAAAGCAAGCCTGATAAGGAAGAGTTGAAGGAGCTGGGTATGTTTATCCTGGACAGGAGGAGGCTGAGAGGAGTTGTGATAGCCATCATCCAATATCTCAAAGGCTGTCCAATGGAAGAGTGAATAAGCTTAATTTTTTCTTGCTCTGGAGGGTAGGATTGAAACCAATGGCTTCAAGTTACAAAAAAGGAGATTCTGACTAAACATCAGGAATAACTTTCTGACAGTAAGAGCTGTTAGACACAGTCTCTCAGGGGAGGTTGTAGACTCTCCTTTGGAGGTTTGTAAGCAGAGGTTGGATGGGCACCTGTCATGGATGCTTTAGCTGAGATTCCTGCATCGCA
The DNA here is from genome assembly GCF_965112155.1 of Podarcis liolepis. Classification (NCBI taxonomy): domain Eukaryota; kingdom Metazoa; phylum Chordata; class Lepidosauria; order Squamata; family Lacertidae; genus Podarcis; species Podarcis liolepis. The sequence continues at coordinate 1,295,877 of NC_139555.1, forward strand.
GGGGGTCGGTCTAGATGACCCCTGGGGTCCCTTCCAAGTCTAAAATTCTTTGATTCTGTGGTTCCTCTGGTTGGCCCCTGTGAGAACAGGATGCTGGACAAGATAGATCCATGCTCTTATGACAGTAACATGGGACAGGAAGGAAGGGTGCTGACGGGGAAAGAATAATCTTTTTGGTTTTTTACTCCGGCCTGAGGAGGTGGTCAATGTTCACATGTGCTGAATGGCGAAGCCAATCTAGAAGCGCCTTCACTGCATTAAATCATTGTTGAGGAACCCCAACCCTCCAAGTTCCTCTCCCTGGTCCTTGGAACTATTCCCAGGCCAAAACCCACCCTGGCCATGCGTCACACCCTGCAAGTTTTTGCCCTGGCTGCAATGTGTCCTTGGACGGTTCCTCATTGCCTGTATGGGTGAGAGAGAGATTTGTGTGAGTGTGTCCAGAAACTACCCTCCTGTACAAAGGTCATTTACATCCATTGCTCCACCCCCTTTTGCCTCTGACCCCACCCACCACTGTCATGTGACCCTTGGAAGGTTGCCCAGAAGAGAATGCAGCATCCAAAGCTGGACAAGTTTGCCCACCTCTGGATTACGACTAACACATTCTTTACCCCTCCAGGAGAAAAGCTCTGGGGAAATCAACCTGATTCAGTAAATCTGCAATGAAGATCAGTGTAAATCGAGGTGATTAGCTGCCGCTCTCTCTCCAGGATGCTGCTGACAAACCTCTAGCCATACAACACCCTCATTTGATGTGAATTGGCCATCCTAGCTCTTAACAGCATGCACAATGGAGCCAGTTCACACATTCAGCTGTTGCTTACCTCCCAAGGTAACTGAATGAGAAGGCAGAAACCCAAGGCAAGAGAGTCGACTATGTATTCATTCCAACTGCAGGTAAGCAGATTGCCACTATAAAAAAAAAATCCCTGAAAGTAAATAGCAATCACAGTCCAGCTATCTGCTTGCTCTGCTGGTTTTCTACTTGCAGGGAGGTTTCTGTGTTTGCTTGCTCAATAATATGTGGCAGCTGAATGGACAGTCCATTCTACCACTTCAGGTCTCTTGCAACTCATTCTGCTACATGTGGCGACCAGGCCCAAATACTGAGTGATCGAGTGATGTATAATCAAAGTGAGGCATCTAATCTGTACAAGGAAAGAGTTCCAAATGGCCACTTTCTTCTCTTGTAACAGTTACTGGAATTAATGTTATATATTTGATTGTGGGCACCCAAGTACATAGGCACTTGCTGGCTCATCAGAATTTCCTGCTGGTGTGGAAGAATTGAAAACATTTTCTTTCCACCCCTGCAAACTGGCAAATTCCCAAATCAGATTTCTCTGTGTGTGTAGAATCCTGTACATGCGAAAGTCGCAAAGAACAAACACTGGCTTATCTATAATCATCGCTTCTAACACACACACAGAGGGAAGGGGGGCCTCTGATGATTCCAGCTTGGCTCTGAAGTATAAGGGCAAAAATCTCTTGGAAGGCAAATTCCTTTGCTAGTAAAATATTAGTTGCTTTCAAAAGGTGCAAGCCCTCGAATTTCCCTTGTGGCATTTTTTAATGCTTTTGTAGGAGAAGGTAGCAGTTTCATACACTCAAATCTTTTCTGGCACATAAACCACAAATGGCCTGAGGGCAACCAGTTATGAGCAAAGAAATTTTTTGAATCAAACTCCCAATCGCTTCTCCCCCCCCCCACTTTCTCTCCACTGTTTTACATTAATAATATTGATAAGCTACACAAATCACATTCTCAGAAGCATCAACTACAAATGATTCAGGACAGAACTTCATATGAAGCAGGCATGGCCAGGTTTTCAGGGCTAACAAGGGGTCGGGGGGCAGCTGCAGGGAAGACTGGCAGCCGGGAGGAGTGATTTACTCTTCCCATACTTTCCTACAAGCTACCCCTCACCCCCAAAAAATTCTCTGTTAGGTTCACAAGACTAGAAATAGGACCCCTGAAACAAGGAATTGGGGTGGGAAACAGACAAGGAGGGCATTCAACAAGGGGAAATTTTAGGGTACAGAGTGGATTAAGAGCCCACCCCACCCCAGTGCCCCACTGACTGATGCCTACTCCATGCTACATTTATGCCAGAATGAGGAAGTTCTGCGCTGAAGTTCACATGCAATTGTGGCTGTCAAGTGATAAGCTACTTTGGTTGATCAATTATCTTAAAAATTTAAAACTGCACAATATCAGCATAAGCTGCTTATTCAGGTCCTGGGAGGAACTGCAAGATTAGTTAGCTGCTGAATTATCAAAAGTTAACCACTCATTACTAGTAAGCTAATTTAAGAAAGAAAGAAGTTTTTCTCTACAGTGGTACCTCTGGTTACGTACTTAATCGTTCTGGAGGTCCGTTCTTAACCTGAAACTGTTCTTAACCTGAAGCACCACTTTAGCTAACGGGGGCTCCTACTGCTGCTGCGCCGCCAGAGCACGATTTCTGTTCTCAACCTGAAGCACTATTTCTGGGTTAGCAGAACCTGTATCCTGAATCTGTATCCTGAAGCATATCTAACCCAAGGTACCCCTGTATTGCAGTAACTCACCAGAAGCAAAATAGCCTTAACAAACATGATAAATTGTGCCTTATTCAGTAACGCATCAAAACCATTAGATTCCAGCGCATGTATCAGTGCTGTTTATTCCGAGACATATGTTCCAATTATTAGGCCAGTGATACACATTGAAATGGAAATGTTTATCTAAAAAGTGTGTAGTTTTAATAAAAACATCAAAACCAAAAGAGCCTTAACAACAATTGTGCCCTGTGCCCTGAACCAAACTAGTCACCACCAATATCACCACCATCAAATAAATAAAGTCGGGTAAGTAATACACCAGAACCAAAACAGTCACAGCCGGCGCCACAGCGTGTCTTTAACTTGCAGCCATGCCATCACCAATCAATCAGTCCAAGGATACAATCATCCATGGTTAGCTATCTTGTGGAGCTCCCATCAATTTCAGCATCACAGACAACTCTGAGGCAAGGTAAGCTGCAGCAGCGATACACCCAGCATAGTTTGCTCCTTTCGGGACCCCCTTCCGCAATCCACAAACCAGCAATTTGTGCCATTTCCCTCAGCCTTGACATGGAAGATGCAGCCAGTAGATGGAGAAACCTTGGAGTTGGCATGGCCTGTCAAAAGCCAGCTAAGTTATAACAAGAAAAGTGCTGGCATGAGATTGGCAACTAGAGAGAGAAAGGCAGGAGATCAAGGAGCTGTGTTTATCCTAATTTCCATCACCATATGCTTCTCTGGAACAATTTCAAATTCCAAAAGGAATCTATGAGGGATGGAGTAGTGGGGAATAGGATACTTTTATAGGCTACCAGCTGCTTACATTACTGTGTCAGCCATAAATCCACACTCCTCATGTCAACAGTGTCATGGAAACAGTGTGTGCATTTCAGAATCGGTGGTATGGCGAGAAGAGCATTGTGAAAGACTGGTCCAATCTCCAGCCTCCACATTCAGAAGGAATGCCGCCTATGAGTAAGGCTGGGCAGCAGCCATTCAAAGTGGAGGCTACGCCATGGCAACCCAGCTCTAGCTCCACCCACATATACTGTGATGTCATGTTAGCATGTCATGAAGGTGGCACATGCTGAGGATGGGTGGGGTTTGCTGAGGCACAACTCTGCCCCATGAGATGTGGTGCAGTGGCTTCCCAATCCAAAGGCCCTGGGCAGGATCTAACCATGACAAGAGAATTTCCCCACCCTGATAGGTCCACTCAATACTTCTGAATTTCTAGTATCAACACTCTTTCACCCTTGAGGAAAGCACAGCTCAGTAGTAGAAAAGCACAGCCCTGAACAGGGCTGCCTTCAGGTGTCTTCTGAATGTCAGATAGTTGTTTATTGTTTTGACATCTGATGGGAGGGCGTTCCACAGGGAGGGCGCCACTACCGAGAAGGCCCTCTGCCTGGTTCCCTGTAACTTGGCTTCTCGCAATGAGGGAACCGCCAGAAGGCCCTCGGCGCTGGACCTCAGGGTCCGGGCAGAATGATGGGGGTGGAGACGCTCCTTCAGGTATACTGGGCCGAGGCTGTTTAGGGCTTTAAAGGTCAACACCAACACTTTGAATTGTGCTCGGAAACGTGCTGGGAGCCAATGTAGGTCTTTCAAGACCGGTGTTATGTGGTCTCAGCGGCCGCCCCCAGTCACCAGTGCCGCATTCTGGATTAGCTGAAGTTTCCGAGTCACCTTCAAAGGTAGCCCCACGTAGAGCGCATTGCAGTAGTCCAAGCGGGAAATAACTAGAGCATGCACCACTCTGGCGAGACAGTCCACGGGCAGGTAGGGTCTCAGCCTGCGTACCAGGTGGAGTTGGTAGACAGCTGCCCTGGATACAGAATTGACCTGCGCCTCCATGGACATCTGTGAGTCCAAAATGACTCCCAGGCTATGCACCTGGTCCTTCAGGGGCACAGTTACCCTATTCAGGACCAGGGAGTCCTTCACACCAGCCCGCCCCTGTCCCCCAAAAACAGTACTTCTGTCTTGTCAGGATTCAACTTCAATCCATTAGCCGCCATCCATCCTCCAACCGCCTCCAGGCACTCACACAGGACCTTCACCGCCTTCACTGGTTCTGAAAGAGAGGTAGAGCTGGGTATCATCTGCATATTGGTGGACACCCAGTCCAAACCCCCTGATGATCTCTCCCAGCAGCTTCATATAGATGTTAAAAAGCATGGGGGAGAGGACGGAACCCTGAGGCACTCTGAAAGAAGTCAGGGGTGTCAGACCTTGCCATACCCTACCCAGTTATGCAGAGGTAGAAGGGAGACAGGCTAAAGCCGGATCTGTGCTGGTTGACGCATGGTAACATTAAGGTCTCTAGGGTGCCATTGCATTCCTGATGCAACCATTCAGAGGGCTATGAGACAGGTGCTTCCCTGCACCCGCACCCCCAAGCTGACCAGAATGCCTCCCCCTTCCTGCACTGGAGATGGTGGTTGGGAGGGACCCTCCCAGGTTGGGAGGGACAGAGGCTGCATTTATGTCTTCAGGAGGAGCCCTGAGTCTTTAAATGTGTCACTGATTGGGACCCAATTAATTTGGATGACCAGCGCTTGTCCTATAAACACTTATTTTGTTTTTTAATTAAGCGCTTCCAAGTTCAACAGGGGAAGAGGGGGAACTTCCACCTATCCATCAATAGAGCTTTTTGCCCTGGTCAAGCAAGGGACCCCTACAGGCATATCCAAGTGTCAATGAGGAACACAAGACTCTTTTAGTCTCCCTCTGAACTGTGGCTGCAGCTCACCTCCTGCAGTGAAGCATGACCAGAGCTGGATCCAGGTCATGGATTTTATTTTGCTGTAGAATTAGGCGGGATCCCTGGGTCTGTCATATCCCTTCCCAGAGAACCCTCTGTTGTGAGAAAGTCTAGCTAGATGGAGCACATGTCTGATTTAGCCCGACAATGTCTACTGTGTTTCCCATGCAAAATTCATAGCCAGGAATGGGCCAATTATGTTCCCACTGAGTCCCATTGGGCTGCATTGCCTTTTGGTTGGTTTCCTTCAGCATGGAAAATCGAGAGGGATGTGTGTGTGAGAGAGCTATTCCACCTTTTTGACATTCACCCACTGATTTATTCACCCCATATGCTGGTGCTTCTCCACCGAAGCGCTTAGCATTTCCATGGGTAATTCATAATTATTAATTATGAAAATCAAGAGCAGAGTCATCCGCTGCATACAGCCAGGCAAAGATAAACGACCTGATCTCTTCTTATAAGGCCAGGGCGATATGTTGTTTTTGCAGAGACTGGCTTTAACTTCATGTTTCGCTTTGGAGGGAAAAGGGGATTTATTGGACACACTGCTGGATAATACAGTCTGAATGCAGCTGCACAATGAATCTTAAATTAAATGAGGAGTGGAAAGCGAGGTGGGCCTGAGAACAAGGCGACACAACATGTATTATGGCAGAGCAGAGTGCCCTATAGCAAAATTGCTCCTCTGAAAATCACAATTTATTATTTAGTGGGTACACTTGTATCCAGTTCTTCTTCCAGAAGAACACACAACAGCTTACATATGGTAATAGCCTGGGCTGCCATCTACTCCCAAATGCAAATGGTTACTATTCCAAAACAAAGCAGCAGCCCTACAAGGAAAGAATGATGAAACAGATTCAAACCACACTCAAAACAGAATTAAATCAGGACAGGACAAAGCAAATCTCCACTCAATTAGCCAGTGTCAATCCTGAAATCAAGTGGCTAATAACTGTTCATTTACAGGCCCTTGGATGTGGTTCCACAATATTTTTAATCATTATTACTAGGGGCTGCCCTAGTGAGTCACCCCACTCACTAACTCCACCTACCCATGGAACCCTTTGTCAACTGCCCTGAAACCACAGCTGACCTCCCCCACTCTCTTAGCCCCTTTCAGATCACCCCTCCCTCTCCCCCTGCAGCTCACCTCTCTCCCCACTCTTTCTTAAAGGAGGGGAGGTGCTTCACAGAGTAACGCCTCCCCACCTCCCTCACACCTCTCTGTTGAGCCCTTGTCCTATCACACCCCAAAGACCCAACCCAAAGAGATCATGTCCTTTGGGATCACCCCTGTCAGCAGCACAGCCCCCATCCCTCGTATCCACGCAGCCCCCAGAACCAGGGCAAGAGGGGCTGGTTTGGGTCGTGTCCTGAGCTCCTGGGGACTGGCAATTTGGCAACAAGGTGGGGGGGACAGGTACACAAGGATGGGGGGTTTAAGGAATGTGAGGGAACGGGGGTCAGCATGGGGCCGGAAAGTGGGTTTGGTGGGGTGTAGGCAGTTTGGCAGGCAATGCAGCAGCCCCTAGTTTTTTGTGGAGGAGGAATTCACATCTTAAAGGTTTTGAGTTCTGCTGGATTTTGCCCACCAATCTGAGATGTTACAAGATTCAATAGCTTATAAAGACCCCAAGCAGATTTGGCACTTGCATTTGTAGGAAATCTATAAAACTTTATATTCTGCCACAATTCCATTTCAATGCTCCTTCAGATCTCAGCTCAGCCAGAGCTGCACTGGGTGTTCAGCACTTCCATCTGGGTTGCACTCTGCAATAGTGACAGAATCAAAATGGGGAGAGAAGCCAGAGGCAGAGAAAATGTGAACTGAAAAAGACAAGGCAGAGACCAAGCAACAGAAAGGAAGAAAAATGAAGTAAATTGCCCTCCTTCAGCCTTGACTTCCCATCTATAAAATGGGAATAATAGATTGCTTTCCTTATATGGTAAATATGAGTTTGAATTACATAAGAAAATTAAATGTGTTTTCAAACTGCTGTAGAGGTAGCCAATAGTCAGTTCCACTTAAATTTTGCTTTTGAAGGTGGACATCTATGATTTAATTTAGAAGTATCTGCATAACAAACCAATGTATTAGTTGGGCAGCTGTGCTTGTTCAGGGCACACAACTCCCTAATTCAGGATGGAAATCTTATTTTAAAGAACACTGGGCTCACCTGTACTTTAAATGGATTCTCAGCCCTGCAGAAACAGACATGATTACTCTATAAACCCAATTAAGGATGTTATTAAACCTGTTACCACTGCACATTAAAGTCATATTAAGAATGCAGAGATATTAAGGTTGGGTGCCTTATATGAATGAAGTCATTCCATCTACACTGCTGAAAATCATTAGGTGAGGGAATTCCCTCCAGTTCATGCTAGATCACTTTACATTCTGAATGGGTACAGAGTGTGCCAAGTCATTTCAACTGCACATTAACAGAGGGCTTGGGTGCCAGTGAGCATTATAGAATTAAGTCTTTTAATCCTGCAGCAGGAACAAGGAGAGTGGTGGTGGTGAGAATCTAATTAGGAATAAGATACCTTTAAAAAAAATGTGGCCAGGCCTGGGTTGTTGATTACTTGATAGAATTTTGCACATCAATATCAGATCACTGACTGAGTGATGTATTTGCATCGTTAATACTGGAAGCTTATAAACCTATACCTGTTGGGTTAAACCCAGGAACAGATTTATCAGGAGATTCTGGGCAAGTTGAATAATTACAGAACCACATTTCAGGACCTTTTCACTCAACAGCTGTTAACAGCTGTCAACCCCTAAAAGCAGAATGGGGAAACCTATGCGCCAAGCACTTCGAACATGCCTATTTACTCAGCTTTGCAAACCACAAGACACAGTGTGATATTTAAGCATTTGCCTGGTAGCTGCCATGTGCAATAAGGATTTGTATGCAGGTGAGTGAGTGGGCTAGAGTACTCTATCCTTCCTCCCTGCCCAGTATAGAAACCTAGCTGGCTACTAGAGGATGGAATACCCATCCTCAGCACCAGTGTTAAAAACTGAGATATGAAAGCTAGGCACTAAATGGCACCTCAGTTATGGGTGCAACAACAGAATGTCTAGGTGCACATTTTTATAACAAGAATACAAAGCTGAAAATGAATGAACTGCAGCTAAAATATTATGTTCATTCCAGGACTTTTACCCATAAAATATTATGTTCATTCCAGAAATTGTGGAAAAAGGGAATCAAATTTACAGCTTGTAATGTATTAAGAGAAAAATTGATGAAAATGATGTACAGATGGTATTTAACACCAGTGAAGTTAGCAAAAATGTATCATACTCATGATAATAAATGCTGGAAATGTAGAGAAAAAGAAGGAACCTTTTACCATATGTGGTGGATGTGCCCCAAGCTAAAAGACTTCTGAGAAAGGATTTATAATGAATTGAAAAAAGTGTTGAAAAACACATTTAGTAAAAAACCAGAAGCCTTTTTACTTGGTATAGTGGGGGATGAAATCCCCTAAAAGGGGGGACTTCCAGGTTGGTGCCTCCGGCAATGGCGGATTTCCTCTGACCGGGAGGAATCTGCTCCGTGGAAATTTGGGTCTGGCCACCACGGCGAAGGCGGAGACCCATAAAAATCACAGGCAGGAGAAGCCTGTGAACATGGGATTCGGCGGGCACCTTTTGCGCCTCCCCTACTCGCGGGGAAACCCAGTTTCGGGGATCTGGAGCGACATGGGGTGAGCGGCGCGGTGCTTTGAATCATCTGCTTCTTCCACAGAGCGAAGCCGCATAGCTGTTGCCGGAGAGCATTGACTTTTTCCTGTGGACAATTTGACTCCAAAGGAATTACCCGTGAGTAGAGCTGAGACAGGAGAATCGGATTTTAAACATTTAATTTGGCATCGAAACGGGGAGGTTCAAAACAGGAAGTCCGCCTTCCCTATTTGTAAACAGACTGAGGCAAGGGGGCTGTAGGCTGAAGTCTTGGAAAGCCTTTTGTAAAAGTCTAAATTTCCCTCGGTAAAGAGCATAAAACCCCCCTTGGAGGCAGGAGAAGGGGGGGGGGAGTTGTGGACTGAGTATGCCTGCAGGAGAGAGTGAAGGGAGTTAAAATACCGCCGCTCTGACCCTGGAAACGGGCTGCCAGTAGGACTGACATTTTGGAATGTTCATTGATAGCACTTAGAATGTTCCTTGACAGCTAGCAAAGTAAGAGAAATACATTGTTTCTATTGTCTCCGGCTGCTTCTAAAAAGGAGTAAAAAGTAACTGAAATCTGAAACTAGCTTTGGATTGTATGAGTTGCGTTTAAAGGGGACATTGTTGACTATTATAAATAGAAACTGTTTCCCCCTAGTGGAAGTCTCTGAAATTGGTTACTTTATAAGAGCTGGGCTAGGTGGATTTCCAGCTGCAAGATAAAAATTGTGAGACTCTGAGATTGACCTTGAATCTCTCAAGTGTTATGGCAAATGGAAAGGAAAAAACAGATGAAATGTCGACAGAAGAGGCCTTAGTGGTCGCATTAGTGAAAATAAACGACTCGCTGGAACAGCTTCACAGGAAAACAGACAATCTGGGACAAATGGTGAACACCAACACAGAAACCATCCAGAGATTGATACAGGAATTTACATTGACACGGCAAACTGCGGATGAAGTCAGGGAGAAAACCCTTGCTGCTGAATGTAAAACAATACAACTGGAGTGTGAGAGAGCCCCATCCATTCAAAGGCAACTCGATGTGACATCTGTTATGATGGAACTTAAAGAAAAACAGATGAATTTGAGGACCGGAGCCCTACCTGAATTGGGAAAGGAAAGCTTGACAGAGCTTCAGGAGGAGACAGGACTAACATCGGTTGAGAAAGAGAGGCTTTTGAGGGTCAGTATGACTGCCAAAAATGTGAATTTATTTAAGGGTAACTGTGAAGGACGTTGGATTGAAGAGAAGGGGGATTGGGAAATATGGACAAATCTGAAGTTGCTATTGTTGGGCCAAGCTGTTGTGGTGGGGATGAGAGTTGCTGTGTTGCCGGGGATGTTGCTTTTGTTCCAAATAGTGCAAGTTTTGGATGGGATGGATTGTTTCAGGAGGTGGCAGAGGGATGTTTCTGGATTTGTTTGGCAGGGCAGGAAGCCTCGAGTAAAATTTAAGATATTGACGGATGCTAAAGAAGGAGGTGGACCTGCCCTGCCAGACCCCTAAACTTTGTTGTGAACCATCTGCTTTTTGCTGGCTGAGAGAATGGTTGTCTCTTGGAAGCACTGAAGTGTTGGATAATGGCAGATGAAGTTGATGGACTAGATGGAATTGGCGGAAAAGACTGGCAAGATCCGAGACCAGGGAGAAGAGTCGGTGGAAGAAGACTGGGAAAAGTTTAAAGATTATTTATAGAAATATTGTAAAATTAATGAATGTTAGAAGAATGTTGGAATGAAGTTATATGGCTTCAGTAGAAATGTTATAAGGAATTAAGTATAAATAGATTAATAGAGTATTAAAGGAAAATAAGGTTAAAATGTGTTAAGATAATTATAGGATAGAAAACGGGGAAGATGGAAAGGAATTGCTGAAATAATTAATAGAAGTGGAATACAAAAAGGGAGGTGTGAGGAGGCCGTGGAAATATGTGAAAGAAAGATAAGATATTGGAAGTTTCTTTTTTTTCTTCTCTCTTTTGATGTGTTTTTAAATTGTTTTTGTTTTGTTTTGTTAATTTTTATGTAGTGTTTTTGTATTGTAATGTACTGTTTTTTCTTTGTTTTTTCTGTAAGTGTTTAAATTGTTGTAAAAGGAATAAATATTATTATTTTTTAAAAAAGAAATCCCCTAAAAGGATGTTGCTTTTTTTCTGTATGCCACAACAGCTGCGAGAATATTGTTAGCGAAGACTTGGAAGAAACAAGATCGAAGAATGGCAGATGAATGAAGAATGGCAGAACAAGATCGAAGAATGGCAGATGAAGATGATGGACTATATAGAACTTGCTGAACTGACCGGGAGACTCCGAGACCAGAGAAAAGAGACGGTGGAAGAAGTAGGGTTAGAAGTAGGGTTAGAAGTAGAAGATAGGGTATTTTAAAATAGTTTTATTTGTAAGTGATAAAATGTGAAGTTATTTTAAGTATGATTAAAAAAAATGGTTAGAAGTAATGATATATGTAAACTGCTAAAGATGAAGTAAAATGAAAATCAGATAGGTGGGACTTGGGGAAGCCAACTAACAATGTTTAGAAAAATAAGGATATGACAAGAATTTGTTCGTATTGTCTTTTCTGTCTGTGTTTTTTATTTGTGTTATAAAACGAATAATTTATTTTTGAAAAAAAATATAATGTTCATTTTCTACATGAACATAACTCCCATCAGCCCCAGCCAAGGGATATTGGGAGTTATCATAGAATTGCAGAATTGGAAGGGACCCCAAGGGTTATCTAATCTGACCCTCTGCAAAGCAGGAATCTCAGCTAAAGCATCCATGACAGATGGCCACCCAACCTCTGCTTAAAAACCTCCAAGGAATGAGAGTCTAAAACCTACCAAGGGAGACTGTTCCACTGTCAAACAGCTCTTACTTCCTGATGTTTAGTAGGAGTCTTCTTTCTTGTAACTTGAAGCCATTGTTTTGAGTCCTACCCTCCAGAGCATGAGAAAACAAGCTTATTCCTCCTTCCATGTGACAGCCCTTGAGATATTTGAAGATGGCTATCATATCTCCTGTCAGTGTCCTCCTGTCCAGAGTAAACATACCGAGCTCCTTCAACTGTTCCTCATAAGGCTTTTCTAAGTTAAACATACCCAGCTCTGTCAAGCGCTCCTCATAAGTCTTGGGTCGCAGACCCTTGGTCATCTTGGTTACCCTCCTCTGCCCATGTTCCAGCTTGTCAACATCCTTATTAAATTGTGGTGCCCAGAATTGGACACAAGGGGCAACAATCCCATGGTCAAAGAAATGCATCCCAGGTCCACTCGCCATCATATCCATCCAGAAAGTTCGGGTAACAGGTGGTGGGAAAGACCTAGGGACCTATTAGGCTAGATGGGATAAAAAGTTTGACCTGGTAGGTCTCTATGAAAGCATGTGAAATAGACCTTATGAAACTACAGAAGGCAGATTGGGAGTCACATAGGAGTGCCAGCAGTCAGATGGTGTGGCTCGGATGTCCTTCATTGCACCTTGCCCCTCTCCCCATGAAGAGGAAAGGAAGATCATCTGAGCCTGCAATCCTATGCTCACTTTCTTGGGAATACAGAAGGAGTCACTTTTTCAAAGTACACATCCACAGAATTTCACTGTTAATTTGCACAAGTTACGCAGGCTATATAATACTGCCTCTCTCAGTGCAGAATTTATTTTCAGTGAAGGATATACTGCTCTAGGGACATCCTCCCCCCAAAAGTAGGCACACATTGCATTATGCCTATTTCATTGCTTGTACCAATTTCAAATGGGTTAATTTTCTTTCTGCCAATCAACACTCCAGCGTTCATGGCCCACCTCCCACTCTGAGAACCAGTCACTAAGAGAAGTCAATACCATGCAATATTATTTTTTTGAAAACTATTTTTATTTCATTTCAAAAGGAGTATAAAAACACACAGGTATAAAAAACACACAGGTATAAAAACACACTAGGGATAAATAACCCTATGTAAGGCAAAGTGGTGGGTGACACTTGAGACACCCATGTACACAAATTGTCTAGTATAATAAATGGGAAGGGTGCTGATACTGACAAAACACCAGGAAGTCTCCCATTATTAAAAATCAATGCTTATGGAGATGGTAAGACCAAAATAGTAGCTCAAAGTCTGGAGGAAAAAGAATATATGGCTCTAATGGTGGATATTTCCAGTTTAACAGCTGCTGAAAGGAATATAATAAGTGTCTTGTGGGGCACTTGTTGGAGGTCCACAGTAAAAACAAACAAACAAACAAACAAACAAACAGATCTGAGCTAGTTGGGGGTCCGGAGGTATAATCTGGGACACCATGGGGGGAAAGTCTCCTGGAACATTCCCCCTCCCCCAAGGCCTTTACCACCATTTTAAAGTTCTTAGAAGGTTCCTCAGTAAGACTTGGTCAGAATTCAATGCCCTTTCCAGCTGAATTGTCACACTGGGTGCTCCTGATGGGCCATTCTGATCTCAATATTGCTCAAGCCAATGAATTCCCTTTGCAAGCAATTTCCTGCCAACACACAGACAAAGCAGCCTTGCCAAGTTCCTTTCTCCTTTTCTTTCCTTTCTCCTCTTGATGCAGTTATGATGACCCCTGTCAAATGAGAATTGGATGGGAACTTGTTTTTTATTGGTATCGATGTGTATCTGCTTGCCTGCCTGCCTGCCTGCCCGCGCATAGATGTATCAGAGCCAACATGCATAAATCTATGCACCAGACATCCTTAGCTCTAAAGATAGCTTATCTACCTGGAAAAACAATATCTCATAATAATGATCACTTAAGAAATACAGATCTGATGCACTGAGCAGTATCATTCATTTATTGCTATGACAGATAAAATTAATATCATGCACAGTCATCAAATACATATGTCAGGAATGACAGCTTACTGTCTGTCACTCCTAGGTTTTTAAAGAACACTGCACTGTCCTTTCTATTATCTACTAATGTATTACACCAATTCCACTTTGATTGATGAGCCGGAGGATCCCACAATGGAGATTAAGCAGGCTTGCCAAACAATGCCATTGCGGTTCACTGTCCAGCAGAATCGGCTCCCTTGGCTCAGCGTTGTTCTCAGTGCAACAGGTAGCAGATGACGATGAGGGGAAAGAGCATCAATGTACGTGTGCGTGTTGCATAAAGCAGTCAGCACTGAGTGTAATGGAAATCAGCATCAGTTGTTTCTATTACCTGCATATGCTATGCAACTCTCACATATTTGAATGTGCTTTCCTATTTAGTCACTGGGAAAAGCAAGGATTTAAGCATGGGGCAGCAGTGCTGCCTTCTGACCATTGGTAATCTCACCCAGCCTCCTCTCTAGCTTGAGCAATCCCATCAAAAATTGTTTACATGTATTTCCAACATTTAGAGAGCTAAAAACTTGTGTCTGTGTTTTTTTATAATATAAAAACAATGATTCTAGATTGTTAGAGATGCTGATTCTAGAGATCATAGAATCATAGAATCATAGAGTTGGAAGAGACCACAAGGGCCATCGAGTCCAACCCCCTGCCGAGATGCTGAATTCAGTTCACATTGCCAAATTATGTGCTTGCACAACCCTGCCCAGGATGCTTAACGCATTCAACAAAATAACTTACAAAAGAGAATGGGGAAGGGGTAATTAACAGCAGCCAATAACCTGCAATCAAAGCAGAAATGTTAGTCTACCAAGACTACGGCCAGGGAGGACAGCTCCTCATTCACAGGTACAAGAACTCTCCTTTCCTTCCACGCTAACTGTTAAATGGTTACTAGATCCCCTGCTTTGAAATGAACAAGTAGAATAGACTCTGTCCTAACTAAGAATGTCCTAACTAAGAATGCAACTAGCCTAGGATTCTGAGGGTTGATTGATCTGTGGAGATCATACCGACACAGGCAATAACTGTTTGCTTAAGCATCTCAGCTAAACTCATGCCAGTTTCAGGACTGCAGACATTTCTGAAGAAGCTGGATGTGTAGCTGGATGTGCATAACAGATTCCTCTAGCCTTCAACTCATGGCAAATTTATCTGGAATCCTTATAACAACCCTGAAAGTTAGGTCAAGATTGCCCCCATAATGTAGATGGAGGGGAGAGAGGGATATTTTATTTATTGATACACAGTGAGATTATGGTGAACATGAGATTTGAACCACAGATCTCCTCACTCACTCACTCACTCACTCACTCACTCAAATCTACTTACCGGTAACTACTACAGATTAAACTTCCTCCTGCCTAAGCTCATTCCCCCCCCCCTTTTGCAAAGCAGCCACCTGGAGAGATGCAGAGGGGGGCTCCAGCAGAGGCCTTAACACACTTCTTCAATGTAGAACCACATCACCCATTTGTTTTGCCATTGCTACTGTACTCTTGCTGCTTCTGCCAAACTGTATCCATGACCCACAGTCACTTGTCAGCTGCTGTTAGACTCTTGTGGGCGGTTTCTGAATAAGGCTGTGTGCAGCCAGCTCAGAAAGCCCATTCTGTCTCCCTTACCGGCTTGTGAGTGAGAGCAGGAGAGAGAGAGGCAATTGCAAAGAAGCCCTGCTTAGCTGCTAAGTGGCGAAAAAGAGCTCCTCTCGCCAGGAGAAAGGACTTGCCCATCTCTCCCTGTCCCCAGCCGCAGTAGCACTTACATGGTCCTTAGAAAACTGATATACCACTTCCAACCCCCAGTGCCATCAGCACCAGCTTCCTTGTCGCAGCTGTATCAGATGGAAGAGGCTGCAGCTCAGTGGGAAAGCACATATTCTGCAGGCAGGAGGTCCCAGGTTCAATCCCTGGCATCTCCGGGGGCGTGGGAAACTTGCAGCCCTCTAGATGTGGTTGGACTCCACTCCTCATCAGCACAGCTAGTGGCCAGGGATGAAGGAGCCGCAGTCCAGTAACATCCGGAGAGCACCCTGTTGTACACCCTGCTCCTGATGTAAGCGGCAGATAGACCAGGGAGCAAGGAGTGGAGAAAATCCCTCTCTGCCTGGGACCCAGAGCAGACACTACGGGATGAGATGCTGCTTCCTAAGTTCTCATCCTGCAAATATATTTGTTGCGAAACTTGGATTTTCTTGGCACACAGTTTCTACAGAGAGATTCCCCTGACTGGCACATGGCCTTATCTATACTTCTTCATTCATGCCTTGTTACCCTTGCCTCTTCCATTCCCCTCTTCTTTCTGTTATCTGCTCACCTAATCCTTTGCCCCCCCCCCCTGCTGACTGTCAACATTTTATACCGTAAGCTCATTGGGGTAGGGAGTTACCTTATTTTTTCCTTGTAATTCTCACTAAAGTCCCATGTTTGCTGCATGAGCTATGAAGAACAAATCAACAAAGAAAATACAAACAAAAACAAAACCCCACCCTAAATACTCTGGGAGAGAATTTCAGTCCACCTGAATATTGCATAAGAAGCTTCAAAGTTCTCCTTCTCAATAAATTCACTTCTAGTGGACATATGGAACAGGAGGAAGCAGAGCAGGAGTCCATACACAGATCCAATTGCATAAATCAAGACCTAAACAGAAGCGACACGTTCCTCTCCCATTATGAAGACTGAGTGAGCCACTAGCCATTCTGCACACCCTTCCCTGCCATTTAAATTTGCATCATAGGCCCACTGGGAGTCAACGCTCTGCTTTGCACCGCTTACTGTCAGCTGTTCTGAGGCAACATCCCAAGAAGGGAGGGCTCAGGGATAAAGGATATGCTTTGCATGAATAAGGCTGCTGGTTCAGATAAGGAATCAAGGCAGCAAAACTGGGAAGCCCTTCCTTTTTTTTTTCTTCAAAAAAGGACAGAACTTTTTTTATGTATGCTACAACAGCAGCAAGAATACTCATCGCAAAGTACTGGAAGACACAAGATCTACCCACTCTGGAAGAATGGCAGATGAAAGTGATGGACTATATGACACTGGCTGAGATGACTGGCAGAATCCGCGATCAGGGGAAGGAGACGGCGGAAGAAGAATGGAAGAAATTTAAAATCTATCTTAAGGACTATTATAAACTTGCTGAATGTTAGAATGTCGAGGTTTGAGTAAGAAAGGGTTACAGCGATATAAGACTAGATTGAAGGAAAGATTAAGAGGACAGAGGACTGACAGACATATTTAGAGTTGCTAAAAACTTTTGGATATTGGGATGCAGAAAGGGGAGGTATGGGGAAGTCCGAGAAACACGGTTTATGAAAAAAAAGGTTATGAAATTATATGTGTTTGTATGTCCTTATATATGTTTGTATTGTCTTAAATTTTTTTGTAAAACCAATAAAAAATTTATATATAAAAAACAACAACTGGGAAGCCCTTGGGTCAGAACATTGGAAAGCTGCTACCAGACAGAGTTGTCATAATCAGCCTGGATTGGGGTGGAGAACTCCTGAGCGTCACCTTCCCTTAACAAGCCATTTTTGGGGAGCTGCATGCCAGCAGTGGGAGGGGCCGGAGCCACAAGTGGGTGGGATTTGTAGGACTGCAGGGTCACACAGCACCCTCTTGCATTCTCTCCGGTTCCTCTAGATTGTTGGGTTTGGGGGAGGTGCCTGCTGCATTATGTCATTGACGCGTATCTGAAGAAGTGTGCTTGCACACGAAAGCTCATACCTAGAACTAACTTAGTTGGTCTTTAAGGTGCTACTGGAAGGAATTTTCTATTTTGACTATGGCAGACCAACACAGCTACCTATCTGTAACTGTCATTGACGCAGTTAGACTGCATTGGTGGTGGATTTATAGTGGGCTGCTCAATATGATTCCGCCTTATTAGTTGTTCTGTGATGCTTCCCCAATGTCACGACATTATTGCTTCCTGGATGGGCACTCCTGTGCTACAGTGCAACAGAAGCAGGAGAACAACAACCCTGGAATGGTCATGGTGTGGAAAGTTACAGGATTTCAGCAGGAAGCTACAGGGCATGCACTGAATGGCAATGCAGCAGTACATGGGCCCTAAATCACGCACAGTATTGAAAGTGGGATCATGTATATCCCCCTGATATTGTTATGAATGTATAATATATAAGAGACATGTGGAGGATCTCTCTCTCTCTCTCTCACACACACACACACACACACAGAGAGAGAGAGAGAGAGAGAGAGAGAGAGAGAGAGAAAGAAAGAAAGAAAGAAAGAAAGAAAGAAAGAAAGAAAGAAAGAAAGAAGAGGCAGCAATCCCAGAAAGGTAGCCCAGAGAACAAGAGTGGGCCCCTGGCATCTGCAATTAGGCCAGGGCCTGGAGCTTGCCCACCACTGGCTAGGCAGACCAGTGTGACTCGGTATAACAGCACTTATAGTGGTATAACATACAGAAGTTGAAGTCCCTAGAATATCAGTTTATTTGAAAAGGTGCTACCACACAGTTCAAATTGGGAGACACAGAACAGACTCCTTGAATCTGCCCTTTCCAATCACTGTAGTATATTCAGACTCTGTCTGTTCTGCCACACTTCCACTAGCAATGGCGGGCCATGGCATCTCAAATTACAGCAGCACCCTGTCTGATGCCAAAATTCGGCACCCCCTGCCTCCTGCACTCCATTTCTAAATCGAAGTGGCGGCATCCGCCGTGGTGCCTCAAAGGATCAGTGCCCAGCGCTCCCCTAAATTGGCCTCCAGCTTGTGGCCAGCCCCAGACCCTACAGCATCTCCTGCCCTTGAGGCCTCTGAGGTTGTCCACCAAACACTTTCTAAGGAGCCCTTCCTGCCCCATGGCTCAGTGTCCTCCTCTTCTTGCACCTACTCTTCCTCTTAAGTTCCTGTGCACCACTCTACTGACCTCTCAGGAGCTCTTCCCACTCACTTTGCTACCCTCAGTCTGCCACATACAATCCTTCCTAGGCCTGGGGCCACCAACCTTATCTTCCCTCTGAAGAGCTGAACAGCAGCCTTTCCAGTGGACAGCTGCTTCCTCCCCTGAACCCTTGGAATGTTTTGGACATTCTGTGACATCACACCAGGCTAGCCAGTCTGAGGCAGAGACTCCATTGCCACAATGTATGTCTGTGTGTGTGTGTGTGTGTGTGTGCGCACATCAACACACACACAGTGACATTGCAAGCCTGGCCCTTCCCTGCCCCCGCTTCCTCCTCTGATCTCATGTTTCATAGGGTAATTTAATCCACTTCCCCTGAAAATAGGCCACTTTCCCTCAGTAATGTTTCCTCTGTTTAACAAAGAAGGTGGAAATCAGTCTGGTTCTTTCGGTTGTTATGCCCCCTCCCTCCTCCCGCAGGCAGAGATGCTCCACAGCTCTGAGTGAAGTCAACTGGAAATAGAGAGAGGAAGAGACATAGAGAGAGAACGCATTACTTCCCCTCTGCCCACCCCAACCTCTCCAGCAGTAGGGAAATGGAGGAAAAAATAATACCAAAAGGTCATTTTCCTGATGTATGGATGTGCACAGTGGGCTGCAGGGCCCCCGGAAGGCAGCTGAGAAATAGTAATCTCTCTCTCTCTCTCTCTCTCTCTCTCTCTCTCTCCCATTTGATTTCTGGCTGCAATGCGCATGTTTGCAGAACCGAAAAGCGACTGGAACCTGGTGGACTGAAAAAGCCCTAAAGGGAGACTCGTAAAGGAAGAAGATTGGACATGATATAATTGCTATTATTCTTATTTACCAGAGGGTTGCAGGCTCGGTTGCTTCTGTAACGTGGAACTAACCATGTTATGAAATCGGATTTCAGAAAACAATAAAAACCATCACTTTGCCCCCACTGTGCTGTAATGTATACGGATCTCTGAGCAGAGGCAGGTTCAAGTCCCAGGCTCCAACCCATTGGATGGCCTCAGGAGGAAAGCACTCCTTGCTCAGCCTGGAAGAAAATGCTAGGTGTTAGCCACTCATTTAAGGCCTCTGTTAGTACAATAGGGGGTGATTGCCATGGGCTGAGAAGGGCTTCAAAGGAGCGGATTGGACAAATGCATAGGAAAAAGTCTGTCCATGGGCTGCAAACCTCAATGGCCAGCATGCACCCTTCTAGGTTCAGAGGTAGCAAAGTCAGCCGACCTATAATTCCCACATCATTGTTTGGCAAGGACAGAGCAACCCCACAGAGAAAACCAGCTGAAGAGAAAAGCAGGAGGTGGGAGAAGATGAGAGCTGACGTGGTGTAGTGGTTAGAGTGCCAGGCTAGGACCTGGAAGACCAGGGTTCAAATCCCCACTCAGCCACAAAGCTCACTGCCTTTCAGCCCAACCTCCCTCACAGGGTTGTTGTGGGAATTAAATGTATGTCCCCTTGCGCTCCTTGCAGGAAAAGGTGAGATATAAATGCAATTAAAAATAATAGCAATAAATTAATAACTCAAATGTCTGGCTGCCATTTTCAGCAGCAGTAGTCACAAATCACGTGTCACCTCTATGTCTGCCTCTAGTGAGGCCCCAAGGCTACCTGGGGTCAAATCCAACTTGGGAGAGTCCATGGGAAAATAAGGTCTCAGTTCCTCATCTGTGAGATGGGGGGGGGGAGGATCTGCCATAGGGCCCCACTCGTATACCTTTCCAGATGCTGGAAAGGTTGGGAAGAGAAACTCTCTCAGGTGTATATTCAGAGCATGTCAAAGGTGAGAAGTGAACTTGATAAGCACATATAAAAGACGGTTGCTGTAGGTTCAGTGCCTCTGTTTGTCTGGAAGAGTCTATCAAGCACTCCTTCAGAATTTCCTTCAGGCTTGTGACGGGTGCCTGGCAAGACATCATCAGTGCCGCTCTCCCTTTACCCACAAATGGAAGCCTATTCAAGCTGCAAGCACAATCAGATGGCTCAAACAAGCAAGTCAAGTCACATGAACAAAATGTTTTTGAAAACACACCACCTTTCCAGCTGGTGGCATAGCTAAAGTCTGTTCTGCATAAACTTCTTCTGCAAAGACTTCTCATAAATTAATATTCAGGTGGTATTTGACATGGACTGATAGGATGCAAAGGAGTGGTGGGAGGTACCAGTTGGGGAACCCCCAAGGGAACCCCGCGGGGAAGAAGGTTCAGAGCCAGGGGACTGGTGATGGGAAGATGATACCTGGTCAGAGGGAGAAGGTGGGGCAGACTGGGAGGAGGAGGAAGTGTCAGAAGCTGAAGAGGCAACAGGGTTTAGTGAGCAGGAAGAGGCTGTGGCAGAGAGCAGTCCAGAGGCAGAAACAGAGGCTGGAGATGAGGGGCCACTAGAGGCAGAGATGAGACAGGCTGCTGAGGAAGCCAGGGATCTCCTCCTCCTTCTATGACCAGTTACCCCCCCCCATGTCTCCTAGAACACAGAGAGGAATGAAGAGTGCAGAGCATAGAGAAACAAGATGAAGGAGCCTCAGGCTTCTGGGGAAGGATCCAGGGGAGGAGAAGACTTAAGGAACTCTGGGAAGACAGGGACCTTTATTCCTTGCAACTGCCTCTTTGGGGCAAGAGCTACTGGGAAGAGTTCCCATACTCATACTTCATTCTTTGAATGAAGAGTTAACCACACTGACATCTTGTGAGTTATTGCTGACCTGACCCAGACACCCACCCTGACCAAATGGGTGGAGCAACAAATGGAAATTCTACCTTTGTACAGTAAGCTAGTTTCTGCGCACATCCCTCTCCGTCCTCCATCCAAACAAGCAAAAGGCAAGACCATAATTCAGGGACACATTCCAGCCAGGCCAAAACACATCTGGCCCCCAGGCCTGTCGTTCCCCACACCTGGATTGTGTGATGTCTTTATGTGAAAGGGTGCTTTTGTGTCCAATCTACTCCACAGACCTTTTCACTGGGCCCTCTGGCAGCTTTAGGACCTCTGCCATCTTTCCTACCTCACCCTCCACTGGAGACAGACATGCTCCCCTTGCTGTTGCATCGAAGTACTTTCATCCCAAAGACATTAATGGGTGGGTCTGTTCTGAGTATGACTAGCATGAGACATCACCGGAGAGTACCAGGTTGCAGAGCCCTTAGCCAGGTGGATGGCAAGTGGACAGGAAGGGTGCTTAACCAGCTTGTTCTAGTGCACATGATAGTGCCACTGCAGCAGATCCTTACACATACTCATGGGATTGGGATGCCAGCCAAATAATGGAATAGGGCAAAGGGGACTGACTCACATTTGGAATGCCTCTCACATATCCTGCAATTCCCTTTGCTTCTGTGGGCAGGGCAGACCCACCAGCCTTTTCAACCTTTCTGCATTAGATCTAAAGCATCTTTCCTCACTGGTTTGGACCCTTTCCAACCACCCCCTCTTTAACAGAGCACAGCTGCCCAGACTATGACCCTAGACCGCCAGTGAGGCCTGATCAATACAAAGCAGAAAGGCTCTAATAATACACCCAGTGTCATTTTTACTTAACTGTGTTGTTGGCAAAAGGGAGAAATGGAGGGGGGGGATAAAAAAGCAAAATCCAAACAGACCGTGACCCACATGACAAATGACATGTTCCAGGGTGATCTGTCCCATGAGGCTCTTTTCTGCCATCTCTCTTTACAGCAAGGGATGTGACTGGAGGCTGTAACATGATTTGACAGCGACATGGAAACACAAGGGGTTTTCGAGGAAAGCCAGATACTCTTGAGACAGATGAGGGCTGCAATAGTACATATATTTCCAAGAGCACTTGGAAGAGCACATATATATTAGCACTTGGGAATCATTCAGCCAACTTAGGTTCCTGTATATTACCACCATACATTAATATAACACTCTTGCTTTAAGGGGTGCACCATACCCCCCTCCAGCTACTCCCCTTCTTGTTCACCTCAGAGTGTGATAGAAACATAGCTTAGCAATATGAGCAAACTTGAGGTGAAGCAGTCCCCCCCCCCCAATCCTCTGGAATGTCTCAAGAGGGTGAGGTCAGAAGCATCCACTTCCAGGTTTCAACCTAACAGTGCTTTGCCATTACATCTAACAAGGACAAACTGTCATTTAAGCCACAGTTTATTGAATCAAATCCCAAGGAGACAATGCTTTCTGATCCTGACATGTTCTAATAAACCATAATTTAAAGTAACCACAGCTCTTAAATTCAGAGGTAATGAACTGTGGCTAGTTTAAACAAAGATTTGGATACTCTCAATCTCCTCCTCTGATGGGAACCCAGATTGGAATAGATATCAATAATCCATGCCATCTAAGATTGCTTGCAGCTGCCCCACCAAATCTCTCTCCACCAGCTTCCTCCAAAAGTGGGCATTTGCAACTGGTCAATAGTTATTCCAACCCAGGGCTGATTTCTTTAGAAGTGGTCACACCAACACCCATTTCAATGTAGCAGGAACCACCCCCTTGCACACTGAAGTTTTGGTCACACTCTGGACCCAACCCTCTGCTAGATTTAATTAGCCAGGCAGGACAGAGGGATTGCCACCAGCACCTTGTCCACATCAGCAAACTGCATAAACAGAAACCATTCCCACAGCACATCACTGACTCTGGCATTGCGTACTTCATCTGGAACTGCAACAACTGCAGCGTCAAGGTCCCTCTATCCCTCTTATAGCTCCCTGTCTATAGTGTTACCACCTGAACACCTCTGCAACTGCAGCAGGTAACAAATCAACCCTGGATCTTCTTCACATGCCACCCCCTCTCCCGTCATCCACTTGCCCCTCTCACATTCCAAGCACACCCTCAGGTTGAGGGAGAGGGGCAGGTGCTGGGAATGTAAGGGGGAGGATGGAATAACATATTTAACCCAGTACAGCCTTTGATCTCCAGGAGCTCTCTTGTCTTTGCCACTTGTGTGACATGAGACTCCATTCAAGAGTCTTAACAGGAGATTCTGGAGACTGGGCATGGGACATCTGGCATGCAGAGCATGGGGTGTACCACCCAGCTATGACCTGTTCCCAAAAGAAGCATGGCTGCTTTATCTCCCATTACTTTGGGAGATTTAAAAAGTTTACATCTCAGCAGGAAACCTGTTGCTACCAAATGATGGCCACCAACTTGGATGCATGGCTTTAAAGGTAACTGCTAGCCAAGATCACTATGTTTTCCTCTCTCTGTTGGAGACAGCATGCCTCTGCATACCAATTGCTGGGAATCACAAGTGCTGTTTGACCTCAGATCCTGCTTGCAGGTTTTCCTATGGGACATCTTGTTGACCAGTGTGAGAATGGGAAGCTGGACTAGGTGGACCATGGGCCTGATCCAGCAGGCTCTTCTTAGGCTCTTATGTAACCACGCAGTGTGGAGAAGATCTTGCAAGTTCACTGAAGATATATATGTCAAAGCCTGAAAGCTTAAGGGGTAGGGAGGGAATTATTTTGCAGTGGGTCGCAGCAAAAATGCATAGCCTAGCAGCTTTCCTCCTCCTCCTCTAACTCTGCTTGGCTGTGAGCTCCATTATTACATGAAGCACACACCACACAGGGTCTTGTGTTATCTGTCACCTGGTTATTAGATGGAGCTGCCAGCTCCAGTCTCAGGAGCAACAGAAAGAAAGAAAGGAAATCGCTGACGCCAGTCCAGGTGATGGATTGAGGCATCAAGTGCTGCCCCCACGCCCTCCCGAGCTCCTGCTGAGACCTCTCCTTCTCTGTTACTGTTTGTCTGCTTTCCTCAGCAGCTTTCCCTTGGAAAAAATAACAACCACCACTATCTGAATGCCCCAATTTACTTAATACAAAGTGAATTTCAAAGCTGGGTAGTAAATTCACAGGCCAAACAGCTCTCCCTATAAGCAGGGTCAATTAAGCTTAAACGACCCCTGAAAGGTATTTATCCTTTTTTAAAATTATGACAACCACTTCTCCTCTTTGGTAATTTGCCTTCTCCTCCACCCTCTTCACAGTGTTAGCAAATTCTCTTTGGGTGGAAACCAGAAGACATTCTAAAGCAGAGGAAGCCAATGTGGTGCCTTCTAGGTGTTGTTCCTTCTTCCCTCATCTCTGACCACTAGGCATGCTGGCTGTATCTGATGGAAGTTCAAGTCCAACAACAGCTGGAGGACCACAGGCTACCCACCCCCATTCTAAATGATGGTGGAAGTGGTTTGAATGACAATTCGCTGCATTATCAGGCAATTGTTTTGAGAGCAGAGGATGCTGTTTTCAGACCACTTTTGCCACATTCTAGCATGTTTTATTTTCTCTCCAGCTCTACAGATTGGGCTCATTGTGCCTCACCATTTAAAAGCTGGAGGGTTTTCACCTTGTCTCAATAAACCATCTATCCAGCCTCTTCTTCTTCTTTTTTTACTGAACAATAATTCTACCCTGATTGGTGAGGGTTAGGAGAGAACCCTGTCTGAAACCTTGGAGAGCTGCTCTCTGTTAGTGTGGAATATCCCGAGAGCTAGACAGTCTGACTCAGTCTCAGGCATCTTCACATATTCCTGTCCCTGGACATTAGCCAAGCTGGGTGGGGATGATCAGAGTTGGAGTCCACAAACATCTGGAACACCACAGGTTTTCCCTCCCCAGACTTAGCAGCTTGCTTGGGGAAGATGCACCTTTCTAAATCCCAAAAACTCAAGTAGAAGGGAAATGGTCCTTTCCATAGGTGTGCATGTGACACAGGACTGAGTTAGAGCCACTTCATCCATCACATCTGTTGGTGCTCACACAAAAGAAGCAAACGCATTAAGCACATACCTAAAAATATAAATATGACAAAGGCTTCACAGGTCCCACTCATCAGGAACACCTCAACTGGCTGTGGCGCATGAACAGTGCAGCAATCATGGATCTCCCTCTGGGTAGCGCAGGGATGGGAAATCAGTAGCTCTCCTCAGGTTGCTGGACTACAACACCCATCATCCCTAACTGTTGGCTATAAAGGCTAGAGCTGTTGGAAGTTGGAGGCTTAACCGCATCTTGAGGGTCACACCCTGGCATTGCATTTGAAATAACTCTTTAGGATGGTAGCGAACAGCTGGCTTTGTGGGACGTCAGTCACATAGAGGAATGAACACATGTGAGTGTGAGAACCGAGTGTTGTTGTTTTTTAAAAATTGTAACTATGTTGAGTAAAGAATCAAGTGGAGGATACATGGGGGTGGGAGAAGAGCAAAAGCCTCGCATGGGTATTAGGACTTGGGGCTGCCTCATGCGGCTTAATTTCACCAGATGCAAGGCAACTAACACACTGAAAGTTGAGTAATGCACTTCCCTGCACCCGCTGTGAGCTGGCAGCCATTTCTCTGAGCACAGCTGCTGGGGTGGGAGTGAGCCTGGAGATAGCTTCTGGCTCTCTGCACACACAGTCTGGTACACATTAACCTCTCTCTTCACCGACATGTACCAGGGCACATAACGGCAGGAAGAAATTCAGCAGTGCAAACTGACCCTACCAGATTTCCCATGGAGAGAAAGCTGCTACTACCACTACCACCAGAAACAGAGTGGGGCAGAGAAAGACAGGAGACTAAGAGGCCTGCAGTCTGGTGTCATCTCTGAGTGGCCAAAAGGACCGGGGGAAAGTAGAAGGGACCACACACTGCAGACGACATGGGACAGCTGCCAGCAAACTGTACCTCTGTGGCTAGTGCACCCCCCCCCAATGTGCATGAGCATTTCTGCAGTGTAGCAGGATGAGTTTCCCCATCTTCACCACCCAGTGCAGGGGTCTGCAACCCGCGGCTCCGGAGCCGCATGTGGCTCTTTTACATCTTTGCTGCTGAATAATTTTCATGATTATTATTATTTAATCACAAATTGCTACAGAGCTGTGGAGAGGTGAATTTGGGGAAGGGCCATAGCTCAGTGGCGCAGCACCTGCCTTGCCAACAGAATGTCCCAGGCTCAATCCCCAGCATCTCCAGGTAGGGTTGGGAGAGCTTCCTGCCTGAAACCCTAGAGAGCTGCTACCATCCAATTTAGACAATGCTGACCTCGATGGAGCAATGGTCTGGCTCAGTATAAGCCAGCTTCCTGTGTTCCCAAAAGACTGGAACAATGAGAAACTTGGAGAACGGACACTGGCGCATCCTTCCATACTGAGTCTCCATACTGCCTCCATTCTGCCCTAAGTTTTTCAGGATGCTAAATTTTTGGAGACCACCAAGGATTTACTGCATATAGCCAGCCTTGCAGATTTCACACTTAAAAAGCAAGCTGGAAACTCAGATGTCAATGAGCATGGGGTCCCTTTTCAAGCCTCACTCCATATGCAGTTAGACTCAAACCCCAATCCTGGCATAGCTCAGTTGGTAGAACATGAGAGGTTGTGGATTTGAGAACGCGTTGGGCAAAAGATTGCTGCATTGCAGGGGTTGGACTCACTGGTGGAGGAAGAGGGGGGCAGGGGGAGTGCACTGCCCCCGGCACCACGATCCCAGTGGAGTGCCATTGCGGCTGCACCTGCCCTGCACTGGATGCCACGCCCCCACTGGTGGCACATCTCACCCCCAGGATCTGCGCCAGCCACCCCCCCGCCTACTCCCCGCCCCTGGTGCCAGAGCATGGAGCCCCGCCACTGGTTGGACTAGTTGACCCTTGTGGTTCCTTCCAATTCTATGATTCCAACTCCCATCAGTCCTACTCAGCATGACCAAGCATCAATCATGATGGGAGCTTGCAGTCTCACAACATTTGGAAAGCCACCACTACCCCATCTCAGGTTAGAGCACCAGAACTCTACCAGTGAGCAACCCAATCTTTCATCACTAATACCAGCAGCTGTTTTGAAGGCAGCTATTAATCTTTGCAGGAAGGGCATGTAGGGACAATACTTTCCCAGCCACTGGCTTACCATGTGGAGATTATATATTCAACACCCCCCCCTTTCCCAGAGATCCTTTTGCTTTGCTGATGCTGTTTAGCCAGATGTCCCCAGGCATAGATTCTCCTTCCCCTGCCAGCCACCAGAAATAGTGGCTCCATCTTTTGCCACTACCAGTTCTAAGGAAATAAAGCACTCGTTTCCATAAAGGATACTAGCTCTGAACAGTGGGGGGAAATCAATGGAGCATTGAGGAAGAATTGTTAATTCCCCCTTTCATTAGCAAAGAGCTCCCTTGTAAGCTCCCATTTAAATCCCATTTGGGAGGTGTAGGAGGGAGACGTGCGGCTCACAGATTGGATTACGCTCTACTTAGTGCAACACAGTGGCTCATTCCTCATGAGACCTCTGTCTGGGAGTTTGCACAATCCCATTGCAGATTGTGTCTGCCTGGTCCATTGGTGGACGCCTGGTTGACAGAACATCATCTCAGTTACTCAGTGAGTGTAAATGGTGTCAATCAAGTCCACTTTCTAAACTTAATGTTCAGTATACCTGAGAGGGCCACTTTCCACTTTTGAGCTAATAAAGTTCTTGCTGCCATCGTGGCGTACATAAATAGTCTTTTGATCTACATTAGCAATTTCCTATCCCATCAAACCCAGCAAAAGTGCTTCTGGCTTTTGGGGGAAGGTATATCTAAACATCTTTTTAAACTCATTATAGATCAATTCCCAGAATGCTTTTACTTTATCACAAGCCCACCACATATGGTAAAAATCTCCGTCTTTTTCTTTTGACTCCATTTGAGGATCTCTCCCTCATTTTGACGATCTCTCCCTCATTTTGAGGATCTCTCCCTCATTTTGACTCCATTTGAGGATCTCTCCCTCATTACAGTCGATCAGGTATATGAAGACGAGCAGCAAAGTCAGTCCTCAGGGAATGTGCAGGCGACCTTGGAACGGACAGCTCACGGAAGAACCCTGACCAAACCTAAGAGGAGGCGTGTAGTGGTGATAGGGGATTCCCTACTGAGGGGAACAGAAGCAGTGATCTGTGGGCCTGACAAGATGTCTCGGGAAGTGTGCTGTCTCCCCGGGGCTAAGATCCAAGATGTAACTGAACGACTGCAAGGAATCATAAAACCCACTGACAAATACCCCTTCTTCTTGGTTCATGTGGGAACCAATGACACTGCAAGCAATAGCCTCCAGAAGATCAAAAGAGACTACGAGGCTCTGGGCAGGAAATTGAAGCAATTAAATGCACAAATTGTCATCTCATCTGTCCTCCCAGTTGAACGACGTGGCCCAGGGAGAGAGGGAAAAATAGTGGAAGTGAACAGCTGGCTTCGCAAATGGTGTAAACAGGAACAGTTTGGATTCTTAGATCACGGACTGCAGTTTCTTGAAGATGGACTTCTGGCAAGCGATGGGCTGCACCTCACAATGGTTGGGAGAAATGTTTTTGCCAAAAATCTCAGAAACCTCATCAGGAGGGCTTTAAACTGACTAATGTGGGGGAGGGAGACAGTGCTCCTGAAGGTAGGAGTCTATCAATTGATGAAGATGATCATCCAAATGTCATAGACCAAATGGAGCAAACAGCACGCAGACCTAGTGGTGGGAGGAAAAAATCCTTAAATAAGAGACACAGGGGAATGATTAATGGACTTCAATGTCTGTACACTAATGCGCAAAGCATGGGAAATAAACAAGATGAGCTTGAGCTCTTGGTACAGCAAACTAAATATGACATAATAGGCATCACTGAAACCTGGTGGGATAAGTCCCACGATTGGAATGTAATAATGGAGGGATACAATCTATTTCAGAGAAACAGACCAGACAAGAAAGGAGGAGGAGTGGCGTTATATGTCAGGGATGTGTATACCTGTGAAGAGATCCAAGATTTAGAACCTCAAAGCCAAAGTGAGAGCATTTGGGTCAAAATTAAGGGAGAGAAGAATAACAGTGACCTCATTGTGGGAGTTTACTATAGATCCCCAAGCCAAACGGAGGACATAGATGATGCCTTCCTGAAACAGATGGCCAAGCATGCAAAAGGAAGGGAGATAGTAGTAATGGGGGACTTCAATTACCCGGATATTTGTTGGATGTCAAACTCAGCCAAGAGCGTAAGGTCAAACAGATTCCTCACTGGCCTTGCAGACAACTTCATTGTCCAGAAAGTGGGAGAAGCAACAAGAGGAACAGCCATTTTAGATCTGGTCCTAACCAATGTTGATGACCTGGTTAGTGGGGTAGAAGTGGAAGGATCATTAGGCGCGAGTGATCATGCTCTTCTGAAGTTTACTATACAGCGGAAAGGAGCAGCCCAGCATACTAGGACTCAATTTCTTGACTTTAAGAAAGCTGACTTCATAAAACTTAGGGAAGTGCTGGGTGAGATCCCATGGACAGTAATACTAAAAGGAAAGGGAGTTCATGATGGCTGGGAGTTTGTTAAGAGGGAGATAGTAAAAGCACAACGTCAGGCAATACCAATGAGACGGAAACATGGAAGGTGCCTAAAGAAGCCAGGGTGGCTATCTAAAGAACTTTTAACTGAGTTAAGATTAAAAAAGGATGTGTACAAAAAATGGAAAGGGGGGGAAACCACCAAAGAGGAATTCAAACAAATAGCCAGCACGTGTAGACACAAAGTCAGAAAAGCTAAAGCACAGAATGAACTCAGGCTTGCTAGAGAGGTTAAAAGCAACAAAAAAGGCTTTTATGGGTATGTTCGTAGCAAAAGGAAGAACAAAGAAACAGTGGGGTCACTCAGAGGAGAAGATGGTGAAATGCAAACAGGGGACACAGAAAGGGCTGAACTCTTCAATGCCTTCTTTGCCTCAGTCTTCTCCAATAAAGAAAACAATGCCCAACCTGAAGAATTTGGAGCAAATGATTCAGCAAAGGAAACACAGCCCAGAATAACTAAGGAGATAGTACAAGAATACTTGGCTAGTTTAGATGTATTCAAGTCTCCAGGGCCAGATGAACTGCATCCAAGAGTATTAAAAGAACTGGCAGATGTGATCTCAGAACCACTGGCAGTCATCTTTGAGAATTCCTGGAGAACAGGCAAAGTCCCGGCAGACTGGAGGAGGGCAAATGTTGTCCCTATTTTCAAAAAGGGGGAAAGAGAGGACCCAAATAATTACCACCCAGTCAGTCTGACATCAATACCAGGGAAGATTCTGGAGCAGATCATTAAGCAAACAGTCTGTGAGCACCTAGAAAGGAATGCTGTGATCACCAATAGTCAGCATGGATTTCTGAAAAATAAGTCATGTCAGACTAACCTGATCTCGTTTTTTGACACAATTACACGCCTGGTAGATGAAGGGAACGCAGTGGATGTAGCCTACCTTGATTTCAGCAAGGCATTTGACAAGGTGCCCAATGATATTCTTGTAAAGAAGATGGTAAAATGCGGTCTTGACTATGCTACCACTCAGTGGATTTGTAACTGGCTGACTGACTGACCGAACCCAAAGGGTGCTCATCAATGGTTCCTCTTCATCCTGGAGAAGAGTGACTAGTGGGGTGCCACAGGGTTCTGTCTTGGGCCCGGTCTTATTCAACATCTTTATCAACGACTTGGATGATGGACTCAAGGGCATCCTGATCAAATTTTCAGATGACAACAAACTGGGAGGGCTGGCTAACACCCCAGAGGACAGGATCACACTTCAAAATGACCTTGACAGATTAGAGAACTGGGCCAAAACAAACAAGATGAATTTTAACACAGAGAAATGTAAAGTATTGCACTTGGGCAAAAAAATGAGAGGCACAAATACAAGATGGGGGACACCTGGCTTGAGAGCAGTACATGTGAAAAGGATCTAGGAGTCTTGGTTGACCACAAACTTGACATAAGCCAACAGTGTGATGCAGCAGCTAAAAAAGCCAATGCAATTCTGGGCTGCATCAATAGGAGTATAGCATCTAGATCAAGGGAAGTAATAGTGCCACTGTATTCTGCTCTGGTCAGACCTCACCTGGAGTACTGTGTCCAGTTCTGGGCACCACAGTTCAAGAAGGACACTGCCAAACTGGAAGGTGTCCAGAGGAGGGCAACCAAAATGGTCAAAGGCCCGGAAACGATGCCTTATGAGGAACGGCTAAGGGAGCTGGGCATGTTTAGCCTGGAGAAGAGGAGGTTAAGGGGTGATATGATAGCCATGTTCAAATATATAAAAGGATGCCACATAGAGGAGGGAGAAAAGTTGTTTTCTGCTGCTCCAGAGAAGCGGACACGGAGCAATGGATCCAAACTACAAGAAAGAAGATTCCACCTAAACATTAGGAAGAACTTCCTGACAGTAAGAGCTGTTCGACAGTGGAATTTGCTGCAAGGAGTGTGGTGGAGTCTCCTGCTTTGGAGGTCTTTAAGCAGAGGCTTGACAACCATATGTCAGGAGTGCTCTGATGGTGTTTCCTGCTTGGCAGGGGGTTGGATTCGATGGCCCTTGTGGTCTCTTCCAACTCTATGAGTCTATGATTCTATGATTCTTTACATTTCCAACATAATTTGTTCCTCATCCTATGCATTTTGGCCAACTTCACTGGTGTTAAATACCACCTATACATAATTTTCATTACATTCTCTTTTAAGGCCGTGCAAGCTGTAGATTTTAAACTTTCATTCCACAATTTTGACCAAGATTCAAACTCGATATTATACCCAAAATCAATAGCCCATTTTATCATAACTTCTTTAGTCTCTTCATCTTTTGTATACCATTCCAACAACAGATTATACATCTTTGATAGAAATTTAACTTTGCCCTCCAACAATTCAGTTTGAAATAACAGATTTTTATATGTGTCCTCTACAGCCTAGGCATCTTTCATGAGGTTAGTTGGCATGGGTGCTAAAAAGGTGGCTGATGGGCTGGATCTAGCCCCTGAAGCAGCTTCATACCTTCTTGCTTTGGAGTAAGCGCAATCCAATCAATCAATCAATCATTTTATTTGTATGCTGCCTTTCTAAAGTTAAAAACATGCACATAAATCTTAAGATCCAAAATAAAGATACAAGAAATTAACACAAACAGCACAACCGCAACAAAACCCCTAAACAACACCCCAGCCCAAGAACTGCCAGAGCTCTCAGAGATGAGTACAACACTCCTCATTCAGGGACTCAGGAAGGTGTACTAAATACTCTCCGCTAAACCTTTCAAAACCTCAGAGGAGCTATGGGTGGTCTCAGTTATTGTTAGAGAGATGTGGAGCTGCCACCATTTATTGTTTCTTTCTCTCCCCTCCCTGGTAAAACATCTAGGATTCTCAGGACAAGTATTATGAAATGATATGAGGTTACTATGTGTCTCCCACTCCCACTCCCAACCCACCTCACACCACTGACAGCATACCCGCCAACATTTCTCTGATGAAAATAGGGACGTACAATTCCATCATGATAATTTTACTATTTATACCCCACACATCTTATTGGGTTGCCCCAGGTACTCTGGGTAGCTTCAAACATATACAAAAACATTTTTTTTAAAAAAATCAAACATTAAAAAACCCCTTCCCTATACAGGAATGCCTTCAGACAGCTCGGGGGTTGGATAACTGCATACTCTTCCAACATTTCTCCAAGTAAAACAGGGACATTCCAAGGAAAACTGGGGCATTCTGGGATCAAATCAGAAAATGGGATGGCTTCTTTAAATCAGGGACACCCCTGGAAAATAGGGACACTTGAAGAGTCTGTGGTAGTTTCACTAATGTCACCCACTCCCGCCCAAAAAGAGGGGAGAAGATTTGTGACAGCCAGGGGTGCCAACTTGAATAAAATAGGGAGCAGGTAAGCCCCACCCCACATAATCAATCACAAGACACCTTGCACACACACACCATTTGAATGGCAATGCCCATCAACTTTGGAGGGCCCAGCCCCCTCAAATATTTCATTGGGCAGGGGGTCTGAAGGGACTTTGGCCTCTAAGAGTTGGCCTCTATGGTGGCAGCTATAGGTATCTTGCAGTGTTTAGTTCTATCCAAGTTTTCAGAATTGACCCCTTCACTCATTCACTGAACATCTTGAAGATAGATCTTGAAAATATCAAACCACAAACATCTGAATATATATATGGGCAAGACACAGCAATAGTCTCTTCCTTACACATATTTCAGCAGCTGGAGAATCTCAAATAAACAACCTAGCCCAGGTTGGTGGCTAATTTAAATGAAGCTTTGGGAAAGAGACACGGGCTGACATTTGCCTGAGTTGTTTACTTAGCTCATCACATGTATGCTCATATGCATAAATATGCACACAGTGATTGCTGTTCACAGGGCAACAGGCTGCTGGCTAGCGTCTCTACCTTCCTCTTGGATCAGCCACCATCCCCTGAAGCTTCACATCCTGGTATCCCAACTGCTAGTGCCAACATCCAGTCTGCAATCTTGTGAATTACCTGGATAGAAGCTCCACTAATGGCAGGGACCAGACCTTACAAGGCAGTCTCCTAATGCTTTTGAGGGAAGGTAGAAGCATCGGCAGGGGGAAATTGGTAGGTAAGGAGGAGATTCATCACTCTTCACCCAAGGCTGGACCAAAATTCCCACCCCACTCCCTGTGTGAAAACAGGGGTGAATTTCCTTATGCCTTCTTGGGGTGGGAGAAATTTCTTCAACATTTCTTTTTAGGTGGTTGTGCTTACCTTAGTGGTTCAAAGCTGTAGAGAAGAAGTTGTTAAGCTATAGCCCTCTAGATGTTGCTGGACTCCAACTCTCATTATCCCTTGCTGGCTGGGGCTGATGGGAGCTGGAGTCCAACAACATTTGGAGGGGCACAGGTGTAGGGGAAATGTGGAAGACCATTGTAATTTCGAGAAGTTAGATGACATGTCTCTTTCCCTTTACATCCCCGGTTTTAAGTTTGCCGATTCATGCTGGTATAACTTGTTTTCCACACACCTGTGTCAGGAGGTTCCTGGGACTCCTGTGTTCTAAGTGCTAATTGGCTAGTGGGGAGGATACCCAGTTGCAGTGAATTGGGTTGGAGACTCTCAGCTGCTCCGCATTCCTGTTGAGTCACATTCCATGTCCCGGGTTGATCATGAGTGATGCTTGCTAACCAGGTGCAGTCAATCAAGTCAATCAAAGTTGACTATAAGAGCTGTAGGTTGAAGGGACTCAGAGAGCTTCTTCACAGGTTGAGGTACCAGATGCTAAGAGACTGTTGGCTGGGGTCTCTCTCACTGCTCTAACTGGAGCTCCGGGCAGCTTAAGGGGAGATTGTGTGTGACTTTTGTCCGGTATGCTGTGATTTGTGTTTTGTATGCCTGCTGCTATCTGTTAACCTTACACAAATAAAGCATTACTTATTCTTCATCCACTGGTGTGCTTATTGGCTCCAGATCTGGAAAGAACCCTGCCCTTGGCCGAACAACAGGTTAGGCACCTTTGTGCAGCAGAGTGAGCCGTGTGTAGATTTTTGCCAGCCACACTTGCTGAAATGCCTTGGGAGCAACATGTTGAAACATGGTGCAGTACTGCTACCAATGCAGTCAAAGAAATGTAGCCAGTAGAAAGATGCGGTGAGAGCCTTGCGTGGCTCTTTCAATATGTTCCTATAAAAGTAAGAAAAACTAGAACACACCTGCCCACTTCATAAGACTAAGTGAGTTAAGCAGCAACAGTCACCCAAAAATTACAGAGAAATTTATTTCCCTCCCTCAGTATTTCAGGAGAAGAAGAGGAGGAGGTTTGGATTTGATATCCCACTTCATCACTACCCGAAGGAGTCTCAAAGCGGCTAACATTCTCCTTTCCCTTCCTCCCCCACAACAAACACTCTGTGAGGTGAGTGGGGCTGAGAGACTTCAGAGAAGTGTGACTGGCCCAAGGTCACCCAGCAGCTGCATGTGGAGGAGTCTACCGCTCTTAACCACTATACCACACTGGAGGATTGTGTTTCGTCCTTATCCACTGAACAAATGCTTGAACAAGAACTTCTTTGCCATTTTGAGCATCCTTTCACCAGCCAGCTGATTTCCCCCCTCAGCCAGCTATTCCTACAAAAACTGTACGGAACCTGTCCCCATCTAATGCAAGAAGATGGTCCTCAGTTTGCTGAGTGCAAGATCTCCACTGAGGGAAAGAAAGCTAGCCAGGGAGTATGTGGTGTTTCTGTGTTCTGCCACCAATTCACGACATCTGTTCCTGGGATGGATCCTGCTGCCAATGTCATGTTTGCCAAAAGGTGGGGGTACCACCAATAGGAGAGCTTTTTTTTTTTTAAGACCCTTGTTGGATCCTTGGGCTGCAAAGCTAATTAGCACGGCCCAGGGGAAAGCGAGCGTCACTTTACAATAATTGGCTAATCATTAGTCACTGTAAAATCATTAATCACAACAGGGGAGCGTGTTGCTAATGCAGCTCTAAGAGGCATCATCATCAGCACTCTCATTTAATGGATGGCTCGGTTAATGGGGAACGGCAGGAGCCAGGAAACCCTACCTGGAGATGAGGATTCACATTCAGCTGAAGAGCAGTCAGTTTCACCTAAGCCAAAACTGTTAGTCACACTGCTGCCTAGATTGTGTGTTTGTGTGGCAGTTGGGACACATTTCAACTGCGGAAAGCCTAAAGCACCTGCAGTTATTCATTAAAAGAGGGGAAAGATTGGCAGGGTGGGCATGGCAGAGGATTATAAAATTATGTATCAACACCATCCATGCTACCTTCCCATAGTAAACCATGCCCAATGCAACTCACAGAACAAATATATTACATTAGATATAAGAGCAACATCCCCAAACAATGCATTAACCACTCATTCAGAACACATCAACAACATATAAACGGAGAATCAGCATTCCAATAGTCCCACCAAAATGCCTCACATTAATAATTTCAGCATTATGCTAATACCAGACAATTTACTGCATTGTGTTGTGAGATCATTTTTCACATCTTCTCCACATGCATAATATGTGAAGTCAGTGTCACCCAATGATATTGACTCTGAAATTCACAGAAAATTGGCTTCCAGGTGGAAAAATCAAAATTGGAAACAGAACTGTTAGATGCCAAAACCAAGATTTTGTCAAAGATGTATAACTTGCTGTTGAAATGGAATACTCAGGATGAAACGGTGAAATCTGCTATGATTAAATGGGCACAAGATGTTGGACATAACATAATGATGGCTGACTGGAAACAGTTATGGACCACAGGTATGAAGTTTACGGCATGTAATGCCTTAAGAGAGAATATTATGAAAATGATATACAGGTGGTACATGACACCAGTCAAGCTTGCAAAAATTTATCATTTGCCCGATAATAAATGTTGGAAATGTAAAGAAATTGAAGGTACATTCTTTCACCTTTGGTGGACGTGCCCAAGGATTAAGGCTTTCTGGGAGATGATCTATAATGAAATGAAAAAGGTATTTAAATATACCTTCCTGAAGAATCCAGAGGCCTTTCTCCTGGGCATGGTTGGCCAATTGGTCTTAAAGAAGGATACAACTTTTTTTATGTATGCCACAACAGCAGCAAGAATACTTATTGCAAAGTACTGGAAGACACAAGATCTACCCACCCTGGAAGAATGGCAGATGAAGGTGATGGACTATATGGAACTGGTGGAAATGACTGGCAGAATCCGAGACCAGGGAGAAGAGTCGGTGGAAGAAGATTGGAAGAAATTCAAAGACTATTTACAGAAATACTGCAAAATTAATGAATGCTAGAATGATGTCGGAATGAAGTTAAGTGGTTTTAGCAGCAATGTTACAAAGGAGTATGTAAAATGGATTGTTAACAGGCTAGAATCTAAAGTTATAATATATTAAGATAAAGGATTAAGATAAAAACAAAGAGGGAAAGGATTTGCTGAATTAACTAACTGAACTGGAATGCAAAAAAGGGAGGTGTGAGGAGGTCAGGGAAACAAGTAAATGAAAGACAAGACATGGAAAGATTGATTTGTTTTTAATTGATTTTATTTTTTGTATTTCCTTTTTTCCTTTTTCTTATTTTTGTAATCTTTTCTGAAACTTTAATAAATATCATTTTAAAAAAAATGAAATTCACTGCCATAAGGTGCAGTGAGAGCCACTAGCTCTCCTTAGCCCCAGCCATTGTGGCCATTGGTCAGGAAGGTTGGAAGGAGTGGTTCAGCCACATCTGGTGGACTCCTTGTTGGCTCCCCCTTTTTTAGATCCATTTTCCATGAATTTGTCTTAACAGATATTAACCAAGGGCAGTATACCTCTGAATAACCAACGCTCTTGCCGTTGTGCCCTGTTTGTGATTTTCGCAGAAGCATATGATTTGCCACAGCTGGAAATAGGATACTGGACTAGACAACCCATTCGTATCACCCAATAGAGGCCTTACGTTTCAGTCCCTCATCCCATACCCTTGCTGTGAAAAAGCAGTGTGGGGAATAAGAAGTGGATTGCTGGGACAAGAGACTATTGGCAACTCTCCTTTCTTACTTTGCATCTACTACTCCTTCCAGCTGCTCTGCCTCGCTTATGCCACAGGTCCCCACTTACATATTCTTGCTGCCTTTGATGGGCAGCAATGAAACTATATTCAAACAATGTCATTCAGCATCCATTTGACACAAATAATATTAAATGGTTATCATGAGTCAGGTTTCCCCAACATTGTACCCTCGAGATGTTGTTGGACTCCAGCTTCCAACAGCTCCAGCCAGCATTGCCAGTGGTTGTGGGTGATGGGATTTGTAGTCCCATCAGGTTCGGAAAGGCTGGTGTAGAATGTGGAATTTTTCAAATAAAGTCCACTTAATGCTTTTAATGCTTGATGTTTTATCATGTTTTTAATATTTTGTTGGGAGCCGCCCAGAGTGGCTGGAGCAACCCAGACAGATGGGTGGCATACAAATAATAAAATTTTTAATTACTACTACTACTAGTAGTATGTCAGGACGCAAGAGGTAATTAACAGAAGATTTATTGCATACAAGCAATTAGCCTCCGATCGCTCTCTCTGAGCAACCATCTATCACAATCATGTTGACTCTTCTGAAGAATACTTCCGGCTATTGCAGAATATCCTGAACCTCCTACCCTTACGTTTCTGGGGTCGTTGTCTGTCTCTGACTTTTTCCATTCGTCTAGTTCTGGGACTGACGGGGTCAGCTACCTCCCACTGAGGAAATTCTCTCCCTCTCTTGTGCCGTGAGTGACTGTAATTCCTCAGAGAGCTGGCTCCTATCCAGCCCACCTTTCCTGTGTTGATAAGCCACATTCCTGCCAGCTACAGAGGGAGGAGGCATCAGCCCACTGGTTCCAGCTGTCTGAGAAATCCTCAAGTCTCCCTGTTCTCCTTCTGCCTGCCTGCCTTCTAACTCAGGCTGCCCTTCTCGGTTTTGGGCTGTCATGTTCATGACATGCTACTACTACTACTGCTGCTGCTGCTGCTGCTGCTGCTTCTGTGGTGGCTGCCTTTTCCAATTGATGTCTTGTCCTCTGATTCCACAACCCTATCACACATTCACTGCTCACCAACACTGCCCTCTCATTGGCTCCCTCTTCCTGAGAGGCAGCTGCTGTGTTCCCTTAGATTTGTGGCCCTACTTGGCTTACATTCTTGTCTCCAGTCCTGATCAGCAGATGCTCTGAACAGCTCTCAGAGCCAGAGTTGCTTGGTATGATTAATGGAGCAGTCCTCTCAATAACTGAGGTCCATCATACGCCAGAATTCCTCTTTCTACACATAACACCTTCCTTGGAGATCCATGTCCACTTCAGATGCTAAACTCACAGCGAATTGTAAGTGAGCATCACCAACTGTGACCAAGTACAACAAACAGAATTAAATACATCAGTGCTAAGTACTTTAAGAGCACATTAATTTGTCTTGGGTAATCACGGGCAGCGGAGGAGAGGATAACAGACCCTATTAACAGCTACTAATTAAGGATGTTTTGCTGAAAGTTTCCATACATTGAAGGATGGAGAGCTTTTCTGGAAGATGTGTAGCTGTTAACATCCATCACACACATGTGGATCCAGTGACAAATCAGCTACTTTAGCACTCAAGTTATTTGAACTTTTTCTATTGTTAGGATGGGAGGGAATGGCCCTCTTCTCCACAACAAGTAACCATGGAAACACTTATTTCTCTCCCACATGCAAAATTCAAAAGGAAAAGTAGTTGAGGTTTGGTTGGCTGCTTTCACTTTCCAGCTTTCCAGCCTCACCGAAGATTCTATTGGGAGGGTGAGCCTGAGATTAAGTAGGAACAGTGGGAGAGGATCCCAGGGCAGCCCACTGCCTCCAGCTCAGAATTGTATGTATACAAGGCCAAAATGTGGTCAGACCAATTCTAGGGGATTAATCCCTGTGTGGTCTTTGTTGACAGCAAAGAATGCCTGATCCAATTGGAGTGATTACCCACTCCCATTCACCGGCCCACAATTGGCACTCGGATGTGCATTAGCTGCTTGATTAGTTACTCTTTTATGCTGGCTGAAGCATTTGCAGAGATTGCAGTCGACAGTTCCAGGAAATTATGTGGCTAGAGGGAGAGGGAGAGAGAAAATATTAAGATCTCCTATTTGTGTTAACCTGTGTAGGTGCTTCCTGCCCCTCTCCCCAGCAGTTTAGAGGTGGTACATCTGGTTAACTCTTTCCCTTTGCTTATAGCACTGAATAATATGAAACATGCCATTAAATATTTTAGCTGCACAGTCTAGTCCAGCTGCTAAAAAACCAAGAACAGTCCCAAGTAGAGAACCCTGCAATAATATCACCCTAGCGGTGGACTAGATGGGCCCTTGATCTAATTCAGCGGAGCTCTTCTCAGGCTCTTATGCAGTAGTTACCAGGCATTCATCAGAAATCCAAAAGCTATAATTTAAGCACATTTTTGAAAACTGGACTATGGGCAATCCTGCCTTCCACTTTTGCATTCCTGGGATTTCCCGGGCATTCAATACTCTCTTCTTTAAATGGGCATGAAGCTTCTCACCCTAGGTGAGTAGGTGCATAGTAGATTGCAGGGCTGTGTTTCATCTACAATAACCCCAAACCACGCCTAATTGCCCACATCATCATGGCCAACTAAAACTGCAAAAATCAGCTGCAATGCCATTTGATGTGAGTACATCCATTATAATGGCTCAGGTGGGAGATCAGTACTGCCTGATCAAACCTCATGCAATGTGACCTATAAAATGTTTTGAATAGTTTGCACTGGATAAAGAGTTCCAAAAATGCTTTCCTTAATAAAAGGTAATCAAGAGCAAGTTTGAGAAACTCAGAACTAATTCAATTCAATTATTTCTACTTTTTATGCACAAGTCAAGATAGATTGCCTTATTCATCATCTCAGTAACTTATATGGACCTTTTCAAATTTTCAAAAGTATTTTAAAGAAACATAACTATACTGTTTCTGAACTGCAGATGATCTCACTTATACTCTGTGTAGCTGCAGTCGGCATTACCAGCCCTACATTTCCCTAAGCTTGCTGTTCCTTTCAGCATCCATATTGTAAGAAATTGAATGAATAATAGCCAGTTTGTGCACACTGAGGGGCTATGCTATTTTCCACACAATAGTTGAGAGACTTGAAGATTCCCAATGGGTAGTCAGGCTTTATGAGGTCAGCATTACCTAGCTGTAAGGGCCACCCAAGTTTGAAATTCACATGCTTGGAACTTCACCATGAAGTTTGTTACCGTAAGTGCCACACTTTTAACATGGTGGGTTCTGGTACTGAGTACCCCTGAGTACCCCAGAATCAAAAACATTGAGAAAGAGCCTAATAAATGAAATACAGTCTCATCCATTCTTTTTCTCTTTGCCTCTGTTTGTCACCATACCCTAATTAAAGTGTATAAGATGGCAAACCAACAGCCCAATAGCAGAATTCAGCCACCCAAGCAACAGTGCGCCTGTCCCAGCCTTCTCTATCTTGCTGCCCTCCAAACAACAACAACAATTTATTTATACCCTGTCCATCTGGCTGGGTTGCCCCAGCCACTCTGGGCAGCTTCCAACATATATAAAAACATAATAAAACATCAAACATTAATAGCAACAATAACATTAATAGTCACAGTAACTTTAAAATAAACAACTTATATCAAATAAAGCAATAGTCAACAATCCATTAGAATCTAATGGTAAGCAGTCTACCATTCTCCCCAAGCAGTAGCCATGCTGGCTCAGGCTGATGAAGAGTTGTAGTCCAAAACACTGGGAAGACACAAGACTGGAGAAGGGTACTGTTAAGTCCACTGTTGCTTTGGCAGCAAGATTCTGCCCTCGGACTGCCAGTTAGCAATCACTACACCTAGAGATTCTGTGGTGGCAGCAGTAGCAGCCAAGAATTATCTTGCTGCAACTGGCTTGGCTGTCTGGTACTCACTGAGGAGCAGGGCAATCAAAAGGCTCTCTGGCTGGCTGCCCAGTATCTCATAGGGTTAGGAGTAAAATAAGACACGGTAACCCACACCTTGAGCTCTTGAATATGATAGTTATTCAAAAGGAACATGGAATACATTTCTGGCCAGCCATTTCATTTTGCTTTTCTTAAAAGCAAAAATGTTGCAGAGAGAAGTTTGGCCCTCTCCAAACCAATGCAATTTCCCACCTGGGTTGATGCAACTCATACACCAAATGCAGGTCATCTGTGCCCTAAAAACTACTACTGCAGTCAAGGGAAGTATGTTAGTCGAGATAAGATTGCTGAGCTAAGAAAAACTAGAAAGTAAAGTGCTGCTCTATCACTCACTCTCAGTTCCCCCCACTAAAAGTCACTTTGAACCACAACGTTGCTACAGAGGTGTCATGTTGTCTCACAATCTTACTGCCCCTAGAAAAGATTGGGTGCAAGACTGCATTGCATACCACAACCCTGCAGTCCTTAAGTTCAAGTTTAATGTTTTATTGTGTTTTTATATGTGTTGGAGGCCACCCAGAGTTGCTGGAGCAACCCAGTCAGATGAGCAGGTACAAATAAATTTATTATTATTATTATTATTATTATTATTATTATTATTATTATTATTATTAAAACCTCCAGAGAAATGAGATCTCTACACAGAAAACCAACATTTACCTGAAGCTGATTAACTGCCATGACCTTCAGATCAAACTTAAGCCCACTGCTGCTGTCCAAGGTGCTGCTCCAACTGTGATCCATTAGCAGCCCTTTCTGGCTTTATCAAAACATTTCATCTCACGCTCCAGTGGCTGGTGTGGTGGCTTTATTTTAAATTTGGGTGCAACACGCAGCATGTAACTCAATGTTTAGGAGGGTAGATCCATTAGGGAAGACGACAGCACAGAGGCTTTTTATAGCTTTAATGTGCAGCTGTTCTCACAGAGCTGGCATGGGTTGGCAGTGTAAATTCTTAAAGCGGAAGGGAAATTTTGCTGCTGGGGGCATTTATGAGCTGGCTGAAACCAGATGCACTAATAAAACTTTTGGCAGGAAAAGCGAACAAGCTGTCTTGGGGAGGGGCAGTGGGGAACTGATGGATGGAAGTGAAGGTGGAGAAATCCAAATGAGAAAGAAAACAATGCTTTGTTTTCATGTGCCAGTTCTGGACTGCCCAAAGAGGAAGGGCTATCTTACTTGCAAGAGAGCTACAGCAAGGTGCCAGGTGCTCCTTGGAAAGAGAAAACAACAGGAGATGCTTCTTGCATGGGACAAGTTGAAAGAGCTCAACTGTTTCTAAAAGGAGATATCTAAACCCTTGCCTTCCTAGAGATGACGTTTCCACATTGGGGACCCTTTGCCGAACATGCATTTGGGTCAGTTGTTATTGCACATCAGTCAGGGGGTAAAGTTCCCCAACCATAATTAGAGCCAATCTCTCCCTTGTGAATTAGTTTATTTGTGTTATATTTTTAAACTTAATTATCAATAATAAATCACAGTGAGTGGCACTATGGTCCAAACCACTGAGCCTAGGGCTTGCCAATCGGTAGGTCGGCGGTTCAAATCCTTGCAATGGGGTGAGCTCCCATTGCTCGGTCCCTACTCCTGCCAACCTAGCAGTTTGAAAGCATGTCAAAGTGCAAGTAGATAAATTGGTATCGCTCCGGCGGGAAGTTAAACGGTGTTTCTGTGTGCTGCTCTGGTTCGCCAGAAGCGGCTTAGTCATGCTGGCCAC
The DNA here is from genome assembly GCF_965112155.1 of Podarcis liolepis. NCBI lineage: Eukaryota > Metazoa > Chordata > Lepidosauria > Squamata > Lacertidae > Podarcis > Podarcis liolepis. Next base: position 1,339,644 of record NC_139555.1, read on the forward strand.
ATGACCCAGAAGCTGTATGCCGGCTCCCTCGGCCAATAAAGCGAGATGAGCACCACAACCCCAGAGTCAGTCACGACTGGATCTAATGGTCAGGGGTCACTTAAACTAGAACTATGCCAGAATAGATCCACCAGAGCCAAAACAGAATAGGCATGGGTTCAGGTATTACCTCTCCCATACTACCATGTCTACTCTCAGATCAAGAGAAGAGGTCTTCTGTGTCAGTGACAACAAGAGACAGGGCCTTTTCAGGGTCTGCCTCAACACTTGGCCCATGAACTACCAGGTGCCCCACCCTCCCCAGCTATCTTACACAGGTTGACGGACACTTATTACAGTAGACCTTCATCTGTTAAGTACTTGATCTTTTCCCCTCTTTTTAAAATACTGTTGATTTTAAGAAAAGGAAAATTGTACAAACAGAAGAAGTCAAGAGCTGGAAGCATTTGCTTCAGCTGTACACATGAAGTGGGTAGGAACAGTAACTAGAACAAAAGGTACCTTAGGTTTCCAAGGTTATGTTTTATCTGTGATCCCTGCCTCTATTGCACTCTCCCCCCACCCCACATTTTTATTGAATGAGTTGTTTTATGATATTAAAGGATTGTAGTGCATGGGCACCAGGAGGACAGGAAAGAAATTTGTATATACTGTATTCTTCAGTCACAGGCAAATTGAAACAGAAGCCACACCAAACTGTTGAATGGGTTGACTCATTTTGTGCAACATGGCATCATGGGGGAAAGGGGAGGAAAGGCTAGCAGTTCCTCTACGTGAATTCTCCCCCTTGCCTTCTTTAATGGGTCATAATAGTTCTGCTGACCAAGGCTGTGTGCTGTCAGCTGATGGACAGAAGGAGAGTTTCATTCCTGCTGGGATCTGCTTTGCCAGTGCGTTCCCTGCAGGGAACTGGTGAGCAGACTCCAGCAGCAAGCAAGATCAAACCCTCTGCTCAACACCTGGTGAGTGGTAGGTTCAATCCAGCTCAGTTTGGCTGCATACACCTGTTCACCTACTGGAAACAAGCATGCAAAGCCAAAGTGCAGTGTGGGGTTCTTTGCAAAAGGGCTTTCAAAGAGCCCCTCACTGCCCTTTGAAGTCCCAACAGTTGAGGTGTCAAAGTGCAACATTACCTAGCATTACCTGTCAAATTTGGCCCTTGAGGGATAAGAAAGTGAAGATCTGGCCAGAAGAGGTTATCCATCCCTGCTATGGAACAAAAGCAGCCAAATATAGTCCCAGTGAGTTCAAGGGAAGGTACTGTATTAGATTAAATGAAGTTGTAATTTTTGCATGGGACACATGTGGGTGAAGAACACAGCTCACCCATATATTGGTATGCCTTTCAACCACCTCACTTATATAACCCTAAGGTACCATCATCTCCTGGGATGTTCAGTTTAGCATTAATTGGGATGCAAGTTTAATTCAGTTCAAATTACTTTTCTAAAAGCTTTGAAGCAAGCTCATTCAACAGTGAATTCAGCTTCAGCGTGAATACATTGAAGACATTCTGCACTTAATTTCTTGCTTGTAAAATTCACAGCTGTGTATTCAAGAAACAGATCATTATGTGGGAACAACTAATAATAATTGAGAATGCTTTCAAAGGATGTTCAAAATAAGCTAAAAAGTGTGTTCAGTGCGAAACAAGACTGCATTCAGAGGAAGAGCACTGGAAATCTTCTGGTTTACTCAGAGAGTGTGTTTTGTTTTTGCTCCAGCAACATTATGCTCAGTGGCTTCTAGCCTCTGCATCCTACATGACAAAACATTTCATACTTACTCCTTTAGTGAAAGTCTAACATTGATGCCCACAAAGAGAACTGAGGGGTGGGGCTCTATGGCCACAGGAATCTAGACTGAAACCACAGCTTGTATTTTCAGGGCCAGTCCAAAGCCTGCTGATTTCTGGGTTAGCTTTGGAAATGAACTGAAGTTGAGCATAGCACAATCTTGAATATCTCTAGGCTCTGCACTGCCCACATATACAGCATATTTTATCCCCCTTTCCACACAATCATTGTCTCTGAAAGCAGCTCACATCATCAGTTTATGTTTATTTTTATTTCTTAAGGGAAAGACAGGACCCCCTGCCATCAATGTTTTTACAAAGTGGGGGCAAGACATACATGGGAAAAGAGTGAAGGAAATAGGTAGGGGAGGGAGATAGATCTTTACAGCCAGAATGAAGCATTAAGACAGAAATGGGCATTTATGTCCTGTAACGGCCAGGCTGAACTTTTCTTATTGGTGTTCTTTCTTCAATAGCAATTGGTGGCTCTTGTTTCATTGGCCAATGGATGTGGGGCAGAGAGTCCTTTCCCCCTTACTCCTGCACTCCTAGGGCAATTGGAGAAAAGCATTTTTTCTAGCTAGGCAAGGGGGGAAATCAAGCTTCCTACAGCTTCTCCTTTTCTGGTCAATGGAAGGGGCCAGAATGGCCTCCTAGGTGCCATGATGTTCTTCCTGGGAGACGGGCAGAGTATCCCTCAGTGGTCTTTGGTCCTCTGTGCTGATGGAAGAGACCAAGACATGCTGCCCTTCAGCTCTGCAGTCCCCATTTCCCATGCCCATTTGCAGGGTATCACTGCCTCATCAGTATGCAAGAGGCTTGAAGCAGACAGGCGGAGGTGTAGCAAGGTGACTCTAGGACTCTTGCCCAAGAAGCAGGGAGCAACATTCAGCCCTCAGCCCAAAAAAGGTTCCCGACCCTTGTTCTAAACCAAAACTTTCAAGCTGACTTCAATACGATGTGTTCTAAACCATAATCATTAATTTAAAATGAATGTAAATGTGTTTCTTAATAAATAAAAAAATCAATGGAAGCTGAATTGCCTAAAGTGAATTCACTGTGGAATTAATGCAGTTTATTGGCATTCATGTTAACTCATCTGAATTCAAATTCATTCAGATTCAGAGTAGTTCCAGCACTGTTTGAATTTGATGCTGCCCAGAGGAAGCGCATTTGAATCTGAATGTTCATCAGAATGAGCCAGTCCTAAAATCTGAAACACAGATTTTTGCTTCAGCTCCTGCAGCAGATATGCTGTGTAACAATCAGGGGTACCAGCTTGAACAAAATATTGGGGGGGGGGGCAGGGAAGCCCTGCCCCACATAATTGGTCACATGACACAGCACACACACCATTTGAATGGCAATACCCATAAACTTTGCGGGGGCAGCCCCCTAAAATATTTTATTGGGGGACTGAAGGGATCTCAGCCCCTAAGAGTTGGCTCCTGTAGTAACAGTTGTTTTCTATGGTCCTTGACACTCAGCTGCTCTTCAGTAATATAGAATGTTTGGCTGCTGATAATGGCAGTCTCTAAAGCAGTCTTCACCAACCTGATGCCCTCCAGATGTTTTGGACTAAAACTCTCATCAGACCCAGCCTAGGATGGAAGTTGTTATCCAAAACATCTGGTGAAGGCTGCCCTAAAGTGTCAGATACAATACGATTAGGTACCTGCACCCCCAAAGCCTGGGCTAAGACATAAGAAGACCCCAGCTGCATCAGACCTATGGCCCATCCAGTCTCACACCCTGTTCTCACAGTGGCCGACCCAATGCCTATAGGGAGAACCCACAGGCAGGACCAGAGTGCAAGACCCTCTCCCCACTCAGAGTTCCTCATAACTGGTATTCAGAGGCAAAGTGCCTCAACAGTAGAGGTGGAACATACTGTAGACAGGGATTGCCCAACCTGATGGTTAAGAATGGAAAACTATCTAAAAAAACCCAAAAGCTACCATGGGTCCAGGAACCAAAGTGGAATAAACATCATTTAGACCAGAATTCAGAACTCAGCTCACTGTGTGGTCTTGAACACGTTAATATTTCAGGTAATGGAAGCCAGTATAGTATAGTAGGCCAAAAGTCGAGAAATGTAAATATCTCTTTTCCTGATAATTCTCTAAGTTTCCAGTCCTTTGCACACTTATCTGGGTATAATATGGGTATAATGAGCAGCCTCGATTATATAAGCTATCCATACTATGCTTTTCAGACTAATTCTATCCAAGTGGGATGTATATACAAATGTAGCATTTTTAAAAAATTAAAAACCCTTTAAAAATCCTTAATCCTTAATCCTGATGTTACTTCTGTGTTATGTTTGGATATCTCTTTTGAAATTGTTGATTTGTTTTTTCTTTTGGTTATTTAAGTGAAACTCAATAAAAAGAAATGAAAAAATAAAATAAAAATCCTTAAGATACACAAGATCAAAAATGAGTGGAACACAGTAAAATGAAACAAAACAGCCAAGTCAATCATAAAACACTTTCAGTAGTAGTAGTAGTAGTAGTAGTAGTAGTAGTAGTAGCAGCAGCAGCAGCAGCAATGTTTTAAACACCATCTTAAAAAATGAAAAGAGAGAAAGCATGCCAGTGCCCCTCCGAAGAGAATTCCACAAGCTGTGGTGTCACCACCGAGAAGACCCTTAGAATGTTGTTGTAACAAGATTTGTAAGTGAAGCACATTTAGCACTCTAAAATATTTACTGTTGTTTATTAGGAAAAGGTAAGGCCAGCCTAGCTCTCACATGGCTTACAATTAAAGACACCTATATATATATATCACAATCCCTAGTCCAGTGGGATTTATTCCCACATAAATGTGTACAGAACTGCAGCCTGTTTATGTATTAATTAATTTATAGAATTCATATCCTTCACTTCCTCCCAAAGGAACCTTGGGTAGCAAACAAATTCACAATTGAAAAACAACTGAAAAATGTAAAAGCAGAAACATGTTAAAAAACCAGTTCAAAAATTCTAAAAGTAATTAATTAAAAACATCTAAAAGCAGTTACTGACTATTGGCCCACCTGCTGCATAAAACAGTACTAAGCTGCAGGGCAGAAGCTCAGAGGTAGAGCATAAACTTCATGTGCAGAAGGTGCCGGGTTCAATCTCAGGCATCACCAGGTCGGACTGGGAGAGACCCTGGAGAGCTGCTGCCAGTCAGTGTGGACAATACTTAGCCAGATGGAACCCCTGGGCTGGCTTGGTCTAAGATGGCTTCCTACATCAAACATCTAATCCCTAGGACACACTTCTTGGAGGCACATTTCATTCTTACATAAAGCAAGGTTGGCTTTTAAGACTATTAAAGCCTAAGAGCTACAGCACCACCCCTCCAAAGAGAAACCTATGCTGCTTGGGGCATTCCTCCTCCAAGGGGAATAAATTCATCTGAGACTTTGCGTCAGGAGTCTTATTGGGGGCGGGGGGCTCCTTAGATCACAGAGGTGGTGTTCCAGCAATCATGACTTCACTTCAAAATGTGGTCAGTCACCCTGCTGCATTTAGAGAGCCTCCTGCACATGCTGCTGAGTGAAGCCCTGGCTTCTGACCCTCGACAGCAGCACTGGCAAATGGATCAAGCATTCTCACCTGATACAGGTATCAGGCAAAGGCCAGAGCAATGGCTCACAAAGAGCTGTAGCAAGTAGCTTCTTTGCTGGGCTGGATCAGAGGAGAAAATTTGTTTTTCCATGCAGCACACTCACCTGCCCTAGCATACAATAAGTGAGCTGCTGCCAGAGTATCTCAAGGAACATTTATAAACATTTTAAAATAATTGAAAAAAATATTGATGCATCAAATGTGGGTTACAGAACCTCTCCAGTTCCTGCCGCTATGACTAGCTCCTCATTGCAGGAGGCAGGTTCCCACCCTTATTACATACATAGTTCCTGGCAGATACTGTCATGAATCACTGCAATAGGGTAGGCACTCAAAACCCACTTCGTAATTCATTAGAGAACATTCTGAAGCAGGCTATTCCAAACTAATTCCCCCTTCAAATATCAGTGAATGGCTACCAGAAAGTAATGCTTTAATACTCATCAAAAATGACATGAAACTGTCATTAAAACAAAAACAAAAACATTTCTAAGGCTGTGATCTCAAGCACATTTACTGGGGATTTTTTCCATCAAAATTAAAAGGGATCCATAGGAATAAAAGCTGCTTGGAACAGATAGATGTGACAAGGTCTGTATTGTCTTCAAAACTATTCAGGCCCCTTGCTTAAATTTTATTTTAAAAGCTAACTGTTGATGTTGAAAAATAATATTTTGGCAGTTTAGCTTTGATATTCTGATATTGAATGTATGATTGCTTTGTTGGGACACAAGCATTTTAATTTGTTATCATAAGCCCTGTTGCCTAGACCGTTAATTTTATTTAGCTCATCTATCCTTTCATCTTTCCCAGTAGTGATGTATGGAAGTGAGAGCTGGACCATAAAGAAGGCTGATCGCCGAAGAATTGATGCTTTTGAATTGTGGTGCTGGAGGAGACTCTTGAGAGTCCCATGGACTGCAAGAAGATCAAACCTATCCATTCTTAAGGAAATCAGCCCTGAGTGCTCACTGGAAGGACAGGTCGTGAAGCTGAGGCTCCAATAATTTGGCCACCTCATGAGAAGAGAAGACTCCCTGGAAAAGACCCTGATGTTGGGAAAGATGGAGGGCACAAGGAGAAGCGGATGACAGAGGACGAGATGGTTGGACAGCGTTTTCGAAGCTACCAGCATGAGTTTGACCAAACTGCGGGAGGCAATGGAGGACAGAATTGCCTGGTGTGCTCTGGTCCATGGGGTCATGAAGAGTCGGACACGACTAAACAACTAAACAACAACAACAACAATCCTTTCATCATCTTTCTTTAGAGAGAGAGAGAGAGAGAGAGAGAGAGAGAATGTGCAATGCCACAGTTCACCATCTCGTAGCTCTGAGATGGTGCCTCTGAAAAAAATCAAGCCTAGATGTGGAAGGAGCTACAATTGTACAGGACAAGAGGATTAATTTCAAGCAACAAAGTATAATCAACAGTAGACTTCAGAACACAGTCTTATCAACACAAAAAACTTGATTAAGCTTAAAAATCGGTTGGTTACTTGATTAAGAGCCAGATGATTACATTTATGTATTGACAAAGATTCAGTAGCTGCCTCTGACCATATTGAAACCAACAAGATAGTTTTCATCCTGGCTACTTGCAAGAGAACAAATCCCAACACTTCCATTCTCAGAAACAAAGGAAGCTTCACTCATACAGAGCTGTATTGTCTAACAGAACTGTCCACATTATGGTAGTGCTGAATCCCTAAGCATGCAATGGTGCAGCAGCAAGGGAAGAGCACCAAACCTTTAGAACCATATTTTCATCAATAGCAGGGGATAGATGTCATCAGTTAGATTGAAAGGAAAGCTGGAAATTAACCTTATTGCACTCACAACTACAACTCCCTAACATTACAGGCTGAGACATATGCACCAGTTCATCACTAGGACAATGATATTATGATGGCTTTAATGCATGAACAGGCCATAAGAGATCTAGCAAAACACAGAACTCTTGTATCACTACAAGCATAGCTAAATAAGTGCAGACAGTCAGCTGTCAGCCACCAAATGATATTAAATCAAATCAAATAGTCGAGATGAAAGATACCATTCAATCCTAAATTGATACAGAATAACTGCTGTTCTCTTGCCTTCATATTACATCATTAACAGAAATAAGAATTTCTGTCCTCTTCCCCACCCCCACCCCTGCCACACGCCCTAGGATTACACTTTTACCACTTCCCCTATCCCTGGCTCCAACTAACCAACCACTATGGTCATGAGGGAAGGCATATGGAAGCTGCCTACAGAAGATCTATAGAAGCAATTCATGAAAATAAAACGCATGGGGTTCAGTACTTCACTCCTAAGACTGCGAGAGAACTCATGTTTGAATGCTCTAATCCTCCTCAAAATGTACGAGGAAGAAGTCTAAGCTAGAACCATTTTTCCTCCCATGGAAAAGGAGTTCTGAATGCAAAGGAGCATTGAAGCACACCCAAAAACCCACCTATATATATTATGGTGGCCTAGCCCTATTGTGCAGAGGGTGGAACAGTTCTATACCCTTTACAAGGTTTCATGATCAGCTCCTTGGGGAAGCTCCACAGCAAGAGAAGAAAGATCCATAGCAATCTCCGGGACCAGATGGACTGACTTCCAGATACTACAAATCGCTGAAGGAATGGCTGACTCAACCACTAAGAGAAGTTTGTAATGAGATCCTTGAGGGAAAAAGGGCACCTGAATCGTGGAAAGAGGCATATATTTCACTCATACCAAAGTCAGAGACTGAAAAGACCCAACTCAAGAACTACCGCCCAATATCACTCCTTAATGTGGATTACAAAATTTTTGCAGACATTTTGGCAAAAAGATTTAAAAGAGTCTTGATGGAGAAGATTCATAAGGACCAAGCAGGCTTTCTCCCTAAAAGACACCTGGCAGACAATGTAAGGAATGTAATAGACATTCTGGAAAAGCTAGAGGTGAATATAAACACTAAAGCAGTATTGATTTTTGTGGACGCGGAGAAAGCCTTTGACAATATTTCTTGGAGTTTTATGAGGAAGAATCTTCATGGGATGGGGGTAGGCCAGGGTTTTGAGAATGGTATGGCTGCAATATATTCTGAACAAAAAGCTAAACTGATTGTAAACAATGTTGTGACTGAGGAACTTAAGATAGAAAAAGGAACACGACAGGGGTGCCCGATTTCCCCATTACTTTTTATTTCAGTTCTGGAGGTGTTGCTGAACATGATAAGAAATGACCAGCAGGTCAAAGGTGTGCAGGTCGGAGCTAAACATTATAAGTTAAGAGCGTTTGCAGATGACCTAGTATTGACTTTGCAAGAGCCAAACACTAGTACGAAAAAGGTTTTAGAAATAATACAACAGTTTGGCCAGGTAGCTGGATTTAAGTTGAACAAGCAAAAAACTAAAGTTTTAGGGAAAAACTTAACAGATATGGAAAAGGAGAAATTTCAAGAGGAAACAGGTTTGACTGTGGTAAAGAAGGTGAAATACCTAGGGGTTTACTTAACATCTAAGAATGTGAATTTGTATAAGGACAACTATGAAAAATGTTGGTTAGAAATTAAAAAAGATCTAGAAATATGGTCAAATTTGAAATTGTCAATGTTAGGCCGAATTGCAGTAATTAAAATGAATGTATTGCCTAGAATGTTATTTTTGTTTCAGACCTTGCAGATTCTTGACAAGATGGAATGTTTTAAGAGGTGGCACAAAGACATTTCGAAATTTGTCTGGCAGGGCAAAAAGCCCCGAATTAAATTTAAGATATTGACAGATGCGAAAGAAAGAGGGGGTTTTGCCCTGCCGGACCTAAAATTGTACTATGAGGCAGCAGCTTTTTGCTGGCTGAAAGAATGGATGCTCCTCGAGAACACGGACATCTTGGATCTGGAAGGTTTTAATAATGCTTTTGGTTGGCATGCATATCTTTGGTATGATAAAGTTAACAGTGCCTTTAAAAATCATATTGTTAGAAAAGCATTGTTTAATGTTTGGATAAGATATAAAGATCTATTGGAAAATAAAACCCCTAGATGGGTGTCACCAGTGGAGGCTAAAGCAGTGAAGAAACTCAATATGGAGGTCGGATGGCCGAAGTATTGGGAAATTTTAGAACAGGATGGAGATAAGTTCAAACTACAAAGTCAGGAGAAATTGAAGCATAAAGTAGAAAATTGGTTCCAATATCGTCAAATAATGGAATTTTTTAAACAGGACAGGAAAATCGGTTTCCAGGTGGAAAAATCAAAATTAGAAACCGAACTGTTAGAACCCAATACTAAGAATTTATCTAGAATGTACAACTTGCTGTTGAAATGGAACACACAGGATGAAACAGTTAAATCGGCTATGATTAAGTGGGCTCAGGATGTTGGACATAACATTATGTCAGCTGACTGGGAATGGTTATGGAACACTGGTATTAAATTTACGGCATGTAATGCCTTAAAGGAAAACATCATGAAAATGGTATACAGGTGGTACATGACCCCAGTCAAGCTGGCAAAAATCTATCATTTGCCCGATAATAAATGTTGGAAGTGTAAAGAGACTGAAGGTACCTTTTATCACCTTTGGTGGACATGCCCGAAGAAGGCCTTCTGGGAAATGATCTACAATGAAATGAAAAAGGTACTTAAATGTACCTTTCCTAAAAAACCAGAGGCCTTTCTCTTGGGCATTGTCGGCCAATTGGCGACAAATAAAGATAGAATTTTTTTTATGTATGCCACAACAGCAGCAAGAATACTCATCGCAAAGTATTGGAAGACACAAGATTTACCCACTGTGGAAGAATGGCAGATGAAAGTGATGGACTATATGACACTGGCCGAGATGACAGGCAGAATCCGTGACCAACGAAAAGAGACGGTGGAAGAAGAGTGGAAAAAATTTAAAAGCTATCTTAAGGACTACTATAAACTTAATGAATGCTAAAATGTTGTGGTTTCCAGAAGCAAAAGGGTACAGGGATACAAGGCTAGACTATAAAAGAGGACTAAGATGATAGAGATTGGAAAGTAACAATTGGGAGTTGCTAGTTGAATTATGGACATTGGGATGCAGAGAGGGGGGGTATGGGGAAGTCCAAGAAAAGAGGTTTATGAAAATATGTTTGAAATTATACGTGTATGTTTGTCATTTTTAGTGTTTGTTTGTTTTTCTTAAAAATGTTGTAAAATCAATAAAAATTTTATAAAAAAAAAAAAGATCCATAGCAAAGGAGCACCACTGAGCCTTCTTTCTTCAATGCATGCTTGCATAGTTCCAATTTTGCCCGTAGTCAGTAAGCAAGAGGCTAAGAAGCTGCTCTAGAATGAAAACAGAGCACTTCCACATACAACACAGAAAACACCTTTGAATCGCTCACTATTTATGTGAGCGTGTGAATGGTAGATCCATCAAATGCAGAAGAACACACCAGTGGTTGGTTGGTTGGTTGGTTGGTTGGTTGGTTTGCTTGCTTGTTTGTTTGATCCGTCACATTCTAGAAGACCATGGAAGTTTTACAACCACATTATACACATGTGAAAGACAAAGGACAATTTTGATCAGAGTGAGGTTCGAGATGCAGTGCCAAAGCAATAAGAACCAGCACTACTTGAACTGACAAATGTGTACAGTGGTACCTCGGGTTACATACGCTTCAGCTTACATACGCTTCAGGTTACAGACCTCCGCTAATACTGCTTCAGGTTAAGAACTTTGCTTCAGGATGAGAACATCCGGCAGTGCGGCAGCAGCAGGAGGCCCCATTAGCTAAAGTAGTGCTTCAGGTTAAGAACAGTTTCAGGTTAAGAACAGACCTCCAGAACGAATTAAGTACTTAACCCGAGGTACCACTACATTTTACAATGAATGTCATATCTCAGTCTTGACTTAGTTGAAGTCAGATCCATGTAGGCAGGAAGGAAACATCAGGAGATGGACATTTTAAGTGGGTATGTTAGCTGCAGCCTACAGAGATGGAATGCAGTTGTGGTGGCATGGGGGGGGGTGCCAGTTGCCATAGAAGCTCCTTGGCAGAAATTCCTACATCCACTTGCTCCCAAACATTCATTTGCCACTTGCCAGATTCCACACACACTCAATAAAGAGTATTTTCTGTTTCACAACATCTACAGCCTTGCATACATGTCTTAATACCTGACATGTTCAATGTTGGGGGGGGGGCTTCCTTCTCCCAGCCCCTACATTTTGGGACGAGTGGAAAACTCATGTGCAACTGGCCCTACTAAATCCTACCCATCCCTTTCACAGAAGTGAGCAGGAATTGTGATTCTTATTAAGATTACATTTTCCTTAATTAAGTGGACATTTTACAACTCACTTTTTACAGGTAATTACTTTGTCATGCTGGGCAACTGCATTCACACACTTATCACCTCTGCTAAAAACCGACAAATCTGTAACAAAAATTAATGGAGCTCTGGAAACAGGCAGTGTCCACATGTACACACATAATCCCATGATCAATGTTTCCAGACTGGTCTTGCCTGCTGTGCCATTAAGCAATAATCACTAGAGGGACTTCAGCACAGGATCCAGCTCCACTAATAATTCTATATCAATGAATTAGTAGCTGAGCTGTGAGGGAGTCATTCTAATCGGTGCCCGTCCTTCAACTCCCTCATCTCTCCAGAGAAACCTGCCCAGTCCCAGACAACAAACCTGTTACTCCAATCAACAGCTCCTTTTTGAATATGAAAGAAGCCCTTTGTATGGATGTGTTTTAAAGATCATTCCAGCACTGCACTGATTTATCCAGGGAAAGGCAGCTCCAGGTTCGGGACATAGAATTTTTCTGCCCGGTTGCAAATGGGACACAAAGCTAGGGAAAATTCACACATGCACGCGCGCACAGACACAGAGAGGGAGAGGCAGACAGACAGAGACAGATGCAGACAGAGTCTTGTGGAAGCGTAGACTAGCACATTTATTGTAACACAAATTTCCCTGGAGAACTGTCCATCAAATGCGTCAGAAAATTCCAGGCAACGGAAGGCTTGATCGCATCAAAGAATAAAACATTTACTCCCCACCCCCACCCCGCGGTACTAACATCTGCTCTATACAGGAATTTGTATCTAAACATTTGCTAGACACTATTTAAGCTGACACCTATTTCTAAAAATGACTGTCTAGATTAGAAAAGGGAAAGATTGTCCCAGCCCAGCTGCAAGAACGTTCCCCTTCGCTGCAGGAACTTGAGAGGAGGACCAATATTTTCTTCCCGCACATACCCAAGAAAGCCTGCAGAGTCCACGACCCACGGGCTCTTCTGAACCAACTCTTCCCTCTTCTCATACACAAAGCAAGCGCTTCTCCTTTAAGAAAGGAGGAAAGTTTTCTAGTAGTAGAGAAATCTACTCAGACAAGCGTGAAAGGAATGGGGGCGGGAAGAAAAGTGGGGGGGGGGAGAGAAGAGTTCTTCTTTCTCCAGATTTAGCGTAAATACGGTAATCAAGCCAAATTAACCCCAAGGTGGACGTAAGGAAGCTACAGCGCCTTTGGAGTAAGTGCGGATGCTGGCGGCATCCTGGGACGATCTCGAGCTGAAGATCGTCCGTGCACACCCGAAAGCGGCCAGGCGACAAGCCTGGGAGGGACAGAGGGAGAAATTCGTCGCAGCTACTGCGATGCCGAAGCCCCAGTTTGGCTGGGAAGAGGGCTCTCCCTTTCCACTCAAGAAAGGAGCGGGGAACACCAAGGAGCCACAGAAGGTGGCATCTAGCCAGGATCTGGAGAGGGGCTGTTGAAAGGGGTGAGAAAAATTGCCTTGGCATCCTCCACTCCCCACGGTCAGTGGGAAGCGTCGTGGATGGGGTGGGGTGGATCTGGAGGAATAAACAAACACTTGAAGGAGCTGCGGGGCGGAGGAAAGAGGAAGCCAACCGTGGTCTGAGAGGAGAGGAAAGCGGGAGAAGATCGGTCTCGACTGGATAAGAGACTCTAGCGGCCCAAGCTGCAGCAAAGGCACGCAAGGCAGAAATCACGCAACCCTAGGCAGGATCATGCAAAGCGCGTTCGTTCAAGGAAATCTGGGTGTCTGCCCGAGCCCTTCAAGTCCGCCCACGCGAGCCAAATCTCCCGCGCGGAAACGTCCGGTGTCTTGAGCCCATCGGTGACTGGCATCCAGATAGGGATCCTGGAGGCCAGGGCGGGGAGGTGGTCTAGGTCACCCGGCGAAAGACCCGTTGGAAAGGCTGGAGTGTGGGTGTGACTGAACAGCGTCCGTCCAGGCACTCAACACTCCCTCAAAAATCTGCTGGTAAATAAGTTCTCTCTCCAGGGTTACACACACACACACACACACACACACACACACGCCCCGCGTCAGCACACTCAGAAGCAGGGATGGCTGGCCTAGAACAACCAGTAGACGCCCAACGCGGGATGGCAAGGGCCGGGGAGAAACGGGGACCCGGCGCCTGGAAAGCTCTTCCGCGGCGCGCGCCTTCCTCGCGGTGGGTAGAAGCTCCTCGCCGAGCAAACAGACGGGCAAGCGCGGAGCTGGCAGCTTTGTAGCTTATCGCAGCTCGTCGGGAGGGAGGAGAGGGACCCTCGCGAAAGCCTCGTCGGACGGGGTGGGGGTGACAGAGTCCCGGAATGGCAGTGTGCCCGTGCCCCGCCTCGCGCAACTAGATGAACTGGGATCCTCGACCCTCCAAGCCGGCCTCCCTATGGAGCTGCAAAGGCGCTAAGGGCGGCCCGCTGGGCTCCCGGGAAACGCGCGTTGGCAGCCTCGAAGGGGCGGCCGCGGGGCAGGCGAAGAAGAGGCGGACTCACGCTTCTCTCGGAAGTGCCGGCCTGGGAGATGGTGCCGTTGAGCCCCACGAGCGACGGCAGCGTCTGGGACATCCAATTGGTGACCATGGCCATGGTGCTGAGCACGGCGCCGATCTTGAGCAGCGGCACGGTCATGTCGCCCCCTGCCTCATGCCCCTCGCCCTCCGGCGAAGCCCGCGGCGCAGCCCGCCTCCCGGCTCATCTGCCCCGTCGGGCACGCGCCGGCCTCCACCCCGCTCTCCCTTCCTGGCCGGGCCGCGCGTCTCCGTCTGCCGAGGCGAAGGCGAGGAAGCAGCCGAGAAGCGGGGCGCTTCGCGCGCCCCTCCTTATAACAGCCCCGGCCTCTAGCAGCCGCTCTGACGTCACGCCGCCACTGGCCACAGGCCGGCTCAGTGGGGAGGGGGGAGCGCCCAGCGCAAATTAAAGGGAGGGTGCGCGTGGCTGGGGGCGGCGTGGGAGTAATTAGGCTTGAGGCTTGCACTTCGGGGTGCAGCCAGCTCCTGAGCCAAGCGGAGCTGCCCTCCTGCGCGCGCTTACTTCGGAGGAAACCTCCACCGAATGCACGCAGGTTTGTGTCCGCGCAAGCCATGCAATAGGAGCGGGGTGCCTGAAGAAACGCACAGCTCACAGAATAATAAGAGGGCAGGGCGGATAATCCGATTTCAGGATAATCCGCTCTCACCCCAACTCCTGCGCCAAACTAGCGCACTTCATTGCTCACTGGACAAGGTTTCCCCCTCTTCTCAGTTTGCAGACTCCACCACCTGCCTCCCTGCAAGGAATTATGGAGCTTCTCTCAGGCTGCGGGGGGGGGGGTGTGGCTGGGGGTGGATTAAATTAAACCTGCGTTCCTCTCCCGCGGTCGCTGCATATTACTCAGATAAGCGTTCCAAGTTCCAACTAAACTTTCCAGAAAAGTAGCCGTCTGTGGTAGCCAAGACAGCAAAGACTCTTGTGCCCCAAGAGACCACCTAAGGAAGAGCGCAGACGACGCGAACTCTAGCCGCCTGCCCATCTGCTCAACCAGAGCTCTTGCTGGCGTCAGCCACCCCTTCAGGGGTTCATCCGCCTGCTCATCATCTTCAAAGGTGATATGCTAGGCCGCCGTCTGCCAGCAGTCCCCTTCTGCAGCCTACCTGGAACAGACGCAGGTTAGCATCTGCAAAAAATGGACAGGTCTGATAGCAGAAAGGGAAATCATTTCAACTACCAGAGCACTCCGCAGCTGACCTTAAGGAGGCCAGGGCGTGAGCAAAGGCACTTAACAGTACTTCGAAGGGAAACTCCAGTGGGGAACTGCTGAATTACAATTGATCCAGCAATTCAATCGTGTCACCTGTGGCCTGAATCAAGATTACAGCTGTTGTTGCTGTTGTTGTTGCTTTTATTAGGCTACATGTGTTAATTATCTGTCACCACCATTGCTACTTTGCTAAGTGGGGTCACTGCAACTAATTTCTTTTCTGGGAATCATCACTGTCTGCTCATTTCACTTTCCCCACCCCTTTCGAAACCTATTCCTCTACATTCTTACAGCATGTAACTGCACAGTTGACAAGCTGGAACATGTGCAGAGGAGGGCAACCAAGATGATCGATGGTCTGACAACCAAGTCTTATGAATCTTACAAGAAAGGGGATTCCGACTAAACATCAGGAAGAACTTTCTGATAGTAAGAGCCATTTGACAATGGAGCTGTTTGACAGCAGGGGGTTGTAAAGGTTGGATGGTCATTTGTCATGGATGCTTTCATGGGTGTAGCGGGGGGGGCAGGGGGGAGCTGCCCCCTCCTAAATCAAGTAAAACAATAGAAATAGTTAACTGACCAATCATCTTGGTTCTGCCCTAACAAAAGTCCTGCCCCCCCACGAAGTCCTGCCCCCCACTAACAAAAATCCTAGCTATGTCCATGGATGCTCAGCCAGATGGGCGGGGTATAAATAATAAATTATTATTATTATTATTATTATTATTATTATTATTATTATTATTATTTAGCTGAGATTCCTGCATTTCAAGGGGTTGGACTAGATGACCCTTGGGTCCCTTCCAACTCTACAATTCTATGATTTTCATGAGATAGACAACAACAATTCCCACTATCACCACTATATGTATAATACATATGCTTGCCCGCTCAAGATTATACTTTCTGTATACAGTGAAGTGGGCTCTTGTCCACCAAAGCATATGCCATAATAAATGTGTTCCTTGTTGTCTTCCCAATAGTGTCAATTTCCAACACCAGAGATGCCCCGGCTCCACTTTTGCCAATGCTACTTCTATCACAAAAACTGATTCTCCCTGCTACTGTATCTTTAGATCACCCTGACAGTGCTATGCATGTTTACAGAGCAAGCCCCATTGGACTCAGTACATAGGGTGCAGACTGCAATACTATGCCCAGTTACAAGCCCGTGTAGCCAAGTGGTTAAATGGGTCTGTGCCCTTTGAACGCAGTGGGGCTTGCTTGTGAGTATCTGCAGCTGCATAATTCCAAATTACTCTCATGGAGGGGCTATTACTCAGTGGTACAGCATGAGATTTGCATGGCCAAGGTCTGAGGTTCAGACAGGTTCCTATCTGAAATTCTGGAGTCCCACTTCAAGCCAGTGTTGACAACACTGAGCAAGATGGACTAATGGTCTGTTTTAGTACAAGGCATTGTCCTCAGTTTCAGAAAGATGTAATTCAGAATAACTGCTCAAAAGGTTGCACATCTTCTACACACACAAACACCTGTATGCTTGGGTTAGGCATCCAGCAGTAGGCTAGGGCAGGGATAGCCAATGATGCTCTCCAGATGTTGTCAAGAATGATGAGAGTTGAGTCCAGCAAGAAGTCAACAACATCTGAAGGACACCACACAGGTTACCCCTTAGGGCAGGCATCCTCAAACTCGGCCCCCAGCTGTTTTGGAACTACAATTCCCATCATCCCTGACCACTGGTCCTGTTAGCTAGGGATGATGGGAGTTGTAGTCCCAAAACAGCTGGAGGGCCAAGTTTGGGGATGCCTGCCTTAGGGTGTGGGAGGAGTTTGCGTGCCTGGTTTGGTTTTTACTGCTGCATCAATATAGCACAGGTGCTCTGCTTTTGTTGTTTTTATCTGCCCCATGATTTGATATTGATGGAGGCAAAGATTTTAGTCTTGGAGGATTTCATGAAAAAAATGTATATCTGTTTGTAATTATTCAGGGGCAACTGGAAGCATCCTTTGTCAGTGATGTGGTGTTTTAGCACTAAACCAGGTGTAAAAAGCAATATCTACAAGCAAGGAGCATTGAAAAAGATCCATCTGCATTGATTGTGCTTCCTATGCTATGATTTTTTCCAATTTGCCAGATAGACCAGCTAGTATTTCTGTAGAGATTAGATGTATTATGTTGGTGCACTGAGCTATAACACAATCTTTTTGCAGATTTAAAGTAGAAATGGCCAACTTCCATCTGCTTATGAAATACTATATTCTACAAACCAATCTTCCCAAACCTCCCGATATTTTGGACTATAACTCCCTAGTTAACATGGCCAGTGGCCAGGGAACATGGGAGCTGTAGTTCCACAACATCCACAGGGCAGCAGGAAGCTTGCTCCTGATAGTGGGTCATAGACTACCCACAATGATGTCTTCACTGATAATGAAGATGGGGCCATCTAGCAGAACGAGTTATGGACCACATGTGCCCAAGCATAGCCATAGCATTATGCACAGCTATGCCCAAGGAGAGATACAGTGCTAATACCTAGACTGAAAACATTTCCCTCACCTTTTCCAACAAGTGGCGCTAGGCATCTCCCACCTTTTTAAAAAGCAAAAAACAAAACATAAATTGATTCAAATGTGGTTGAGTCTATCAGCTTTGGCCACCTCTGCCTTAAGAGTCTGGGCTATTGCAGATGTATTCTGCTTCTGCTTCTTTGGCGATCACTCGTAGCTGAGTAAGATTGTCTTCCATAAACATGGTTTTAAAAGTGAGTCCTTAAGTGACTGTGGAGGCCAATTCTGGATCCACAAGTCCGTCCACAGTGGGAACATTGGTTTCTGGACGAGAGTTAATCATGGTGTGGATTTGCCAAGCATGCCTTTCTCTTAGCACGTTTCTCCCTTGCGTCCTGAGTTTGAGTGTCTTCAAAGCCCATGACACCTTTGGTAAAGGCTGGTCTCCAACTGGAGCGCTCACAGGCCAGTGTTTCCCAGTTGTCAGTGTTTATATTACATTTTTTTTAGATTTGCCTTGAGACAGTCTTTAAACCTCTTTTGTTGAGCATTACGCTTTCCATTTTTACGTTCAGAATAGAGTAGTTGCTTTGGAAGACAATAATCAGGCATCTGCACATGACCAGTCCAACAAAGTTGATGTTGAAGAATCATTGCTTCAACACTGGTGATCTTTGCTTCCTCCAATACACTGGCATTAGTTTGCCTATCTTCCAAAGTAATGTGTAAAAATTTTCGGAGACATCATTGATGAAATCTTTCCAGGAGTTGGAGATGTCGTTTCACAAGCATACAGTAAGGTTGGTAGTACAATAGCTTTGTAAACAAGCATTTTGGTTTCCCTGTGAATGTCCCAGTCCTCAAACACTCTGCACTTCAATTGGGAGAAAGCCTCACTCGCAGAGCTCAGGCGATGCTGGATTTCAGCATCAATTTTGGCCCTTGTGGAAAGATAACTGCCTGCAACATGTTCTTAACCCAATAATAGTATATTAGTGGTGGATTGATTCTGTTCTACTAGTGCTGTGATGCTACACTGTTATGCGAGGTGCTATAGTGCAACAAAGGTTGGAACAAAAAAAAAACCAACCTCAGAACATTTGCAGTATGGAAAGTTATGGGATTTCAGCAGGAAGTTACACTGACTGGAAATGGAGCAGACCGATTTTCAAATGATAGATGAAGGAGTGTGAGGAGAGGCAGGATCATGGCAACAGAGTGTGAAGGAGGGGTGGGCGAGGTCATGGTGGCAGGCTCCACCCTACCAAAATGAGTGTTCAACTGAATATTAGAACTAGGCGGGCCAACTCCTAGGGGCAGAGATGTCTTGGGCCCCCTCAATATCTCCTGGCAGGGGGCTGGGCCCCCATGATGTTGAGGGAGTGGAGGAAGCTGAGCATGGTGTGCTTCAGTGGCTGGCTCCTCCGGAGTGCAAGAGAGGAATCTACGTCATGCTGACTTCTGCCCTTGACCTCCTCCCAATGATGCTATGTTGTGAATGCATTGCACACATGACATCACACGTGTGCACCGTGCACCTCCCCCCCCCCACCATTTTGGGCGCAAGACAGCACCTCTGGTTAGAACATAGCCTATGCAAGTATGACTATATGCATGTAGAGCTGTCTCCACATAATAAGGAAACATGGATCATACAGACAAAGGTTATATTTGCAGTTCAATTGAGCATGCAGGCTGATTCAACAATCCTGCTTACTCACACTCACTCCTTATGACTCCAGCCTACGCACATGTGAGCAAGGCTAGACCTGAAATGAGAGTGATGTGAAATAAACTTAGGAAGATGTTGAAGGGTTTGGAATGCGGGGTGGGAGGAAAGACACACATCTGGCCAATCAAAACTTTTCTCCAAGTGCCACCAACTTAGGTGTGAAAGTAAGGGACAGGGTGTCAGAACACAGCAGTGTGGAAGGGAGCCTTGATTAGTCTTAATGGAACATTCCCCAGTCTATTAGACAAAGCTCATAATCTTGGTGTAGGAGAACAATCCTCTGCAGAAATGCTGGTGAGAGGGTGCATGCACAACAATTGGGAAGTGATGGTGTTAGATGCCACCAACTCAAGGCAGACCACTGACATACAGCTGGAGCATTAGAAGTTGCCTTTTACTGATTCAGAGCATTGGACTACTAGGCTTATCAGGGATGGGGAATCTGTGGCATTCCAGATGTTGTTGAACTACAGGTACCATCGGACTACAGCTACCATCAACCCATAACCATTAGCCCTGCTGGCCAGGGCTGCGGAGGAGTTGAAGTCTAACAACCTCCGGAAGGTGCCATATTGACTGCCCCTGATCTACACTGACTGACAGTGGCTCTCCATCATTTTGGACATGAGTTTTCCCCAGCCCAAAGTGGAGATGTGAGGGATTGAATTTGGGTCCTTCTAAATGCAAAGTGTTTGCTCTGCCATGAAGCAATGTCCCTTCCCCAGCTGGCTACAGCTCTTCAGGTTCTCAGGCACAGTTCTTTCCCAGTCCAGCTGTAATCTTTCACCTGGAGATGCAAGATAATGAACATTGGACTTTATCATGAAATTCACGTGCACTGCCGTTGAGCTTTGACCCATCAGAGAATGGGAAAGTATGTGCCATTCTCTTAGATTTCAGAACACAAGAAGGTGAGATGATTCCACAACATGAAGTTGTGGGTTCTCAATGAAAATCACTGAGAAAGAGGCACATTTTCCAGTACTATTTAAATGTTTGTGTAAATCAGTGAGCCCTAGTTCAAGGGGCTTAGATTTAAAAACTAGCAGAAAGCCTAGTGGTATTTGAGCAATGGACCACATTGTCTAAGGTAGCTGCAGAGTCCTTTTCCTTGAAAGTTTTCAAAGAGAGAGAGAAGAAAGACCAGACTGGCATCTGCTAGAGTGGATTAAGAATACACACACACACACACACACACACACACACACACACACACACACACACATATATATATATATATATATATATATATATATATAATGGTGGCCCTTTCCTGGTCAGATATGAATTTCCCAGCAGTCCTGTTAGCTAAACATGTGGATTTTTCTACAGGACTGGGAGATGTACTGGCTTAGGGCAGTCAGTCAACAGCAGCAGAGGAAGTCCTAGTGTGGCAGAGGTGCTTACCTGACCTCCCAGCAGTTAAGTTGCTGTTGTTTACTGAGCAAGGTTAGTTGGTGGTGAGGTTGGTGTAGTGCAAGCATACCATCAGCACTCCTGTCAGTGTGTTTGCAGCACATCACTCTATCTACCACCTCACTCCTCACCCTTCCACTCCTGATAAGCTGCAGAAACTCACCTGCGAGAAGGTCAGGTAAATGCCTCTGGCCAGCTGTGCCAGCTTCTGCTGGTCAATGGGGCCCTTCAAAGAACCCCTAGATTCTGTAACATTTTACAGGAGATTCAGTACAGCAGTGAGCAACAAAACTGCAAATGAAAAACAGCAAGTTAAAATGTTATAATGGTGAATGAGGAAATTATGGCTCTGCAGCCATTCAAAACAGCTGGGACTCCTGCCTTAAGGGATGCAGATGGAAGGGCAGCAGAGTCCTCTAGTGGTGGCTGTCAAGATCCTAATTCATCTCTCCATTCAGAAAACGGTAATAGCTTTCTTCTTTGGACAAAAAGCTAGTGACTTCTCAATTTTCTCCTGATGCAGGACCCACCTTTTGCTCCAGCCTACAATATATCACAAACAGAGCAGGGCAGGACATCCATTGAAAACCAAACCAACCACAAAACGGGTGAAGCACCACTGCTGGGGACAAGAGAAGGGGGGGGGATATAGTTCAGAGATGGGGAACCTGTGACTTTCCAGATGACACTGAACTAGAACTTCCAGCACCCCGGCCATTGGCTATGCTGCTCGCAGCTGATGGGAGTTGTAGTCCAAAACATCAAGAGGGCACCAGTTTCCCCACTCATGCCACCCCCACCCATTTTCAAGGGGGTGGGGAGAATCCCTCCTCAAGTGCACACATCTAACTGGAAATACTGTGGTGGCTGCTGTCATGAGAGCATGACAAGAGCCATGCTGGATCAGGCCAAGGGCTCGTCTAGTCTACCATCCCATTCCAAAGTGGCCAACCAGATGCCTATGGGAAGTGTGCAAGCATGACCAGAGTGCAACAGCCCTCCCCCCTCTATAATTCCCAGCAACTGAAGTGGAGGTAGAACAAAGGCTGTCAACAAAGGCTACAATGGCTATCAGTGTCCATCTGTTGGCTTTCTGTCATCTATCAGTGTGACCATTCCATTTTCATTCCTGCCTCTTTCCACCTGCAGGCCTGTCAACCACAACCAGCCAAGTGGGAGAATGCCACCGGTTGCCCTGCTTGCCCATATCTAACACTGGTTGGCTGTTTATTTGAAATGTTATAAACTCATTACTGCTTTTACTAGACATCAGGAACAAACTATACCTATAAATAAAACCACCAATTAACATCTGTCTTTTGACTCTGTTGTTATATTGCTCTGTCAATAGAGGGATATCATGAAACTCCTAGAGAGAGAATTGATTGGAAATGTATTGATTGCAAATAGAATAATTTTAGAAAAATGCTAGTGAAGGGGGAGGGGATCCATATTGTGTCAAATACAATGGATAAAAAGAAATTTACACCCTTTAAGTGTCTGGAAGAGAAAAGAGCACTGGAAGTGTGTGTTCAGTCATTCTTCAGCAATATGATCCAATTTTCAAAAAATTCCATGATGTCTCTCTTTTTTAGCAGTGCTTTATTCTGCTTTTGATAATAATGAGAAATGCAAGGAAATCAGCCCTGAGTGCTCACTGGAAGGACAGATCCTGAAGGTGAGGCTCCAATACTTTGGCCACCTCATGAGAAGAGAAGACTCCCTGGAAAAAAACCCTGATGTTGGGAAAGATGGAGGGCACAAGGAGAAGGGGACGACAGAGGACGAGATGGTTGGACAGTGTTCTCAAAGCTACCAATATGAGTTTGACTAAACTACGGGAGGCAGTGGAAGACAGGCGTGCCTGGCATGCTCTGGTCCATGGGGTCACAAAGAGTCAGACACGACTAAATGACAACAACAACAATTGAGGCACTAAAGCTTGAGAGCATGGTAAGACAAGGTCAGGAGTCACGAGCAGCCAGATCTGTGCATGTCTTGTGCAACCTGATCACACCATGCCAGCAAGCAGAGAATCTGGGCTCTGGAACTGGATGCAGGCAAACACTTGAGGCAATGCCAGCAACACCTAGAAGAGTCTCAGAAGCCAAGGATATTCCTGTGCATGTATACCCGGGGCTAAGTCCCCTCAAGTTCAATGGAACCTTTTTTCAGGTGTGTGTATGCAACAAGAGTGGGACACCTTCCAGTGATAACCATGGCCAATTAATAGAGAGATATAGAGATGCTTAATTTGTATCATTTATACAAAGTGCAGAATCTAAATGGGATTTCATGCAATTTTAGTTATTTCTAATTTTTCTTCTAGTTTTGGTCGGCATGTGGAAGGGAGGGTAGCCATCATAAAACTTCATGGAGGATAAGGCTGCTTACTATGACAGCTCTGTCCTCCCTCTGAGAACCAGTTGCTGGGAAGCACAAGCGGGGAGTGAGAGGGGCTGCGGTGCTCAGGTCCTGTTTCCAGGCTTCCACATTGTCATCTGGCTTGTTCCAATGGGGCTCTTCTAATGTTCTTAAGAAGTGCTTTTCAAGGGCAAAAACAAAACCAACAACTCTGCAATAGATCTCAACTGAGTGGACTACATAAGAAAAATAAGCATGTGGTGTCCATTGATTCTAGAATAAAATGTTGTGCATACACAGCCTCTGTCTCTCACTTCTGAGATTTCCTTAGGCAATTCCTCCATAAATCTTCTGGAACGGTGAGGGCTAGAAACTTGGGTGTAACTTGTTTATTAAAGGGAGCCTAACGTTGTTAGGTAAACACTCAGTAGCATCTTTTTAATTTCCCCCTCCTCAGCTTATGTGGAATCACAGCATAAATATAACCTCTAGACATGCAATGAAAGGAGAGACCTGGGATCACAGAGAAAATGCCTCAACCTTGTCGAACATCCAGCCTCCTGAGTTAATTCAGACACAGCATGCAGAGTGACAGTCAAGAGCGATTTAAACAGATCTGGGAAGTCCTGTCGGGCAGACACATATAAGGTGCAAATGACATTAGATATGAGCAACTGAGATAAAAATGGTCTCCAATCAAAGCTAAAGTGCAATGGGGGGTGGGGGACCCTGAACCCAGAATCCCTAATTCATCACCACCATTCCCTCCAAGCAATGCAGCACAGTGAACAAATCAGAGGATTGGAATGCAGGTCTTGTATTGCCTTCCTTAAAGAAAGGTGATCGGTCGATAGGTTTCAATTATCAAGGAGCCAGACTCCTGTCAATAGCTGGAACAATTTTCATTGCAGCAAAACTTCTGCTGGGCAGGCAGAGAGTATAATCCAGGAGGTGGGACCTACAAATGGCTAGGGGGCCAGATACTGAAGTCTCCCTCCCTATGCAAACCAAGTGTGGCATGTAGACAGGACTGCCCATCTGCCCATTCCCTGATGTCGCAGCTGATCAGCTGATCTTAGGGGACTGGGAAGAACCATGCAGGAAGTTATACAAACCACTCGTGGCTCTTTGCAAGCCCTGACAATCAACTTTGCAAGTGATGATCCACGGACTGGCACCACCTGCAAATCCCTTTGACCCAGCTGCATCTTTACATGACATCAGGCGTAGGACAGGTGGGCGTGGCTTGGCCATATTGTCTGCTGGGCAAAATAGGGAGGCCCGGTGGAATTGGGCCCTCCAGCCAAAGGCTTCCCACCACTGGTGTAATCATATGCATCAGGATAGTCAACATGGCAACCTCAGATATTGTTGGACTGCAACTCCAATCAGCCCTAGGCAGCATGGCCAATTGTTAGAGAGGATAGATTTTGTAGGTCCAGGAGCTTTTCATTCACGCCCTTAGGTATTCACTTTGCACCACATCCTTAGAGCAAGCAGGGTATAGGACTGCAACCAATGGCCATCCAATGGGGCTTACCTGAGAGTGATTCAGTGTGATGTGATCAGGATGAGCTACACTAGATAATGCCAGGAAACAAGCTGGCTTTAGCATCTCCATCTGACAGTAGTTAATTACAAAAAAGGCTGAGTTCAACAAAGCTTGTTTTATGGCCTTTAATGATTTCTAACAAACCTTTGATTCTGTCTACAGGTCCAGTCTTTGGGAACCAAAGCATCCTTAGGGGTATCTAACATGGTGGAAAACTCTTCTCTTTGGATGCTTTTATTAAAAGTTCTATGCCTCCCTTGAATATAAACATCTGCAGGAAGAGGAATTCAACGTAGCACTATGGCAATAATGCCACCAGCACAAGCCTTTCAGCTTGCTGGGTAGAACAATCCCTCTCTCCTCCCTCCATGTGATGTTCTGGGGGTTCTCCTGACCCCTGACCCAATTTTGAGGAGTGCAGGGGAACACGGAGAGGGGAGGGGAAAGCCCCATTGAACTAGCACAAGTCTTTGTGCAGGCTTCTGCTAGCAGGACTAATTAACTGAATCCCAGCCTCATAATGCACAAAGAATAAAGAATAAAACTATACCATAACAAAAATGATAATAAAATCAAAGGGGCTGCAGATGGACAAAACAGCATAGTTTAAGGCCTGGGAAAATAAAGAGGTTTGTGCCCAGTGCCAAAAGTTTAATAGAGCATCAAGGTCATATCCAACTAAGTTTTATTCACAGTGGACCCATTGACATGAATGGACCTGAAAGATATCTCACCCCGTATAGACTCAGTCTATCTCTGCATTCTGCAAGTGAGGGCCTCCTACATCTTATCAGGAAGCACATTCCACACAAAGTTGAAGTCTTTAGCGTTGTGGCACCTGCCCTTTGGAATGCCATCCCCTTGAATATTAGAATATTGTCTTTTTGGCACCACAGAAGACCTGCCTCTTCTAACCAGCCCTTTAAGCTGAGATCATTCCCAGTCTGCATGTATCCTGGAATTGTTTTTAAGATGCTTTTAGCACTTGTTGTCTGCCACTCCTTGGGGAGCTCTTTGGGGAGGAAGGAAACTTTAAAATAAAATAGTCACACTTACCAATTTCAATGGGTCTATGCTGAGTAAGGCTGGCAGCGGATGCAACTCTCCACTTTGTGTTTCCCACGTGCCACTTCTCAAGGTGGCGTGCATGGTTATCCCCCTTTTTATCCTCACAACACCCCTATGAGGTAGGATAGGCCCAAGGTCACACCACAAGCTTCATGGCTGAGTGGAGATTTGAGCCCTGGTCTCCCAGGGGCTGGCCTGACAGTCAACTCACCACTCTTCTTGTCAGTGCCTGGGTGTATGGCTCTTCCCAGCCTCTTCCCCTGAGAGTCTGCAGGCAAGGAGCAAGATGCTTTCCAACTGAGCTAAATGGCTTGAGAGTGCAGGGCAGGGGTGAAACTAGACATTCTTTCACTTGGTCGAAGACCCATTTGGGCACTCCCCCCCCCCACATGCACATGCACATTTGTGTACACACACACATAGGCTGGGAGCCCTACTGGTGCCCCTCCAGTGGCTTCACCTGGGGCAAAAACCCCACCTAGTCCCCCTGTAGCTATGGCACTAGTGCAGGGCTCCCTGGGAAAGGACCATGGCCCAGTGGAAGAGCACATGCTTTCCATGCAGAGGATCCTTGCTCCATTCACTTTGTTGTTTGTTGTTGTTTAGTCGTTTAGTTGTGCCCGACTCTTCGTGACCCCATGGACCAGAGCATGCCAGGCACTCCTGTCTTCCACTGCCTCCCACAGTTTGGTCAAACCCATGCTGGTAGCTTCGAGAACACTGTCCAACCATCTCGTCCTCTGTTGTCCCCTTCTCCTTGTGCCCTCCATCTTTCCCAACATCAGGGTCTTTTCCAGGGAGACTTCTCTTCTCATGAGGTGGCCAAAGTCTTGGAGCCTCAGCTTCAGGATCTGTCCTTCCAGTGAGCACTCATGCCTGATTTCCTTCAGAATGGATAGTTTTGATCTTCTTGCAGTCCATGGGACTCTTAAAAGTCTCCTCCAGCACCAGTTACAGATAGGTAGCCGTGTTGGTCTGCCATAGTCAAAACAAAAAAATTCCTTCCAGTAGCACCTTAAAGACCAACTAAGTTAGTTCTTGGTATGAGCTTTCGTGTGCAAGCACACTTCTTCAGATACACTGAAACAGAAGTTGCCAGATCCTTCTATATAGTGAGAAGGTGGGGAGGGGTATTACTCAGAAGGGTGGTGGGAATGGGTGATTGGCAGATAGCTGAGATGAGCCTGTTGACGACTCTTAACGACTGCAATAGGTCTTACAGGAAAAAGCAAGGGGTGAGAAGGTGAGAAATGGCTTTGTCATGTATAATGAGATAAGAATCCAATGTCTTTGTTCAGGCCAGGTCTCTCCATGGTTTTAAGTTTGGTAATGAGTTGTAATTCAGCAGCTTCTCTTTCCAGTCTATTTCTGAAATTCCTTTGTAGTAAAACAGCTACATAATTCAAATTCTACATAATTCCTCCAGCACTATAATTCAAAAGCATCCATTCTTCAGTGATCACTTCCATACATCACTACTGGGAAAACCATAGCGTTAACGATATGGACCTTTGTTGGCAAGGTGATGTCTCTGCTTTTTAAGATGCTGTCTAGGTTTGTCATTGCTTTTCTCCCAAGAAGCAGGTGTCAGGAGTGCGTGCAGGAGCCGGGCCCTGTGACCAGTAGGGCTTCACAGGACTGCGGCCTTCCTAAGTTTGTTCTGGAGAGGCAAGGCGCGGCCGCACAGGTGAGGCCAATTGGTAACTCACTGTGCCTGGTGGCTAGAGCTGGGAAGGGATATAAGGTCAGCATTTCCCTTTGGCTCTTTGCCACAGCAACACATTTCCTGCCTTGCTGTGTTTGGCTTCTTGCTTCCTGATCCTCGGACCAATGACTTCATGACTCCTTGCTTCTCGACCCTCGAACCCTTGACTTCATGACTCCCTGCTTCCTGACCCTTGGACCCCTGGCTTCTGGACTCTCGTTCCTGCTCCCACCCCACCATCCTGCCCCCGGTCCTGACATCCTCAGCCTGGACTTTGATCACCAGACTGTGACAGCAGGCGTCTTTTAATTTTGTGACTGCTGTCACCGTCTGCAGTGATCATGCAGCCCAAGAAAGTAAAATCTCCCACTGCCTCCATTTCTTCCCCTTCTATTTGCCAGGAGGTGATGTGAACAGTAGCCATGATCTTAGGTTTTTAAAACTGTTTTTCACTAGAACCTTCAATGAAAAGGGTCAGACAATAGGTGGTGGGGCAAGACCTAGGCCGGAGACATGCCAGTTGCTGGATTTATTCTGTTGTTACTCTGGGGAGGTTACTAAAATATCTTGTGCCTGACTCTTTTGTGGCCACACTGATGAGCAGGTGAACTGAGCTTGGTACAGTAAGACTGAAGTGAGAGACAGAGGTGGCAGCAGGTGGGTGAGCAAAAGGAATGGAACAATGATTTAATGACCAAAGTGGCGAGATCTAGGATCTGCTGATCCCGTCATACTCCTAACTGAACAGTCACCACAAATCTTGGCTTCTCAAACTGTGCTGAGGCAGCAAAATGTGGATTCCTTTTCAAATCCAGAAAAACAAATAGTGCCATTCATCATTTTTTCTTTTTTAAAAAGCACACCACACCCCTCAATTTATCATGAAATAGCTATCAACACAGCCAGCACACATCACTGGAAACAACTGATTTGTCTAGCTTGGATTTTTATCAGCAAATGCAGGTATTTCACATGAAATAACCACCTGATGAATTAGCTCGGCTGCTGCAGAGCCTAAGAAAAGCCATAAAACAGAGCCATGGACCTGATCCAGCCAAAGTTAAGTACATCTAACTTCCTATCCCATGTACGTTTACCAAGAAGTAAGTCTTGCCAAGTTCAGTGGGGCTCAGTCCCAACTAAGCGAGCAGAGCACTCTGCCACAGAAATAAATACGACTTAAAAGTGCAACCTTTGGGTTGGATCATGAACCAGGACAAAATGGAATCATATAATGGGGTAGTTTTAACTGTGTTAGCACATGGAGTCAAAACATGGGCTTACTAAGCAAGCCAATGGAAAGTATCTTGGCCTCCTTGATTCTTAAGTGTTTTGCTTCAGATATAGAAGGGGAATTTAGCAGTAGCAGCAATTGGAAGTGTGCCAAAAGGATTTCTCTGGCTGCTCTATCGTGTCTGCAACCCTTTTGCTGCTTGAATGAATTGAACTTGCATCCCCATAATTGATAGCTGTATTGTGTTCATGCAGCTCAATGCTGCACAAGTTTCTTGGGTGGTAAACCTTGCTGTGCTCCTTGGAATTTACTCCCAAGTATGTGAGCATAAGATGGCTGCCTTAGCATAAGACACAGCTTAAATTGACCAGGGCATGTCTAGTTGAGTGTTGGAGACCAACACAGGTTAACCAAAGGGATTAAATGAATGGTTGCAATTACTTCACATTTTAAAATGTCTCAGTTAAATCTGAGAAGCAGCTCAGAATCTAAGAGCACTTGCCTTGCACACAGAAGACCCCATATTCAGTTGTGGCTCTATCAGTCTATTTGACACATACACACCCTTCTGCAGAATTTGAAATGCCATAGATCACATATTCTGGACAAATGCCCATCTTAACTAATAAGTGGGCTGGGCTTGAACCTGATGTTTGATCCTTGGGCAAGATGGACAATAGCAATAGATGGAAGCACCAATCAGGGAACTCAACCTGAGTTGACTTACATAGCTGCACTGCTCAGCCACTTCTGTCCTCCTGCAAAGAGGTTCTCATGAAGGTGCTCTTATCTAGCCCTCAAAGGAAAGCTTCCCAAGTCTAGACCATTGAGCCATAAAATGAAAGCAATAATCAAAGTACTGTATTATAAAATACATAAGACAATATTGTAGATAAAAATTAAATTTTATTTTTTTTTACCTGCACTGATGATAGTCATTGTTTGGATGGGGAGGCTTTTATCCATTTCCGCAGTCACACAATCAATCAATCAATCAATCAACCAATCAATCAATCAATCAGTAAATCAGTAGCTTAACTGGGTTCCACACAGTCACAAAAACAAATTAACCGAAAAAGCCTCAAAATAAAAAATGCAAAATAAATAGCCAAAACAAAAGCGCCAAACTTAATCCATTCCACAAGTCTGTTTGACTTCTGAAATGTTCGAAAACCAAGGCGCAGCTTCTGATTGGTGCAGGTGCCCCGGAAACAATAGCCAACTGCCACATCAGACATTCATCTTATGCAAAATGTTCAAAAACTGGAACACTTACTTCTGGGTTTTTGGCATTTGGTAACCAAGGCGTTTGAGAACCAAGGTAACACTGTACCCCGAAACTCCATTTACCCTTCCTCCAGCCAGGTATGAATAATTGCCCCAAACGCAATGTATTCTGCTCAATCAATTATTTTGCCAGCCATGTCTAGGCTGCCAACAAAAAGAAAGGCACAGGTAATATCACAATTTGTGCTCCTACAGGACTGGTGGTGAGCCTATGGCCCTCCAGGTGCTGTGGGACTCCAACATCCCTGGCCGCTGGCCATGCTGGTTCTGGGACTGATGGGAGTTGGCATCCAAAGTTGCCACTTATATGTTGCCCAGAGTATCAAGTTTTCCACAGTCCTTCAGTTATATGCAGTAACACCTGCAATGTTTACCCATACTAACCTGAATCCTATTGGTGTTTGCAATGTGATGGTTGTAGTCATCTAAGTTTTACTCAAAGTAGACCCACTGAAATTAAGGCCCCAAATTAACATTAATTTCAATCAGACTATTATGAGTAGAACTTACACGGAATACCTCCCACAGTGTTACATCCCACATGGAACATAATGCAACCTGCCAGTTACATGGGTAGAAGTGGGAGATTTTGCCAGGAGCAGTACAGAAGCAACCCTGGGAGGCAGGTTTCAGCCCTGGCACCTCTCTGGATGGTAAGGAGAGAAGGCACTAGCTCACTTGGTTCCGCCCTCTGTCCCTCCTTCCAGCAACCTACAGGGGGGGGGCAGCCCTCAATATTTTATTCAGATTGGTACCATTGGTAAGGAGCAATGAAGGACCCTTTTCTCTCGTTGGCACAGTCCAAGGTAGCTCTAGAAAATCTATCTGTCTCTTAAGATTCACAAACATTCTGCAAATTACTAAAGCAAAATCACTTGCATTTATAGGAATGCTCTTCCATTACGAAATGCAATCATGTTATATTATGTACTTGTACATTTCGTTGCCGTGACTTGTAACCCACCCTGAGACCTTATGATAAAAGTGTAGAAACTGTATAAACAAACAAATCATTGCAATGTGTGATGATACTCCCACCCCACATTTAATGCACAATCTGCTGTAGATTCAGCTGTCAGTTTTTACAGTTGTGTGATGGTATTTCTTTGTTATCCTATGGAATATGACAAAAAAACAAACAGAAACAAAACCCTTAAACATTTGGAGTTCTGCAGGACAGTACCATTAGTTATTGTGCAGTGTTTCTGATCTGGTGTCCAGGGAGCTATCAGATGAACTTTATTACGGTCACAGACCAGGATAAAAAACAAACATATAAATAAAATAGCAGTTAGGATTTTTTTAACTGATAAATGTTGGAGCAAATAAGGACAAAGAAATAAGCATAGGATAAAACATCTGAATAAAATACAAGCTTAAACACTGATAATGGATGGACAAAAACCTGATAATTAAAACAGATAAAAACTTAAAACAAATAAAAACATGCAGTTAAAACAACTGTAAGAGCGTAAGAACTAAAAGATTCACAGTTAAAACAACTATAAGAGGCTGCAGAGTAGAAGCCTCTGAAATAGAGGACACTCGCTGCATTAAAAACTGATGTTCAAATATGGTTAAAACAGACAATTAAAACAATGTATAACAATAAATTTAGATACAATGTACAACAATAAACTATCCCAGGGAGTTGACTCAGAGTCACCCATGGAACCGAGTTTGGGGATTTTCATGCCGGACTATTTTGAGTTGGGTGATGGCCTGCGTCTACAGATTTGCACACAGAATCTGGCGACCATCCAGGTCGTACTCAGAAATAAATGGGGCTATTTTATCCAACCCACAGCTTTATGGGCTTTTCAAGGGAGGTGGTTCAAAGTTGATTTAAGTAGCTTTAAAAGGGAGGGGAGGTTTAAAAGTCCACCTGACAGCTCCCAGAGTCCTTTACTGATAAATGCTGGCAGATATTTTCAAAGGTTGAGCCTTTTTATCAGGGTAATTTGATCATTAGATGGAACTGGATATTTGCCTGTTGAATGGTAGAGGGAAACTAGAGTATCTTGAATGAAAGTAGGATCCATTAACAGTTGTATGCTGCCATCCTGTGGATACAACTGGAACCTCGCCTGTTTTGATATATCATTACTTGGCACTTGGGGTGGATTCGACCTCAGCCCTCCAGGTGTTTTGAGACTACAATTCCCATCATCCCTCACCACTGGTCCTGCTAGCTACGGATCATGGGAGTTGTAGGCCAAAAACATCTGGAGGGTCGAGGTTGAGGAAGCCTGCTTTAGGACAATGAATACAATAAAGGCTTCATAGTTACAGAGCACATGTAGAGGTTGGGCACAGGCTTATTCCTTAGAGCAGGAACCCTGTAACTCTGGTCCTTATTAGTGCTGACTTCATTGCAGCACCTGATGGCTCACAAAGCAAATCTGGGCAGGAAAATAATGGGTCGGAGACTGCAATATGCTACAGTAAAATAATAAATAATAGAATGGAAATTAATGTATTTGATTGACAGATCACATTCCTTTTTCACAACTGATCAACTGCATTGCATCATTATTTTATTTAATATATTGCACAGCCCATGCTTCTCCAAAGGACTCTCAGTGTCGTCTATGTTTTGCCTGCTATCCATTTTAGCCTCACAACTATGGTCGATTAGGCTGAGATAAGCACTACACCAGATGGGCTCCACATATTCTCCCCCCTTGAGCCGTCTGATATTGTTTCCCACTGGCATGTCCTAGAGGCACAAAACATATACCCTGCATTAGAATCATAGAATCATAGAGTTGGAAGAGACCACAAGGGCCATCGAGTCCAACCCCCTGCCAAGCAGGAAACACCATCAGAGCATTCCTGACATATGGTTGTCAAGCCTCTGCTTAAAGACCTCCAAAGTAGGAGACTCCACCACACTCCTTGGCAGCAAATTCCACTGTCAAACAGCTCTTACTGTCAGGAAGTTCTTCCTAATGTTTAGGTGGAATCTTCTTTCTTGTAGTTTGGATCCATTGCTCCGTGTCCACTTCTCTGGAGCAGCAGAAAACAACCTTTCTCCCTCCTCTATGTGACATCCTTTTATATATTTGAACATGGCTATCATATCACCCCTTAACCTCCTCTTCTCCAGGCTAAACATGCCCAGCTCCCTTAGCCGTTCCTCATAAGGCATCGTTTCCAGGCCTTTGACCATTTTGGTTGCCCTCCTCTGGACATGTTCCAGTTTGTCAGTGTCCTTCTTGAACTGTGGTGCCCAGAACTGGACACAGTACTCCAGGTGAGGTCTGACCAGAGCAGAATACAGTGGCACTATTACTTCCCTTGATCTAGATGCTATACTCCTATTGATGCAGCCCAGAATTACATTGGCTTTTTTAGCCGCCGCGTCACACTGTTGGCTCATGTCAAGTTTGTAGTCAACCAAGACTCCTAGATCCTTTTCACATGTACTGCTCTCAAGCCAAGTGTTGTTCATGCACCCTGCACCAGCCCCTCTGTGAATCCTTCTGATGTGGTTCTGTATTTAGACGTTCTTGCTCTGATCTGATTTCCCCGTGGGTTGTGCTGTCCCGTTGCTTCCCCTTTCTTTCCTGTCAATCATCATTTGTTTTGGTTTGTTCCTCTTCCTGTCTTTCAGCATATCCTGACATCCCTTGAGGCTGTTTATTTCTGTAATGTCTCACTGAGGCTGTGCATGAAGAATGATGGCAGCTCCATCCGCTACTGAGATCCTGCACTGTCACTTCTTTGCAGGGATTGTCAGTAAAACTCTTTCCTTTAATAATTATATTATATAACGCAGTACTTTTTACTCAGTAAAGATTTTCTTTCCGTCTTTCTATATTGATTTATTGGTTTGTTTGTTTCTTGTCTGTATAGGATATTCTGTTTTTTAATGTTTGATGCTTTGTTGTGTTTTTATATATGCTGTGAGCCACCCAGAGCGGCTGGGGAAACCCAGCCAGATGGGTGGGATATAATAATAATAATAATAATAATAATAATAATAATAATAATAATAGTAAATAATAATAGTAGTAGTAGTAGTAGTAGTAGTAGTAGTAGTAAATAATAATAATAATAATAATAATAATAATAATAATAATAATAATAATAATAGTAATAGTAAATAATAATAATAATAATAATAATAATAATAATAATAATAATAATAATAATATTGTCCTCTTTTCTCAGGAACATTTGGCCCTTTCTCATGTTCTCATAAGAACAGCGTATTATCAAAGATGAAGGTGCAGCTCTTGCAAACTACAGTCCAAGAGTAGCACTTGAATGGTCAACCCCTCACTCAAGTGCAGAGATCCGCAAGAAGAGCATGAAACTGACAAGCTGTTCTTCTCATCCAGAGATAAAATCAGTGCTTTTTTCTGGGAGGACACAGGGGTACGCATACCTCTAAACATTTTGTGAATCTAAGTTTGGCCTCATTGAGGGGCAGTATTTCAATATAAGTAGGAAAATGAGAGTACCATTTTTTTAAGAAAAAAAAGCACTGGATAAAATTAACCACTAAGTTTCAATATTGCATCTATGGCAAAAGAGCTCCTCTAGATTCCCTGAAGGTAAATGGAAAGTCAGTTTTATACTCCTGAAAACAGGGAGTAGACAATGCACAGCATCTTGCTGAACCTGCAAGAATTGTTTGAAAAGAAGGCAAAGGCAAGAGAGGTAAAACTGGCAAGTCTTTCCCTTTACCTCACCAGGGAGTTGAATCCACTGTGGAATTTACAGTCAATCGTACCTCTAAAAGAGATGAGGAGCCTTTGAGCACAGTTGGAGCTTATGCACATTATCCCAAAGATGACATAGAACAAGATGGTGAAATTGGAAAAGAGATTCCACTCACCTCTGTGGCCCACTGGAAGCCACTTCAGTATAGAGGCACAATTGAGAACCTCTTCTCATTTTAACCACTCCTTGGCGGAGTGGCTTCATTGTGGCTGTAGATGTGAGAGGTAGGTCTTTTCAATTTAATCGTCTGCCCTTCAGAGCCTTTTCACATAATTCTCAAGAGTTTAAGCAAAATGTAGCACATTATCTAGTCTGCAGTCACAATGAAGACAAACCAGCAGGAACCCAATCGACTCTTGCAGGGAGAATCTGCAAGTTTAGCCCATAGAAAAAGAGGAGAGATCCTCCTGTAGACCAGGAACTGGTTAAGTAGCAGAAATAATAATGTTTTGCTGCTTCCAGCAAAATATTTTTTTAAAAAATGTCAAACATCAAAAACTTCCCTATACAGAGCTGTCTTCAGATGTCTTCTAAAAGTTGTGTAGTTCTTTATCTCCTTGACATCTGATGGGAGGGTGTTCCACAGGGAGGGTGCCACAACTGAGAAGGCCCTCTGCCTGGTTCTCTGTAACTTCACTTGTCACAGTGAGGAACCAACAGAAGACCCTCGGAGCTGGACCTCAGTGTCCGGATTGAACAGAGGGGGTGGAGACACTTCTTCAGGTATGCTGAAGCAGAGAGTGGGAATAAATGGACTGTTCTCCAAATGAAGAGAGGTAGACAGTGGAGTCCCCCCACCCCGAAGATCAGAATCAGGACTTGTGCTTTTTAACTTGCTCTAGAGCACGGGTAGGCAAACTAAGGCCCGGGGGTCAAATCCGGTCCAATCGCCTTCACACTCCGGCCTGCAGATGGTCCAGGAATCAGGGTGTTTCTACATGAGTAGAATGTGTGCTTTTATTTAAAATGCATCTCTGGATTATTTGTGGGGCATGGGGATTCATTCATATTCCCCCCCCCCCAAATATAGTCCAGTCCCCCACAAGGTCAGAGGGACAGTGGACCGGCCCCCTGCTGAAAATGTTTGCTGGCCCCTGCTCTAGAGTTAGTACTGAGCAGTGAGGTGGTCAAGTTTGCAGATGATACTAAATTGCTCAAGGTTGTTAAAACAAAAAAAAAGATTTTGAAGAGCTCCAAAAGGACCTTTCCAAATGGAGTAAACATGTGCTAAATGGGCAAATGCAATCTGATGTAGACAAGTGTAAAGCTATCCATGTCAGGGCGAAGCATCTGAAGTCCACATATCTGCTTCTGGGGTCTGAACTGGTGGTGATTGACCAGGAACGAGATCTTGGTGTCACAGTGGATACCTCAGTGAAGATGTTGAGCCAGTGGGTGGCAGCTGTGAAAAAGTCAAACTCCAGGCTAGAAATCAATAGGAAATGAATTGAAAATAAAACTGCCAATATCACGAATGTCATTATATAAATCTGTGTTGCGACTGCATTTGGAAAACTATGTACAATTATGTCTGCCGGATATCCTAGGGTTGGAAGAGGTCCAGAAAAGGGCAACTGAAATGATCAAGGGGGCGGAGCAATTCCCCTGTGAGAAAAAAGTTGCAACATCAGGGATTCTTTCGTTTAGGGAAAAATTGAGTAAGAGGTGACATTATAGAAACTTACAGAATTATGCATGGCATGGAGAAAATGGAGAGAGGAAAGTTTTTCTCACTGTCTTATAGCTCTAGAAATTGTGGGCCTTCAAGGAAACAGAAGTTGGAAGTTTCAGGACAGACACAAGAAAGTCCTTCATCGAGCAGCGCTTAGTTAAACTATGGAACTCCCTCCCACAGGAAGCAGCGATGACCACCAGCTTCAGGCTCCTGCAACTGAGTTTCTGGCTGTGTGCATGCCGTATGTTTAAAGCACATCGAAAACACGTGACCTCCCCCAAAGAATTCTGGGAACTGTGGTCTGTAAGGGTGCTGAGAATTGTGGCTCTGTGGGGAGCAAATTAGAGCTCCCAGGATTCTTCAGTGGAAAGATGTGGTGTGCACACAGCCACCCCTTCAAATACTGGGATGTTTCCCCCCTCTTTCTTTCCTAGGCATCCAGCAGTAAGGTTCCAGCACATGCTAACCACAGACAGGTGGCAGCATGATGCTGCATTTTGCAGAAATATTATTCCAAGTTATGCCCTGCTTCCCTCCGGCATGTTACAGACATAACTCCTCAGAAAGGTAGCAGTCTTCATGCACCTTCAGACCTTGCCCTGGAACCTCCAGCAGTGAAGCCTCCATGTTCAGAAGCCATTTATCTCTGATTACCAAATGTTCAGGACAAACAACTGGGCAGGGCTGTTGTGGACTTTGCACCTTTCATGCTAGCTTTCCAGAGGCATCAGACTGGCTGCCGTGGGGAAAGAGGAAGCTGGGCTTTCTTACTTTTTTGGACTGATGCAGGACTCGAGGCCTGTTAATATGCTTTCATCCACATCGTAAAGGCCATCTACACAAAACTAGAACTGAATCATTTTGTTAGGAGGGAAGAGGAATGGCAAGCAAACGAGTGTCCCTTTAAACTGCTTGCAAGAATGTGAATGTTATATTCTTCTAATTGGAGGCTGATTTCTGCCCCTGCAGTATTCTTGAGTGCGGGGGGCTTTGGGATTAGATCGTAGGAGGAAGGGAGAAGGAAAAGACAGATCAGCCAGTTAAATTCCACAAGTGTTGTGTTGTTGTTTTTTTGAACATCCTTCAAATTCAAGCTTGACAAGTGACATTGAAATGTTTCAAATGTCGAAAACTCACCACCTAAAAACTTTGCCCAGTTTTAAAATTCTGCAGCATTTCATTTTGGCTGTAGTCTAAATTCCTGTTGCAAGGCAGAACCATTCATTTGCAACTGAAAGCCCAGCAATCCTACAGGCAGAGGGCTGGAGTGCCACTCCTCTCTGGCAGATGTCTTATACAGGGGTTCTTGGGATCAGAGCAAAAAGCTTACTGTAGACATCAGCTCACAAGGACTTGGGAAGCTGCCTCATAGCAAGCCAGACCATTGCCCATCGAGTTCAGTACTGTCTACACTGACAGGCAGTGACTCTCCAGTGTAACCTTTCGCATGAAGGCAGATACTCTGCCAGAGAGCTGTGGCCTTTCTCAGCTCAGGCAACGTGAACTGTGCAAAAAGCAAATTTGGAGCAGAATTCTTTAATTTGTAATAGATCATGCAGCATGCAGCATGCTATGATGCTACTCTATTAAAATAATTTTATAAGGTGTGTGACTTTGTTTCTCAGTTTGATCCTTTTACATGGTTTTGTATGTATTGTTTTGACCAAACTGCGGGAGGCAGTGGAAGACAGGAGTGCCTGGCGTGCTTTGGTCCAGGGGGTCACGAAGAGACGGACATGACTAAACGACTAAACAACAACAAAGTATGTATTGTAGTATTTTATGCGTTGTGACATTGTTATTTTTATTGATTATGGTTTAGTAATTTATTGCAATTAAGAGTGAATTTCTGTTTAATTGTTATTTGCTGCTATTTAATTTTATTGTGTACTATTATGTTCTAGTGGATTATTCAACATTATTTGATAAAAGTTGTCTATGTTAAAGTTATGTTTTTATTATGACTTTTTATATTGGATCAGGTTGTTATAAGGTGTGTGAACTTTGTTGTATATTTTGTTGTTTTTTCAGCTTGTAAACTCTGCATAGTCATATAGAAAGGGTGGTATGCAAATTAGAAATGAAATAGAAATGAAACAGATAACTTATTTTATGTGTTTTGGAAAACTGAGCCATGCACTCAAACTAACAGACAGTAAGCTCAGGAGAGACAAAGGAGCATATTGAACGCAAAAAACACTTTAAGGATATTAACACACTCAATCAACATCTCATTTTACATTTGAAATAAATATGGCTGTAACAGATGTCAAACTGAGCCTAAAGGGGGAGTGTGCTTTGGGAATGTATCCAGGAGAACGTATTGACCCATTGAAAGCAATCAAATGTTTGGGCACACTCAATGACTAGTCCAGAAAGCAAATGCTGTCCTCAGTGATGTTTTCAAACAGCCATAGCTACGGGGAGGACGGGGGACAACCAGCTGTGTTTTTTTGCCCTGGGTGAGGGGTGCCTCTGTGTGCGTATGTATGCAAATATGTCCGTGAGGGTGCCAAGCTGGGTGTTTGACTGGGGTGAAATAAAACCTAATTTATAATGAATCCCAGATTAGTTTGTATCTCTTGGAGAAGGAGAAAGCTTGGGCAAGATATTGTCCATGACAGCATAAGACAGGTGATGAAAAAGGTACAATTAAGGGTTTTGGGTTTTGGTTTTGTTGCTGCTGTTGTTTAGTTGTGTCCGACTCTTCATGTCCCCCTGGACCAGAGCACGCCAGGAACTCCTGTCTTCCACTGCCTCCTGCGGTTTGGTCAAACTCATGCTGGTAGCTTCGAGAACACTGTCTAACCATCTTGTCCTCTGTCGTCCCCTTCTCCTTGTACCCTCCATCTTTCCCAACATCCGGGTCTTTTCCAGGGAGTCTTCTCTTCTCAGGAGGTGGCCAAAGTATTGGATCCTCAGCTTCAGGATCTGTCCTTCCAGTGAGCACTCAGGGCTGATTTCCTTCAGAATGGATAGGTTTGATCTATTTTCACTCCAGGAAGAAGAAATACTCTATGCAGGTCTGATAGACCCTATAGCCCACTATTTCACCAATGTTTTGAACTCAGGGTCCCCTTCCAAAGCTGCCCTACCTATTGAGCCCAACAGTTAAGAAAGTAGCAGAGAATCATTGCTCTGATTGAAATTAGAGTCAGAGAAGAATCTGCGGAGTCTCTGAGGTGAGTATCCCAAGCTCCTGAGACTCATCTCTCAGAGCTCAGATATGTGAGACTTCAAGAACATCAGTACATTACATGTGCAAAACGTGTAAGAGCGCTCAGTTTAGGGTTCTATATTTTTCTTTCACAAAAGCAGCCATGGCACAAAGAATGTTGCAGAAATGCAGTGGAGATTAGGGGTGCTTAACCCTTCAGCAGCTTGCCTTGTCCAAATCATCCTCCCAAAGCAGCCCCTGGAGATTCATGTTGAAGAAAGTGGTTGAGGATCATTTTGGATAAAAAAAATTGAAGGTGAAAAAGGGTCAAGCACTTCCTCCCCCTGCTGCTTCTCCACTCTAAATTCTCTGCTTCTGAATCTGTTTTTGTTTTGTTTTGTTTTTTAAGCATCAGGGCTCCTACATGAGTTTACCCTTTTTCCAACTTGAAAAGTTCATAGAGCTAAAGGAGGAAGTTGGAAAAGTGGTGCTCTTTCCCACTTCCTGTTTCAGCTCTATGTGCATTTCAAACCTCAGATTAGCACCCAAACAGCTGAATAGAAAGCAGAATGACCAAGAGGGTAGATGGGAAGAGGATCAGGGGAGAAAGTGAAGTGATTCCTTGTTCAGGAGCACTAAAATGTGGTGTGTATAAGGGAGTGGTTACATCAGCAATGAAGCAGCTCAGTCAAGGAGCTTATATGAGAGCTGGAAGCCACACACCTTCCTGGCTTCTTCCTGGCACTTCCACATGCTTCCCCCTCCTCCCAAGTAGCCTTATGTGCAGCTACTAGAGCACCTCAGCAGCAGCCCTGAAGCTTCTGCCTGGCTTGCCATGTCTTCTGCTTCTTGGTGATGGGTCAGTGTTGTTTTTGTTACCCCATGTAAAAACCATGAGGATCCGTATCTTGAATCAATGTTTCTGGTTTTTTTTCCAAGTGAATTTTTATTGTTTTCCTTACATATTCTTTTCCAACAAATTGTAATAGCACCATACATTCCCTTTGACTCTGCCGAGTCATGACCCCCCTCCTTCCCCACAACTGGTATATTTATTCTCTTTCCATCACACACATCATTCTCATATTAGTACTATTATACATTGGAGGTATTATGTCAATCCTGCTAGTGTCTTGACCTCTTTACAATTCTTCTTTATATATTCAATAAATTTACTCCAGTTATTTTGGTATCTTTGATCACCCTGGTCCCGGATCCTCCCTGACAGTTTGGCAAGTTCTGCATATTCTGTCAACTTCGCCTGCCACTCCTGTATAGTTGGTATATCTTGTACTTTCCATCTTTGGGCCAGAAGGGTCCTCGCGGCAGCTGTAGCATACATGAACAAATTTTGATCTTCTATTTTAATTTCTGTTCCTATTAAGCCTAATAGACATGCTTCCGGTCTTTTGGGGAAAGTATATCTAAATATTTTTTTGAGTTCATTATAAATTGATTCCCAATTTTTTTTTTACCTTATCACAGGTCCACCACATATGGAAATAGTCCCCATCTGCCTTTTTGCATTTCCAACACTTTCTTTCTTTTTTCCTATACATTTTAGCTAATTTTACTGGCGTATCTTGAATCAATGTTTCTGAGCTGCTGGCAAGCACCATATCTGGTGTGTGGGTGCGGGTGTGAACTATGGAAGGAATGTACACCTTAATTTGTTGTTGGCTTTTTGGAGTCTCCATGCAAAATCATGCAAATTCAAGAGGGTCAATGTTCATTGTACTGAATCAGACTTTTACTCAACCCCCTGGCAGTGGCCAGGGTGGTAGTGCCCCCTGACAGTCTCTCAAAATTCCAAAGGTGCCCAAGGGCCCCTAATGTTTGCCAATCTCTGAATGTTGCTTAAGATTTGATGTCATCTTACCATGTTCATTTATCACTAAGGATGCTAAGGATGTCATAGCTGAAATGGCTCCATTTAATGGACAGGCTTTAGCAAAATAGGCTAAATTGGTTTTTTTAAAGTACCTTACAAAAATGTAATCCTATGCATTTCCCAGAGAGGAAACATTTTCATTAACACTGTCATGCAAAAGAAATCCAGTCATCCAGTCTGTAGCCCTGAATGACTGGCTTCCTGTACCAAACACTGTTTGCCAGGAGAGCGTTCATGTCCCTAAGGATGCTCATCTGTCTTGTGTGTCTACATGAGCAGAAAATAATGCCCATGAGTGCACCTGTTGCAATGCCAGGTGAATGGTGGATGTCTGCTACAATAACTGTTTCCATGAAAGCTAAGGTGAAAATGTTTTGCAAATTAATACTGAGGGGCCTGGACATTTTGCAGGTACACCCCCCAAATTTCCAGTTCTCTCTTCATAACAATGAGAGTAGGTTCTGTTACTGAACTGAATAGCAGCAGGCAGGTAGAATGAAATGTTGAACCAGGATCTAGGATGCATAACAAGATACTAGTCCTGTTGAGGTGTTCACCTCCATGTGTTCTCAGAACACGAGGGGAAAGTAGCTTCCCTCCAGACTTTCCTGTGTTGAGGGGGCAGGGGAGATCTGCAGCGGGAATCTTCATGTGGCCAAACGCTGATCCTACAGGGTCTTGATCACACCTGGCATTCTAAGCACATTCAGCCCTCAGAAATTCTGCTCAATGTGCAAAGGGTCAAGACTGCAGTCAGCAGGGAGGGGGGCATGGGCGTGAGGGCCAGCTTCTCCCTCCATGCCTTTTGGGGATGCGTGGAGGTGAATACCTGAACAGGGCTAATGTTTCACACACACCCACACCCAAATCATATTTTCATGCATGCAGAGAGAGATCAAAATCACTCCTCTCTAGTAGCATGCTATGATGTTACAAGACAGCCACTAGAAACCCAAACTCTCCATTCTCATTCCACACAACCCCTGGAGAGAAACTGGCTGAGTTGCTAATCTCAGCCTGAGCCTCTGGTCTCCTCTTTTTTTTTATTGGCCAGCCCTTTAACATAATTACAGGGAATCTGCATGTAAATTGCTCATTAATTCAGGCACGTTTTGGCAGCATTTAGAATCAGAGAAACCTATTTGGAAACAACTCTCTGCAATAGCGGGATAAAGAAGAAGGGTTCTCCAAAGGGTGGCTGGAGCAGCAGTCTAACTGGGACTCACACAGCCAGGTCTCCTGGGAGGGGGGGCTAGTATACAATTTCCC
This sequence comes from Podarcis liolepis, assembly GCF_965112155.1. Lineage (NCBI taxonomy): Eukaryota > Metazoa > Chordata > Lepidosauria > Squamata > Lacertidae > Podarcis > Podarcis liolepis. The sequence goes on from NC_139555.1 coordinate 1,382,633, forward strand.
TGCCCCCAGCTGGGTATGAGGTGGACGGGTGGAGGGCCCATTCCATTAAAAAGGAACAAGGCAGGCGCTTGCCAGCAAGAGAGAGGAGAAAGAGATATATCAAGCAGAGCATGAAGAGAATATGGCATTGGACACGGATTCCAAATGCAGCTATGTTTTTTAAAAATAACAAAAACAAAAAAAGAGCTCCTAGCCCCTGGGATTTGGAAGATGCATTGTTTGCAAAGCCTCATTAAATCTCACCAAGAAGAAGTTTGAGCCAAGAGGTCAAGGAACAGAGCTTCTCACCCTTCTCTATGCCTAGGAAAATAAATTATACAAAGCAGTTGAAAATGCAGAATAAACTATGTAACGCTAAGTCCAGTTAGGCAATGTGGGGAACAGGAGCCGGTCAGCTGACACTCAAAATGAGAATTCAAGGAATGCTGCAGGCACTCTCACCCAGCTCTATTCAAAGCAGGTGCGGCTCATGCATACGCCCAATGTGTTCACCATATTTTTGAGGGATGTAGTACACAGGCTGAGTTTTAAATTCGGCCACATGTACACAGCGGTGACCTATAAGGGGGGACATTGCCTCTGCACAGCCTTCCCAGTGGCAACAATGCTTGTTGGGACTGCAGCGAGGTGGGGCAGTGGTGGCAAAAGGTTGGTGGTGGCAGCAGGCACAGGCAGACCCACATCCGGCATGGCTGTCACACCGGTGCTTTGCCCTACCCTTGCCCCACTACCCTGCCCTGCCCCAGCCCAGTTCTAGTGAGTAGCAACACTATTGCAGCTGGGAAGGCAGTGCAGGGGTAGCATCCCAACTCGCATGCATGTACGTACATCATTCACACAAACATCAGCGCATGTACAGGAGAACATATAGACAGCCCTACTCTGTTGAACTGAAATGGGTGCTGCAAAATCAGGTCCCTCTAGGCTCCAGAAGATCCCTGATGACATAATCAGAGTTTACCAGGGCCTAGAGGAGGGAAGGGGAGGAAGTGGTCTCCCAAGGTGATGTTGGAACTCCAACTTCCATCAGTCCCAGGAAGCATGGCTGATGGTCAGATATAATGAGAGTTGTAGTCCAACTCTGAAGGGTGCCAGCTCCCCACCCCTGGCCTAGATGCCTCCAAGAAAGTCCAGATCATTTCAACCCCAAACTGAGGGCACTGCAGCTGATTCCACAAGCAATTGATTCCACAAATCTACCACCCAAGCCCAGTATTTCCAGAGTTCAGGACCATGGCACATCAGCTACAGATCTGCAGTGAAATCACAGATGGGTATCCAGATCCCTCCTTGCAACAAAACAAAGCCACAGGTGAGATTTCCCCATTGATTCCAGTTCAACCCCCCCTCCCCCCAAGCAACAGAGCTGGTCAAATGAAAGGGAACATTCAATGTACCCCCAAATGCTTTCTTGCCTTTAGGCAGGTTGAGTTCCAGAAAACAATCAAATCCTCATGGAAAATTCTAGCCCACCCATATAACTTTTCCTCCCCAGGAAAGGGAACATACAGCTACTAATTGCATAGTGCAATGTGGAGAGGGTGGAGCGAATGTGACACAGTGTGCTTTAATTTTCAGTGGTGAATCTTAAAACAATAGGCTGTTAAAAATGGAAGCTATAAAAAGGGGCATTACAATAATTGAATACCTCAGTTCTAAAGCAGTGAAGCTTTTTTCCTTTCCTTTTCCTGAAATGCTAAGCTGCAAAATGAGGGTAAAGATTCCATTCCATCAAACATCTGTCTGTGTAAAATGTAAACATCTGTCCATATGAGCTCTGGCCAAAAGAAGGCGCATCAGCCTTCACCAACCAGATGCTCATCAGATTTTTTGGACTACAACACCCATCAGTGCCTGCCAGCCCCAGCTGGCTGAGGCTGATGGGCAATGTAGTCCAGAATTCCTATAAGACAACAAAATGCCCCTGTTTTCATGCAGAATGTTGGAGGGTATGGGCATCAGGTTGGAAATGGCTGCCCTACATGAAACTGTGAGGCTCCAGAGCTAACTTTCTTCCACATGTACTTGCTAAGCCCTGTGGGCAAATTGTTCAAGCTAATATAAAACCCAACAGCACAAGTTTGCAGGGCAGCAGCTGAAGGAGGAGCAAAAGAGTTTTCTTGTGTGTGTGTGTTTCTTGTGGCTGATTAGCTGCTCTCCCTGTGCAAAGGTCAGAGGGGGCAGGGTTTCTGTTGAGTCAGGTGATTAGCTGTGGGAGGAGCTTATCAGAGCTTGCAGGGCAGCGGCGCACGCAGTTTGATCCATCTTTTAGATTTAGGGGAGCTAGTCTCAAACATTTGTTGGGGGAGACCTAGGCTTTTTTGGGGGGGGTTATTTGTCCTGTCTTCACGCTTTTTAAGATGGAGGACCACTGTAGCCACCCCCAACGACACGTTTTAAAGATGGAGGGTGAGGGAACAGCTGCAGTCGCCTGCGGTTCCTGAGCAAAGTTTGCCATCTTGCCAAAGGTTGCAGGCAGCTTTACCTACAGCAATTGTATGTTGATTGCGCTCTTAGAAGACAAAGTCCAGCAACTGAAGGAACGTGTAGCTACGCTCCAAAGAATTAGAGAGCTGGAGCTCTTCTTGGAAGCAACAGAGAACACCGTCTCCACCAAGGAGGAGACAGGGGACCCCCCTGAGAAGGAGGCTAGTTCACCAACACAGGTGCCAGATATATGGAGAAACGTGACTCAAAGAAGTGGGAGGCCCAGGGTTCACTCTGATTGTTTAGAAATACACAAGAGGAGGTTAAGGGGTGATATGATAGCCATGTTCAAATGTATAAAAGGATGTCATATAGAGGAAGGAGAAAGGTTGTTTTCTGCTGCTCCAGAGAAGCGGACACGGAGCAATGGATCCAAACTACAAGAAAGAAGATTCCACCTAAACATTCGGAAGAACTTCCTGACAGTAAGAGCTGTTCGACAGTGGAATTTGCTGCCAAGGGGTGTGGTGGAGTCTCCTACTTTGGAGGTCTTTAAGCAGAGGCTTGACAACCATATGTCAGGAGTGCTCTGATGGTGTTTCCTGCTTGGCAGGGGGTTGGACTGAATGGCCCTTGTGGTCTCTTCCAACTCTGTGATTCTATGATTCTAAGTTCATCCCGTGTATCCACTGCTATTAGGACTGGTGTTACCCCTTCCCCAAATCATCTCCAACGCTGTTCATCTGACAGAATGTGCCCTAGATTTTTGTACTCCTCTGCCCCTAACTCAACAGTTTTCTGTGCTACCATTAAAATGCTAACCAGCTGGAAAGAAAGTCAGGCAAGCACACAAGCCAGGGGTCTGCTCTCCCTGCAAAGCATTGTGGGTATACTAGAAGACTTGTCTCAGGCATGCTCACTTTCCCCCAGAGAAATTCCAGTGCTGTGGATTGGTGTTCTGCAACTGCAGCTTCTGTCTCTCATTTCTTTGCTCATGGATTAACAAAAGGGAGATCATTCTTGCCCAAAGCCCCACTGCTCAGAAGGGCAAAGTGGATCAGATACCTCAGTGACAACAGCTGAGGTTACAATTGCATGCACACTTGCTTACCTGGGAGTATGTGCTCCTGAACTGAGTGGGCCTGATATCTGAGCCAGGCATATGAAGGCTGACACTTATTGATTTTTCAAAGCACATCTCAGTCATGCTTCAAAACACACCATGTGGGAATCACCGGGTTATACATGAGCACCACAGAAACTTTCTCCTTTTCAGTGGTCTTCGGTTCCAGCCACTCAGGCCACTGGATTATAAACCTTCTGGGTGGGTTATAATAATTTTTAAATCTTCTAGGTGCTGCCTGGGGGAATCATCCTTCACTTTGCTGGAGGCAAAAGAGGCAGCTTGGTGCCTTCTGCTTCAGAAAATAATAATAATAATCTTTGAATTAAAATGTGCCGTGCCAAGGTGGCTGAAAGCTTGTTTATTCACAATGAAGGCCTCCTGACACTGCTGTCTGTCTATCTTTTTTTGCATAATTTTTTCCCACTTTAACATACACCAAAAAGAAAAAAACAAATATCCATCAACATGGATAAACAAAAGAAAATTGATACATCAAATCATAATCTCAAAATCTTTAAATAAAAATGGTCTTTTTCTATAGACCCGACTTCCTGTCCACTCGTTACAGTGGTACTTCAGATCAAGAACTTAATTCGTTCCGGAGGTCCATTCTTAACCTGAAACTGTTCTTAACCTGAGGTACCACTTTAGCTAATGGGGCCTCCCACTGCCACCATGCCACCACTGCGTGATTTCTGTTCTCACCCTGAAGCAAAGTTCTTAACCCGAGGTACTATTTCTGGATTAGTGGAGTCTGTAACTTGAAGTGTATGTAACCCGAGGTACCACTGTACTTCAATTTCTCATCATTTGTTCACTGCCATAACATAACATGTTTTGTTAGAGTTCAACCATCTTTAATCTATTTTAAGTTATCATATTTTTTGCTCTATAAGACTCACTTTTTCTCTCCTAAAAAGTAAGGGGAAATGTGTGTGCGTCTTATGGAGCGAATGCAGGCTGCGCAGCTATCCCAAAAGCCAGAACAGCAAGAGGGATTGCTGCTTTCACTGCACAGCGATCCCTCTTGCTGTTCTGGCTCCTGAGATTCATAATATTTTTTTTCTTGTTTTCCTCCTCCAAAAACTAAATGCATCTTGTGGTCTGGTGCGTCGTATAGAGCGAAAAATATGGTATACTTCATACTTGAAACTGCTACTGAAATTATTCAAAAGCTGCGACAGACTTTAAGCGACAATTGTTATTTTTCCCCATTTTGAGATAAATACCTGTTTTGGTTTATTTTTCAACAAGACAATTATCTAGTTCCGCATATTCAGCCAATTTTTGAATCCATTCTAATCTTGAGGGAACTTTATCACTCTTCCTATTTGCCGCAATGAGAACTCTTGCTGCGACCATAGCATATAGAAAGATCTCTCTTACCATTTTGGGAATGTCCAGATCTGTAATTCCCAAAAGGAAAGCTTCTGGGGTTTTTTTTTTATCAAAGGATATTTTTAGCATTTTTCCCCAGTTCTATATAGATATCTTCCCAGAACAGCTTGATTTCTTTACACTGCCACCACATGTGGAATAGAGTGCCTGGCTTTTCTTTACACCTCCAGTAATTACTTGGGACACTTCTATACATCTTAGAGAGTTTCCAAGGAGTTAAATACCACAGTTGTTGCATTTTAAGGAAGTTCTCATTTTAAGGAAGAGACACTGCTGTCTGTCACAGGACAAGTCTGGGAAGGGAGGAGAGGCGGTCAGAAACAAAATTACTCGTAGTGCTGAAGAAATTGTCTCCTTATGGAACAGAAAGTAAAAGTTTTGCAGGACTAGACTAGGTTAACTATGCCTAATGTATGTTCTCATCCAGTTTTCCAATGTTTTCAAGAAGACTGTCAGCTTGACCCACAAAAACCAGCTCCTTCCCAACAGGTGTGTGTGTGTGCATGCACACTTGAAGGCCCATACATAGCTCAGTGGGAGAGCACCTGCACTGCAAGCAGAAGGTCCCAGGTTCAATCCCTGGCATCTCCAGTATCTGAAATCCTGGATAGCCTCTGCCAGTCAATGCAGACCAGAGGTAGAGAACTGGCTCTGGCCAATATGCGCTGCCAGGGAATCCCACTTGCAAATTTAAAAAATGGGAGCTGCCTCTAAACTCCCAATCGTTCCTTTCAAGCTGCATCTGTCTCTGCCCCACACCTGAAATCATGTGTGGGGCAGGTGGCATGATTTGTGGGAGATGGCCTTGTGATGAGCCTGATTAGGGCTGCATGCCAACGGTCCCCCAACCTTGATGTGGATGATGCTGAGCCAGAAAAACCAATGGGTCTGATTCAGAATAAGGCAGATTCCTATGTTCCTAACAAAGGCCTTCCTCAATAAATGTGTGCTCGGTTCTTCAAATATATGGTGATATTGTACCTGCTCCTGGTCTCTGGGCAACAGACCACCTTCATACCTGTAGGGAAGGGAAGGGCTCCATCCTAATCTCCAGAAAATGGACTGGCCATTTGTATGATGTGCAGTGGTCACAAGAAGCACCAACGCAGCACATTTATATCCTTTCAAATCATCATCCACCCAAAGAGACTGTGAATCAAACTTACTGGCAAAGTTTGCTAGTAGTGAGATGACAATCTGGCAACCATTCCAGTAATACCCTGCCTGCAGTCACCTGCAGATTGTAGAAGATGGGTATGCACAAAGGAAATCCTTTTTCATAGCAAGTCTGTTTTAGCAAGTTTACAGGAAAATGATCAAGGTCTTTTCATGAGAAAGACGGTGGTGGGGCAGCAACTTGAGTTGGCTTGTCTTGGGCTGTCATGATGCATAGAAAGAGCTGTGGAAGTGCTCCTATGCCTCTGACATGCCCAGTCCCAAAGCAGATACACACCCTTCAAGAGCCACTGGCGCCCGGTTGACATTGCAAGACCTACAACAGCTGAGAGAGAATGTTCATTGTGGATCCCTCTAGTTTCAGTGGAAGAAACCTGGAAGCAGGTTTTCCAGGGATGACTGGGCCACTAAGGAAATGGAAAACAGGGGAGATGTGTTGGGGAGATGAAAGGAAGCATAGGACATTGATCTGGAACTAACAGAAGAAGCAAAATAGGAAGGTCAAAAGTTAGTTACGGTATATGCATACCACAAAGGAAGGAAGAATTATTGGGAGGATGTAGGCCTCTAGGAATACCTAGTTAGTGGGCAAACAGGGGGACACCAGCTAATTCCCACAAATGAAAGGATCTCCTTTCACTTCTCCCTCCCCATATCCCAGAACATCAGTAAAACCATAGGGGGAAAGGTCACCACCTGCATCCTCGTGAGTACTTCTTACCCCAAGGATATTCAGTTTTCCAAATCAGATTGCTCAGAAAGCATTCTTGGTGCTTACACAACTTTAAATGATGTTAGGATGCTATCTTCCAATCCATCACACCCACTCATGCTTATGAGAGACAAGCACCCTCCAATTCACAGTTTAGCCATAAGAAAAACCCAGAATAAGGTTCAATGGACCTTTGCAATACCATCTTGCCCATCCTCTAGATATCACATAATATTATCTGTACTAGCCCAAATTTAATATTTTAACACATATTGTTGAATGTATTTTCTCACAAAATATTCAGGCCAATGGGCCACCTAGCCCAGCACCTTGATGCCTACATGCAGGACATGAGTACAACAGCCCTCTCCCCATTCGGAATGACCAGCAACTGGGATTCAGAGGCAGGCTGCCTCCTGGCAGCAGAGGGGAGCACAGCCATTGTGACTGGCAGCCATTGATAGCCTTTTCCTCCATTACAATTGTTACAGAAATTATGGGGGGGGCACATCTTTAAAGTTGTTAAATGCTACAAATATTATGCCTGAATGTATCCTTTCGACTTGACAGCTCAGGGAAGATACCTAGCTTTATGAATCATATAAAATAAACCCCTTTGCCAAATTCCTCCATTCCATTTTTGCCCTTGGAAAAAGGACTCTTTCCCCTGCCACCTCCCCAAGCTTGAAGACATGTGTGCACACTTCCTACCCCAGGAAGTGCCCAGAGGTGACAATTGTTGGGCTCATTGTTCTCCAAGGGAAGCCAAAACTCATCACCAGACTTGTCTCAGGCTCCAGACATGCAAAGGAAGTTCTATTGTACTTTTGGGTGGTGGGTACTAAATACATGTTTGCCTATGCTAATCTTATACAGTGGTACCTTGGGTTAAGAACTGAATTCATTCTGGAGGTCCGTTCTTAACCTGAAACTGTTCTTAACCTGAGGTACCACTTTAGCTAATGGGGCCTTCCGCTGCTGCCCCACCACGCGATTTCTGTTCTCATCCTGAAGCAAAGTTCTTAACCTGAGGTATTATTTCTGGGTTAGCAGAGTCTGTAACCTGAAGCATCTGTAACCCGAGGTACCACTGTACTTGGGTGTTGCCCTGACATATCTGTCTATGCTAATCTTGTGCAACCGTCCCCTTTTGTGACATGTTAGTGATGTAGCAATGATATATTGATGATGCTGTGTGAACTGTATTCTGGGATATGGTGGGAATGTTTTAAAAGTCAACCCCATGCTCTGGGTTCACTCGCTGCTGTTGAATAAAGGATCAAAGTCTACTGACTGCTGTTTTGCTCCAAATTGCTTGGCTGAAATTTCCTTCTTTTACTGACTGCATGGACCCATGGGGGACTTGTACTCCGACAAGCTGGGCTGTTGAGTAGTCTCTCAACCCGGAATTTTCCTTAACAGATGGTACCCCATGTGGGGCTAGTGGTTCTCCTCTGTAGTTTGGCAGGAAATTTTGGATTTTCCAGCGCGCACCAGGCAAATTTAGCCCAGGCCATACTGCATAGGTGGTAACTAGCTGGCCTCAAAGGACCCAGCCAGAGAGCAAATGCAATATCCAGCCGGCTTGTTTCATTGATCCTGGGATTGCTAGGAAGACATGTGAGTATAGGTTAAAATCCAGTGCACTGGTGGGAGTGGGGTGGAAATTTCCTGGCAACCGAATTCTCTGCCCTCTTGCCTATTGTTCTTTCTTGACATTCTCTCGGTGAGAGAGCCTGTGGACCACCACTCAACTCAACAGGGGAGTTCTGAGCTCTATACCTTCTCTTAATCTCCAGCCAACCACCCCAAAGAGAGCCCGCATTAAGACGCAGAGGACCGGCTTCAAAACCCACCTCTATGCACGCTGTGCCATCTCTTTGAAAGCAAGGGGCTGGAAGTTCTGTTCTGTCCTCACCCCAGCCACACCAGTCGAGTCATGTAACACGCGTGTCGTGCGTGAACTCGCTTCTGAAGGCAAGGGGGGTGTTCTGATGTGAGATTTCTATCCAGGGAGCGCCTGAGCTGGCACCACGCTTCATGAATGTCCAGTAGGGTCCCTTTTCTCAAGTTTGTAATGATAGGTAGGAGGTTGCCAGGAGGGATAGCATGGCAGGAGCTAGGGGGACACGGCAGAGTGGAAAGGAAGCACCCATGGCATATGGAATAAGGGTGAGGGCTGAAGGTCTGGGGAGGAAACTAGATAGCTCAGGACTCGGGGCCAACCCTGTGAAAGGTCAGTCCATGAAAAAGTGTCAGATGAGTGGTTGGGACTTGTGTTCAGTTTTCAGAATCCTTGTAATTTGGTTTTCCTTTATGTTTTCCTTATCCTGGGCAGCTGCCCAAAGCGGGCCCTGAAAAGCAAGGGAGGAGCATGTGTCCCCTCAGCTGCACTCAGGGTAGATTCTTTGAAGGCAGGGAGCCAGGGGTCCTTTCCCTTTAGTTCTCTTAAAAAAAAGAAGAAATTAAAAAGCAACGCATATATAAAAGTGTACCCAGGCAACTAAGCGTTGTGAGCCCTGCCAGTTTGATTAACTGGTGGTGTCTGAAGAGGCAAGGATGCTCCTAAAACCCCTTCATGTAGGATCTCCTACTAACTTCACTTAATGAAACAAACAAGAAGCGAGCCAACTCCTTATGATAACCAATTCGGGATGGAAATATCTATGTTTACATGTTACATGGTGTCTGTTATGTGTGTTGTCTGTTATGTGTATGTGAGTCTGTTCTTTCTGTCCCTTGTATCTTGGTCATTTTGTTTTCCTTGTGTAACTTCAGTAAGCTTAAAAAGGCCAGAAGGAAAACCAAATAAATAATTATAATAATCCAGCCTGACCAGCAACTGGGATTCAGAGGCAGGCTGCCTCCTGGCAACAGAGGTAGAACACAGCCATTGTGACTGGCAGCCATTGACAGCCTTCTTTTCCTCCATTACAGTAATTTGTCTAATCATCTTCTAAAGCCACTACTTCTAGTGGGAGCCAATTTCAGAGTTTCACCATGTGCTGTGTGCACTTGTGGTGTGATGAAGTTGGTGTGAACCTAGTGCATGACCTACCTGTGGAATATGCAGGCCACCCCAGAGAATAATGCATCCTTTAGCAAGATGGTGCTCTCCATATGTTCTCCCCTTAGTCCCTGCTACATTCAGCTGGGCTGGCTATTGCTCATGGGATCTGTAGTCCAAAACATCTGGAAGTCACTATGCTAGTGAAGGGAACAAAACCCTCTCTTGCCCCAAGCATTTCTTCTTTCCTAAATTTCATCATTCAAACTGCTGAGCAAATGGAAGCCCAAGGCAGAAGCAGAAGCCTCTCCTTCAGTAGCCTCTCTTATCCAAGGGCAGGAGGAAGAACCCTTTGCCAAAATCTCATGGACTGCTTCCAAACAGCCACAGCAAGAGCAGCAAAGCTCTTGGCAGCCTCCTGAATATTCAGTAGGCAAAGCCAATGTGAAGAAAGGACTTGCAGCCCCCAGTGAATATTCAAGAAGCCAAGCTGTCTAATAAAAAACCGCCGGGCAAACTGAATAAAAGAAACTAAGTGTACCACCCACCTTCAATTGGCTTCCAAGAACAGAAGCACAGTTAAAACCAAGTTATGGAAGGGGGCGGGGGGACTTCAAAGTCTTTTCCTTGCTGGACAGCCAGGTTAAGTAAGGGATGCATCACAGAAGATAACAAACCAACATGGATATACCCACAGCCTGTAGCACATGCAGCAAACCTGCATATTTTTATGGGCTTAACGGTTATTAACTGATCCCAATCCATCAACTAAAGCTTTGCTCAATTGATCATTGGCGTCTGCTCTTACTCAGAGATGGCCAATTTTAAGTGGCAAGGTTCCATTACACAACAACAAGACAGGAGGCTCACCACTGAAAGAATGCTCAACAGGAATCCACATTTGTTGTTTAGTCGTGTCCGACTCTTCGTGGCCCCCATGGACCAGAGCACACCACGCACTTCTGTCCTCCACTGCCTCCCGCAGTTTGATCAAACTCATGCTGGTAGCTTCAAAGACACTATCCAACCATCTCATCCTCTGTCGTCCCCTTCTCCTTGTGCCCTCCATCTTTCCCAACATCAGGGTCTTTTCCAGGGAGTCTTCTCATGAGGTGGCCAAAGTTTTGGAGCCTCAACTTCACGATCTGTCCTTCCAGTGAGCACTCAGGGCTGATTTCCTTAAGAATGGATAGGTTTGATCTTCTTGCAGTCCATGGAACTCTCAAGAGTCTCCTCCAGCACCATAATTCAAAAGCATCAATTCTTCGGCGATCAGCCTTCTTTATGGTCCAGCTCTCACTTCCATACATCACTACTGGGAAAACCATGGCTTTTACTATACGGACCTTTGTTGGCAAGGTGATGTCTCTGCTTTTTAAGATGTTGTCTAGGTTTGCCATCAACTTTCTCCCAAGGAGCAGGCGTTTTTTAATTTTGTGACTGCTGTCACCATCTGCAGTGATCATGGAGCCCAAAAAAGTAAAATCTCTCACTGCCTTCATTTCTTCCCCTTCTATTTGCCAGGAGGTGATGGGCCCAGTGGCCATGATCTTCGTTTTTTTGATGTTGAACTTCAGACCATATTTTGCGCTCTCCTCTTTCACCCTCATTAAATGGTTCTTTAATTCCTCCTCACTTTCTGCCATCAATGTTGTGTCATCTGCATATCTGAGGTTGTTGATATTTCTTCCGGCGATCTTAATTCCGACTAGGGATTCATCCAGTCCAGCCTTTCGCATGATGAATTCTGCATATAAGTTAAATAAGCAGGGAGACAATATACAGCCTTGTCGTACTCCTTTCCCAATTTTGAACCAATCAGTTCTTCCATATCCAGTTCTAACTGTAGCTTCTTGTCCCACATAGAGATTTCTCGGGAGACAGATGAGGTAATCAGGCACTCCCATTTCTTTAAGAACTTGCCATAGTTTGCTGTGGTTGACACAGTCAAAGGCTTTTGCATAGTCAATGAAGCAGAAGTACCGTATTTTTCGCTCTATAACACGCACCCGACCATAACACGCATGTAGTTTTTAGAGGAGGAAAACAAGAAAAAAAAATATTCTAAACAAAAGAGTGGATGTATGATTTTTGTGGTTCATGCTGTGGCCACAGACATGTGATCTGACGGTGAGTTTGGGGTAGCCCAATGCAAAAATCCTGAGGATCCATGTGGATCCATGCTTTGTAACCACGTTTTTGCACCACTGCGGCCCCAGGCAACAGTGGGTGCGTGATTTTTTTGGTGCAAGCTGTAGCCATGGACATGCTATGTGATCTGCTGGTGAATTTGGGGTGACCCGTGTAAGCGGCTCCTCTCCTCTCATGCTTTGCTCCTTTAAAGCAAGCAGGCTCTCTGTCCCTCTCTCCTCCCCACTCAGCGGCTCTTCTCCCGCTTTGCTGTTTCAAAGCGAGCCACGGAGGAGGGAAGGAAGGGGAACCATGGATGCTCTGCTCACGACTGCAGCAGATGCCCCCGCCACCCGTAGGCATTCGCTCCATAACACGCACAGACATTTCCCCTTACTTTCTAGGAGGAAAAAAGTGAGTGTTATGGTGCAAAAAATACGGTAGATGTCTTTCTGGAACTCTCTAGCTTTCTCCATAATCCAGCACACGTTTGCAATTTGGTCTCTGGTTCCTCTGCCCCTTTGAAATCCAGCTTGTACTTCTGGAAGTTCTCGGTCCACATACTGCTTAAGCCTGTCTTGTAGAATTTTAAGCATAACCTTGCTAGCGTGTGAAATGAGTGCAATTGTGCGGTAGTTGGAACATTCTTTGGCACTGCCTTTCTTTGGGATTGGGATGTAGACTGATCTTCTCCAATCCTCTGGCCACTGCTGAGTTTTCCAAACTTGCTGGCATATTGAGTGTAGCACCTTGACAGCATCATCTTTTAAAATTTTAAATAGTTCAGCTGGAATACCATCACTTCCACTGGCCTTGTTATTTGCAGTGCTTTCTAAGGCCCATTTGACTTCACTCTCCAGGAAGTCTGGCTCAAGGTCAGCAACCACACTACCTGGGGTGTACGAGACATCCATATCTTTCTGGTATAGTTCCTCTGTGTATTCTTGCCACCTCTTCTTGATGTCTTCTGCTTCTGTTAGGTCCTTACCACTTTTGTCCTTTATTATGGTAATCCTTGTACTAAATGTTCCTTTCATATTTCCGATTTTCTTGAACAGATCTCTGGTTCTTCCCATTCTGTTGTTTTTCTCTATTTCTTTGCATTGCTCGTTTAAGAAGGCCTTCTTGTCTCTCCTTGCTATTCTTTGGAAATCTGCATTCAATTTCCTGTATCTTTCACTATCTCCCTCGCATTTTGCTTGCCTTCTCTCCCCCGCTATTTGTAAGGCCTCGTTGGACAGCCACTTTGCTTTCTTGCATTTCTTTTTCATTGGGATGGTTTTAGTTGCTGCCTCCTGTATAATGTTGCGAGCCTCCACCCATAGTTCTTCAGGCACTCTGTCCAGCAAATCTAAATCCTTAAACCTGTTCCTCACTTCCACTGTGTATTCATAAGGGATTTGGTTTAGATTGTATCTTACCGGCCCATTGTTTTTTCCTACTTTCTTCAGTTTAAGCTTGAATTTTGCTATAAGAAGCTGATGATCTGAGCCACGGTCAGCTCCAGGTCTTGTTTTTGCTGACTGTATAGAGCTTCTCCATCTTTGGCTGCAGAGAATATAATCAATCTGATTTCGATGTTGCCCATCTGGTGATGTCCATGTGTAGAGTCGTCTCTTGTGTTGTTGGAAAAGTGTGTTTGTGATGAACAGCTTGTTCTCTTGACAGAACTCTATTAGCCTTTGCCCTGCTTCGTTTTGATCTCCAAGGCCAAACTTGCCAGTTGTTCCTTTTATCTCTTGATTCCCTACTTTAGCATTCCAATCCCCTATAATGAGAAGAACATCCTTCTTTGGTGTCACTTCTATAAGGTCTTGTAAGTCTTCATAGAATTGGTCAATTTCAGTTTCTTCAGAAACTTCTTTTGAATCCACAAATTTATGTTTGCACAGTTAAAACTCCTATAGAATGTAGTGTTGGCCTCCAACTGTGAAAGCTTTAAAAGGGGATTAGACAAATTCATGGAGGATAAGGGTATCCATGGCTGCTAGCCACAATGGCTGTCTACTACCTTCACTGTCAGAGGTGCTATGCCTTGGAATCCCAGTTGCTGGGAATCACAGGTGGGGAGAGTGCTGTTGTGCTCAAGTCCTGCTTGAGAGCTTCACATGAACATCTGGTTGACCACTGTCACTGTGAGAACAGGATGCTGAAAGGAATTGAGACCGTCCAGAAGTTGTTGGACTCCGGATCCCATGAGCCTCAGTCCATATAGGCAATGGTCAGGGGTGATAATAGCTTTAGTTCAGCAACAACTGGAGGGCCACAGTTTTCCTCTTGCTTGCATGGGAGAAAATGGGGTGTTCTGGGGGTGGGGAGCTCATCACCTACAAGGTTAACTTAGTAAGAGATCACTGGACTGCATTACATATAGAGGAGAAAGTAACAGGCTGCAGCAGCAAGAGGGAACCCAAAACTAAGGGATGGATATGATGAGATTTCCACCCTCCCCATGTGTTTTGCTACTGTAGCCTCTTAAATCTGTCCCCATTCAATGGAGACTGAGAGCTGAAGTGGTTTTTCCCCCCAGTCTTCTGAACAGCAGGGGGTGGGGATTATCTTTCTGATTTAATCGGTGGTGCTTTTGAGAGAGCTCTCCATCTCTACTACAAATGCTTGTGGCTATTTCGCACATCAGAGATGAGCCTGGTTTTTACTACCAGATGCATGCTCAATACTGAGCTGCGGCCAATCACACACATTTGGTGATTGTACCTATGTAATGCATGCATCAGCATGCACACACCTGATACAGTCTCTTCCTTTTTATTTACACACTGAAGGATACACATTGAAAGCAGCATAGGTGGTACACCTGGAAGATCCTGACGCTTCGCCTGTGCCCAAACAGCTTCTTTACGTGAATTCATGGGAACGATTTAAGAATAGCCAAACAACTTCACCCCACCCTGCAACATACAAAAAGATGAAATCTTCTCCCAAAGCCCCACTCCAAACCTCATCTCCTGGCCATTATTTTAATCAGAGGAAACCTGTACAATGCCTTTCCAAAAAACAAAAACCAGGCTTGGGAAATACAATTCAGAACTCTAATGATTTCTCTCAAGAAGAAGAAGAAAACACAATGGATTGAATGGATTGAATAGAGACTCTGGCATTGTGAGTCACTCTATCAGTCTCTATAGCGTTTTGCTATTTAACCCACTATTGTCTCAAAAGTATTTGATGTGCTAATTAGAGCTGAAACACAGGGACCAAAGCAATGTTGCTTTCAGTGAACTATATACAGTGTGAATTGAGCCATGTTATCCCAGACCCATTCACTTACAATACCTATTTATTATTTTGGCTGGATTTTGGCTGTTGGAATAAAACAAAATGCAAAAGCAGGATTTTAATGTTCATTTTGAAAATGCTAATTTTCTCTCTGTGTTTTCTCATCCTCAGTCTTTGTAACATGATAGGTTAGAAATCTGAATGCAAAAGTTGTGTTTCCTTGAGGCAGACTTTGGGTTCAGTTAGTTGACTTTGTATCACCATTCTCAGTGATCAGAAGAGTGACCTTTGCTTCCTAATCCCTTGTGCAGAAAGGGAGATGATCTCAACCAAGCACAGCACAAAGCAGCCACTTCAAAAAAACAACCTTATGAATTACGAAAGGTACAGGCCCTACAATGAATCACTTTTCTAAGGTCATTAGAGACAGGTCACATGAATGTATTTAGTCACATTAGGATTGTGCTTCTATATTACCAACAAGTACATCAGACATCAGATTTTCTGTTAAGAATTAAAAGCTTCTTTAAAACTTCTTTAGGGAAGCTTTTAATGTTTAACAAACTACTGTATTTTAATATTTTGTTGGAAGCCACCCAGAGTGGCTGGGGAAACCCAGCCAGATGGGCGGGGTATAAATTTTATTATTATTATTATTATTATTATTATTATTATTATTATTATTATTATTTTCCTAATGGAAATGTTTTGATTAGGAAAGAAGTTTATTATAGGGGGGGAACCTCTGTAGTTTTCACATGAGATTAACACACATGTGTATTTTGCAGCATGCTGCTCCTGCCGCTGGGACCCCACAGCTTTGGGTGAGATCTTGCGGAGCTCTTGCGAGCTAGCTCAGAGCTTGCTCAAGACCTTGTGAGAGCTCCCCAAGATCTTGCCAGAAGCCACTGCTGCCAGGCAACCCCAGAAGCAAGGCTCGGGGCGGGTGCAAATTCCCATCTCACTGCAGGCTGCTCCTGCTGAGGACTGGAGGGTCTTCACAGAGACCCCTGTTCCCCTCACATAGCTACAATTTCAAGAGTTTCCTGGGAAGCAGGATTGACTGGTAAACTACTCTAGAAACTGTAGCTCTGTGAGGAGTGAACGTTTCTCCTTGGGGGGCAGAAATCACCGCAAAGGGCTGTTTGCTCTTCCTAGATAAGAACATATATATATGAAACTTTGCTCCCACTCTCTCAGCTCACTTCTGGGCTCATCTTTCATTTTGCACCAGGCTTTCAGGGGAAAAGGCAAAATCAGCACGGGAGGTGAGGGTGTTTCTATCTTTCTCTAAAACCTGGATGAAACCATCTTTCATGCCACACAAGCACAACCCTCCTTAGTTCATGTCAGCAGCCAACAGTCAAGTGTAAGGAAATCAAGAGATGTTCATGCCAGTGTGAACCAAGCTCAAGAATTAAATTTCACTGAGCTCAAACCAGAAGCCTTGGAAACAAGGCGAGGTTCTCTTCAGCCAAGACTCTGGTGACTATGAACAAAACACACTCCATCTTCTCTTTCTGCCTTCAGATCCCCACCACTAAGGTTAGCTCTCCAGTTGTCCTCCTATACCTGGTCACGTATCCTCATTTTGTCATGTATTGCTTTACTTCACTTCTTCTTCTTTCCTTCCACACTGTGGTTTAACACTGGACCTCTTAGTTAACCCATCCACAGAGCTGGGAGAGCTGTGGATGTTGTTGGACTCCAACTCTCATCAGCCTCAGCCAACATGGCCAATAGCCAGAGGTGATGGTGCTTGTCATCTGACAACATCTAAAAGGGTCACTGGTTGCTTACTCACTCCTGCCTGACAATATTTTGCAGTGTAGCAGCCTGCCTCTTTTGCCATGACAGCTGGACCTTGATTCTTCAGAGGCCTCAACACCATGCAACTTGACAATGAAATAAGATAATATGCATTTTACCCCAGCTGTGGGCACTACAGAACCTCATTTGGCAAGCTATAAATCTAAATATAAATAACACACCAACAATCCTACCACCAATCCCAATCCCAGTGCTAAGTCTACAGAAGACCCCCACATTTTCTCCACCATCCAAAATACAGCCAATCAGACAGAAAAGAGATGGGGCTTAACTCCCTCCACTTCACACCATCAACACAACTGGCCTCCATTATTAAAAACAAAACCTCTTTAAGTAAAAGTTAGGAACACATGCATATGTCTGACCTTTCTAAACACTGCAGGCTCTTTTACCTTGGGCAAAATCTATCTGACACCTGCTGTTTGCAGCTGCACTGAATAGAGTAGGGTTCATTCTTCTGAGAAACCAAAGCACGCTGGGCTGGTTGGAGGGTGTGAGGCTTAGCAGGCTAGGGTTCAAAACCAAAAGGCATAAGAGTGCCTCTAAGCACATGAAGTGTTTCATAAAAATACTAGCCACTGACTAACTGCATCCCACTTATACCTGTGTAGGATTAAAAGACAAGGCTCCCCCCAATGGTTTTCAGTCAAATCTTAAGAGCCCAGGGCCTGGATACGAATGGACTCCCTCAGAGGTCCACAGATTGTAACTGGCATGTGCAGCCAGTCACCGCTTTCTTTTGCACCTTCCTCTCTTTTCCTGGAAGCATTCCCAGCAGCGGCCAGTTGATTCCCACCCTTCCGCTGCACCAGGACTACTCACATTGGCAACTGCCGGGGCCCCAGCATAGTGCTCAGCCCCGGCACCTGGGCCTGTGAGCCCATTTTAAATTACCCACAATACACCCAGCAGAGTATTGCTCATTGGAGACCAGCATTTTAATTTCCCGTGATGTCCTGGAGCAATTATTCCTCAGGGACATTACAGTGAACTAAAATGATGGCTGGCCTGAAGCTACCTCAGAGATCCTAGTGCTGCTGCTTGTCAGCACCTCAGCCGGCAGTTTTGCCCTCCATGGAGACCCACGTTGTGGATCCCTTCCAGCTCTACAGTTCTATGATTCTATTATTTAAGTGGTATTGCATCAGGGCCACCTATACGGCACCCATAGGTGCAATGGTGCCCTTTAGAATTTCCCCGGTGCCTCTGAGTTCACCCCTCCCCATTCAAGCTTCCTGCCCCCTTGATCTTGAGGTGGTGCAAGTGGTTAAGTTACTCTCCCTTGAAAAGTGTGTATAGCCAAAGGAGGCAGTTGAAAGAGTGGTGCTCCTTCCCGCCTCCTCTTTCAACCAGATGACTTTTATCCAGATGCCTTGGGAAATGAATGTGTGCATGTGTGCATTTCCCCTCTCGTTCTCTTAGTGGTGGGTGGCGGGCAGAGAAGTGACCTGAGGGTCCCATGGCACTTGTTCAAAAATCCAAATGTGACCACAAGACTAAAAAGGTTGGCAACCCCTAATATACATGCTGCACAAACTATCAAGCTTTTAATTGTATTCGCTCTTGATATTTGCTGTTCTGTTAAATCCCTTACCATGCCTGCAGTTTACATCAGAAATTCATTACAGAGTGAAGAGGGGCCAGGTGATAGTCTATGACCACATTTTAATCATGGCTTAATTCAGCTACTGCTGTTTTTTTAGGGGAGCACTGGTATGGAGGTTTAAACACTGTAGTTTTTGCCTAATTTTGTAATGTTGGGAGA
This sequence comes from Podarcis liolepis, assembly GCF_965112155.1. Lineage (NCBI taxonomy): Eukaryota > Metazoa > Chordata > Lepidosauria > Squamata > Lacertidae > Podarcis > Podarcis liolepis. The sequence continues at coordinate 1,401,441 of NC_139555.1, forward strand.
AAAGCAAGAGATGAGAAATTTGTTAATACACTGGAGTACATTGCAACTAGGAATCTGTTTATCAGTGGGCAGGGAACAGGGATGTTGCCCACAAATTTGACTTTGCTACTTTGTACATGTAGCACACATGGGTAGAATTTTGGTTTCAATTCTATTTTCAATTTCAAAACAAGATATACACACACACACACAAATTCACCCACCTATTCAAATCCTGTCAATTTTAAAATGAATTTAGTCTGCCACACTGTACTTTCAATACTGTCCAGGGGCATAGGGAGGGGGGTGCGGTCCGCCCTGGGTGTAATCCCTGAAGGAGTGACAAAATGGCACACTATGGGGGGGCATCAAATACCATGGGGCCTGACCTGTAGCGCTCCCGAGCCACGTGTCTCTCCTGGGAGTGACACGGTGGCTCGGGGCCCCACGCTGCCCCAAACGGCAACATGAGGCTGATGCCCACCTGGTGGACTCTGTGGGTGGCTTGCCCCGCTCCTGTCACTCCGGGTGCTGGAACAGCTAGCTACGCCCCAATACTGTTCATGGCATAATTGAGCCCCTAAAACTTTTCTGCATGGAATTTGGCTCACAAAGTCACACTACACCACAGATTCTAAAATTGTGATGCATTGGCTTTCTTTCAGCAGTTAGCATAAGAATGAAACCAAAGGGTTAAAAATAACTCAATGGTGTGTTTGCTTTAGGAAATGAAAACATTGAAATTTTGCAAGGTTTCATTGCTCATAAACATAACCACTTAAGTTTGTAGATTTTGCAATGGCCACCAGAATTTTGAGATCAGAATTCAAAAGTGAGAAAAACCCAATATTCAACTTGCATTCCTGTTGGTGTTTTAAATGGCAGTGTTCTCTTGATCCTCATGTCTGCTATAATATGGTTCACTTCTCTCTCACTCACTCATCCACCCACACAACACATTCCTGCTATAAGAACAAGTTTATTTTAAGAGCAAGTTTCTAGAACTCATTACTTACACTCTCTCTCTCTCTCTCTCTCTCTCTGTGTGTGTGTGTTTTAAAAAAGTCTGCCAACACAGCCCTCCTCCCTGAAGAAGGTGGATAGGACAATTATGCTCTTTCTCTTATCAAGGATGCCATTTTCTCTTATCAGGGATGAGGAAGCTGTGGTCCTCCACAGGCTGCTGGACAACTGCCACCATTCCTGACCATTGGTCATGTTGGCTGGGACTGATAGGAGCCACAGCCCACTGGCATCTAAGGGGCTAAAGGTTCCATGGCTTAAGTTGGCACAAAGACAATGGACTCCTTCACCTCCTCTCACCCAGGGTTAACAGCAGAAAGGGCTCTGCCAAAGTCATTTCCTTTTGTACCACAGCTGCTCACTCCCATGAACAAGAAACAGAGAAATTGATATAGGTTGCTAGGATGCTTAGAGGTAGAGTTTCAATGGTGGGTGAGAAGGGGTTAAAGAGCCATTTGACTACATCTCATTTCATATGGAAGTGAGTCAATGGGTAGAGCCAATGTGCTCAGCTCTTTGGCATCTGCTCAGTGGAACATATGGCTTCTGTTTACATTTATTTTATGAGTATTTTGATAGCAGTCTTCTATTTGTATCACTATGTACATATGGTCTTACTAAGTAATATATTGTCTCTGCTTATAAAGTCAGTGCTAACCAGGTCCCTATTTAACACCAAGAGACTGCAATGAAATAATGCAGGGATGAAGAACCTGTGGTCCTCTGGATGTTCCTGGATCCCAACTCCCATCATCTCCAGCCAACATGGCAAGTGGTCAAGGATGATGTGATTTGTAGTCCAACAACATTTGGAGGGCCCCAGGTTCTCTATCCCTGAAGTAAAGGACACAGAAGGGCAAACCAGGACTCATAAAAGTAGTTGACCAGCTATTTGATCCCACCTTTCAGATTTGGAGCTAGAGATGGACTGGTTTTAGTGAATGAAGCAATAGAAAATAGATTCCCTGATGAACCCTTTTCCAAGTCTTTGTCTAGTCACGCTTAAAGCATCTTGTAGATCTCATGCTGATCATGTATTCATAGCCATACTCAACAACGCTCTAGGTTTGTTTAATCTTTTTCCCCATTTGAGCCAGGGTTAGCCTCAAAATCAATTTCTAATAGCTCTGCTCCACTTTGGACTATGAAGAAGTCTTGGAATGCTTCTGAGCATGTGTAGAGCTAATGGAAGACCCACAAACAGCCTTCTTATATCTAGGGCTGCATGGTGAGCTTTTTTGGGGGGGATTTTTCTTTTGCTTTTTTGGGGGGGTGATCAGTCAGGACACAGGTGATTGGTCAGGACACAGCGATCAACCAGGAGCACCCCATGATCGACCTGTAGATCACAAGTGACTGGTTCGACATGCCTGTCAACATCTACCGGTACTTTAGATCAGTCACGCTTAAAATGAGTGTGAATGCCAGCCTTCTAGCACTTTGTGTGGGACCCTGTTGTGGGAGCATGAGCAATATGATAACATTTTTTCTGGAGCAGTGCTTGTTTTGCTCAATCACCATATTTGCCAAGGAAACTCAAGCACACCTGACTAAAAGCCCTTGAGAACCCCGGCCTATTGCAAAAGGGGGCAGTATGTTTTGAAGTACATCCAGTTCATTGGTGTCACTGGACAGGCTTTTTGGGCCCTCCCTGTTGGCCACATGAACTGAAAGCATGGCCTTGAAGAAGGGTGGGCAGACTTTAGGCATGCAGGATTGACTTTCTTGGTGGTTTTTTTTTACTAGAACCCCATCAACAGGACTACTGATCAGGAGGGATCAGATCTACATATAGGGTGGAATTCAGCTATCCAATGACATACATAGAACAAGGTTCACTCTTGCAACAGGACTTTCCACCTCCCCCAGTGTGCCTCCCACACTTCTTACATCTGCTCTGGAGAGTTGCAGGAAGCTGTAGCACAGGTTTAGTGGACATGCAGGGGCGAGGAGCCCCACTGCATGAACGGACCTTGTTCTGTGCACACATACCACATTTAGCCCTACACTGAATTCCACCCATAGACTTTAGGATCACATCACCACCTCTGAACACATGCTCAGAGCAGGAATGGATTTTCAGTGTCATAACAGGGCTCATAGTCTTTTCCAGTGGCGTGCAGTGAAATTTCCCATAGGGGAAATTAGTTAGGGCCAGAAGCGCCCGCTTACGAGGGTGGCGGGTCTGACATCACATGCGAGACATCACATTGTCCTGATGTCACATTGCAGCGTCCTGACATCACATGTGCGAGAATCGTGCCTCCCTCCCTGAGCTGGATAGAAGCTTCCCAGGCTTTGGGAAGGAGGCACTAAAGCTGGGCAGGGTTTGGGAAGATGGTGGGTGTGCTCTTTGGCCCCATCAGAGTATTGAGCCTCCCTCCCTAAGCCAGGCAGAAGCGTCTAATTTACTGGGAACATTTACGGGACTAGCCTAGTCCACTGACTGCACCCCACTGGCCTTTCCCCATAAAAAATCAATTTCTGGTTTCTCCCTCTGCTTCCTTCCCTTCAGCAGCCTAATGTTGCAGGCAATTCCTGATTCTCAAATTGAGGAACCCATCACAATTCATTTCTAAAGAATGCCAGGATGCCCTGGTTCACTGATGTAGCTGCATCCTTCATGGTGGCTGGTGCCCATTGAGACTGGTGGGGCAGAAGGCAGAGAAACCAAAAGTGGGCTCAGCCAGAGCCAATGATAGGCAGAGCCAACTGATTCTTCTTTTGTCCCCATCTTCCTCCTTCTCTAAGGAGGAATAAAAAAATTCCTTCCAATAGCACCTTAAAGACCAACTAAGTTAGTTCTTGGTATGAGCTTTCGTGTGCATGCACACTTCTTCAGATCTGAAGAAGTGTGCATGCACACGAAAGCTCATACCAAGAACTAACTTAGTTGGTCTTTAAGGTGCTATTGGAAGGAATTTTTTTATTTTGACTATGGCAGACCAACACGGCTACCTATCTAAGGAGGAAGAAGGTTATAATTAGAGCCATGCCTTGCCTGGTTGTAAGTAGATAGGAAGTGCTTCATCCACCCTAATGGACTGGCATCCCCTGGGAGCACACATATGTTCATCACAGCAGGACTGTCCCATTCAAAGAACCAACTTACACAAACGTTGACAGAAACAAATCAACTTTCTCAGCCATTGTGAATCAGTGTGTGGAACCACAGCTGCGAAATCTTCAACATGTGTCCTTCCAAGTAACTCACTCTCAGCATCCTGATTCCAACCACTTTCAGGAGTATCTCCCCCTTTTGGGGCAAGACTTGGGAAGAAACTTGTCCATGTTGTTGGCGTTAATGTGTTGGAGACCAGTAAAGACTTCAAGGCCACCTAAATCAACATCAAATTATTATCCTAAGTACAAATTGATGTTGGGAGGGGGGAGAAGAGGAGGAAATCCGATAGACTGGTTTGCATATAATGGTGTGTTTCAAGAAATAAGAGGGTCGCTTTTAGAATAAAACCACACTGACCCTAGAGCAGAACTTTGAGAGCCAGATCGAAAAGAAAATAAATATACATAGACAAACTCACAGCATGGATGGCAAGAGGACAGAAGCAGGAAAGTGTCTCATAGCATGGAGAGATGGAAAGGTGGGTGTGGACTCAGGACGGAGGCGGCGGGGAAAACTAAAATGGACAGCGTTGCGCACTAGTCTTGGGGCTTAAAATGCGAATAAATTAACTGGGTGTGGGATTTTTTTCTGCGAAGATCCGGTCAAATCACACACACACACACACACACACACACGAGCAAGACTCCGCCCCTTGACCCGTGTTTGGCACTCTTTCCGACTAAGGAGCAGGGGGTGACTTCAGCATCACCACCCTGACCCTCGCTGGGAGAGAAGGCGCCAACTCTGCTGCCTCAACTCGCGTCCCTCCCTCCACCAACCCCTTCTGGCCAGAGCAGCAGGCTCCGTTTGCGCCCTGCACCGAGGCGCGAGAGCAGAGCGCGCACCCACACGCGCACCCTTGGGCGCCACGACGGACTTTTACCTGAGCCGTCCTGGAGACAGCGATCGACAGCAAGAGCAGGTCTGCGAGGAAGCGCATCGTGCAGGAGCCCAGCCCAGCCCAGCTTCGCCTCGGGTGGGTGCCAGCCAGCCGACTCCCCCCGCCCGGCTCGCTCACTCAGCGGCTCGTCCGCATCCCCGCGCCAAAAAGGTAGCGGGGCCGCTGTCGCCAGACTCCAGCGCGCCCCAGGCGGGTGGACCGACGGCGCCCGCTGGCGCCCCCTTCTTCTCCCCCGGGCAGGGCGAAGGCGAGGGAAAGGCGGTGGCCGCCCGCCGCGGCGGCTGCTGTTGCTGCAGGGGACGGGGGGGGGGCGAGATCCGGCCAAAGGCAGCCAGGCAGGCTCCGCCTAGCGCTGGGCCAGCCAGGCAGCGCGCCCCGTGCGCTCCCACGGCCCCAGCGCCACCTCTCCGAACCGGCGAGGGGAAGGAGGCGAGGACGGCGGGGTGCCACCTTGAAGAGGGGGAGAAAGGGGGGGTCTCCGAGCCGATATCTCATTGGTCCTCTCAAGCCGACCGCCTGCCAATACCGAGCGCTTAGGGGGGCGCGGGGGAGCCCCTTCCCCAGGCTAATAGGGTAGGGAGACACTATGCTCGATATCACGACGGGATTCTCCGCTTAAGGGTGTTGGCCGGGGATATTCAACTCCCAGGGCGGATCCCTTACCCCAATGGCCCCTCTTTTCCATCTTTTAAAACATCTCTGACTCGAGAACGAATCTAACATAATGGCCACTTGTTTTTTGTTTTGTTTTTTAACTAGATCAGTAGAGTGGTCTGCAAATGGTCTGTTTTATTTTAATACATGTCTCGCTTAACCAGCCTTATTGGACCCTGGACGAAGCCAGGTGAACATAGAGGAAAACAGCGAGCAGACTCTATCCTGCTGCCATGCTTCAGCCACGCCGCGCAGGAAGCACGCTCTTCCGGGCAACTGAAATATACATTCCGGGTGCTTCCTGGAAGAGAGTCACCAGGGCCATTATTTTCCTCCCACTTGACCAGTTTCTCCAAAAATGTATGGGAGAAGTGGAAATTCTAACTGGTGCTGGCAATTTGGGGCACATTTGAAGGATCTCATGCCTAGCTCTGGATTAGTTTTTCTGAATTCTATTATGTATGATTACATGATAGAATTCCTGAGGACTATAGGAATTAGTAAAATTACAGCACAAGCCGATACCTGTCAACTCAAAAGTAAACCAAACTGAATCCAGCAGAAAGTACTCCCAAGGAAGTAGGTATAGAATTTCATTCTTAATTATCTCCTGAGTAAACCAGTGTAATCTCTTCTGGTTGTCCTGGATTGTAGCCCTGGTTTAGGATTGGGGAGGGGGCGGGTGTACCTAGGGTCTCAGCTTTAATAGTATGAAGGAATCCAAATCCCTTAATTTTCAAAGCTGAGTGGCTTGTTATTTATTGGTTATGGGTTAATTTTATTTATAGCTCACTTTTTTTGTCAGCAGCCAGTACTGACCTAACAAAAGAAATATGAAAGGCCCAGGCTTTCCCTGGTCCATAAACTCAGAGCCTGTTTTTACTGGATTGTTTTCCCTGAAATCCTGTTTTTGTATTTTTTTTTATGCTACTGCTTTATTGCTTTTATAGCTGTTTTTGTTTTAATGACATCAATTTTTATGTTGCACTGCTTAAAAGTTTGTTTAGATAATAAGCGGTTAACAAATGCTTTTAAAAAAGAATTAAAAAATAAAATACAAATCACAGCAAACCAAAGAAAGAGGATTTGATCTCACTCTCTTTCTCTCTCCATCTACAGCAGAGTTGGCTGGTGGTTGGTGATGGGGGGGGGGGTAGGGGCAAGTCAATCTAGGCAGGAGAGTGGGAAAAGCCTCACAATCTCACCCTTCCCTGCTGCTAAACCTCAGAATGGCAGGTTGCTAATGAGAATCCAGAAGGAGAGGAACCAAGTGGTGGCTGGACCAGGCAGGTGGGTGGGAATAGGCTTGTTCTGCTCTCTAAGCTGCAGAATGGTTAGCCACATAAAAAGGGAAGCCACAGGGATACTGGGAGAGGGTTGTCAGGCTGGGGAGATAATTCAGAGTGCATTCAAGTGGGAAGAGAAATGTAGGAGAGTCCTGCACTCCTAATTTTCAGTGGCCATACATTAAGCAACATAGAAATTAAATAATCAAAAATAATCAAATCAAAGGAGAGAGGGCTTCCTCTGTTTGCATTACCTGCCACACTCCTGATGACTCCATCCTGAAATGAAGTCACAGTTTGAATGCTACTGTTAGCTTCTGGAAATGTGTCTGTGCTGGTGGAAGCAAACAAACCAATATGGCTCCAGCTTCCCAATTAGTTAAAAGTCCAGCTCTTAACTGACTCCCTATTGCATAAATTAGTACATCTGTAAATATGCAAAATGTATTCTGAAAGGACAGATATGTTCCTGCTTGCCACAATACGCCCCCTCCCCCATGCACGTTTGGTTCAGTGGCCAGAAAAGAGAGCGAGGGAACCAATTGTTTTATAATTAGCAAAAGCCTCTCTACTTAGCAGACGAGGTCAGTTTTAAAACATGTGTGCACATGCATGTGTGATGTCCCATTTTCATACTTCAGTTCCTGGTTGCTACATCACATTTGCTAGTCTAAACATCCTTTGGAACCCTGACAACCCAACATTCTTCCCCACATGTTTTTACTTATTGTCTTTTGGTAGCGCTTGTACTACACATTTCGTATCACAAGAGAAAATGCATAATGGGAGGGTGTAAGAGATGAAGTGCCCTAAAGATCTGTATTGGAAGGGGACCCAAGCAATTTAACTTGTTCATAAGTGAATTGAAGTTGTGAATAGTGAGGTGACCATATTTGTTGATCATAACAAACAGGGTCATAAAAAGGGGGAAGATGAAAGAAAGAAAGAAAGAAAGAAAGAAAGAAAGAAAGAAAGAAAGAAAGACACTAAAAGAATTTCTCCAGACTGGGGAAATGGGCAATAAAGTTCCAAATTTTATTATTTTTATTTTATTTATTAAATTTGTATACTACCATATACCCACAGGTCTCAAGGCAGTTCACAGGATAAGATCACAATATAAAAACAAAACCATAGCAAATGTAGTTCAGTGTAAGTTAGCATAAAGTATCCCCCAAGGGTATCTGTGTTAGCCTCATGCAGCAAAAATAATCAGACAAGTACATTTGTTACAGCATGAGACTCAAGCCCACTTTGTCAGATGCATGAAATGAAATCTCACTATAAATTGCAATATCCTTAAACCATTTCAAGAACATGTCAGCCTTTCAAGACACTCTGCAACTAACTTTAAGGTGGCAATTCTGAAACTTCAGAGGAAGAACAGTGTGAAACAGATGAATTACAAGTCATCAAGTTCAGTGCCATCACTTGTTGGTTAAATCGAGACAAATGATTTTCCCCCACACTACATGTGCTGATTTAGCTCATCAGCGCCAGGATGGAAAGAACTGTGTGGCAAAGCATCTCCTCTGCATGCAGAAGATCCCAGGTTCAATCTCTCCAGGTAGATAAGGCTGGGACTGCTCCCTGCCTGAGACCCAGCAGAGCCAATGCCCACCAGTTCAGACAACACTGAGCTAGATGAACCAAATGTCTGACCAGCTTCCTGTGGGTGTTTCTGATATCTATGCTGTCTATGACTGTTCCTTGTGAATGACTCCCTGCCTCACAACAGGGGTTGATGCCATCATCTCAGCAAGTAATCTGCTACTGCAAAAAAGTTAAAGGTGTGCCAATTTAGCATATATTTAAGATCCAATTATCACCAATGGTAATTTTTGCATCTCATTGCCATTCAACTCCCACCTTACAATTTTCTCCTTTTTATATCTGCCAACTAAGATTTCACATAATGCATCTATTAAATTGAGCTTTAGTCCATGAAAGCTTATGCCATGATAATTTGGTTGGTCTTTAAGGTGCCACAAGACTTTGCAGTTGTGTTTACTGTAAAGTACTGCATGTTGGGACCAAAACTCTGAAATTCACATATACACTGATGAGGCCTGAGCTAGCAATCAATGACCAGGAAAGAGATCTTTGAGACATCATGGATAGCTGCTGTGAAAAGAATGAATTCCTTGCTAGGAATCACCAGGAAAAGGTTCAAAAACAAAACTACCAATTTTGTAAGGTAAAAAGGTAAAGGACCACTGGATGGTTAAGTCCAGTCAAAGGCTACTATGGGGTTGTGGTCCTCTTCTGGCTTTTCAGGCTGAGGGAGCCGTCGTTTCTCCACAGACAGCTTTCCTGGTCATGTGGATGGCATGACTAAACCGCTTCTGGCACAACGGAACACAGTGACAGAAACCAGATCGCATGGAAACGGCGTTTACCTTCCTGCTGCAGCAGTGCCTATTTATCTACTTGCACTGGCATGCTTTCGAACTGCTAGGTTGGCAGGAGCTGGGACAGAGCAATGGGAGCTCATCCCGTCACACGTATTCGAACCGCCGACCTTCCAGTTGGCAAGCCCAAGCAGCTCAGTGGTTTAGACCACAGCTCCACCACCTTTACTTACCAATTTTGTAATGCCATGTGGTGAAGGTAAGGGGGCATTTCCTTGCTTATTTTATTAACAAAACTCAACATCCTAAACCAATTCCACTGCCACACTTTGGTATTGCTTATACTCTTTGCACCCTACTCACCAATAACCCTGGTAATAGTGGGATAGTGACTGGTGGTACAAACCAGTCAAATTTAGTTACTGTATTTAACAAATATATTGATGTTTATATATTGCAAGTCACATAGCACACAAGCTTATGTGGTTATAGTACTGTCTCTTTTAATGAGTATACATTATGAGAACATTTTACTTAAATACAGCTTATTTTACTAAACTAAGACAGTTGTGAAGAACTTTATTAAAACTCTGTTGCCAGAGTGTTAACCCTAACCAACACCATAATGGAGGGCTTTTGCTGGAGCTTCTGTTTCAACTACTACTGATGTACTGAAGCGCAGGTCTGTTTTTGCTGCCCTGCCCTGGAATCTTCCTCTGATTCTCCCGCCAAACACCAGAGCCCAAGATTCCAAACTGCCTCTCACTTCTTCTCCATCACATCCTCCAGACACGTCCTCCCATTGTCTCTTCAACCTGAGGCAAGTGATCTGGACAACCAACAAATTTCAGATGCCAAGCTACTCTACCTTCCTCTCAGTCCTTCCTTCATCTGCTGTATTCTTCTTCTTCCAGCTGTTCACCATGAACACCAAGTACCAACAAACACAGATTCTTCTCCACCCTGGGCTGGCCCTGACTGACTAGCACCTGGCCATATATTCACTCCTTCTGATCCCTCTAGCTCAGTCCCAGCCAACCACACTCTCTAATGGAAAATTTGGAACCTGCAGCCACCAACCAGGACATCCTTCTTTTGAATACTGAGAGCTCTGTCTCCACTCCCCAGCTGTCAGTTGAGGTCGCCCAGTGACAGTTAAATCAACTTCCACCTGGCCAGACAAAAGACTTCCCCCAACAAACACATTGCAATGTACATTATAATACAAATGACCGAATACATTACAATACCAATTAGAACACAGTTTCAAATAAACAGGTTTTCTTCCCTCTTTCTTGAAAATTCATGGAGTGTGATCACACTAGTAATACATACTGTGCTTACTTCTGACCACTGCACCTCAAAAAGGATGCTGTAGAGTTTAGGAAAGTACAGCTAAGATAAGGGAAACCACAACAATCAAGGGGCACAAGAAGTCACCTGTGAGGGAAGCTTCCAGTATTGGAGGCTTTTTTGTTTAGAGGGGAAGGCAAATTGGGGGGGGGGGGATATGATAGAGGTTTGTAATATAATACAGGGTTGTTGTTAGGTTAAACAAAAACCTCTCTTTGTCTTAATATTAGTGTCCAGAGTCATCCAGTGAAGCTGAATGGTGGCTGATTGAGGACACAGACAGCGCCAAGGACAGCAGCTGGAGGAGGAGAGAACAGAAGGTGAACATAAGGGGGAGTCCTTTTCCCATCCCCTGGGCCCCTTGAGAAACTCAGCAAACCTGCTGTACCCAGAACTGGGTGTGGAGAAAGTGCTGAGGAAGTACTACCCACCTTGGGCTTATCCATAAAAAGCAAGTCTAGAGTGGGAGACTAGGGTGATGTCTACTGTTTCCAGGAACTCCTCTTCTTGTGAGATTTTTGGGGGGTGAGCTGAGAATTTGTTTGGATCCTGGGTGAGAACCCAGAGGCTGAAAGGGAGGGTGTGTTGGAGGGGAAATGAATTGATTCTGATTGTTGGGATGGTGGTCACTAATTTAGATTTGTGGAGGATTAGGCTATCAGTGGCTAATAGTCGGGATTACTATATTGCCTCTAGTCTCATGGTTAGCATGCCTCTTAATAATAGTTGCTGGGGATTATGAGCAACACCGTGCTAGTGCACTCAAATCCTGTTTGTGAGTTTCTGTTGTCCAGTTTGGTGTGGGAAACAGGATCTGGACTAGGTAGGCCTTTGCTTTGATCCAGCAGGACTCTTGCTATATTCTTACCAAGCATGCACATTGATGGTCTTGCCCTATTACTCTCAGTGACTGTAAGTCATGGGTAGCACACTTTTCATTAATCTCTAGACATTTGCATGCTTTTCTTTTTTTAAAAAAATGGTATTTATTAGAAGTTTAAAAATTACAGAAAAAAGAAGAAAAGAAAACAACAAAAAATTTAACAGGACATACATTACAATATATAAAAAGAAAAAACTTAAAAACAATACAACAATATAGCAAAAAAGAACAATAACATTAAAACACACATCCAATATTCCATATCATTATCTTTCATTTACTTGTTTCATTGGCCTCCTCACACCTCCCTTTTTGTATTCTAATTTAATTAATTGTTTCAGCAAATTCTTTCCATCTTTCTCAATTTTTGTTGTATAACAGTCTAACCTATTAATTAACTCAGCAAATCCTTTCCATCTTTCACTATATTCTGTCATTAAATTTACCTTAATTTATTTTAACCTTATCTTACCATAAGAAGCCTTAAAACTTAAAACTTAATACTTATTTATACATAACTCCTTATATCATTTCTACTAAAGCCAAATAGTTTCATTCCAACATTTTTCCTAACACTCATTAATTTTACACTAATTCTCAAAATAATTTTTTAAAAACTTTCTTCCAATCTTCATCCAACGTCTCTTCTTCCTGGTCTCAGGTTATGTCACTCCTTTCTATCCATTCCATCTAGTCCATCAACCTGGTGATCTTGTGTCCGAGGCTCTTAAGTCTTTTCCATGTCCCTTCTGCAGATCTTCTTCTTGTTTATACCTGCACTTTACTTTGTCTTTTGTTGATCTTTTTCTTAATTTCTTTCCTTTCTCATTGAGGAGTAGGTCTCGGGGAGACTCCAACCCAACAATATCTCCACACCCCCTCGACAGGTCAGCCCATTCTCCACAGTCAGCACTGTAATCCAGAAAGTATTTAAAAGCATGTTTCAAAGTCCCTCCAAAGTTAAGAGCCCCCACAACTCCAGACCCCCCTGGCCCAAAACCAAATCCCAAAAGCCAAAACATCCCTGCCCCTAGGGGGATCCAACCAACTTCCCGTCTCCAAGCCAAACAATGCTCCCTCTTTCCAAATCTGACTTTCTCCAGGTTCAGTCTTCAAAAACAGCAGCTTATGCTCCTGCAGGGCCTCAGGTCTCTCCATTTGTATTACTTGAGGTTCAACAACAACCTCCTCCATTATCTTCTGCACTTGCACTTGCACTTGCCCTGTCAAAACAGATTCCTGGGTTGGTTCCTGAATGGTTTCTATGTGAGTATTCACTGTTTGTCCAAAATTATTGACTGCAACAGTCATCAAATCCATCTTCTCATGCAGCTGCTCCAACAAAGCGCTTGTCTTGCAAAGGGCAAGCACCAAAACTTCTTCTAAACACATTCTTATCCAAGGTCAAATGTCTGGTCTCATGATCCTTAATCTCCACAGCTGTGAAATTCCCCAGATCGACTCCAGCAACAGTTTAACAAGCTCCCTCTAGAGGAGACAATTTCAATTTGTATCCATCTTTTGAAAGCAGGTCCAACAAAAGAAAATTACTTTCATTTTTCAAATACTTTGTTTCTTTTGGATGCAAAAGGCAACATTGGGATCAATATGTTTCTCTTTTTTAACTATCTGTCAAAAGACGTTCCATTCACAGTCAATGAACTTCCCCAAAAATTTCTGTCTCTGACACCCCGTTCCCAGGTTTGAGACGGTGGAAATTTATCTTTCTTTACTCTCTCTCCTGCAGGCTTAAACAATCTAAGATTCCCCCCCCCCCTTCTCCTGCTTCCAAGAGGGGATTTGGTGGTTTTAACTGAAGGAAATTTAGTCCTTTATATACAACTTTCCAGACTTTAGCTTGCAAAATTTTTGCTTCAATCTATTTACAAAAGCGGAAGGCGGACTTCCTGTTTAGAACCTTCCCGCTTCGGTGCCAAATTAAAATGTTTCGTAGTCCAATTTTCCATTCTACTCATGGGTACTTGTTTAGAGTCCAATTGTCCACAGGAAAAAGTCAGCGCTCTCCGGCAACGGCTGTGCGGCTTCACTCCATAAAAGTAGCGGTCGATTCAAAACACCGCGCCACTCACCCCACTTCGCTTCAGATCCCCGAAAAAGGGTTTCACTGCGAGTAGGGGAGGCACTCTTGGTGTCAGCCAAATCCCACGTTCCCAGGCTTCCTCCGCCTGGGATTTTTGAGGGGTCTCCGCCTTCGCCGCGGCGGCAAGACCCGATTTTCGCGGAGCGGGTTCCTCTCGGTCAGAGGAACTCTGCCATTGCCGATGGCGCTAACCCGGAAGTCCCGACATTTGCATGCTTTTCAATGCAGTGCTATTGTGTCAAATAATTTAAAACATCTGTTTAGTTCACATTATATCTTGAATGAGAGATCAAGCCTGCAGCAGGTCTTGAACTGGTGGCTAGAGGGCTGGTAATGAGTTTTCAGACTCTGGTGAAAGAGTGGAATTGCAAGGAGGTCAGCCATGCTAACAAGAAAGCCTTTATGCATCAGTGGAGCTGGTACTGAGAGGAATTGCCATGTCTTCTGGCCAGGTTCGGAGATCACAGGGGACTTGCTGTTAGCTCAGCTCCCTTGAACAACTTGTCTCTGTCTTTGAAGAGCTGCTGCTCTGTTTTGCGGCCTTTTGCAGAAGGGTGAGAGGGATGTCCCAGGAGAGAGTCCCCTGGAATCTGGTAAAGCAGAATCCTCTGGTCTGGAAGGACTCTTTTAGGAGACACTTCCTTCCTACCCATGACCTTAAGCCTTGCAGTGTTTCTCAACCTTGGGTCTCCAGATGTTGTTGGACTACAACTCCTATCATCCCTGAGCTCTGGCCTTGCTAGCTAGGGATAATGGGAGTTGTAGGCCAAAAACATCTGGGGACCCAAGGTTGATAAAGACTGCTTAAGGAAAGAGTAGGAGGGTGTTAGATGAAGTAAGGGACTGGCAAAGAGAATTTTTTAGGGATTAGGGGCAACTGATAGGAAGCGGAGGAGTAGCTGGAAATTCTCCAGCTTGGATTTGAATTGTGAGGTTTCTTTTTAAGAGACTTTGAAGTTTGTTTCTGAGCCTGACTTGGAAGAACTTTGCTGGCTCCCTTAGATGATCCTGAATTGAAGCACACTCCCATCTCCCACTCCAACAACATAAGCAGCTGCCATTGACCCATCTAGCTCAATACTGTCCACACTGACTGGAAGCAGCTGTTTCAGGCAGGGGTCTCTCCCAGCTGTACCTGGAGGTGGTGAGGCTTGAAACTGGATGCTTCTGTGTGAAAAGCAAATGCTCTGCCACTGAGACACAGCCCTTCCCTGCCCTTTGACTGGGCCAGCCCTGACAGCATGTTATGGAGGATTTTATCTCTGCAACAACAGAAGGCCACTGTCTTTTCAACGTTGAGAATCTAGTCTCTGCTGGAAAGGATGTTTGAGCTTGTGCTTTTGTCAAACCCAGGACCTTTCATATTCCAGATAAAAGGAGGGGTGGAAAGGGGGGGGGGAAGAATGTGTTCTTTGTTCTGCTGAGGGAAGGGAAATCACATGATTTTGTCTTTCCCCCGAACAATAGTTTGCTGGAGACAGCCCAGCAATTATCTTGTTAAAATGTACTGTGTGAGCCACCTCCGCTATGCTGAAGGTGTGCTCCTCAGAGAAGTGGGTGTGTGAGCAGCTGTTCCTCAGTGAAGCACAAGGCCCCAGAAGATTATCTTCCCACTGTCTTCAAGGCAGAGCATTGGCGATAATCAGCTTCCTCTTCACTTAAGTCCTCATTAGTCAATAGGTTTGGTGAGGGATGAGGAACTTATGGCCCTCCAGATATTGATGGACTCCAGTGTCCATCAGCCCCAGCCAGCACAGCCCATGGTGAGGGATGATGAGAACTATAACCCAACACATCCCAAGGGCCACACGTCCCCAATTCCTATTAAAAAAGAACTCACCCTAGTTCAGTTAGGGCGGCTTACCCCTTCGTGTATTCAGTTACAGATGGGTAGCCGTGTTGGTCTGCCATAGTCAAAATAAAAAAATTCCTTCCTGTAGCACCTTAAAGACCAACTAAGTTAGTTCTTGGTATAAGCCTGATGAGCCTGTTGACGACAGGACAAGAGTCGTCAACAGGCTCATCAGGCTCATCTCAGCTATCTGCCAATCTCCGATTCCCACCACCCTTCTGAGTAATACCCCTCCCCACCTTCTCTATATATAGAAGGATCTGGCAACTTCTGTTTCAGTGTATCTGAAGAAGTGTGCATGCACACGAAAGCTTATACCAAGAACTAACTTAGTTGGTCTTTAAGGTGCTACAGGAAGGAATTTTTTTATTTTCCCTTCGTGTATTCTTAGTGTGGGGCGTGTTAGGGAAGGAATAGTAACTTGGGTGGGGAACATGTTGTGCTCCTTCTGGGATGGCATGTCCACCTTTGTCCACCTTGAACTCAGCTCTCACCTGTGGCTCCTAGGAGCCTCTCACACATCAGCACTGGAAATTTTATTTTAAAGGGGTCTCTGGGTTGTATTCAACTATGTTTTACTCAGAGTAGATTAATTTAAATTAATGAACCTAAATGTTTCCCACCCTGCACTCAGCTCTCACCAGCATGCGACAGCCCACACCCCAGGAACAGCTTTGACTGGCTGGCTAAATCAGGTTTGGGTAGCCGATGGGTCTCAAACTCTCAGTGAGTTAGGGACTTTCCCTGCATGTGAACACAGGCTCCGGCGGATTGAGCAGACAAGACCAAGAGTGAGTCCAACAGTCAAGAAGATGGTTGTAGGGGGGACATGAGGAGCAGATGGGGCTTGCCAACCTGGGAAGATAGTCCTTGTAGGAGAAGGAAAACTCTGATCCTAAACCTTGTGGAATATCTTCAGGAGAAGAAAAGGCTGAGGAGTGAAGTCTACACAAATTTGGAATGCAAGTCCTGCAGCCAAGGTGGTGCACAAACAGATGGTTCTGCTTTCCTTTAGACCACATCAGTGAGGCCAGGGGGTGGGGATCTTGACACCTGGACAGCCCAGGCCCCCCATACACACTGCCCAGGTCTGTGTCCCAGGGAGGTCCCTTCAGTGCTGCTAACACAGTGGTTTGACTTCACCTCCCAGAAGCACGACTCCATTGTCTCTCAAGACAACAACAACCCCTTAGTAAATGTGCTTAGGATTCTAAACTTAATGCTTTTCCACTTTCATATGAACCCCTCATCTTTTACTGCCTGCATGCAAGAAGAATCCAAGAGGAATTCAACACTGCACTATGTAGAACATTCTACAGGGCAAATTTTTCAGCTTGCCAGAGGGAGCGATCCCTCCTCCCCTCATGTGCTCTTCTGGGGGTTCTCTTGACTCCCACCAGCCAATTTTGGGGAGGCTTGCAGGGAAAAGGGGGAAGCCCCATTGCACAAGCAGAAGACCTTGTGCAAGGCTTCCCCTGATGGTACCAGTTAGGACAATCCCGCCCTATGCAGTATAGTTGCCTACTGAGAATAACACTTCATTTATATGTTGAATTGGTCTCTATACCCTCAGAAGCTTATACCCGGGAGAGACAATACTTGACCCTCCATATGCTGTTGGAGTACAACTCCCATCGGCTGCAGCCAAAACAATAATGGTCAGAGATGATGGGAGCTGGTCCACCAACATTGGGAAGGTCACAGGTTCCCCATCCCTGAACTTGGTTAAAGGGCTCACACATAGAGCATGAGAAACTTCACTGGCTTAAAAATCCAGCAAGTTGCACTGCATGTGGCAACGCAGGTTCTGAAACCCAGTACCCAAGGACTAGGAACTAGTTCATCCATTTATGTCCATCACTGGATGACTGCAGGAGCAAGCAATGCCTCTCATGTCTAAGTAAATGGGCCATCACAGATGGAAATTGTGTATTGTCAAAGGAGCTATGATTTTTAATGGCATCAGTTCACACATTCTTTCCCTGTGTTGAATTTTAAATTGTCCCTCAAGGCAGAGATCTGTCCTACTGAACTCCGTTAAGGGCTGTGCATTGATAATAAACTAAATAATAAATTAAATATTAATGGTATTGATGGCCCACAGCCATCAAGTATGTGGTCACTGGGCTGAGAAATGTACAAGTGATGTACATGCATGTGTGAGCCAGCTTTAATCACCCCCACCCCCAAAAACACATTGGAGCAAGGCTTGCATTAGTGAAGGAGGGAGATGGGTTAAATTCTACTCCCTCTTGTCAATATTTTGGAAAGACATAATCTCTGCCACCAAATAAACCCATGCTCATATCTTTTACTTTGTCCTCCGAGTCCCCTTGCAGCTGTTAGCCATTATTCTTATGAGCGTAGTAAGCATTTATGATGCCATCCGGCCAGGCAGATAATTTTAAATGATTAGCATAACTCCAGCTGGAAAATTGGTCTCTGCCGCTACCACAAAATGAGCCACCCAGATGCAGCTACAGGTCCTTCCTGCACTGCACTGTCAGTTGGATACCAGGCTCCTTTTGTGTACATTGCAATATGTTCTTTTTCTTTTCTTGAAATACACGAGGAATTTCATTTTTCCATGGAAAATCTTGCCTTACTGTTCTAACTTCATTCAGATATTCCCAGTATTTCCTTTAGTCTGTCCTGAACCTTACAACATTCAGTTTCATTGGATGCCCCCCAAATCTAATATTATGAGAGAGGGAGAAAAGTATCTTCCTACCCACTTTATGCAAACCATGCACCATCTGACACGTCTCTCTCAGGCAGCATCCATTGCAGATCATGAAAGGACGGCGTCCTTTAAACACCTCACACTGGCCCAGGTATTGCCAAGTTGTTGAAAAGGGGAGGGAGAGAGGTAAAGTTAGAGCTGCTAAAATTCACATATTGATTTCAAATTGCTAGAGCTGGCTTGGTCAAATTATATTTGTCTAACGTAGGCTGGCCATAGAAAATGAGCTACCTCTGTGTGCCAGTATTATGGCTCTTACACTGGATCTTGTGTGAAGTTACATCTCCGTTAAAGTTAACATTGAACCATTTTTTGACTTTGTTGTTGTTGCTTTTAGTTTCTGTTCTGTGTTCTTTCCATTGTTCTTATGTAGACATAACAACAGTGAGCAAGAGGTTGATTCATATAAAAAAGAATGCTCTCTATACACAATTTTTGCCTTAGTAAAGCAATTTGTGGTATCCAGCTATTACATTCCTTATAATCAGGAATTAATATTCCCTTCTCACGTTGGGTTTCTCTTCAGAGTCCTCATGGTTGATCCTGCACATGGATCCTCCAAATAGTCGTCAGAGGCACCCCCAGATGTTTTTGGGAGATTGGCCCCAGCCAGTAATCATGGATGATGGGAGTTGTAGCCTAATAATGTCCAAAGACGCCAGGCTGACTACCCTTGCTCTAGATTGTTAATTGTGTGTTCAGACCCAGAAAACTCCCCCCTAAATAAATTCACACTTGACTCAAATTTTAGTTTTGGTTTTTGGCAGCATTTAGGCCACAACTTTATTGATTACAGAAAGTGAGTGGTTGCATAGGCTCTGGTTCGACTAGCTCTCTGCCATGCAGGTAGCGTTGACCCAGGCTTCCAGCATAGGTCAGCCAAGGGTGAACACCTGGATAAGCGAAAAGTCGGGAACGGACTATATCTGCCACCCAGATGTCCCCCTGAACTCTGGCATGGGCACAACCCCCTCTCAGGGGTTGACCAAACCATTTGAGTCCCTGGATTCCTTTAACGGAATACCTTTCACATAGGGATGGTGAGAGTGTTCTCCTATCCCTGTCACCTGAACCAGAGCCTATCCGCAACCTTACAAGTTGTGATGATTTGCTACGCAGCAGGCAAAACCCAAATGGCAATAGCCAATCAGCCAAGTGGGGGAAATTCCTGCCATACTGTGCTGGTCCCAGGGGGAGGTTACCGTGGGGTGAGGTCCAGGACCTGAGTCGAGGGTCGGCAGATAGTCCTCCACAGGCGAAGCGGGGTCCAGGGCGAGGAGCAGGGCAAGGACAGGAACTCTCGAGGAACAGGACAGGGTGCTGGCCGAAACAGCTCTTCAACGACGTTGCTCCCGCAACCTGGGACCGGGCTGACTGGCCTTTATCTTCTCTGAGGCCAGGGGCAGTCCCGGCCCCCAGGAGACCCGCCTCTCCTGGCCTTAAGGCGAGCACTCCTCCTGGGAGAAACCAGTTCCCTCCGCCTCTCTGCCCTGAACCTCTGCAGCTCAGGAGAGGCTGGACCCAGGGGGAGACTCACCTTCCCCTGACAGGGCTGGGAGAGGCGCACCTGTAGGCAATGGGTCCTCAATCACCTCCGGAGCCAGAGAGGATTCACCTGGTGCCTGCTCCTGAGGATCCGGCACAGGTGCAGGTGCTTCAGATCCAAGGTCCTGCCCCAGTTCAGTCGGCCCTGGAGGCGGGGACTCCTGTGCAGGCTGGGGTTCCTCCGGTTCAGCCTCTGAATCGGATTCCCAGGCCATCACACATACCCCTGTCCCAACAACAGACGACACAACGGCATAGCAAGGTCAAGTGCAAAAGCCCTAAAAGTAGGGAGAGGTGGGTGTTTGTTCTGAATACACACGCCGAAAGAGGAAGCTCGGGGTCACGTGCATGGGCATATATAGGTCCTTGATCCGTTTGGACTGTGCCCCATTGGCCAGATTAAACCCAGCATTGAGGGACCTACCAATCAGGTGTTGTGGCTGACCAATCTTAACCACCCACAATACAGGGGATCGGTTTCCAGGTCTCACCGCAACACGTGCCCTCTTTAATGGAGGACACGATCTCCATAAAAAGGGAGTTGTTGTGGTGGTTTATGAATCTTTTCCTATGAAGCACCTGAAACCGATTTCACAAGACAATAAAACATGCATAAAACAATTGCATATATAAAAAAACAATTTCAGAGCTAATATAGATACCATCTGGGATTAAAAAAATATACACTAAAATGGTGATTTGAAAAAAAAAAGAATTTCTTAAACAGACATAAAAAAGATAATAGGGATGGTGAATCTGTTACGTAGCAGGAGGGTGTGGAAAAATGGTTCAGGATGCTGAGCTAGAAACTATTTGTCAAATAGTTATAATAATGATAATTTATTATTTGCACCCCACCCATCTGACTGGGTTGCCCCAGCCACTCTGGGCAGCTTCCAGCAAATTTAAAAACATAGTAAAACATTGAAACTTAAAAGGCTTCCCTATACAGGGCTGCCTTCAGATGTTTCCTAAATGTTATATAATTATCTCCTTGACATCTATAGGAGGGTGTTCCACCAAGAAGGCCCTCTGCCTGGTTCCCTGTAACTTGGCTTCTCGCAGTGAGGGAACCGCCAGAAGACCCTCGGAGCTGCACATCAGTGTCTGGGCTGAACAATGGGGGTGGAGACACTCCTTGAGATATACTGGGCCGAGGCCATTTAGGGCTTTCAAGGTCAACACCAACACTTTGAATTGTGCTCGGAAACGTACTGGGAGCCAGTGTAGGTCTTTCAAGACTGGTGTTATATGGTCTCGGCAGCTGCTCCCAGTCAACAGTCTAGTTCCACCGGTGTGTTAGTTAGCCTGGGTGTGCAATATATTTCTTTAGTAAATGGTTCTGTGTGCGCGCGCACGCGTGCATAAGAGAGAGAGAGTTTGTGTAATGGATTAAGGCTATGGTGTGAGGGAGGGCAGGGGCGAAACAGGGTTTTGCAGCATGAGGAGGCACCTCTCTTTGGGGTGGGGGGCATGGGGGTGGCTCAGAGACCACAGTCAGTGGCAGTGGCTGACTGGAGGACTCCCAAGGAGAGGGGAGAGGAGAGGTGGCTGAGGGAACACTCCACAAGGGAGGTTGTTTGAAAAGGGGTGAGAGGCTCATACTCTCCAACATTTCTCTAATGAAAATAGGGATGTCCCATTCCATAATGATAATTTTAATATTTATACCTCACATATCTTACTGGGCTGCCCCAGCCACTCTGGGCAGCTTCCAACATTATATATGTAATAAAACCATTAAACTTTAAAAAACTTCCCTATACAGGATTGCCTTCAGATGGCTCAGGGGTTGGATAACTCCATACCCTCCAACATTTATCCAATGAAAATAGGAACATCCTAAGAAAAGCAGGACATTCTAGGATCAAATGAGAAACCAGGATGGCTTCTCTAAATCAGGGACATCCCTGGAAAATAGGGACACTTGGAGACTCGAGGCTGCCAGCTCTGCAAGTAAGGGGTGACATAACTGGGCTCCTGAGCGCCACAGGGTGCTACAGAAAGCATGTAGTTGGTCAAGGGAGCCGTGGGCTCAAAAAGGTTGAAAACCTCTGCCTTGCACCTTTATTAGTAGGAGATTATGCAGAAATGCAATGCGGCTGGCCAGGCCTTTTAGGTCACATCCGCATCTGGGCTTGCGCATTGTTTTTTGCACCCTCAGTGGGAGAGATGCTCAAGGTAGCCTTCGGAGAGTTTGCTTCCTTTAGAAGACAAAACTCCAAAAGTCTGTGGCATTTTATTTATTTATTTAAAGAAATCTATTTATTGTTTACGAATGTGCAGGTTGAAGAAGCCTTAGAGAGTGCAACAACAAAAACAAAAACCCAACCCAGCAGGTTGTGTTTATCAAAAGTCACTCTGAAATCCAAACACTGCTTCCAAAGTTTAACACTTAGGTAAGTGAACACATCAAAAGCACATCAAAGTGCAAGTAGATAAATAGGTACCGTAAACAGCGTTTCCGTGTGCTGCTCTGGTTCGCCAGAAGCAGCTTAGTCATGCTGGCCACATGACCCAGAAGCTGTATGCCGGCTCCCTCGGCCAATAAAGCAAGAAGAGCGCCGCAACCGCAGAGTCGGCCATGACTAGACCTAATGGTCAGGGGTCCCTTTACATTTTAAGTGAGCACTTTGGGAGGTGGAGGAGGGGAGAGAGACCTTTTTTCACCTACCATTCCTTTTAATCTATTTCACTTTTCTGTTGTGGCAATATGTTTTTAAAATGAACCTGGCTTTTGTTTTTGCTTCTTGTTGTTCCCCTCTTGTACAGCTGTGTTAATGATTTATTTGATATATTGCATCTGAAGTTTTTATCTCATTCTTTTAATGGTTTGAATCCAGAAGTCCCTGTGGGGACCCTTCAGGGGACCTAGAGGCAGGGGAGAATCTTTCTAAAAAAATAAAAATAAACACACATTTCTTTCAAATGTGCAAGGCACCATCCAACCACCGTAGGGACTCCACTCCAGATTTGTGTAGCATTTATTCCTTAGCCTTTTCTTCTCCCAGAGATATCGTACAAGGCAGTGGGCTACCCTCACCTGGTTTAGGTGGCCAGTTGAAGCTTTCCCAGGTTGTGGATGCTGTTTCACAGAGGCGCTTTTTTTGGCAAGGTGTTCTGGGAACAAGAAGGAGGAAGTGGGGAAGAACTCCATGTGGGGCTGGATGGAGGAGGCAGCACTGAGAGACTGGGTGTTGCTTTGGACCCAGGCTTGCTGCAGCTGTGAGAGTGCAATGTTCTGTAGCCCCTCCCATGGAAGGCTTCCAGGGGTAAATATGTGTGAATACACCATACTTCTAAGACACTGCAGACTCCAATGGAATCCTGGGTGAGCACCTGGAAGGCCCTGGAATCTTGCAGAGATTGGGGGTCACGGCTAAAATGGCCGCTGTTTCTTTAATGTGAATAAAGCTGGGTCAGCATGACTCAGCGGCTTGCAGCAGGCTGTATATATAGGTGAGAACTGTTGGTTTGGGTTGGCTGGTGTTTGGGTTGGTTGGTGCTGGTGTGTTTCAGTCGTGGTATTCAGTCGTGTTTTGCACAAAGACTTTTAATAAAACTCTGCAAGGATATTCCCGTGGACTCTTTTTGTGCCGACAAGGAGGCTGAGAAGATAAAGGGAGGTCAGAACCCTTTCCTTCTTTTTTTTTGCTTTTTTACAAACACTGACAGGTTATGGGCCCAGTGTTTCTGAGCATGTGCAGAGTGCAAAATGACTAACAGCATTTCAGCAAGGAGCTGGTGAGTCCTGGTGGTGTACGGAGACAGTGGCTGTTCGTTGGAGCAGTTGGTGGCAAGCTGTAACTGTCTGCAGTGACGCTGGAGCGGCTAGGATCTGAGGATCAAGAAAGCACTCAGCGTCGGCTACTGGAACAGTTTGAACTGCTAGAGGACCACAGTAGGCGACTCACAGAGCGGCTACACCTGTTGCAGAGCCAGGCGGGACCTGAGGGTCAACAGAGGCAGCAGCTAGAAGCCGGTGAGTGCCAGCCAGGACCATCCAGTTGGACTCTAAAGAGAGAGTCAGGAGAGATTGCTGGAGGCCCCACAGAAGGGGCTCAGCAAGCACCAGCAGAGATGGCAGATTTCCAGTCTTCCCAAGTTGTAAATATTGGGGGAGTCATCCCTTTGGAACTTCTCTCAGAGAGCAACTGGCTGAGTTGGTCAATTAAAATGCAGCAGTTGTTAAGGAGAGATGGACTATGGGACTGTGTTGAAACTGAGGTTTTGAGACGGGACTCTGCTGAGAAAAAACGGCTAGATGAAAGGGCCCGTGCCCAAATTATGCTGTGTTTGAGCAACTCTCAGTTATTGCATGTAGCAAATGCCAGCACAGCGTTTGAGTGCTGGAATTTATTAAGGGCAATGCATGTCAGAGAAACTGCTGGAACTATAATTTCTCTGACCAGAAGGCTGTTCAGGACTGTTATGAAAGAAGGTGAGAGTTTGGCAACTCATCTTCAAACGCTGAAATCTCTGTTTCTTCAACTACAACAGAGAGGTAAGCGTTATGATGAGACTGACCAAACCTACATTATCCTTTCAAGTTTGCCTGAAAGCTGGTTGCCTGTGATTAACAGCATGGAGAGTATGCGTCCACGAGATCTGACCCTTGAGTATGTGGTTGGCAGATTGACCGAAGAAGCAGAAAGAAGGTCAGATAGACAGGCTGAACTCCAAGAACGGAGGAGTTACAGCCAAGGGGGCCAGCAGCAGAATCTGCCAATGGAGCAACACCAAGGTTTGGACTTGGCCATGGCGGTGAGGAGATGCTATAGATGCAACCAACCCGGGCATCTCCAACGTCAATGCAGGGCAAGACTTCCAGGAGACGACATGGAGCAGAGACAGCAATCGACGCAGAAACGTAAGCAGAAGGGGTTCTCTTCAGAGAAGAAGAACACGCGTTCTGCTCAGTTTGTGTCTGCATTTTCTCGGGAGGAGAGGAAGATACCTCGAGGAACATGGTTGCTGGACTCTGGCAGCAGCAGGATTATCTGCAATAGTCGGGAGGACTTTAAGACCCTGGAGAAGCCAGCTGATGGAAAAGACTCAATCTATCTTGCTGATGGTCGTAGAAGCAAGATTGATGGCCAGGGAACATGTTTCCTGCAGTGCTTGAACACTACTCTACCAGAGACTCTGTTTGTCAGCAGTTTGGACTATTGTTTGCTGTCTGTAAGCTGTTTGATTAATGCAGGGTATAGTGTTAAGTTCACGCAGGATGGCTGTCTGATAAAGAATGGAACTCAGGTATGTGGCCATGCAAAGTTGGAAAATGGGTTATATGTAATGCAGAACAAGCCTGTTAAAGTAGCCCAGGTGGTTCAGGATAATTTGCCAGTTCATAAGGGGTGTGTACATCAACTGCACAGAAAACTGGGTCACGCCAATTTCCGTGTGCTTTCAGAAATGCAAAAGGTGTGCAAGAACCTAAAAGTAAATAGCTGTAACTGTTTCCTAGATTGCAATGTATGTAAAATGGCCAAATCTAAGAGGAAGCCTGTGGCTTCTAAAAGCGACAGAGTATCTAAAGAGGTTTTAGAACTTGTCCATTGTGACGTGATAGGCCCTTTTCCACAGAAGACTGAAGGGGGCGCCAGATATGCTTTTCTGGTAATAGATGACAAATCACGATTTAGTTGGCTGTTTTTGTTAAAGCAGAAATCTGAGTGTTTCCCCACATTCAGAGAATGGGTTGCCCAAGCTGAAAAGCTCTTCGCTCGGCCTGTTGTGCAGCTGCAAACAGATAGGGGCGGAGAATTTCTGAACAAACAATTTGGGGCATGGTTGCGACGTAAGGGGATCACTCACCGTTTGACTAACCCTTATAGCCCTGCTGAAAATGGTCTGTGTGAAAGACGTGGGGCTGTGATACAGTCAGTAAAGGACTGCCTGCTAGTGGATGCAGGATTGGGCCACAACCATAGGCTGTGGGGCGAGGCTTTTTTGACAGCGAACTTTTTGATTAATAGAACCTGGTCTAGCTCTATAAAAGATATTCCATATCGTGTGTTGTTTGGGAAAGAACCAGAATGGACAGTGCTCCATAACTGGGGTTCTTGGGCACATGTAAACATTCCCAAAGCTCAGCGCCAGAAAGGGGGCGCTAGAGCGCAGAAACTGCGGTTTGTGGGATATCAGTCCTATGGCAAAGGGTGGCATTTCAATTTACGCCCAGGACGCGTGGTTCTGTCACGAAGTGCAGACTTCGCTGACCAGGACAGATGGACTGCGATCCATGCCAACCCTGATTGCCTACTGCCCCTGCAAGTAAGAGAAGAGGCTTCTTCTCAGCCATTGGCAACACAGGAGCAGGATGAGGAGGAGGCACAGATCTCCCCAAAAGATGTGGCAATAGATAATACTTCTCTAGGGGAAGAGGAAGAAGAGCCAGAGATAAGGGGGGAAGAAGAAGTAGTTGTGCCTAGACGCTCCCAGCGTTCAAACAAGGGTGTACCTCCTCAGCGTTTGACCCTAGGAGGAGTGAGAGTATGCAATGTGAGTTGTGTGGAACCACAAAGTTATAATGAAGTCTTAGACTTACCCCCTGGGGAACGTGCTTTGTGGGAACAAGCTATGAAAGAAGAAATGGACTCTTTTAAACGTAACAAAGTGTTTGAGGTCATAATGCCGCCACCTGGTGGCAGAGTGGTATCATGCAAGTGGGTTTACAAAAGGAAAACCCTTGCATCTGGGGAACCACGTTTTCGAGCCAGATTAGTAGCCAGAGGGTTCACTCAGATTAAAGGGGAGAGTTATGATGAAGTGTTTTCTCCCACGGTAAAGAGTGAAACTTTTCGTTTAATGCTTTCCATTGCTGCTGTAAGACAACTAGCAGTGCACCATTTTGATGTTGATGCTGCATATCTGCATGCAAATTTAGACCATGAAGTGTTAATGAGACAACCCCCTGGGTTTGAAGAGGAGAATGGTGCAGTCTGGCGTTTGAGAAAGGCTGTTTACGGTCTCAAACAAAGTGGAAGGTGTTGGAACCAGTGTTTAAATGAAGCCCTTGTAAAACTTGGTTTTAAAAGGAGTGTGGCTGATCCATGCCTGTACACCAAGGGGTCAGGCAACAAATATCTAATGCTCTTAGTCTTTGTTGATGATTTGCTTGTAGCAGGGAGTTCCACAGATGAGATCCAGAAGCTCACAAGTCAACTGGAAAAGAGGTTTAAGCTTAAAGCCTTAGGGCCTGTAAGCAATTACTTGGGAGTAGAAGTAAGACAGGAAGCTGATGGAAGCTTCCTATTGAGCCAGAAAGAGAAAATTCTTCATTTAATAGAGCAGTTTGGCATGGAAAACTGCAAGCCAGTTCAGACTCCCATGACACCAGATTTCCCAAAGACACTGTGTGATGATGAATTTGATCAGCCTGAGTTGTATCACTCAAAAATAGGATCACTGCTGTATTTAAGCCAGTGGTCAAGGCCAGACATTGCATGTGCTACTAATGTTCTGAGCCAACGTGTATCTAAACCCAGTACTGCCGATTGGTGTGCTTTGAAAAGGCTTATCAGATATCTAAAGGGGACATTAAATGTATGTTTAAAGATATCTAGTACACAAGATGAAAAACTAGAAGTATTTGTTGATGCGGACTGGGGAAGCTGTGTAGCTACCAGAAAATCTACAAGTGGAATGGTTATGATGTTTGCCAATTCCATAATTGGATGGAGGTCAAAGAAACAAGGATTTGTTGCAACCTCATCCTGTGAGGCAGAATATGGGAGCCTATCGCTAGCATGCAATGAAATCATGTGGTTTATACAGATACTAAAAGATCTAGATTGTAAAGTTGATTTGCCTATCCAAGTGTATGAAGATAGCCAATCGTGCATTGCATTAGCAGGCTCGGAAATAATGAAATCCGCATCAAAACATATTGCTATCCGTCATGCGAATGTGAGAGATTGTGTACAGAATGGGGTAATCAAACTGGAGTACTGTCAATCACAAGATAATATTGCTGATTTGTTTACCAAGCCTTTGCCAGCAACATGCCATAATGAACTGATGACAAAACTGGGTTTATGTATATAATGTATTGTTGTATTGTTGTAATGTATGGTTTCTGTTGGGGTTTTTCGCATTTAAGAAACAGAAGGGGTGTCACGGCTAAAATGGCCGCTGTTTCTTTAATGTGAATAAAGCTGGGTCAGCATGACTCAGCGGCTTGCAGCAGGCTGTATATATAGGTGAGAACTGTTGGTTTGGGTTGGCTGGTGTTTGGGTTGGTTGGTGCTGGTGTGTTTCAGTCGTGGTATTCAGTCGTGTTTTGCACAAAGACTTTTAATAAAACTCTGCAAGGATATTCCCGTGGACTCTTTTTGTGCCGACAAGGAGGCTGAGAAGATAAAGGGAGGTCAGAACCCTTTCCTTCTTTTTTTTTGCTTTTTTACAAACACTGACAGGGGTGGCATGAAGCAATACAGAGTTCATTCTCAGCACTCTGAAATCATTCGAAGCAGCCACCCCAACACATCTGCAGTTCCAACAAGTCTTCCAGGAGAAGAAGCTGTTGCTTGCCAACAAGCACAGACTGAAACAATTCCCTCTTTGTAAACTCAGCACCACATGCTGGTCTGCCATTTTTATGGTGGCAGTTGTTTAAAAAAAGAAAAGAAAAGAAAGATCCCAGCAGAGTGTGTAGCTTTGAAAGCTCAATTAGCTCGGAAAGAAATAGCTCCAAATTAAAAGCTAGACTTGGGGATGAGATGGAAGTGAGATTGATGAGGGAGGTTATTGTTTCTTGCTGTTTGCCTGCATGAGCAGTAAAGGTGAAACTATAAAGGAGTACAATCCGTTGTGAAGCATCAGCAGACAAAATACAGGTGGCAGAAGTGTCAGTGTAACAAGGACTGGCAGAACTCAGCACCTCACATGCACCCTAAATTGAATTTTATTTTATTGTTTTACAGGAGGTCCCAAGTTCTCCCTTAAGTACATTATTAAAATCGTGGTGCATTTAACATGAATCCTGTACAGCAACTGTATTAGGGCTAAAGGTTGCCAGGTTGCAACCTGGAGATTGCTCCTTTCACTTTAAACAATTACAAGTTTATTGTTGCAAAATTTACATCCCATCAAGGTGGGTTTTAAAAGGTCCCAGGGCTACATGCCTACAAAACATCAGTTCACTCAGACACACATTAATAACATGCAAGGTATTTATACAGCAACAGCAGCATAATAAAAATCCATTGCAGAAATATTTCAGAGTCTTAAAAACAAAGCACCACAAGTGGTCTAGGCAGCAATGGGTAGCTGAAATGGAATGGCTTTTGCTTACCACCTAAATCAGGAGTGGTCAACATTTTTTGTATCAGGGGCTGCATTTCTTGGTGGGGGTGTACTCTGTGAGGGCCACAGCTGGCAGTGGGTGGAGCCAGAGCCCAAAGTGGGCAGGGTCACCTTTTTTCTACCACCCTCCATCTCTCTGACCGCCCCATGATATATATATAATATCTTCCTCCCCACTAGGAAGCTGCCAGGAGAGACATCATCACTCATTCTTACCAGAGATCAGATCATGCACAGAGGACTTTGAAATTAGGCCAAGGGCTGCCAGTGCTCACCCCTGAATCCCAAAGAGCACAACTGAATGGCCTTGTTAAGCTGCTCTGCAAAAGCAAATTCCGTAAGAAACAAGACAGTACCATTGAGAAGGTGGGAGATTGTCCCAAGCCTTCCTGAATCACCATCACTCATCTTCATCTCCAGAGAAGGCAGGGACTGAGTGAACCAGGAAGATTCTTCCTGTGGTGAAGCCATTTCAACAGGTCACAACCTGGCAGCTTCCTGGGGCTTTCAAATTATCCAAGGCCAATGTGTACTGAAGGAAGAAGAAATGAATTTCTTGCCTTGAAGATGGAGACAGATTGGCTAACTCAATGCAAATCAGGCCAAGTTCTGTATCTTATAAAGCATCTGTGGTATGTGTGCAGCCATAGTTTCATCAGGGACTTGGGGCTGGTCTCACTCAGCTCTGGAGAGAACGCTCTCTCCCTTGTGAGGAGTTACTATTTTACATGGCAAGCCTTAAAGGCAAGCGTTAAAGGCATAGCCTGACATTGGCCATCCAAAGTGTTCCTGCCCATTCTACCACCTAAGGATTTGTTCATCTTATTCTGCTGCTTGTGTAGGCCAGATCTCAGCCACAGGACCAGGACCAATGTGTAAGGAAGTGGGATTTACTGGATCAAGAAGCATAGCCTGACTTTTGGGGCACCGACTAAGGCATTTGCTTGGCCCAAGCTGCTACTGCTGCTTCTTTTTGCCAAAAAAAATCAAATTGCTCCTAATTAATTCTCCATCATATTAATTGTGAAATGAATGTGCCTTTCTTTGGACAGGATTAGAAATGGCTCCAGGCAGTAGTGCATGACAGCGCTGGGCCTGGAAACCAAACCCCACTAAGGATAACAGATTAAAGCCTCGTTATGCCAGATGGCAAGAGAACCACAAGGCATCACCCATCACAGCCAAGGAATGGAAGCCCCGCTTCTCCTGCCCTTCTCTGCTGCCTTTAGCCACTTAGATCTTACTCCCCATCCAGAAATGGAGATGGACTCAGTGGTGTATCTACTAGACATTGCTCCCATCCAAGAAACTTTGGGGACTTCCTTTGTTGCAGCCGCT
Organism: Podarcis liolepis; assembly: GCF_965112155.1. NCBI lineage: Eukaryota > Metazoa > Chordata > Lepidosauria > Squamata > Lacertidae > Podarcis > Podarcis liolepis. The sequence continues at coordinate 1,431,883 of NC_139555.1, forward strand.
GGGCTTTATTCCCCTCCTCAAACCCAGCAGCCCTGGCTCCCTATAGTGCTTTCCTTTCCCTTCTCAGAGGAGATATGTTAGCCCTTTCCAATGTCCAGTTTTGCTGATGGGGAGGAGGAGGAAAAACAAACAGCAGTGAAAAAGAAATATGGGCCACAGCTTGGCTACGTTGGGCAGTTGTTGCCAAGATCCCCTGATCCATAGGTGGTCCACAATCTGAAATAACAACAATGTTTGCTGGAGGGGGGGGGGTAACTTTCTAGTGCCCTTCCCTTACTGGCTACACCTTCCCTTCCTTTCCTCCCACTCCCCGCAGTTAAGACCAAGTTGCCTGATTCTGCTGCAATAGAAATCCAGAGGTGTTTGCTGGCTTCCTCCAAGGACAAACACAGTTTCTTGTGAAAGAAACCTCAGCTGCTGGTTAGTGCTGTTTACATATACTGTACTTTCCCACTGATGAATCCTTAAAAAAACAGAAATTGGTCCTACAAACAGATAAACTCAAGTGCATCCCTTCAGTTTAAAAACAAGCAAACACCAAAAGCCTTTATTTTTGCAGATTGTGGGTGCAAATAGATAAGCAGTACAGGGATGAAGATATCTCTCTTGAAATCTCAGCCAACAAAATTGTACATAAACTTTGCCTCCTTCATGTGCATTTTTGAGATCATAGGGTTTGGATTGTTTGTCGCTTTCCTCACCCCCCAGAAAAGCTGGGTGGTTTGCTTTGAAGGAGGAAGTTTCTAGTTCTCATGGTTATAAGCGGAAGTTATTTTTCTAATATAGTCATCTAACTGGGGCTTCCCAGTTCTAGAACTTCAGTAAATATTGCTTTTGCTAGTTGAGGTTTAAGAAGTTAAGCAGAATCCTTTGCCCAAAGAAAATACTGTTTTAGTCTCCATTGGCTTTAACAAACTTAAATTTTAAGCATGTATTTGTAGCCCTGAGGACTGATTGGGTTTCCCTTTTTCTCAGACTATTCAGTTCTGCACCTGACACCAGGCTTCCTCCTTGTGCAGTGCAAATCACAGACCTGCAAACAAATATGATACAGTTGCCAGGCTTTTCATTTTCCCTCTTTGAGCACATCTAGCCCCATTAGCCAGATGTGCTATTCAGAACTGTAAAGGAGGAGCTCCTCTGGCTTTCACTTTTCATCCAAACGCCACTGCAGCCAGTGACCAGTTTATCAATCAGTAAGGGGAAAGTGACAGCCTGGAGATTAATCTCCATCCTACTAACTTCGCTGCTGTAGAAGTAATGGCCTTGGGAGTCTCTCCAGCACTGAAGATGGAGCTGTCTCTGCCGGTGGAGGCAGCAGCTGCTGGGAACTGACAAGTTGATTTGTATGGATCATAATTTGAGCTGGAGAGAACAGCTCCCCTGCTCCCCCCTCCCCATTCGTCCCCAGCTGCTCCCATGCCTTTGAAAGGGAAATTGAGGCAGGAGGGTGGGGAATACGTATGGATTTCCCAGAGGAGAGGTGGCTGGGTCGAGTACCGTGGATAGCTCCTCAGTCCCAGAGTGGTGCTCTGCCCTGGATGGAAGCAGTAAAGATGTCGTGGTGGGGAAAAGGTCTTTCATTTCTCGTTTTTCATTCATTTCCCAATGACTGAGATTTACAGGCAGAGCAGTGTATGTGCACCCTGTGCCAAATAAAACACAAGTTCCACACCAAGGTGACCCATATTCTGTGACTGGAATACATAATGCAGAGCAAGGTGGTCTGTGTATGTGCTTATTTCGCAAAAGTTAGTCTGTTCCCTGAAAGTAGAACTTCAAGGCATTGAGAACAATGGGGATCTGGTCCCATTAGTTGGGATTAGAGGGCGCCCCTCTCAGCTGTCCATATGATGCTTCCTACAGGCTACAGGGACCTGCCCTTTCTGCCCAATTGCCTCTCCTTCCAGCCCCTCTTCACCAACCACCTAGCAGTTTCCAGGCAAGTATGCATGCAGTTGTTGTTGTTGTTTAGTCGTTTAATCGTGTCCGACTCTTCGTGACCCCATGGACCAGAGCATGCCAGGCACTCCTGTCTTCTACTGCCTCCCGCAGTTTGGTCAGACTCATGCTGGTAGCTTCGAGAACACTGTCCAACCATCTCGTCCTCTGCCATCCCCTTCTCCTTGTGCCCTCCATCTTTCCCAACATCAGGGTTTTTTCCAGAGAGTCTTCTCTTCTCATGAGGTGGCCAAAGTATTGGAGCCTCAGCTTCACGATCTGTCCTTCCGGTGAGCACTCAGGGCTGATTTCCTTAAGAATGGATCAGTTTGATCTTCTTGCAGTCCATAGGACTCTCAAGAGTCTCCTCCAGCACCATAATTCAAAAGCAAGCATTCTTTGGCGATCAGCCTTCTTGATTGTCCAGCTCTCACTTCCATACATCACTACTGGGAAAACCATGGCTTTAACTATACGAGCCTTTGTTGGCAAGGTGATGTGTCTGCTTTTTAAGATGCTGTCTAGGTTTGTCATTGCTTTTCTCCCAAGAAGCAGGCACCTTTTAATTTCGTGACTGCTGTCACCATCTGCAGTGATCATGGAGCCCAAGAAAGTAATATCTCTCACTGCCTCCATTTCTTCCCCTTCTAATTGCCAGGGGGTGATGGGACCAGTGGCCATGATCTTTTTTCTTCATTTCAATTGTTCCTAACCCATGTTTTTCGTCCTTCATTTCCAGTCCTTCTAGCAAAGGCAGCCACACCATACAAGACTAGAACCAGCTAGCATGGCGTAGGGCAGGAGTGGGAGAGATTTCTCCAGATGTTGTCCACAGTCCCACAGGGGTCATCAATCGGTTCAGGAGTGCATGCAGAAAATGAAGCACATTTGAAACACACTCCCCCCGCCTAATAAGTCTGGCTGTGGTAGTTTGTTAAGGGTTGCTGGGAATCATAACTGTGAGGAGTAAACTACAGTGTCCAGAAAGAATGTGTTTCAAATGCGCTTTAAAAGTACAGTGTGTATCCAGCTCAGGAGTACCAGTGTGGTGTAGTGGTTAGAGTGTTGGACTAGGCCTTGGGAGACCTGGGTTCAAATCCCCATTCAGCCATGAAGCTCACTGGAGCATACATCCCTCCCCTGCCAACCACCTGCCCCCCCCCATGTCTGCATGGAGGAACCCGGTTTCTTTTCATTTCTTAAGGAAGGACAAAGCATAGAAGGTTTTAAAAATTCTCTGCACGTTAGGAACTCAGGTGGTGTCATTTTGGGAAGCTCCTGAGTGAATTTATAACATTGCTGATGCCTGAAGGCAGGGGGGAGGGAAGCCCTGCAGAGATGGGAGGAAGAGATGCATGTCATCTGTTCCCCCCAATGTTTTGTGCAAAGGGAAACCCTGGAGGTTAGGGAATGAATAGTCCACATACATTTGCATAAGTAACAAAACATTTGGACTCTGGGCTGCTACCAGTACAATCATTTTATTTCATGGAGGAATACTATGTGTGGAATGGCAAAAATGAAAAATCTGTATGATTTTCTTGGGGGGGGCAGCAGTCTGCAAGCAAAACACTGAAGATGCTTCAAGCTTTTTACTAGAGCACTTTATTTATTTACAGGGACCATCTGCCATTTTTATAAGGTGATACAAATACATCAAGGACATTTTAACCACATCAGCATCACAGTCAAACTTTTGTTTGATTTATTTAAGCAACGGGATATGAACACTTGACACAGAATAGGGCCACCATGGGATTCTGTCTTGCCTGTGCACAGAGAAGAAACTGCCATGGGTGGTGTGCTTAGCACACTTGCAGAATTGTCCTCAATCCACTTCCAGGTACATCAGCAGCAGCCACACTGGTGATATGCCAGCTTCCTGCTCAGAGGCAGAATGCCACAGAATAATACCAGTTGCTGGGAAGCAGCAAAGGCAAAGTGCTGTGCACACAGGTCCTGCTTGTGAGCTTCTCGTAGGCACCTGGGCTCCCATCTGCATTTTACATTTAAAGCAGTACTGTATCATGCCACTTTAAACAGTCATGGTTTCCCCCCAAACTACCTTGAGGCTGTAGTTTGTTAAGGGTGCTGGTAGGAAGCCTCCTATTCCCGTCAGAGATACAGTTTTCAGAAGGACTTAACAACCATTCCTTATTCCCAAGGGACTCTGGGAAAGATAGCTGCCCCAGGTTCCTTCTTTCTCACCCCACCTCCATCCTGGGGCTTCAGACAGAGAAAGAACCCACAGTGATCACTCCATAAATAAAATAGAATTCCATCATCTCTCTTTGGGTCATACTATACATGACACTAGGGCTTATAGGAGCCAGCTCCTAGGGGCTGTGGGGGCTTTGGCTCCCACAATAAAATATTTCAGGGGGCTGGGCCCCCACAAAGTTTATGGGCATTCCCATTCAAATCATGTGTGTGCACTGCATCGTGGCTTACCTGGGCCCCCACAATATATTATTCAAGTTGGCACCCCTACTAGGGGTAGATTTCAATGTGTGACAAGACAATTGTTCCAGTGACAGAGACATTTCTGCTTGCTCCCCTCCCCTCCTGTGCTATTTTGGGGGTCCTCCCAACCCCCAAGAGAAGATTCCACAGGCTGGTGCACATGGGGGGAGGAGAGGGCAGAAAACCTCATTGCGCTAGTGGGATGCTCTGGCATTTACTTGCACCCCACCCCCTATTTGCTGCTACGCCTTTGTAATGCCTGCAGGTTCTCTGATCAGGAGGAGGAGGGGCAAGCTGGCAAGCATGCAGGAGTCAAGTGGATGCAGCAGTAATTATTGAACTCATTAACTTTAGAATTATTAACATAACTAGTTAATGAACAATTATCACAAATCAAACACAACCCATCCCAAAGCTCTCTTGAATACTTGGCAACAGTGAGTTTGTTGAATGGATGAATAAATATTGACAGTCAGCTGTTGTTAGTTAGTAGCAGTTTCTGTCACAGGTTCTTCCATCAGTTCATTTTTCCTCATTTCCTCTCTTTTTTACTTTCTTCTTCAGATCTCCATCTTCAGTTTCTTCTGAAGCACATGGAAGGTACACACAGGTAATAAACATGCAAAGCAACAATGGCAACCTTCCATCCTCCCAGTGTTGTTGGACTCCAATTCCCAAATTCCCAACAAACCCCTACCAGCACAGCTAAAGGTTAGGGGCGGTGGGAGCTGAAGTCCAGCAACATCTGGAGGGTCAAAGGTTCCCTGTCCCTGTTTTAAAGAAGCACAGCAGTGGTGGAAAGCGCCTGATGGGAAAACTAAGAAGGAATTACTCACGTAAACTCAGAATTGAAACTGCAGGTGCCCAAGAAGTTCCTGCCAAATATTATTTCTCCCAAGTATTATTTATTTACAAATCTATAATCAGCACCTGCATAAAAAATATAGCAAGGTGGGGTACAACATATAAGGATAAAATAACAAAAGATCCATAGGAGTATAAACAAGAACATTCATAAACATCAGTTTATCAGCTGTCAGGCCCTCCTTCCATTTTTTTGAGTGGGAAGTGAAGGTGGTTCCTTTCACTGTTGCTTTTCCACTTTCTCCCACTTTGTACCCTAACCATTTATTTAAGAGTCACGGTGACAGTTCACCTTCTGAACAAGCCAATTATTTAAAAAGCCCTTTCAGCTTTTACAAATGTAACTGCTCTCCTTGACCCATTTTCCTCACAGCTGCAGATGTTGTCCCCCTCCCTCCTAGATCAAATGGGATGTTTGTCTCTTTCTTTCTTTCTTTCTTTCTTTCTTTCTTTCTTTCTTTCTTTCTTTCTTTCTTTCTTTCTTTCCTTCCATATCCCCTTCCCATCCCCACTGACCAGGGTTTCTCTTTATTGCATAGGGGCTGATTTGTAAGATCTGATTCAGAAGGATCATCTGGACAATCCTAGTTCAGCCTAGAGCTGACACCTGCCCCCATAATGCCCCTGTGGGATGGCACTGGCCAATGTGGTGCCCTCCATGCTGGCCAGGGCAGATCAGAGTTGGAGTGCAACAGCCTCTTGAGGGAACCACATTGGCTACCGCTGCTCTGGGATCACAACCCAGGAGCATTCTTCAAATTCTGGTTTATTTACTCCTGGAGGAAGGAATCACAAGTGAAATATTGTGGTGCAAATATTTCTCTGAATGGAATAGGGGTTTTCTAACAACTCTCAGAACCCTTAACAAACTATATGACCCATGATTAGGGGAAAGCCATGACTGTTCATTTCTAGAGATATCCAAGAGCTCTAAATATGTGGCTTGTGGACAAAACACAGAAAGTTATAGGATTAAGCATGGAGTGTCTCCTTTTTCCAAAGCTGTGAGAGTATTTTCCCTTATACTAAAACTGCACACACAAGCTTTCCTTGGCCCATGGAGTATCTGCTAACCATCACTGTCATAAATATTAGTCTGGTGTGGGTGAAGTTCACAGTTCTCTAGAGAAATGCTGTGATCATAAATGGGCCAAGGTAATTAGTACAGTGTCTTGACTGAAATACCCTGGGAGTCAGATAAATAGGATTCTAGTCAGTCTCTCTTCTCACATATACACACCCCGAGCAATCAAATATTGTTTCAAGATCTTGACAAAATGAGACTCCAGGGCTGACCCAGGGCGTTTGGCTGCCTGAGGTGAGAGGCAAATGACACCCCCACCTCCAACTCAAGGGGCAAAGTAAGCAAGGCCAGCCCATCTGATCTGAGACAGAAAATCACCACAAAGACCTCTCCCTGGCACAATACTAAGAAGGAACACAGCTGACAGTCAGCTACCTGTGGCTGCAACCCACTTTGCCTAATAGCAGAGCTGACCCTGCAAGAGTCAAGATTTATCAGAGGCTTGAAGCACTAAAAGGAAGATGGAAGCAAAACTCTGGGTAAGTGGCTCCATTGTCAAACTGAACATTCCACGATGAAGTTTCTCCTAATATTCCACACAAATGCTCTCGATCCAGTCCTTCAGAGGCTCAAGGCCACCAACTGAATGGCATAGAACAATAGAATTGTGCAGTTGGGGGGACCCCAAGGGTCATTTATTTCAACCCCCTGCAATGCAGGAATCTCAACTAAAGCATCCATGACAGATGGCCACCCAACCTTTGGCTCAGAATGGAACAGAAGTGAAGTCCTACATGTTCCATCAGGCATGAAAGGAAGGTAGAATCATAGAATCATAGAGTTGGAAGAGACCACAAGGGCCATCGAGTCCAACCCCCTGCCAAGCAGGAAACACCATCAGAGCACTCCTGACATATGGTTGTCAAGCCTCTGCTTAAAGACCTCCAAAGTAGGAGACTCCACCACACTCCTTGGCAGCAAATTCCACTGTCGAACAGCTCTTACTGTCAGGAGGTTCTTCCTAATGTTTAGGTGGAATCTTCTTTCTTGTAGTTTGGATCCATTGCTCCATGTCCGCTTCTCTGGAGCAGCAGAAAACAACCTTTCTCCCTCCTCTATGTGACATCCTTTTATATATTTGAACATGGCTATCATATCACCCCTTAACCTCCTCTTCTCCAGGCTAAATATGCCCAGCTCCCTTAGCCGTTCCTCATAAGGCATCGTTTCCAGGCCTTTGACCATTTTGGTTGCCCTCCTCTGGACACGTTCCAGTTTGTCAGTGTCCTTCTTGAACTGTGGTGCCCAGAACTGGACACAGTACTCCAGGTGAGGTCTGACCAGAGCAGAATACAGTGGCACTATTACTTCCCTTGATCTAGATGCTATACTCCTATTGGTGCAGCGCAGAATTGCATTGGCTTTTTTAGCTGCCGCGTCACACTGTTGGCTCATGTCGAGTTTGTGGTCAACCAAGACTCCTAGATCCTTTTCACATGAATGGTTGTTTTATGATAACTTTAAAATGTTATAGTGGTTATATAATCAAACTGAACCATTTGTTGGGTTATCATGTTATGTTTTGAAATGATGCATTGATTTGCTTTTTTGTATTGTTGTGTGAGCCTCTTTGAGCATATTTATTTGGAAAGGTGGCATATAAATATACTTATATAATAAATAAATAAATTCTATCTGTTGTAATTGGATTTGAAATGACTCTCCCCAGCACGGAACCCATCATGGTTTCTTGAAGTCAATGAATGATGAACGTGCAGGCATGAACTGGCCCTTGTTTCTATCCAAGTCCCCCAAACACAGCAGTTTATCCCAGGTCATCAGATTGCCTTAAAACAGGGATAGGGAACCTGTGGCCCTCTAGATGCTACCACTGCAACTCCCATCTTCCCTGACTATTGACCATTCCAGCTGGAGCTGATGGGAGCTGAAGTCCAACATCTAGAGCAGGGTGGCCCAGCTTTTCATACCAAGTGGGCTGCAAGAGTACTTCAACACAGAACCTGCAGGTGGCACACTGCCTTGTCACGTGGGTGGAGGGAGTGAGGCTAAAAATTGACACCCATCCAGCCCTCACAAACCCAACTAAGTGAGGCACTGGGTTTTGGAAAAGAGGCACGAGGCTCTTGCAGGGTTCTAGAGTCCTCCCATCTCCTTCCAAAGCTGGGAAAGCCCTAACCTGGCTTTGGGAAGGAGTCAGGACTCTAGGACCCTGTCAGAGCCCTCATGCTTTCTTCCAAAAGCCCAGTGCCCCACTTACCTGCCTTTGGGAAGGCAGTACGAGGGTGTCAAATGTTGCTGAGGGCCACCAAAAAGGCCTCAAGGGACATATGTGGTCCTTAGGCCACATGCTGGACCACCCTGATCTAGAGGGCCACAGTTTCCCCACCCCTGACTTAAAAGAACAGCCAGCCCTGCAACAGTAGAGCTGCTGGTGCCTTTAGTGGTTGGTGCCTTCAAGCATTTTATAGAGTGAGAGAACTTTGGCAGGTGCCACTCTTTATGTCAGGGATTTGAAAGGGGATACCTTGTAAGTAGGTAAAGCAATATAAGAAGTGGCCTTAGGTCAAAGGACCTTGAGAAAGGTCTGCTTTTCTCCTCCTTGTGCGCTGCTAGGTTGGGAAGGTTTCCTTTTAATAGGTTGTCATGGCTCTGACTGAAGCCTGATGGACTCTGGCCTGCTGCTGAAATATCTGCTGCCACTTCCAATCTGTCTGCCCATTACTCAAGTGTCATGGCAATCACAGGAGATCTCCTGTCTGGGGCAGAGGTCTGAATCATTGTGTCTGGGATTGACGGAAATGCAGGTTTAGCCAGGGTGTCAAAGGAATAAACTGTGATGTCCGAAGAAGAAACAACCATGATAAGAGTGCAAAAGCAAGAAAAGAAATGGGATTTTGATTATTCCAGAATGACATATTTTCATGCAGCACTGCATCAGATTTGGGGGGCTTCACTCTCCATTGCAATCATCCTGAAGAGAGATCACCATGTGTGTCCTCAGGGCTAACAATTCTCGTGCAGCTTGTGACTGGCAGCTTGGAACTGTCTTCAAGCTTTGTGACTTTTTCTGTGTTTTTTTTTAAGGGAATGCACTGTAGCTTAGCAGTAGGGAGCACAAGATTTGCATGCAAAAGGTCCCTGGTTCAATTCATGGCATCTCCCAGTATAGCTGGCAAAGGCCCCAGGACAAACCTAGAAGAGTCACTGCCAGTCAGATGGACTAATGGGCTGACTTAGTATCAGTCAGATGCAGATGTTCTGATAGGTATGGACCTGTTCATTTGCAAGCTGCAGTGCCCCCTCCATTCCCCTCTGCTTGCAAAATCATGGCAAATGCTTAATTGCTCCCATTCCCACAGCCTAATTTTTATTTTATTTAAACAATTTACAAGGATACAATACACAAAATAAATATCAGTTAAAACTGTAAAATAAAGCTTCAATTAAAATGTCTGCTGGAATAATAAGAGGAAGTCTTCAGGGGACAACGGAATCTCAGTATATAGCAGGCCTGTCTGACCTCAGCTGGAAGGGAGTTCCATACAGTTGGGCCCATAATACTAAATGGCCCCTGGTGGAGGAGCCACGCATCTGATAGTGAATCCTGCCAAGACCTCAGTGATCAGGCAGGGATATGGGGGCTTAGGCAGTCCTTGATCAATACAAGAATATTGACATGACCCAGTTGCACAGGGGTAGCTGGCACAAACATTTGAGCACCCGAGTTATGTGCTGGTGATAGTCTGCTGCCATCAGCAGTCCAACCACAGTGCTTTGAACCAGCTGAAGCCTCTGCATTGAAGATATTTAACGTAGAGTTGGCATGCATCCATAATTTCTCATACATATCTGGAGTACTGCAGGTGGCAGCAGTGTTTGGCAGAAATCGGCAAAAATGTCTGGGAAAATCTGGACGTATGGCAACCCATGTCAGTTCCATAAAAATAGCTCAAAAACATAACATTTACTTTTCTGTTGTTCCTAGTGGTGGAAGGAAACAATCTGTACATGCTCACCAAATATATTCTTCTGTACCTAGCTTTAAGGGGAGCAGAAGAAGGAAGAGGCCCAGCCAGAATATATTTTATGGGAAACTGAAGTTCTGGGGCCTGAAGATGAAACTCTGAAGCTGATTCTTGTTGTGTTCTGAAGGCAAAAGTGACTTAACTAAAGAACGTTGTTCTATGCCTTCTCCCAAACAGTGGAATATACTGAGCAGCCTTTTAATTTCTTTTGGAAGAGAGAACGCAAGAGCTATAAATAATCTGTATACTGTTACAACCTTTATATAAAGGTTGGGGGGGGTTGCCCCTCCAGCAGACATCATACACACACACACACCGACTACCAAACTCAACACAATCACTCCTGCAAATGTCCCCGCAAAACACTTCATCACAGTTTTTTCCTATGTCTGTTCAAAGGGCCTCTGCTGCACATTACCAAATCCAACAATTCACTGATAAATGTATCTATGTACTGGCTCACTGGGAAAACTTTAGAAAGTCATATAAAAACACTCCAATATAGATTTGTGCCATTCCAACTTTGTTCTGTTCAGGAAGCGAATGGCTACCAAGGGGGGAGTCTGGGATGTGAGCAGCCATAATCCTCAAGCCTGAGACCACATACTCAGCAGCCTCTTGCACAAGAGATCATCACTGGCATCCGGGCAGTCAGACAGGCAGTCATCCCACAGACAATAGTCAGGAGAAAGGAGTGTGATTATCTTGACCAAGGAAACAGAAACTTGTAACTATTCTTTTGTATCACTTAATGGGTATGGGGGGGGGCAAGGGAGGGTTGGGGGCAAAACCTGATGAACCGGTTTCTGCCAGAGACCCCTCCCTGTTCGTGACATATGTATGCTGTATCTATGATGTATGCATGATGCTTCACCAGAGGTGTTTATGGGGGAAAGGGAATACTTATAAAAGAGGGAGCAGGGTTTCTTTCTGCTTCTTCCATGTGGTGGGTGGAAGTCCTGTTGCAACAGTCCTACAGACCAGGCCTACAGACTGCTGTTTTGCTCCTCTGTTCCTGGCTGGTGTCTTTGTCTGGCAATCCAAGTGAGCCCAAGGATTTTTCTATAACAGTACAGGTATTTGAACAATGTATAACATATGAAAAGGTTAAAGTCCACAAAGGTTTTTTGAATCATGTGGTAAGAAAACCGCTATACATGGTGTGGGCTAAATATAAGGACTTGTTAGAGCCTAAAACACCATGGTGGCTATCCCCGATAGAAGCATTCTCAGTCAAGAGGGGAAAAAACATGAAAGGTAATTGGGCAACTTACAAAGTTTTATTGGAAGAGAAGGAAAATAGGCTAAAACTTTAAAAAATTGAAGAAATTCAAACCCACTTAACAGACTGGCTAATTCAGACATTTAAAAAAGACAACCAGAAGGGCTTCTCCACAGAATTATCAAGATTCGGGAAAGAATTAATTCAAACTAAAGAAAAGTTACTCTCTAAAATGTGCAGACTCCTCCTAGCCTGGGAAGAAGTAAAATCGGTAATGGTCCAATGGGCCAAAGATTTTGGCTAACACATCCAATTGGAAGCATGGAAAATATTATGGAGGGAGGACTTGAAATTCACTGTGTGGCAGAATCCATGGCCAGGGGAAAGAGACGGCGGATGAAGATTGGAAGAAATTTAAAAATTATCTTAAGAAACATTGTAAAATTGAGGAATGCTAAAATTTTGAGGTTTTAGAAAAAAGGGATTACAGCAGTAAAAGATTAAGTTAAAGAGAAAGAGTAAGGAAAATATGATAAAATTAAGGGGTAGGATTTGCTGAAATTAATTCAGAAATTGGGATGCAGAAAGGGGAGGTATGGGGAAGTCGCTGAAATAAGGCTCAAGAAGAAAGGATTTGTAATTATACGTGTTTGTTTATGTGTGTGTTTGTTTGTGATGTGTAATGTTTGTTTGTATAAAAATTGTGAAAAACTAATAAAAATTTTATTAAAAAAATAAATGAAATTCACTGTGTACTACAATCTGAAAGAGAATTTCATGAAAATGCTTTACCATTGGTACCTTATACCTTCAAAACTGGCCAAAATGTATAAAACTAGGCCAAGCATTTGTTGGAGATGCAGAGAGGCGGAAGGCACTATGATCCACATGTGGGTGGACTTGTGAAAAAATAAGATAATTTTGGGATATAATATATAATGAGCTGCTGGGTATAATGAGTAATGACATTCCAAAAAGCCTAAGGAGAATGTGTACGTATGCAATAGCTGCAGCAAGAATCTTAATAGCAAAAGAATGGAAAGGGGAATCCATTCCTACTAAGTTGGACTGGCAGACGAAAATGCTAGAATACGCAGAGCTAGCAAGAATGACAGGAAGACTTAGAGATGTTACAGAACAAACATTTAATAGAGAATGGGATACTTACAGAGTATACCTAAAAGAACATTGTAAACATTTAAATTCTTTGGCAGGTTTGGATTGACCCCTGCATGACGGTAGGAAATTTTACAAAACCAATACAATAGAGACAATTTAGGAGAGACAATGGAAAGTGAGCAGTCGAAAATGTAACTTAGTTTTTTTTAAATTAATATTTTATTAAATTTTATCAATAAGAAAAATTCAGAAGACGTACAAAAACAAAGAAATACAAAGTCAAAATACAAAAATACAAACATTAAGCACAAAAGAGAAAAAAGAATAAAAAGAAAAACACATATAAAAAAGCAAAACTCCCTCTTTTTTGATTTCTCATCTTTAGTTAACTTATTTTCCTGACTTCCTCACGCCTCCCTTTTTTGTATCCCTTTTTAAAAAATTGGTTCAGCAAATTCATATCCAATTTAGTTTCTCTATTTATCAATCCCATCTTACATTTTACCTTATTGCTAGAACCCCTTAGATCAGTGTTTTTCAACCTTTTTTGGGAAAGGCACACTTGTTTCATGAAAAAAATCACGAGGCACACCACCACTGTGTGCGGAGAGGGAGAAGTCAGAGCCCCGCTGCTCTCTATGGGGAATTGGATGAGAGCGGACCGCCTGTCCGCTCTCATCCGATCCCATCCGATCTGATCCCCACCCAGGATGGATGGGAAATAGGGTGGACACAGTCCGGCGCCCGCCTAGTGGGCGAAAATTTGACTTTCGAATTTTTCAATTTTTCCCACGGCACAGCAGGCAACATCTCGCGGCACACTAGTGTGCCGCGGAACAGTGGTTGAAAAACACTGCCTTAGATTCATTTCAACGTCATCAGCATTCGAAAATTTTACAATGTTTCTGTAAATAAGTTTTAAATTTACTCCAGTCTTCTTCCACCGACTCTTCTCCCTGGTCTTGGATTCTGCCAGTCATTTCCACCATTTCCATATAGTCTATTAGTTGCATTTGCCATTCTTCCAGAGTGGGTAGGTCTTGTGTCTTCCAGTGCTTTGCCATGAGAATTCTTGCTGCAGCTGTAGCATACATAAAGAAAGTTCTGTCCTTCTTTAACACCGATTGGCCGACTATGCCCAGGAGAAAAGCCTCTGGTTTCTTCAGAAAGGTATATTTAAATACCTTTTTCATTTCATTATAGATTATTTCCCAGAAAGCCTTAATCCTTGGGCACGTCCACCAAAGGTGAAAGAATGTACCTTCAGTTTCCTTACATTTCCAACATTTATTGTCGGGCAAATGATATATTTTTGCAAGCTTGACTGGAGTCATGTACCACCTGTACATCATTTTCATAATATTCTCTCTTAAGGCATTACATGCCGTAAATTTAATCCCGGTGGTCCACAACTTCTCCCAGTCAGCAAACATAATATTATATCCTATGTCCTGTGCCCATTTTATCATTGCGGATTTTACCGTTTCTTCCTCAGTATTCCATTTCAGCAGCAGATTGTACATTCTTGATAGTATCGAAAATGTAACTTAGGAACCACATTGGGGTGATTGGAAGTCATAATGGAATCTGCCCCCCCCCCGGTAATATGTATCAAATTTGGATTGTTTTTGTCAATTGTTTTTCTTTGTAAAATTAATAAATCATTAAACAGAACAATGTATGGTTTGGGGTGGGGTGGGGTGGAGTAGGGGAAACCGCCATGGCCCATGGGAAGAGCCTGAGCTCCAGATCTCCTTCCCTTCTCCACCCCCACCTTTAAAAAAACCACATAAAAAAATGCTTGCAGAGCATATCGCCAAAGGCAGTGCCAGTAAGATGCCAGACACCCAACACTTTAATTTATTCAGAGATCTGCATTTCTGCCTATACAGTGGTACCTTGGGTTACATATGCTTCAGGTTACCTACGCTTCAGGTTACAGACTCCGCAAACCCAGAAATATTACCTCAGGTTAAGAACTTTGCTTCAGGATGAGAACAGAAACAGTGCTCCGGCAGCGCAGTGGCAGCAGGAGGCCCCATTAGCTAAAGAATAGTTTCAGGTTAAGTACGGACCTCCGGGACAAATTAAGTACTTAACCCGAAGTACCACTGTATGGATACATCTTCATATGCAAGTTTGTGCCAATATACTCTGAGTCATTTTGGTACCCACCAACACTCATGCCATGAGGGTGCAGGAGCAAGAACACAGACTGCACTAGTCGTAGAAGAGCAGCATCTTCTGCGCCATCTCAAGCCACAAAACTGCACTCAAAGACCCTTCTTCAGCCAACAGGCTCCAGCCTCCCTAGGATGGAATGCAACTTGCGCCCCATATCTTGGGAATAACCAACTGCCAATTAATGACCTTTTTTGCCCCATCAACAAGAAGATTGGCTGTCCCAAACCTAGAGAGGGTCATTCATCTCCATTTTGCACAAAAGAAGAGTGTGCCATAGAACCAGTGTGGTGTAGTGGTTAAGAGCGGTAGTCACGTAATCTGGGGAACGGGGTTCGCGTCTCCGCTCCTCCACCTGCAGCTGCTGGGTGACCTTGGGCCAGTCACACTTCTCTGAAGTCTCTCAGCCCCACTCACCTCACAGCGTGTTTGTTGTGGGGGAGAAAGGGAAAGGAGAATGTTAGCCGCTTTGAGACTCCTGAAGGGGAGTGAAAGGCGGGATATCAAATCCAAACTCTTCTTCTTCTTCTTCTTCTCTTGGGTGAGAAAAAACATGGGGGATAACTAGATTCAGTGTATCTCACAGAATAGGATTAGTGCAGTCTCATAAAGATTTTAGCAGAAGCTGTAAGATTATCCCCCTTTAGCAGGAGATATCAGTGTGGAAGCGTTAATATTTTGTTTTACACAAATCCAGAGGTGGCTGCGGAGTCTGGCTCACATTAACCATTTGCTAGCAAGCCTGTTCCCTGGCAGTCAAGGGGAGGGGTGGCAAACCTTGTGGTCTCCAGATGCAGAAGGGCTCCAGCTCTCATCATCCCTGACCACTGTCCATGCTGCCAAAGGCTAGTGGGAAATGGAGCTCAACAACATCTCGAGGACCACAGGTGCCCCATCCCTGGTCTGGAAGAACAGCTCATGACTAACACCCCCTTGTTCCAGACGCTTCCAAAAGAAGTTCATACAGGATAGAGGGAAATTACAGCAAATTTCTCAGACTGGATGAATGTCAACATTACCCCATTTTTTGACATTCATGGTTACATATATATACTTGGATTTTTAAGGGGAAACAGACCCCACCCCAACCCCCCCAGAAAATTCCCTGAAAATCTTCCAGATTTGTATTCACTGCATCCAAATACCCCTTGATAAGATAAAAACAGCACCTTAAAGGCTAACAGATTTATGATAGCATAAACTTTCATGGACTAGAATCCATCAGATTGAGTGGGCTCCAGTCCACAAAAAGCTTATGCTGTAATAAATCTGTTCATTCTGCTGTGACAGACTAAGGCTGCACTCCTAACCCCACTCAGCTGGGAGTAAGCCCCACTGAATTCAATGACTAATTTTAGAGTAGACATGGTTAGGCCTGCAGCCTAAGGCAGCTACTCCTCCAGAGGGTGATTTTTAAATTTATTAGCAAATGTTTCCACCTGGTTTCTGAGTGAGGAGGGTTTGCTCCCAGATTTATTTTATTTAATATAGGGCTGGGGAAACTTTTTCAGCCCAAGTCCACATTCTATTGTGGGCAAACTCTGTAGGGTTTGGGAACAAGCAAGTGGCAGCTGGGGCCACAGCCAAAAGTGGGGAGAGCAACAGAAGTGTCTTTTGCCTTCATACAGGAAGCTAGTGATGCAAAAGGCAGAGGCACACACACACACACACACAGAGAGAGAGAGAGAGAGAGAGAGAGAGAGAGAGAGAGAGAGAGAGAGAGAGATATTTTCCCTTTCTTGAGAATCTAGCCATTGATCTGTATGAAGAATAAGCAGCCTCCCCACACACTGCTTCTTGCCTTTTCATCAATGCAAAAGAATCACTTTGCCCATTTCCAATTCCTTGCTAAGTAGCAGAAGCACTGCCATCAGGTGTACAGAGAGGCAGTGGTATGGGTATGTGTGTGAATGTCTTTAACACACACACACACACACAGTTTCCTTCCCTTTTTGTTTAATTCTGCAAAGAATCACACCATGGCCTTTTCCTTTTAGATTTTGATTGCCCCAATGATTTCTCTATGTTCTTCCTGCATAGGCTGGGACCAAGAACAGAGAGATTCGTTTCCTGTGCCCATAACCAGTGGGGCTGAATCTCCAGGACTCCAGCAGGGATAAAGACACCCAAAAGAACTATGATGATCATTCTGACTGAATAAAATACAGTATAACCTGCACAGTTCTGATTTAAGCCCCAGGTGGATTTCATCCCAGTTGGAGTAGAACACCACTTGGGTACTCGATCTAAAATTAGACTCTGAGCGACAGGAAATCCACATCTACCTTGTGAAGAACTGACATTGTTTAATGTTTCTTCCTGCTAGGAACTTAGAATCATAGAATCATAGAGTTGGAATAGACCACAAGGGCCATTGAGTCCAACCCCCTGCCAAGCAGGAAACACCTGCCAAGCAGGAAACTTGCTCATCTTCCCTTTGTGTTTTGGGTCTCTAATCTGAAAGGAGTCTCTGGGTCTTAACAATGGATATATTCAAGAAGGTCTGGTCTTTTTGCTTTCCTTGTTCAAGGCTTTAATATCCCCAGACAATAAGCTAGTGCCTGTTCCTGCCATTGGACCACAGGAAGCTTAGAAGAGGAAGAGACCCTTCTGCATATTCATCAGGCCCCCAACAGTGGGTATGGGTCAGGGCTTGTTGGTCATCATCATCAGATTTCCTCCTCTGCACTAGGCTTCAAAATTCCATTTCGGGAACAAATCTGGTCTTTCAGATTTAGGCTAAGGTGTGGGAAAACAAATTTTAGGCACTTGATTTGTAAGAAAACACACAGACAGAAAATGACCACCTGCAAGCCTAGGTGCAGGTTAGTTATGAGGCACACCTGCCTACCTTGTTAGTGTCTTGTAGTCTTAGCTGAGCAAATTCTAGGCCTTTTGCATGTGTGAGAGAGGGAGGGTGGGAGGGAGAGAAGGGAACCATAATGCACTGTCAATGGCATTTAGTTTTCACAAAATGCTTTTGGGATCCACTATGTACATAAAGGAATAGGTGCAGAACACCTGGACACCTGATAGCCACAGCAGGGGAAGGAGAAGAGCGCTCCAGAGAAACCTCCTCCTTCTTTTACTGCTTCAACAGAAGTTATATAGAGCACTTTTCAAAATCTGCACGGGCTAATTTATAAGTACCAATGCAAGTGTAGAACTGAAACGTCCCAGAAGGCAAACTAACAAATTTCCCACGCAGATCAGCCCAGATAAATGCTTCCATTAGTTTGAATCGCACCATAAGTCACCCTGTGCCAACACTTCCTCTTCATTTTCCAATAGATCCTGTTTCAGATGAATTGAAGTCTCTTTCAGTGATGACCATTCAACTACCCACTATACAACTCTAGATAAAAGTAATCTTAAATTAATTTATTTTCCCCAAATTAATACTCTACCCAGTAACCCAGATCACCCACAAATTTCGTTTCTCCTCCCATTCATCAACCACCCAGAAGCATTTCAGTTACTTCAAAAAGAAAAACAATTGGGGACTAGACCCCACAAGCCCATCCTTAGCCCATTCTTGTACGCCACACCCCACCCAATTCCTTATATACTTTCAAGCATATCTTTATCGCCACAATAAGATCTGGTTTGGTCTACTTTTTATTGCTTGTATTCTCCTGGGTCCATCTGCAGAAGAGCAAAAGCATTCAGTCCAGGGGCCCAGCGGCGGAGCAAGCAAGTGGGGTGGGGCGAGCTGGGGCAGGATGGTCCACAAAGCGTCTGCCTCCTCCTATTCAGTCGCCCTACAGCTGGGGGAGAGGCAGTGGGCGGACTGTTTGGGCAGTGCGGAGCCTGCGGGTGCCCAAGCCACCGTGTCACTCCCAGGATAGACGCATGGCTCAGGCGCTCTGCAGGCCCCGTGGTGAGTGCCACCCAGCATTTTGTCACCCCTCTCAGTGCTGACACCCAGGGCAGCCGGCCCCCACCACACCCCCTTCCTTCACGCCTGCAGGGGCCTATACCGCATCTTCACTTGCTGAAAAAAGACTCTCTCTAATACTGCTCTTTATGGCCACCGCTGGCCTGTCTTTATTATGTCAAGAAGATAGGCAATCCGGGCTCCAGAACCATAAAACAAGCCACTCTGAAAGTCTGAAACAATCAGCTGCTGCAGGGTTGGTAGGAAAGGAGAATGAATTTGGGCTTCCTCTGGGCTGATCCGGGCAAAAGGTTCTCTTCTAAGCATGCTGCTAAATAATCCAGAAAGTCGCATCCATAAAAAAGTGCAATATTTATTAAGTGAAATATTTTATTACTACAGGGGAGGAGAAAAAAAATGTAGTGCAATACTTAATGAAAGGGAGGGTAGTTTCAGCAGGTGTCAGATTCCTTTCCTCACAGCTTGGTTTGTGTAGAATTACCAAAGCAGGCCGACAAATGTATTGTTCCATGAGAACCTTTGTGCAAAGAGTTCCAGAGGGCACTGACTGCATACAATCAAGGCTTCCCAAGCCTTGGGCAGTCTGAGAAGCCCATGTGTTCCCCATGTAAAGATTAGTCTAATTCAGAGAGACAGAAGGGTATATCCAACAAAGCTCTATGCCAAGTGGCCCCGTTGAAACAAATAGCAGTCCACAAATGACAGGGAGCACACACCACAGGGGCCTTCTGGTCTTCTGCCACTTAAGCCGCATTGGAAGGCATGGGAGCCCTGTGGTTTGTGCGCCCTGTCATTTGTGAACTGCTTCTCCTTTTTTAATCTTAACAGAGAGTTCCTGAGAAGCTATTATTATTGGTGGTTGGATGCTGGGAAGCTGTGTGCTGCTGGTGATGCAGTACTAAGTTCCCACATGGACAGAAGGCTCAGAAATCATCAGCATGCAAGAATGTTACCTGCTGCCTTCATCCTGCTCAGGAATACAAATTTCACTCGGCCCTTGGCTTTGGTTTGCACATTAATAGCCATTCCCACCCCCCACACACTTGCAGCTAGCGGAAGTTTTTGAATATTCAACGCCTGCCAGACTTTCCACTGCAAATGTTTGGGGAAGGTGATTGGCCTGTGAACTTGCACAGGTTTGGGAAAATGTGTTGAGCAAGCAACTTCTATTTTGGATGTGGGGAGGGGGGGAATCACCCTGAACAGTGCAGCTGAAAGATTTATGAAGGTCAGTCTTGATCTTTTCTTCCCCCATAATACAGGAACTATTCTCTGTCAGGACTGAGAATGGGACACAGGTGTCTGGGTGGCTTCTCTGCTTGCTAGCCCAGAGAGTGTTTCAAAGTCATGTTCAGAATCAGCCCATCTGAGGGGGTGGGGAGAAGAAGAAGAAGAAGAGTTTGGATTTGATATCCCGCTTTATCACTACCTGAAGGAGTCTCAAAGCAGCTAACATTCTCCTTTCCCTTCCTCCCCCACATCAAACACTCTGTGAGGTGAGTGGGGCTGAGAAATTTTAGAGAAGTGTGACTAGCCCAAGGTCACCCAGCAGCTGCATGTGGAGGAGCGGAGACGCAAACCCGGTTCACCAGATTACGAGTCTCTTAACCACTACACCACACTGGCCCACCAGAACTGTAGCATAGTGGTAGAGCACCTCTTTGGCATTTAAGAGGTCCTGGTTTCAGTGCCTGCCTGCTTAGAAAAACACACACATCCCAGCTGAATAAAGCTCTGGTAGCAAGTGATGTGATACTTTCTGCACCTGGAGAGCACTTGGAAGTTCCAGAAGGAAATACTGGGGCCACATTCACCCCATACACTTAAAGCATTATGATACCACTTTAAACAGTCGTGGCTTCCCTCAAAGAATTCTGGGAACTGTAGTTTATTAAGGATGCTGAGAGTTGTTAGGAGATGCCTATTCCCCTCACTCAGCTACAGTTCCCAGAGTGGCTGAACCATCAATCCCTCTTCCAAGGAGCTCTGGAAATTGTAGCTCTGTGAGCAGAATAGGGGCCTCCAAACATCTCTCAGCACCCATAACAAACTACAGCTCCCAGAATTACTTTTAAAAGAGGACTCAGTATTCTACTTATATTTGTATTTGTTGTAGCCCCTATTTTATTGTATTAAGAAAAACTTAAAATCTTATGGTAAACCCAGAATTCTTTGGGAAAGCCACGGCTGTGTAAAGTAGTATCAAAGAGCTCTTAATGAATGGTGTGAATGAGGCCTGGGATAGAAGACTTGATCTGGTTTAAGGCAGCTTCTGTTGTTCACAGCATCACTTGTGGAAGTTAGAGGTGTCTCTGTGTAATTGCACAGAATTCCCAATGCCAAATAATGGGTTCATATGGGTGGCATCTAACAGCACACCTATAACCTAACATTTAAAGCACTATTGCACCACTTTTGCAATCATGGCTTCTGAAAAAACAAACCAACATGGGAACTGTAGTTTGTCATGGTTGCTGGGAATTGTAGCTCTGTGAGAGGGTCTCCTAACGATTCTCAGCACTCTTAACTAACTACAGTTCCCAGGATTCTTTGTGGGAAGCTGTTAAGTGGTATGGGTAAAGAGACCCCTGACCATTAGGACCAGTCGTGACCGACTCTGGGGTTGCGTCGCTCATTTCGCTTTACTGGCCGAGGGAGCTTCCGGGTCATGTGGCCAGCATGACTAAGCCACTTCTGGCGAACCAGAGCAGTGCATGGAAACGCCATTTACCTTCCTGCCGGAGCGGTACTTATTTATCTACTTGTGCTTTGACATGCTTTCGAACTGCTAGGTTGGCAGGAGCAGGGACTGAGCAACAGGAGTTCACCCCGTCACGGGGATTCAAACTGCTGACCTTCCGATCGGCAAGGCTCTGTGGTTTAGACCACAGCACCCCCCACGTCCTGTTAAGTGGTATAAGAGTGCTTTAAATGCAGCTAGCTAACTCAAACAGTACATGCATTCTTTCTGGCTGTGTGAGCTAACCATAGCCTCGGGGCACATTATACATATGCTTAAGTATCATCTAAGGTTGCACCTTTGTAAGGCATCAGGGGTTCAAACTTGAATAAAATAGGGGTGGGGCGGCCCAGGTAAGTCCTGCCCTGCATCATCAATCACAAGACACAGTGCACACACACCATTTGAATGGTAATGCCTGTCAACTGAGGGGGGGGGCTCAAAAATTTTATTGGGGGGGGGGTGAAAGTACCTTGGCCCCTAGGAATTGACTCCTATGTAAGGCATTCACTCAGTCCAATGAGGGTGGCTGGCTTCATCTGGATCCAGTCTCTGAGTATATAAGTAAGGAGGCCTGAGGCTTGCCTAGGAAGCCACTTCTTTGTCAGTTCTCCCTCCCTCCCTACTTGGCTGGTATGTGTTGCCATGATAAGACCTGGCTATGGACTCTGTCAGTCACCAAATTCAGGACTGAGTTGGAATTTTCCCACTTGGCAAATTGGCTTCAGCCCTGTGGCTTTTGCCATCATAGCAATCATCACAACTCTGACAATTTAGGTACTGGATAGCCATAGTCTTGCATGGAGGGGAGGTTGTAGTCTCTGCCTGCTTCTCTGAAAAATGGGGTATCCCATTAAAGGGATCAAGGGTGATGCTTCTGTCCAGATGTCCAGGCGGGGGCAAGGATGACAGCACACCCCAGGAGCAATCCAGCGAGGGAGCCACTCCTTGATGTAGCTCAAGAACTCCTTCACTTCCGATTGACCCCAAATAAATATCCTTCCAGCAGGCCGGTCAGAAATGGTTGGTTCTACCCAATGCCTGTAGCCGATAATGTTGTCTTATTTGACCCAAATACTAGTTGTCATGTTTTATTATTCATTGGTTTTAAGGTGGTCTGTAGGATGGGGGCGCCTGGGCACACAAGGTGTCTCCCAAGGGAAAGAATGCTGCAAAACAGTAGCTCTTGTTGCAGAAGCATGGGGGGGGGGCGTCCTCTGGGGACAGGCTGTCATTGTGTGCCCTAAAATTAAATCCAACTTTAAGAGTGAAGCATATCTCTTTCAATACAGGAAAAAAACCCAACCATTGCGTCTCTGAACTAGCAGGAATTTGGGAAATGCTGCTTTAATTACTCTGTTGTACCCATAGCCAAGGGATGGCTCATGTAGGAATTCACTGAATTTTGATATTTGGGTCAAAAGTAGCACTGCAGGGTAGAAATATTCCACATCCCAACCTTCTTAATTTTTAAAGCATATTCACATTTTTCTGATTCTGAATGCTGCTCTCACTTCTGTTATCTGGTCTGCCATGGCGCCATTCATCCCCTGCTTTCTCTTTACTGCTTCTTTATTCTTCTTGCATGAGTCCTGGTCCCATCATGTGAATGGGAACATGTGGCAACAGACACATATAATCAGATCTAGTTAGGGGATGACTTCACTGAGGACAAATAAAGTCAGTTGAAGAGCTAGTGAGGACAATCTAAATGAAGGCAAATATCTTCTCCTCAAGCATTGGGTGTGGGGGAGCAGTATCTGCTGCTGCTGGAAGTGTTAATGAAATAGAGCGAGCACTTCCAGTTCAGATCTAGGAAGAATCCCATATGTGAATTAGCTGCTTCAGTAGCTCTTTCAAACATTCCTGGTTATTGATAGCTGATAAAATGGTGATTCCTTCCCCTTCTCTTTCTGTGAATGCCTATGTGGAATCAAAGTAGTACAGTGGATGGAGTGTTGCATTTGGACCAGAGATTTGTGTTCAAATCCACTCCCAATCCTGATGCTCAACCTGTGTGAGCCTGAGTAAGTCATCTCTCAGATTAGCCTACTTTATATGATGCAGAAATGAATAGGGTGACCTCCATGTACAATTCTCCTGTGACAGAAGATAATGATGGGTGCAATTATGGAAAATTATTCATATTAATGAGTATAGGGCTAGAGCAACCTCCCCCAAAGTATTGCCCTCCAGATGTTGATGTACTACAACATCCATCAATGCCAGCCAGCATAGCCAGTAGCCAGGGATGATGGGAACTGCAGTCCAACAACGCCTGAAAAGCCACAGGTTCTTTATCCCTGCACTAAGCCTTAGTAACTAAGAGGAGTCCTTGTGTGAGTGGATGTGGAAGTCAGGTCATGCTGCAGTCAATATTTATTTAAAATTTCAAGGGGGAAAGTGTCAGATTAGTTGCACAATGACAGTCCTTGCTTTGGAAAGACTATTTTAAAACACCCTTGTTCTATGCATGACTGGAGTGATCAGACACACAATTTAAAAAGCCCCTGATGTGCTTGGGGTCAGGTGTCATTTTTTAAAGGGAAGCATGTCATTATAAGTCATGATTTGATAGCACAGAAAGAGTCCGGTTTTTAAGGCTTTGCTTGAAAGGGAATCTCTCTCAGATATCCTTTGTCATACATGGCCAGGGTCACTTTAGATTGTGAATGGCAGGAGTAACCAGGTATCCTGAATGGAAACACTGGATGTTTTACCAGTTCCTTACCACTGATTTCCCCCTCCTCCCACCTGCATGAAAAGTTAAAGCTTATAGTCCTCTTCCAAGGTCATATAAATGAGGCTTTTTCTTAACTAGGTACTGTTAGGGGTTATGTATTGATGGACTGGACTAATAACCCCCACCATCCCCAAGTGGGTAAGTAGGTGGTGACCATTTTAGACTTATCCAATTGACATCTGATCACCTCTGCAGGGGTCCTTTTGGACCCAAAAGAAGGCGTAATGAGGCATAATGGGGGGTGGGATGAGGCATAATGGGTCACTCTTATGCACACTTCACTGACCAGGACCAGGAACAGAACCCCTGTGTGAAATGGTTGCTGCCTGTATATATAGCAGTTTGGGGTTGTTCAACTGGCAAGAGGAACCTGGGAAGGTAGAAACTGGAAAGAGGAACCTTGAGATGTAACTTGGAGGAAAAGATTGAACCCCCCTCCTGCAGACCTGATCCAAATTGGGTCACCCACAGATGCATCTGCTATTAACAAACACAAACTGTGGATAACATGAATCAACAGTGTGATGCAGCAGCAAAAAAGCTAATGCTATTCTAGGCTGCATCAACAGCAGTCTAGTGTCCAGATTAAGGGAAGTACCCATATTTTTCGCTCTATAACACACCCCCAACCATAACACGTACGTAGTTTTTAGAGGAGGAAAATCCGTAGGCATGCCACCCGTAGGCATTCCCTCCATAACACGCACAGACATTTCCCCTTACTTTTTAGGAGGAAAAAAGTGAGTGTTATGGTGCAAAAAATATGGCAATAGTACTGTTCTGCCTTCGTCAGACCACACCTGGAATACTGTGTCCAATTCTGGGCACCACAATTTAAGATGGGTGTTGACAAACTGGAAGGTGTGCAGAATAGTTGCACTTGAAGGAGCTGGGTATGTTTAGCTTGGATAAGAGGAGACTGAGAGGAGATAGGAAAGACATCTTCCAATATCTCAAGGGCTGTCACATGGAAGATGGAGCCAGCTTGTTTTCTCCTGCACTGGAGGGTAGGACACAAACCAATGGCTTCAAGTTACAAGATAGGAAATTCTGACTAAACGTCAGGAAGAACTTTCTGACAGTAAGAGCTGTTTGACAGGAGAATGGCATCCCAGGAGGTTGTGGACTCTCCTTCTTTGGAGATTTTAAGCAGAGGTTGGATGGCCATCTGTCATGGATGCTTTAGTGGATTTTCCTGCATTACAGGTGGTCGGACTAGATGACCCTTGGGGTCCCTTTCAATTCTACCATTCTATGATTCTATGCCCATAAGCCTCACTCCCAATTCTCTCACACATGATATCCACATACACACATTGTCCTGGCCAATCCCTGTGTTAAAAAGGGAAGATCTGCAAGTCCCTTCAATCCATGTTGCTTATATGCCAGAAGAACATTATGTCCAGTGAAGAATCCTGATTTTGTAAGTGTCCCAGATCACATGGAGATTTCTACCTGCATTCAAGGAAATGCAAATACAGGGATGTTTGGGGAGGCACTGGGCGTGGGTGCACCTCATCCGCATATACAATGTTCATGTGCTCAGGCAGATGACTGAACACAACTGCCTCTGCCTCTGATTGGAAGCACTGCCATCGTCTCTCTTTTAAAAAAAATTACACTTTGTAAGGTCATGTCCTGGTGTTAAAAAGAAAAATGAGCTCTTCTGGATCCTGATTGCAATTAAGCCCCAAGAATTGCCAAAAATGAATAAAATGAGCAAGTTCAGGAAAGTGAAGGAAGTGACAGAAAAGAAATATTAGAATTTAGGCCTCTTATCTACTGAAATATTCATGTCACAGTTAACTGCTAAAACTAACATAGACAGCCCAGCTTGGAGAGATGGATTTGTCCTACATCACATCTTTTGTAAGAGAGGCATTCTGCAGTGAAACTTGCCATGGGGAGGGTGGGAATGGGAGAGTTTATCATGTTTGTTCATGCCTGCTCATAGCCACTGTTCCCCATATGCTGCTTCCTCCCACTGCTTTCGCTGCCAATAGGGAATCCTGCCACGAATATGACTTTGACCTCACAGTGCTATTTAGCCAATCAGATCTGGCCATGGACTGACATCACGGAGTGCATATAAAGCCCTCAATTTACCTCCCGCTGAATAGGAGAAGGACAGACAGAATGTAACTCTCTTCCTAACAGCACTCCCTGCTGTGACATTTGTCTACTGGCATTTCACTTCTCCTAAATCCTCTCTGGTTGTGCATAGTTACCCATGATGGGGGGGGGGCTGAGAAGAGCAGGTGCATTGTTTGTGTAAATAACTCCGGGGTGTACTTTGGTAATTTTTGGTAATATGGCACCCTGAGCAAGCCCAAAATTTGGTACCCCCAAATGGATCTTTTCAATTATGGATCTTCTCAATTTTGCACCCACCTCAGCTTGGTGCCCTGGGTGGTGGGAACTACCCACACCACCCTAAATCTTGCACTGTCCTCTTCCATTTTAGTTCAGCACTTGTGCTCATCTCCCAAGGAAGCTATTTTAGCCATGGACTTAAACTTATCTGTCAAGTCCTGCCAATACAAGTGGTGCTGGTGCAGCAAGTATAGCCACCCTCTGAACTCTGGGAGGGAAAAGCACAGGGGTACGGGATCTTCGGTCCTCCAGGTATGGTTGAACTTCACTCCCATCAGCCCTAGCCGCTGTGGCCAAGGAGCAAGGAGAGTTGGAGTCTAGCAATATCTGAAGGAAAAAAGGTTCCCTATCCCTGACTTAGAAAATAGCCCCATGTCTTGAGAAAGGAAAACACATCTGCTTTTAATCAAACAGAATCCTTGTTACCAAGCAAAAGAACAGGGAAGCCATGAGGTCACCTGCAATGTTTTTGTCATTCCAGAAAGCCAATAGGCAAGGAAACCATCCCGGAAGCCTTTCTATCTAGCTTTGAGTTCTGTTTTTGCACCTAGGCAGTCTTGGCTTGGCTGGTGTCTCTCGAACAGCCAGCTGGCACAAAAACAGTGGGGCAGTCACACGCTCTGAGGATTTTAATACAGATTGTTAGATGATACAATAACACACACGCACACACGCTCACAGATAAACACACATATCCACTTGGCGCCACAGCCTGAGATATAAAGAAAAAGCATACAAATAAAGGCTTTTAGCACCAGAGTTTGAAGGGAGGTCAGTGCCAAGGGATGAGTGTGGGACAGCACAGAAAAGAAACATTTCAGACTTTGTCCTGCGTCCACTCTCAGGAGCTTTGGTCAACAGGAAGCTGGCAGACATTCAGGTTCTTTGATAGTTGGGAACTAACTAGCACCATATCATCACCCTTCCACAGAAGGACATGAATGTCTGAATCGCTAGCCATATCTTTCAGGCATCTGTCAAAAATGGGGAGAGGGCCTAGAGAACAGAACCCAGAATTCTTCACTCTCTGCCCAGCATGGACGGAATGATAGACAAGGGTGATAAGGGGATAGAGAGCTTCCTCTTATTTCCTATTCCCAGCATGAAAGTTCACAGCTGGGATTATTAGAAGGACTAAAAATGTGTGTGGGGGGGAATACTCAGCCCCCCTCAGCTCCCCAGACTTTGTGTTGTGTGCTACATGGGTACCATCTGGCACCAGAGCAGAAATAGACAAGAGTTAATAATGGTCAAAATGGGGCACAGACTCCAAGCATCTAGGCATTTCTTGGTTGGGGGGCTGGGCCCCTCCCTGTCCCACTAGTCCCTAGAAGATCTTAAGAGGTTCTGTTGGGCCCAAATTATCCGATCTAAGTTGGATACCATTGTCATGCCCGGACACATATCTTTCAGTTAAACTGAGCTCAAAAGGGAGAGCATAGAAGTTCTGGATCACCTATGATCAGTCCTTAAGTCTTGGGTAAGATTCGAACCTGAATCCTGTTCTGTGATCACCCAAGGAAGTCTTCCTTTCCCCTTATTCAGTTTGCACTGTGCCCATGTCCATTCACGGGAAGCTGTACAGATAGAATGGTCCTGAAGTCCCAGGTTACAAGATACTTTGGGCAAAGTCTTAATGCCCCTGGGAACTTTATTTGGGGGGCAGGGGCAGGAGGTCAGCAGTGTGGGATGCGGTCTCCATTGCCCCCATCCCTGCAGGTGGCCAGTGCTGAGCAGTCAGTCCAGTGCTTCACTAAGGCGGCATAATAGCACCATTTGTCGGGGCTGCAGAAAGGGAGGGCCCTGGCTCAGTCTGGGCCCTGCTTTGCTCCCCAAGAGTCACAGCCCCAAGGGGACCTTGGCCGCATAAATAGGAGGCTGTCATCTGGTTAAATACAACGGCAGGTCTTTCCAGGGCTGGCTCGTCTCCCACGCCCAACTTCAGGGAGAATGGAGCATTTTAGCTCTCTCTCTTTCCCCAGGGGTGGTTCCACAGTCTAGAGGGAGCTGTCCATCTTCAGGCTCAGCCGCTGAAGCAGACAGGCCCAAGCTCAAAGCCAAACTTCTGGTTGGTGTCCCCGAAATCCTGAACAGCCACATCGGCCAATGGAAGCTGCTCCACGCGTTGTGTCACAACCTGCAGAACTGTTCGCTCCTGGCCTTTGCGTACCTGGAGGAGTAGAGAAGAGAACGTCAGGAGCCAAATCTTGGGGGAGGCAGGGGGTGAGAAGCCTGTGTAGAAGCCCTGAGACAGGAGTAAGGAAATCACGTGACAAGGCTGGAAGAGCACATCGGTGGGCAAAGTAGCCACATTGTGGATGCTTGCTGTAGGGAAGTTGCTGGTGGAACAGAGCATGACATGGTTTCACTGGAGGTTTTGGGAAAGGCAAAATAATTATCTTAGTCAGAGAGCCATAAGATCACTGAGTTAAGTTGGGGGGGGGGCAAGCAGGCAATGGCCTTGAACCCACAAAGACAAGGCGGTCTACTCAGAGAGACAAGGGAGAAAGCTATCTAACTATGGAAATAACCAGTGCCAACACACATGCCAGGGCATGTATCTCTCACTGAGAAGGATGAATTGTAGACTTGTAGAGGGGGAATATGTGAGCCTTTTCCTGGGAGACAGAGCAGGCACATCCCCATGAGGAAGAACACTAACAAGCAACCTTTCCATACAGAGCGAAGGACAGTTTGTGACATCACCAGGGAGTCCACCAATCATCTCCTTCTGCTATATTTGCAGGCCCAGGAATTCCAGGCAACAACTGCCAGCTGGCCGAGGTTTCAGAATACAAAACAGATCCGTTAAATCTCAGGCTGTCAGGAAGCTTTAAAAAACCCAGGACACCTGCCAGATGAGGAGTTGACAAGCCTCTAGACAAAGCAGCAGCCAAGAGAAAAGAAAGGTGGGGCCTTTGCCTTGATTTTATCCCAGGTGAGATAAACCAACCTGCAGAGAAATTAAGGCTAGTGAACCCTGTGTCTTGACTGTACTTCTTCAGACTACAGGAGAGGGTCATGTCTTCTTCTCTCTTTCCATCTATTTATCTTGCAGGGTTTCTCCAGAGCTAAGCCCTCTGACAAATGCTTTGAGTCTGCCATCAAGCAGAGCACAATAGAAGTCGCAGGCAGTGGGTGGGGTGGGGGTGGGGGTGGGGGGATGACTTCCTGCTCACCTCAAGCAGCAAAGGTTGTTTGGCCAGACGGTAGTCTCACTTTGCCTTCGTTGTTCAAGGTGTGTGTACAATTAAGAAAGAGACTGACTAGAGCCCTATTTATAGGAATCCCTGGGTATTTCAGCCACCCCACTCTGCTAATTACAATGGGCCATTCACAGATCACTTTGTTGCTCTAGACCAGGGGTCAGCAAACTTTTTCAGCAGGGGGCCAGTCCACTGTCCCTCAGACCTTGTGGGGGGCCGGACTATATTTTTTTTGGGGGGATGAACAAATTCCTATGCCCCACAAAAAACCCAGAGATGCATTTTAAATAAAAGGACACATTCTATTCATGTAAAAATACGCTGATTCTGGGACTGTCCACGGGCCAGATTGAGAAGGCGATTGGGCGATTTGGCCGGATCTGGCCCCCGGGCCTTAGTTTGCCTACCCATGCTCTAGAGAACTGTGCACTTCACTCCCATCACCTAATGATGCTTAAAGGTAAAGGTACCCCTGACCGTTAGGTCCAGTCGCGGACGACTCTGGGGTTGCACGCTCATCTCACTCTATAGGCTGAGGGAGCTGGCGTTTGTCCACAGACAGCTTCCGGGTCATGCGGCCAGCATGACTAAGCTGCTTCTGGCGAACCAGAGCAGTGCATGGAAACGGCGTTTACCTTCCCACCGGAGTGGTACCTATTTATCTACTTGCTATTTATCTACTTTGATGTGCTTTCGAACTGCTAGGTTGGCAGGAGCAGGGATTGAGCAACAGGAGCTCACCCCGTCGTGGCGATTCGAACTGCCAACCTTCTGATCAGCAAGCCCTAGGCTCTGTGGTTTAGACCACAGCACCACCCGCGTCCCAAATGCTTAATGAAATGTTATTCTAAGCCAGGATTGGTAACCTGTGGCTCTGCAGCTCTCATCCAGCACCAACCAGCAGAGCCAATCTATCATACTGAAATACAGATATTTATAATTACTGGAGAAATGAGATGGAAGAGATCTAATGGGTAAACACATGCAAAAATGAGATGGACCAGAAAGTGAGCTGCCCATCCATAAGAGTGACCCCCCCCCTTTGCAAGTCATGGAGCTCCTCCCAAATCCTGGGGTGAACATCAGGAGGCCCTGAGACAATCTCTAGAGATATATAGGGAAAGGCAAGCCTGACGTAAAGACATGGTCACAGTGGAGCCAAAGGCCAACAACTTACCTGGCAGCCATCATATAAGGCTTGTACAAGGGCTTCTGTGCTGTTGTGCATCAGCTCCACACCATTGAAGGCAAGAAAATGCAAAGCCCGAGTGTGGCTGTTGGTGTCGGCCTCATACCAGGCAGCCACATTTTGGCAGAGGAGGGTGAAGTTTTGGTGTGCAATGGCACTAAGCAGGCGCAGAAATGTGAGCTGGGTAACCTGCATGGGGTTGCCATCTGCATCCACATAGGAGAACTGGTAACAGAAAGAAGGAGATATAGGGGTGGCCTGATTAGGCCATATGGTGGAAAGCCACTGGGTACTCTTCCCGCCCCCCCCCAAAGCACACCTCGTGGGGATCCACTTGGGGATTGATCATGGGAGATCATGGGAGACGGGGAGAAGCACTGCATGTCCTTCTCAGACTGCTTCCAGGAGTCATCAGGGGTGGCAAAATGGAAGGAAAAGCCCTACCTTCTTGCCCCTCTTGAATGTGCTGAACCAGCTTCCTGGTTGCTCCTTGCTCCAGGCAGCGAGTCGCACCTAGGGACACATTGGTTTCTCATTTTAGGACTTTGAATTCAGGTTCCTGAGCCAGGCATGTATATAAAACCAATCCTTTGCATAGACCTTTCAATGAACAAACTACTTTACAATCATATTCATCTAGTCCTCATTCTACTTGTTCACAACATACTATGACCACAGCTTCTGTCCTTTCCCTCGGCCATCCCTATTGATACTGAGCACAACTACTTACTGCCTCAACTTTCTTGTCAGGAAATAAGCAAGTTTCCCCCCCAGCTGTGAAGTTGCAGAAAACTCTGAAGGCATCCCGGCTGCAGCCTTGGTTTGGGTCAATCCAATATTCACCTGAAGAACAACAAATGGACAGGTGTCAGTGCAGGAGAGGCCAGGGAATCCTTAGAGGATGATGATGTTCCCACTGCAACTAGAAGAAGTCAGAGGCCTAAATGAATGCTTGGAGAATATTTCAACCCCAGAGTTTGTTAAAAGAATCCATGACAGGTAGGTAAAAAGTTAATATCTGCTTTATCTCCTAGATGACAGTCTTCTAATTTTAAGGCTACAAGTGTGGACCACAACAAAATGCTGTGGTGCAGAGTGCTTCTCTCCTAGCCACTCAGTCATACTCTTTTCCGGAACACTCCATTCCATTTCTGTCTCCTAAGTTTTCCATTTTCTTCCTTCAGCAGCCAGCCAGCTTTCCATAGCTACTAAGCTTGATTAGTCCTCTTTGATCAATGAGGTTCTCCCCTCACTAGGTGTTTCTTTTCTGCACTCCCATGATAAAAGTGTCTTTTATGGATGTACAGTATTCAAATTCACAGGGAAACTGACACAGCAATGGTGAGATTTCAGGGAGGGTGGCTGGGTCATCACATTTGGATGAATAGCTTTGTTACAGTGGGATGTATTCAATCAAGTTTTATGCACAGTAAACCCACTGGAATGGCCAAGTTAGGTCAATTAATTTAAACTGGTCTACTCTGAGTAAAACATAGTTGACTACTACCCAGAGACCCCTTTAAAATATTTTTTCCAGCGCTGGCTCATGCAAGGCGGTGGTGGGCTACCTCTTTCCTCCACCTCTAACCCCCCAGCACCCTGTCTGGTATTTTGCCATGGCTCACACTCTAGTGAGAGCTATAGCTGCCACACTTCTTCTCTCTGAGCCTTGCTGGGAGTGGGCAAACTGGGAGGCCAGCACAGCTTTTGCTTCAAGCCACAAGCTTGAATTTAAAATACTGGAGGGAATGCAAGGGCGGAAGATTGCTAAACCTCTTCCCTTGTAGCTGGATTTAAACAGCTTGGGGTTTTTTTTAAAAAAAAAAAGTTTAAGGACATGCGACTACTGCTAAGGCAAGCACCATGCTCCCAAACCTGCTTGGGGTGGGGTTGGGATTGCACCCACTTGGAGAAATCAGCCTTGAAGCTGGGTCAAGGTTTCCTAGCCCAGATACCTTCCCTAGCCCTGACGCACCTCATTTCTTGAAAATATCCAAGAGACGTCACAGTGGTTTCAGATGTGAGCCTTTGCAGGAGAAACCACCCACAGAGTTTTCAGAATCAGCCTTCTCTCTGATATGTTAGTTTTGTAGGTGTAGGGATTTTTCTCCTGCCCCGCTCTCCCGTGGGGATATTTTTCAATCAGGCAATTCCCCCCTGAGTCTGAAATGGGATTACTTATATAGCACAATCAAAGTGCCCACTTTGCAGACTAATGAGAAGAAGGTCCCTGCCCCCACTGCACTTGTAATCTAGCATTCACCACGGGGGAGGCAAGATAAGAAGGCAGGAACAATTTCCTCCTCCTTCCTGCCAGGCTGGAACTGCAACAGGTACAGACCCACTTCCGGCTCCCTGTTTAGCCCTGGTTATGCCCCGGACGACTCTTCATCTCACCATCTGTGAGGTGGGGGTGGCAAAACTGAAGCTCCTTGCAAACCCGGGCTGGGCTCTCCTGAGTGCCCAGTGGACACCGCATTTGCTCCACTTCGTCACGCAAGGAGCTCAGGGCTGCTAGGACCTCTGCCATCCCTTCAGCATTGGGGTCGGCATCCATCTCCCCGGGTGCATCTCCCTGATCCCCGAGTTCCCAGTCGCGGCGGCTCTTGCGGCCGCTCTCCAAAGGCAGGGGCTCTCGCAGCTCAGCAGGTCGACCCTTAAGAGTGGGGGAACCAGAAGCAGGGAAGGTGTGAGGTAAGGGACAATGGGAGGGGGGGAGGAAGCGGGTGGTGGTGGTCCCAGGATAATCCCTTCCTCCTGATTCTCTACCGTCACTCACTGGTGGCCCTGGGGGTCCTGCAGATCCCGGATCACCTTTTGGTCCAATAGGCCCCTGCAGGACAACAGAACAGAGCCTGAGCACAAATTCAGAACCCCTTCATCTCAGTACACATAGGCAACGCCTAATGGAAATGGCAGGGGGAGGACCACTAAGGCCCTGTTCCTGAACACTAAAAACCCCACTTGGCTCCCAAACTTTGGATTTTGTGCCTTTGTTCTCATAAGGTGACAGACCTGCATCTAGGCTGTACTCATGTGGCAATTCTAGCCATTCCCAGGACTGAATGCTCTTGCATACAACAGTATTTTTCCCACAGAGAAAACTAGACTGGAATCCTTCCACCCAATATCTAGTTTTCCTGGTGAAGGGTCTCAATTCATTTGCAATCATGGCAGCTTCAACCAGCAGTAAATAGTGAAAACTTGCCTTTAGAAGCTGAGGAGGGGAACTAAGCAGCATTCCTATGAGTAAGGATTTCAGTGTCCCCGCCCACTGTTTAGATTTTTAGTCCCTTTCTATGGCTACTTGAAGCATAATAAATTATATACCAGCCAACCTATGCAATGTGGGTACATTTATTACCATGATGTAGGCTGAAGAAGTCAGCTCTTTCTACTAGTACATGCAGCCCTGGGGCAAGTTCCCACCTTCCTCTGGCCCACAACACCTGTTGGAACTGGAGCTACTCACCGGTGAGCCTTTGCTGCCTTTTTGTCCCAGAGGTCCCTGAGGAGATAGAAAAGGGGTGGATGAGTGGAAGGGAGCTTGCAGGGCACCCTGTGTCTGGTGAGATGGCCCCAGAAGCCAGGAGGCGTTGTGCATCAAGGGGGGGTTAGGAAATGCAGAGGGGTCAGGGAGGAAGCATCTTTTAATGTGGCAGCGGAGCAGAAATGTTGCAAGGGGAGACCAGGGAGAAGAGTCGGTGGAAGAAGATTGGAAAAAAATTAAAATATATTTACAAAAATATAGCAAAATTAATGAATGTTAGAAGGATGCTGGAATGAAGTTACATGGTTTTAGCAGAAATGTTATAAAGAATTAAGTAAAAATGGATTGTTAATGGGCCAAAGTGTAAAAT
The DNA here is from genome assembly GCF_965112155.1 of Podarcis liolepis. Classification (NCBI taxonomy): domain Eukaryota; kingdom Metazoa; phylum Chordata; class Lepidosauria; order Squamata; family Lacertidae; genus Podarcis; species Podarcis liolepis. The sequence goes on from NC_139555.1 coordinate 1,466,752, forward strand.
ATAAGGTCAGATTGGGTTAAGGTAAATTATAGAACAAAAAGTGAGTAAGATGGAAAGAATTTGCTGAAACAATTAATTGAACTAGAATACAAAGAAGGGAGGTGCGAGGAGGTCGATGAAACAAGCAAATGAAAGGTAAAGATAGGGAATATTGGATCTGTGTTTTAGTGTTATTGTTTCTTTTTGTTGCACTGTTGTATTGTTTTTCTGTGTTTTTCTTTTTATGCATTGTAATGTATGTCCTGTTAAATTTTTTGTTGTTTTTGTTGTAATTTCTAAACCTTTAATAAATATCATTTTAAAAAAGAAGAAATGTTGCAAGGAAAATGCATCTGTATGAATAGAGAGGGGACATTGGAACAAAGGAGGGGCGCCTGGGAACCCATAAGAGTGTGAAGGCTGGCAGACATGCAAGAGGATCTGGGTACCAAACAGGGCCTCATTTCAGGCATCGCTCTGGTGCAGTTCTCTTGAGAAACGTGTACAGAGATCTGAATTGTCACGCACTGGAAACTGACAAGAATCGAGGACGAAGAGGTTGGTGGTGGTACTTACTGAGAGGCCAGGAGATCCAGGTGGGCCTGGGGGCCCAAAGGGTCCAATGATTCCCTGTTGAGGAGGAGACAGCATCAGCCAGAGTCCCTTTTTTCCAGCCTTGCTTCCCAACCCCCCTCCATCTCAACAGAGCTCCCATCTACTCACGGGGTCGCCCTTGGGGCCTGGTGTTCCCTGGTTCCCTGGCAGCCCCTGGTCACCTTTCTCACCCATCTCACCTGGGGGCCCAATCAACCCAATGAGTCCTGCATGACCCTAGAAGGAAAGAGGAGAGATTTAGGAAGTTAGGGGGAGGAGCCAGTTGCTTGTTCCCACCAGGAAGCAGGTGCTGCTCACACTCACCTTCTCTCCTTTGTAGCCGGGATCACCTTTAAGGCCTGGAAGCCCCGTGGGACCCTGTGAACAGAAGAAGGGCTGCATCAAGAGCTCATCTGAGCTTCCGGACTCAGCGCAGGCCACAATCCAGTCAGGAATCAGTAGGAGGGTTTCAGAATTGATGTGACTGAAATTTGACTCACTTGCTTGACATGATTTTTCATCCATGATGGCTGCTTCACATGCAAAAGTCATCAGCTCACAGCTGCCCATGGCTATGGGAATTCAGCCCAACTCGGTCCTGTGCTGTAGCTGTAGTAACTGCTCAGTCTGAATGAGCAGCTGCTTTCCTCCCTTGCTTTTTTCACCACTGATGCCCAATGCTCATAATATACAAAGCAAACTTGGGAAACTTATTCCACTGCCAGGCTGCTCTTTATTGTAGTTCCAGGAATATGCTTCTAGCACTGCTCTCCCCCCACCCAAATAAATACCCATGAAAGACCCTTTCTATGGTGGATGGGGCTTAGTAAAGGAGTAGCATGGAATAAACAGCTTCCATTTTAAGAGTTCCAGAAGAAGGGAAGCTGTTGTCTTAGAATCCTAGAGTTGGAAGAGACCACAAGGGCCATCGAGTCCAACCCCCTGCCAAGCAGTCTTGATTGTCCTGCCCCGGACCCTCCATTTCCTGCCACTCACCACAGGCCCCGGTGGCCCTGCCTGGCCAGGCGCTCCCAGGAGACCTTGTTCACCCTAGGGGAGAAAGAAGGGCAAAGTGAGAGACCACAGAAGGAAGCATTATGCAAAGAAAGACACTTACACAGCTTTGAGCCCAGCTGAAGGTGGGGAGGGAGAGACTACAGAAAGCACGCCTATGAAGTCAAAGCAGATATAGTGGGGTTGACATGGGGATGGGTGGATGGAGGAGACTATTTCTAGTCTGTGCCCTTTCTGCGTGTGTCTACTATTTCCACACTAATCTGCAATTCTTAAAAAAAACCACTTCTCTATATACATTAAAATATGTATTTAAACACATAATGTTAAACTCCCCCCTCAAAATATACATTTTGAACTGCATTTATATATGTTTTAGAGCCAAGAACTAAGCTGGGACATTCAGGAAGTGTGAAAGCCGATAACTGCATTCTGATCCACACATTAGTCTGGCAGTTGCAGATCAGGTCAATTTGTATCGGGATTTGCAAAGATTGTCAATTATGGATGCTTGAAGAATTGAAACACACAAACGAAATATACAGTGGTACCTCGGGTTACATATGCTTCAGGTTACAGCCGCTTCAGGTTACAGACTCTGCTAACCCAGAAATAGTACCTCGGGTTAAGAACTTTGCTTCAGGATGAGAACAGAAATTGCACGGCGGCGGTGCGGCAGCAGCGGGAGGCCCCATTAGCTAAAGTGGTGCTTCAGGTTAAGAACAGTTTCAGGTTAAGAACGAACCTCCGGAATGAATTAAGTTCTTAACCCGAGGTACCACTGTATCTCTAAATAGGCTGAAATCTAAAGAAGCTCTGTGTGTGTGTGTGTGTGCACGCGCGCGCGCGCGCGCGCGTGTGTGTGTGTGTGTGTAAGGCAACTACATGCACAGCTGGAGCTTCCTTTGCCATTTTTTCACTGCTTCAGTTCCCTCAAGCTGACAAAATGAACTGCTTTAAAAAGAGAACATGGTTTCCTTATTTGTGCATCAACATCTCTGTTGAATCACTGCCTGCATCTGAAAGGGATCTAACAAACTACCTAGTCTGTTCACTCCTGAAGACTGGGATTGTCCCCAAGTGAGGGTTCTTTCTTCACCCCTCCCAAGGCACCTTGCTCATTGCCAAAGTTCTCTTGGCATTAGGGAAATGCTGCTTTTTCTTTTTTAAAAAAGTAGGTAACTTAACCTCACCTGCTGCCTGGAGTTTAAATATAATGGCTTCTGGTCCTCTCTGAAGTGAAAATGTTGAAGAATAGTTGTCCACTCTCTTTGTTGAAAAAACATTTGGGGTCTGGTTTTCTAACTACTGTCATCCTTTTCCCAGACATTTGTTATCCAGTGAAGGAAAATACTCACAGCAGGACCCGGAATTCCACGTAGACCTTCTGAGCCAGGTCGGCCTGGGGGTCCCTGTGGACCCACAGGCCCCATTTTCCCCAGGGGTCCATCTGTGCCAGGCTCCCCCTGTAGACGGACAGAAAGGGAAATATATCAGCATTGTTTTCTGTTCTGCCCAATATTGGATGCATGCAGGCAGCACTGTTTTCATTCCCCTGCAGTTTCTCTTCTGCCCAAAGCTGTTACTTGTCTCACTGTCTGTTGTGGCAAAATTACATGACTGATGGAAATTAAATAATTATTCTGCTCCATTCACGTCAGTGCAAATGGAGAAAAAAATGAAAACGATTACATGTCACTTGCAGACTGAAGGCAACAACAGTGAATATCAATTGTATTCACTGGAGTGATTTCCGTTCCATGCAGTAAGCGGTCACCAGCAATTCCTACTCCCATTTCCAATCTTTGTCAGAATTCTCCAACATCCCTAATAAACACCTAGAGGAGGGATGCTCAATTAATCCAAGACTGATTCAGGTTTCCAGCAGATGCAAGATGCACCATACAGCAGTGGCTGGTTTTGCACTATTATTTGAATAGTTATGCATCTTGAGTTGAGGGACTGAATTCCACAGAAGGGAACAGGAGAAGGAAAAAACACAGTGGGGAGGAAACCCAGGACAGTGTTCTCTCTTACCTTGGCTCCTTTCTCACCCTGTCGACCTTCACGGCCAGCTGGCCCAAAAGGTCCCTGGAACAGAGAAAGAGAATCACTGCATAAAATGGTTTGATGAGCAACTTTCCTCCCCTCCTTCTAGAGAAAGATTGAAGTCCTATTCATTCTCAAAGTCCTATTAAATCCAATTATGTTCTGAACATACGCTTTTTCAAAAATTAAAACATATTTTCAATTAAAAACAAACAGGTCAAATGGAGCACCATCTAAACCTTAGTGGAAACACATAGCCCAGGGAATAGATACAGGAACACAAATAAGAAAAAACAAGGATGGAATCATAATGATAGAAATATAATTAGTGATGAAATTATAGTGACTGTCCGCACATCTATTTCTCTTGAATACATTTCCTAACTGAATTCCTGGAGTCTGTTGGTTTCTAGAACTACTCAAATGATACTAGTTCCTGCCCTGCCCTTAGATCATTTGGGCTATGTTACTCGGTTCTAGTGCATGGGAAATCAGGATGGGTGATGAGCTAAAGTTGCCAAGCAGCAAGGAGGCCAACTTGAATAAAATATTTTGGGGGGGGGCAGGTAAGCCTTGCCCCACATAATCGATCACATGACATGGTGCATGCATACCATTTGAATGGTAATGCCTATTAACTGGGGGGGGTGGCCCCCTCAAATATTTTATTGGGCAGCCAAAGGGACCTCAGCCCCTAAGAGTTGACTCCTATGCCAAACAGGCACCTTTGAATTTGACTGGCAGTCCCCCTACTCCTGGATAGATAACCACAAGTTCATGAGAGTCTTGCAAGTCCTGAATTAGGTGACAAATAAGTAAGTACAGTGGTGCCCCGCAAGACGAATGCCTCGCAAGACGGAAAACTCGCTAGACGAAAGAGTTTTCCGTTTTGGAGGTGCTTCTCAAAACAAATTTCCTATGGGCTTGCTTCGCAAGACGACCATGTCTTGCGAGTTCCTCTGGTTTCCCCCCCCTTTTTCTAAGCCGCTAAGCCGTTTATCAGCTGATCCAATCAGCAGATAAGCCGCTAAAAGCCGCTAATAGTGCTAATAGCGCTAATCCGCTAATCCTTCAATGGGCTTGCTTCACAAGATGAAAAAACCGCTAGACGAAGAGAATCACAGAACGGATTCTTTTCGTCTTGCGAGGCACCACTGTAATGTCAAGCAGAGAGCAACACAATGGCACCCCTATTGCCAGTGGGCTATTCAAGAAGGGTGGCACTATTTGGATTAGGAATCCTTAAATGCAGGTTGACCCTGAGGAGACAGGTCAACCTTCTAGTTATTCAGATGACCAGTTGGTACCAGAGACCAGAAGGCTCCCAAGCAGTCTGGAAGATGCAAACAGCTACATAAAAAGGTAAGTGATCTTTAACTGGACAAATGTAGCATTCAGGGCTTGGGACTTGACTATCTAGCCCAGACCATCGAGCTCTAACAGCTGCTCTGGGCCAGCACTTCCTCCTTGCGTTTGCTGAATAACTAAGCACAGCGGCGTAGCGTGGGTTGTCAGCACCCGGGGCAAGGCAAGTAATTTGCGCCCCCTAACCCGGGGCAAGGCAAGTAACTTGCGCCCCCTAACCCCTAACCTGCCGCGTCAGGTGATCCGAGGCGAGTTGCCGCTGGTGCTGCTGCCCAAACGACGCCGCTTGCCCGGAGGAGGAGGAGGGCAGAGAGGCGAGGAAAATGCAACATGGCCCAGCAGCTGCAGCAGCAGCGGCAGCGGCGGGGCTGTGAGGAGGGGCTGCCTGGCGCGCCCTCCGCGGCCCTGATGTGTGGGGACCGCAGCGAGCGCTGAGAGCCGCTGCCAGCTCGTCAGTTCCGCGAGACATGGGGCTCTGCTACAGCCTGCACCCGAGGCTCTTCGGCGACTCCGGAGGCGGCAAGTGCGCCCCCCCGATGTTGCGCCCGGTGCGGCCGGCCCCCCTTGCACCCCCCACGCTACGCCACTGACTAAGCATGGTCTTGAACCTACCACCTCTAAATCAACACCACAGTCCTTGTCCAGGGTCTCTTGACCTTAAGTTTTCCATCTATTCTGGAACCTACTGGTCTCAGTCTTACTTGGAACATCAACTCCTCTCAGATGTATGAAATGCAAAGGATCAGGGCACAGATTGTGTAGAAGTATATGGCACAGGCTCCCCTTTGTGGATGTGGCAGGAGAGGAAGAATGAGCACACAACATCAGAGGCACGGCCAATAGCCCTTCTCCCTCTTCCCTGCATTAGTGGGCACTACGCATGGCAGGGAATAACTGAAGAGGGCTCTTGTTTTGGATATATGTACATAAGTATTATTTGATCTACTCTCAAATTCTGTTTTAGCTGCCTTACAACACACACCCAAAAAGTAATTAAATGAAAATGCAAACCAATGTATCGTCTGAACAGTCTTTTGGTAACAAACTTTAGAAAAAGACCAAATGTACAGAGACATTAGCAAGGGCCAAGGGCTCATTCCAAGGCTGGATCCATGACCTGTTTCAGCAAGAAGCTCTGGAGCTCTGCACTGGAACTGGAACACCTTTTCTGCAAAGTTTGTTTAGTAACATGTATTTATTAGGCCAGGATTCTTTTTTATGTTTTGTTTTGTTTTTGTTATGGACTAGATCAAATTCTTTATGCGGGCATGCACCTGATGTGCAACAGATCCACACATCTACACAAGATGAAATTGTCCGCCATTGTGCTGGTTTCCTCTAAAACCATGAGATGTAGGAGCATGCTGTTAAACAACACAGAAAACTGACAGCCCAAATCTCACGAGTGATTTCTTCAAAATCATGCTCCTGAGTTCAATGGAGCAGCCTCCCAAGTATTTATACATATAATTTCAACCAAAAATTTAAATCCTTTGGCATTTATTTCAAAGGTGTAATCTATGTAAGCAAAGTAAATGAGAATGTGCAGCTTCTTAGACTTCCCTCTCACTGGAACGGCCGCCCCAACGTACCCTCTTTCCTGGTGATCCAGGAGGACCTGGCTCCCCAGAAGCTCCAGGGGGTCCCTGAAAATAAAACAGAGTGGATTATTATTTCAACCACCACACCATTCAGGTGAGGGATTTCTGGTGGCAGAGACTGAAAATCTCTTGTAAAATCAGCACAATCCTCTACATGTCAAGTCAGAAGTAAACTCTATTGAGCTCAATGAGACTTACTCTCCAGCAAGTCCCATTGCCAGTGTCTATGGGAGTGCCACTGTGTGTAAGGGTACCAGAATGTTGAACTTGGACTTGGCAGAGCAGGGTTCAAATTCCCCCTCAGCCATGAAGCTCACAGGGTGACCTTGGGTCAGTCACCATCTCTTAGCTTAATCCAGGGGTAGTCAACCTTTTTATCCCTACTGCTCACTAATGCATCTTTCTTGATGGTAAAATTTCCCTACCGCCCCCCAGTGCTCAATGGAAGGAGGATTCAGCTTGTTCAGTAGAACCCCCTACCGCCCACCTAGAATCCTGAAACGCCCACTAGTGGGTGGTAGGGACCAGGTTGTCAACTCCCGGCTTAATCTACCTCACAGGGCTGTTGTGAAGATGAAATGAGGAGGAGGAGAACCATATACACCACCTTGAGATCCTTGGACAATAAAGGTGGTACATCAATGTAATAATAAAAAGAATAAAAAGAATGACTCAGTTACCACATGAAATGATATTATTTGCCTTTATATTTGCACCAGCCCTAGGTAACAGTATCAAGCAGGTGTGGGAAAACTTTGGACCTCCAGGTGTTGCTGAACTACAGTTCCCATCATCTGTAGCAATCATAGCCAAGGGATGATGGGTATTGTAGTTCATCCACACATGGAGGGCCAAAGTACCCCCAAACATCACAGATGTTTAAACCCTTTGATGAATGTCAACTTATTGTGTTTCTTTGGGTAGAGTAACTATGAGGCAAACCAGTTTAACTATGCAGTGAAGCAATACTCAATGTATGCCACAGACTGCAGACAGGTGCTGTTTGGCTACTGACCATAGGGATTTTTTAAGAAGCCAAACAACAACATAACCAATGCAGGGTAATATATCTGCCATACTCACTGGAAGTCCAGGATCCCCTATATCACCTTTCTCACCAGAAACTCCATCCAGACCCTGAGCAGAAGAAGACAGAAGCAAATCAGAACCTATCGATTCTCACCTGGGAACAAGTTGCTTTAACAACAGAGAACTGCCACAAAATGTTGCAGCATTGAGTGCTCTAGTTCAGGGTTCCAGCACCATTCCCTCATCCCACAGTTTTCCATTTTGGTTCCAACCAGCCAGCATTTTGTGGTCACCAAGCATGCTCAGATCTCCCCAAACACCCCCCCCCCAATCATTTTGATATTTAAGTTTTCATCCAGTGCTGGAAACTGAGAAGTAATGTCTTCAAGACTTTTCTCATTCTCCCAATAAACTGGGATCCATCATCCAAAGCCAGATACCAAACATGCAGTGGCTCCTTTCAAATTCAGATACTCACTGGAGGACCAGGATCTCCGGATGGGCCTGGGTCACCTGGGAATCCTATTGGACCCTGCAATGGAGGGATAGGAGTGGTGAATACCAGACTACAAAAAGCACCAGTTCTCTAGAGAGGAAACCTAGAGAAGTCCGGCTGGCACACAGGGGTGAATCTACTATGAAACTAATGGAGCTTAAGCTTGAGGGCCCCTAATCGTGGAGGGGCCCCAGAAACAACTATAGTCCACATTGCTTTAAAAGTGTATCATGCATGTATATTATTCTGTGAACCACCCTGATATCTTGTGATGAAGGGTGGTATATAAATTTGGTAGGTAAATAAAAATAAAATACATAACATTTCCCCAATTTTCATCCCCTCCATAACTTGAAATTTATAATGCATAGGAATTTTTTATCCACATCAGTGACTTTGACATGTAAGATAATCCAGTACAGCAATTTTAATCAAAATCTGAAGCGTAGTCATTAATTTAAAAAAAAAACCCTGTGGTGATCTGTTGTTGAACAACCTAACAGTCGTTACCCAGACCTCGTTGCTGGTTTCAAAGGGGCCCCCATAACAGTTCAAGTTTCAGGGCCCCAGAAATGCGGGTCTGTCACTGATTGCACAGTTCACTGGGTGATGGGTAAACATACATTCCTGCCTTGGATTGTTCTGCCTTGTGCCAGAGGTAAGAACAAACGGTTCTTTTGTCTCTTCTAGTATTGTTCCATGGCTCTTCCCTGAGTGTCTTTTGAAGCTATACTCTGCTCAATGGGCCTCTGTGGTGCCAGTTTCATTGGAATCTGTTATGACCACAGGGCTGGATGATCAGCAGGGCCAGGGAGTTTCTTTGCAGCTCTTTGGGAGCTAAACTGACACATCACTGAAGAAAGTAGCCCTTGCCATTGTTCAATTCCAAAGCCAAGGACTCACCAGGTTCCCCTTGGCTCCATCCTCTCCTGGGGGGCCCTTCTTGCCAGGGGGCCCTGCAGCTCCGGATTGGCCAGAATCTCCTTTTTCACCAACATCACCCTTTACCCCCTGCAAATTCACACAGAGAGATGCCAGTCAGATGGGGGTGGGATTTAGGATGGGAACAGACTTTGAAAAAGCAGCTTCTCATGCTGCTCTTTTACTCTTAGTAAAGGGAGTCACATCTCTGCTATGTGACTCAGCCACAGTGATTTATCCAGCCTTAACAGAAGTTGGGTTGGAGCAGACCTACTCCAGGAGAGCTCCGGGGAGGGGTATTGCACCCCCCCCCCCGTTTCTCTCCCAAACTCACTTGCCGGCCTGGCTCCCCTGGAGGTCCAGGGTCTCCTGCTTCCCCTGCTTCACCCTAGAAGAGGAGAAAGAAATAGAAATCTCAGTCCAGTCATGCTGCTCTCCAGTTCCAACCTGGAACGGCTTTTCAGAAAATGTGCACTGACATATTAAAATACCTCCATCAACACAATTTTAAAAAATGAAAAGACCCAAGGACCTATTGACACCTTTTCTGGATGCTCCTTTTCCTATCTGATAGGGTTGTAAAGAAATATAGTCACAGAGCTAGCTATTCTATGAGCTGGCCTCTGCTAAGGGAAGGACGCATCTCTCAGGACTCATCCAGGGCTTATCTTGCCCAGCTAAAGCTGCTCCTGAGCACTCAATTGGAGCAAGCAGCAATTCGGAATTTTCCCAGATTGCCATTAGTTCTGATATTTCGCTAAAGAGCAGGTTTTTCTTTGAAAAGGAACAGGGCAAGGGGGGAAACCACTCAGACCCATGCCCAGAAAGTGCGGGTCAAGCGGGAAATGGCTGAGTTCCCATTTGTAGCCAGAATGACATGGAAGGAGATGTGATTTCTCTGATGTGTTTCAGATGCATGATTTGGAAGGAGATTGCACTTGCATTCATGCAAAGGGAGCTTCTTGTGTGACTCTGCAAACACAGCCTTCTGTCTCCAAACAAACATTCAAGAGTTGGGACTCTGGAATCAGGAGGACTATATCCTGAGGCAAGTTTCAGCCCGAGCGCCTCTCACTTTGTAAACTAAGCATGGCTCTTCTGAGAAAGTTTTCCCTATCTCCCAGTTTAATTATGCACCTCATGACCCCCAATTTGCTCTATGATTTTCTCTCCACATGCCAGCATCTAATGCACAAACATAAACAACACTTACAGCCCCTTTAACATCTCCAGCTTTCAAACAGCTCCCATTTTGTGCCTTCCTAAAACTTACTGTATTTTCTCTGTCCTTTTAGCCCACAGTTCCCTGCACCTGGCAAAATACTCTGCTGCTGGAGAAAAGAGCATATCTGCATGTGCTGCTGGTGTCATCTCCAGTCATCTCCTTCCCTTACATATTGAAGGATGCCTTTCTTCTTGCAAGCACCCTAGAGAAAAATCCCATGGCTCTGCCAATGCTCTGCATCCTGCTTCCAGTCCCTGAACTCACCACAAAGTGCAGAGAGCAGCCCTCATCCCCTAATATCTTGGCTTGGACTCACCTTTTCACCAACAGCACCTGGCTGTCCCAGCCCACCAGGTTGCCCCTGTGGGCCCTGGAATGAAAAGAGACACATTAAGACAAAGGCACACCTTAGACCACCACAGTGGCCTCCCTTGTCAAATCTTATCACCTGTTTGAACAGTTCAGGACTTTCCCCACCCACTAATATTTAACCAAATATCTTCCATCCTGCAACTTAACTCATTCACTGTTAGCTTCCCCCTCGGACTCAGAGAAAATAACCAACACTTATTATCGTTAGCCCTGTTTCAATGTGATGATCAATATATGCACAATATTTCCTAACCCTGATACTCCTCCCTATGCATACAGGTTGTGGCATAGAAGTTGGAATCATTTCCTTCTTTGCAGACACTTCTGAATCTGGGCACTTGCCTAAATGCTCTTGGAGGTCCTCGTGAGGTTACTTTACATGCTATTTTATCCTATTTATCCTCAACAGTTGCATCTAATGAGATCTACTGGGTATACTCCTCTGGTGGTATCATCTGTCCATCAAATGAGTACAATATAGGCATGTGAAAAGACATTCTTGGTGGTGGAGTGGATTTTTATTTTTATGTATTAAATTTGCTTAGCAGTGCTACTGATAAAGGGGAAGGCTGATTTTTTAAATCATTAATGATTACTATTAATTAATAATTATAACTATTACCTTGGCTATCATTTTAGTTATATGCTGGGTTTATTGGCAAAGTTCACTAATCTGATTAAATTATTTGTTTTCTACCTTTAGATCCAGAGAACCTCCAAGAACCCATGTTTTATGGTTCTGTTTATATTGCAGCTAGAGCTATTAGAACAATGGCATAAAAACCCAATCAGTAAATACCACGGTAGCCACCCACCACTTGATAATGGTTTGAAGTTGTCATTATAACTTCATTTAATAGTCAATTACCACACATCATTACCATGTAGAGGATTACTCATGCTGTGATAAGTACATCATGACTATCATGTAAGCAGAACGTGTGACCTCACCACAAGGAATCAATGCACTCAGAGCATAGGATCATAGACCTGTAGAGTTGGAAGGGGCCCTGCGAGTCATCAAGTCCAACCCCCTGCAATGTAGGAATCTTTTGCCCAATGTAGGGCTCAATCCCACAACCCTGAGATTCAGAGACTTGTCTCTCCCAACTGAGCTATCCACATCTCTGGCATGTGACACAACAGGGGTAGATTGAGGTGGATACACGCTATGTTTTGCTTTATTATCTGTCCTGCTATTTTATGCAATCTTTGGGGTTTTTGTTTTTTGTTTTTAAATCATACAATCAATTCATAGTATTCCAACCACAGTGGTATCAGAAATCCTCACATCCTTCTCCTCAGCCCCTGAGCTCAGCCTCTACAGAAAATCAGAAACAACAGAGTTCCATCCATCCAGCAAATTCTGGTCCATATCCTGGTGCTCCCACCATTCCCCAGAGGAGGAACGAGTCCAGGAAGTGTCTATCCAGGGTGTTTTGATGGATGAAGAGGCCCTTTTCCATTCCAGCTGGTCATTAAGAACTACAGTGTAACTTTAAGAATGCATACCTGAGTTTCCTTGTTTTCCTCTGCTCTCCTCATCCCCCTTTCCTTTTATGTTGGGTCTTTTAGATTGCAAGCCTGGGGGGCTAGGACTGTTTTATTTTTAACTACTCTTATGCAAGCGGTTGTAGGAGTCTTATAGGCTAAAGAGTGGTGTCATAATGAATAAATAAATTCTGCCCCATCTTGCTTTATATAGATGAAAAAAATATTACTCACATCACCCCCACTGGGACCCTGGGGGCCTCGGGGCCCTGGAGCTCCTGGTGGGCCCTAAAGAGAGGGGGGGAGAGAGAGGATGAGATTCACAAGGAGGCACAGGCAGATGACTCGCGGGGCAGGTTTAGGTGAAGCAAATGACTCTTACCATTGGGCCAACATCGCCACTCTCGCCCTTCTCCCCTGGGGGCCCTGGCATCCCCTGTGAAGAAAGGACCCCCCCCCCAACAAAGTAAGCAAGTGTAAAGCATTTCCACCATTCTGCTGATATTCCACTAGTCTGGCTAGCAGGCACATATGAGAGTTCAAAAGCCATAATCTAAGTACTCAGAATTCAAATGTGAAAGCTTAGTTTTAAATTTCAGAATTTATATCAGGGTTTTTCAATCTGGGGAGAAATTTCAAATTTGGTGGAGAGATGTGTGTGCCTGTGAATAGTTAAGGCCCTTGTGGTAAGATTCTACTGACTGAAATACTTCTTTTAAATACAGAAATTCAAATAAGAAATTTTGAATCTTTACTATTGCAAATATAATTTTTTCAGAAATCCACAGTTGTGAAACCATTTATTTAACCCTCAACATTTAGAAAAACAAAATATTTTGAATTTCATGGAATTCACTGAATTTAAAATTTCATACAGAAGTTTGCCTCAGCTTTAGTCACAGTCCCAAGTTCCCTACAAACCATTTCTAGATAGCCTTGAAACCTACTGAACAATATGGGATACAGAACTCCTCTTGCAGAAATACAATTTATTAAATGTGCCAATACAAATGGAAGTCAAAAACTCTGTAGCTGCTGATAAGCTATTAAGATCAAAAATGCAATTGGGATCAAGATTAAGAATGTAATTGGATTAATTAAGACTTCAGAAGCAGGATGAAATAAAATCATCTCACCTTGAAATCTAGCACACGGGAAGTCATACAAAATGTATAATTGGCTTTATAATTGATATATATTTGAATCTGAATTGTAATTTGAGATTGATAAAATGTGGTTTATATTGGATTTTAATCATCAAAAATTAATAAAAAATATTTACAAAAAAGAGAGAAAGAAACCTACTGAACAAAGCTGGGGAACTCACTGACTTTCATTCTCACTGCAGGAGCTCGCTTAAGAAGAAGCCCAGTTATTCCAAGATACCCCCAATGAAATAGTTTCATGTTGTCTAACCCCTGGCTCCGGCACTCACTTGTAAACCAGATGGGCCACTAACACCTGGGAATCCACGGGCTCCTTCATCTCCTTTCTGGCCAAACATGCCCTGCTGCCCTCGGCGCCCAGGCTCTCCATCCGCTCCCTGTTAGCAAGACACCATGTCAGGATTCCCACTGAAACAGAAGACCCTCCATCTCTCTTTAGGAGAGCCAAAAATTTGGGATTACAGAAGTGGGAGGCATCGCACTCAGCCAAGCCTCTAGTCTTCAAGCATATGGTGATGTCCACTAACATCAATCAGAGCTGCTTAGAGGTCCTCTGTTGATTAAGAAGTATTTTCATTTTGTTAAAAATAATTTAAAAAACTCTGAAGGTATCTGAAGAAGTGTGCATGCACACGAAAGCTCATACCAAGAACTAACTTAGTTGGTCTTTAAGGTGCTACTGGAAGGAAATTTTTATTTTAAAAAACTCTGTGAGAGATGAAAGAAAATGGTGATATGGGAGGGTAGTTGAGCTGTGCCCAGAGGACTGTGAGAGGAGACAATCCTTTCTATGAAAGATTTGGGAGAATATAGGCCAGTACAGATTTTGGCATGGAGTCAATACTTACTGCAGGGCCTGGATGTCCAATAGGACCCTGGATCCCAGTAGGCCCTGGGGGACCCTATAAGAAGAGAAAGAACATGAAACAGCAATGCTCTCCCTAGTTATTCATTCTCTCTCTTCTAGTTTCTTTCAAAAGATCTCCTTGGTCCAGCTAATAAAGAATCTATAAGCAATCATGGTAACACAGTTTAAGGGGTAGCAATGCTGGATAATACCCTGAAGTCTGCCAGCCACCTGCCTCAAACTCACCGCTTCTCCTTTGTCGCCCTTGCTTCCCTTTTGTCCTGGGCCACCCATCTCTCCCTGCAGAAAGAGGGAGAGCAGCATGAGAACATAGAGCATCACCATGGGAACCATTGCTGCAGAAACCATTGTCAAGCAAAACACATGCCCACTGAGTCAAGTCTTGGCTGGAGAAACCAAGGCTGTGGAAATCATTGCTAGGGATAGCCAAGAATCTTGTCTGGGAAACAAAATTGGTCTTTGTAACTGTAGGAACCCTGTGCAAGTATCCCCTCTTCCTCCAAATTCAGGTGGAGCGCAGGCTGCCTACCTTATCACCATCTTCTCCAGCAAGTCCTGGTGGTCCAGCTGGGCCCGGCAGACCCAATGGGCCTGGGATTCCATCATGGCCAGATGGGCCCATTGGGCCTCGCTCACCCTGGGAAAGGGGAGATACAAATGAGGGCCGGAGGGGGGTAGGACAGAGAATGGCACTGGGGTAAGTACATGAACAGTCTTCTTTTCTTCTTTGGTGATCACTTGTGGCTGAGTAAGATTGTCTTCTATGAACAGTCTTAACAGTGAGTCTATAAGTGACTGCGGAAGCCAATTCTGGATCCACATGTCCTTCCACCATGGGGACATAGGTTTCTGGGCGGGAGCTGATCACTGTGAGGGTTTGCCTTTACCTTTATGAACAGTATCAGTAATATCACACAGAGGGCATGGAGACTAGTAGTTTACAGGGACTATTAGTTTACTTGGGCTATGTCCGCTTCATCTGACTTTTTCATTACTTGCTCTAGTGAGCTCTATAGGTAGCTTATGTAATTCACAGGGAATTGTTTGTCCTGTCCTGATGAGCTTTCCACTTTGACTTCTTTTTAAAAGTGCTGATGTTAGCAACCCATACAAGCAAATATTAACCTAAATGCACCTGTTTACCAATATAACTGGCCATTTGGACAACTGTTTTACAACACCCTTCCCACTTTTTGACTTTGGCAGCCCACCTTTGCCTATAACCCCTTTTCCTTTCTTATTAACATTTTCCATTGATAGCAGTGTGACACATCAAATCTCCATCACTGAACCTTGTTTCCTGTTCTCTTCCCCTTTGACACAACACTCAGATACACACTTAAACATCTTAATGTTCTCTTGAACTTATTTCTTCCTTTCTCCTTTTTCTGTTTTACACAGCTCAGTCAGATTTGGAGTGGCTATCAAAGAAGTCCGTGTGAACATTTGTTGTTGCCTAAGAAACCCCACCCCAAAATTCAAACAATAGCTTATTCAATGTGAGAGGAAGCAATGCATTTATATCCAATCTTAGTCTTACTCAGACTGACTGAAACTGATGGGCACAACTAACTTGAGTCCATTAATTTCAATGGATCTATTATGAGTAGGACTTAACTGGATATTAATTGATCACATGAAATGCTGCATATGACAAAAAGATGGGGGGATCTTTTTGAGAACTACCACAGGTGGCACTGGATAGGAACATTAAATATTTCAGATGGAAGAAGGCCATGATAGGGAAAAGGATTACAGGAGGAGGATCTGGCTGAAAGATTCCTTTATGCTGCAAATAAAAAGCAGAGCTTAAGGTTCATCCCTGGAACCTGGGAAGCAGTAATAAAGACATGTGTCTATACAGAATGGCTTTTCTCTACCAATGCATGGCCAAGACAACCTGAGATTGGGGGGTGAGGGGTGGCTAGGCTACTACTGTATATCATGGGGTCAGGCAGAGGTGCCAAGTTCCACCCACCATTGGGGGGGCTGTCATGTGCATGTATGACATCAAGCGTGTTGCGACACACACACAAGGCCTGGCAAGGCTTGTCACTATTGCTGTAAGGCCCAAGCCCTCAATATTGGGGAGGGCTCAGCCCCATCCCAACAGACTTTGGGGGCTGAATACACTTCAGCCCTATTGAGTTGGCAGGGTCAGGGGTGTGGCCTCCTGAATGGGTTGAGGCATGGGCATAGCCAAGGGGGAGCAGGGAGAGGGAGCTACCCCCCTAAATCAATAAAAATGCATAGCTAACTGAGGTTCTGCCCACCCCCCCAAAAATCCTGACTATGCCCATGGGTTGAATCATCAGCTTTTCTTTTTCAGTGACTGGTCACTGATGGCATGGGAGTGTGACTGATACATACCGGTGCCCCTTTCTCCCCTGCTGGGCCAGGAGGTCCTTGGTTGCCCCCTCGCCCGGGTAGCCCAATACCCCCAGCTGCTCCTGAGGGGCCACGTTCACCAGGGGAACCCTGTTGGAAGAGAAGAAATATATATACCCATCTCCTTTTTTGGAGTCCTCACTATTCTAGGTCTCTTTCTGGAGGCAACAGTCATCATTACCAAACCAACACAGGCTGCAATGTCACTTCCAAGCATTCCAGGTGAATGCTTTCTGCTGCAACAAATGCTTCCCTATCACAGCCCTCCCCAGCCTAGATGGTACCGTGTCAGGAAGGCTGCTCTACCTCATCAACAGTCGACACTACTGTGCCCCACAGACCACATATTTGAGGACTCCTGTCGTCCTTGTAAGACCCAGAGGAAATGCCAGCCTACTTACTGTGGGACCTTGAGGACCAGGGGGCCCTTCAGCCCCCTTCAACCCAGTTGGTCCCTGTGGAGGAAACAAAACAATCATTTAGGGAGGGTTCAGAATTGTTCATCTTTTTGAGAGTTGAAGTGAATGGATGCAGCTCCAGTGGCAGAGCACATCCTCTGTACACAGAACGTCCCAGATTCCATCCCCAGCCATTTCCACTTAGGGCTGGGAACAATCAATATAAACAATACTTAGTTAGATGGGTCCATGACCTGAATCAGTCTAAAGCAGCTTCCTTTGTTTTGTTTTCTTGCAAAAATTGATTTAGGATGAAAAGTCAGATTGGTTGCAGAAAGTCTTGGGCAAGGGACTTCTTCCTCTAGGGTGAGAGGGAAAGAATAACTAACAGACCCAAGCCAAGGTTTAGCTAACTTCACCCCAATTGTGAAAGCAGGAATGTGCTTCTAGCAGAGTAAAAACAAAACAACGCATTTGTATTTGTGCTTTTGCTTCATTTCCAGGTTCATACACTATGGCAGGTGTTCTCCAGATGTTGTTGAGACTCCAGCTTCCATAGTTCCAGTCAGCATGGCCAACAGTGAAGGGGGATGGGAGCTGTAGTCCAGCAACATCTGGAGGGCATTATATTGGCACTATAGGGTAAGTCTCTCACCAGAGGGTGCAGTATGCCAAAAAGGGTGACTGAAGGGTGATATGAAAGTAGCTCTAAGAAATAAAGGAAGCTGGTGGGCTAAGTGCTACACCTTCCTCAAATGTGGGCATGATCTCTATGTGTGCAGATTGCTTGAGCTTGATTTGGGGAGAGGCGTGTAGGCAGCATTCAGAAGGGGGGAGGGCTGCATTGAAAACTTCATAATTTGAGGCTCTTAGTTTAAGGAGGAAGGTGATAAGTGAGACACACACATAAACCTTTTGCAGGATATGCCAAAGCTGCAGCTTCTGCTCCATATCCAATGGAGTAAGACCCCGCCACACCCACACACCAGTCCCTTCTCACCCATGTGACAAACACTTACAGTCTCCCCAGCAGGACCTCGAGCCCCAGTGAAGCCTTTCATTCCAGGAGGGCCATTTTTGCCTGGGATGCCACTAGGTCCAGGATCACCCTAGAAAAAAAAAACCTGGTTACTATGCAGGGAGAAGGAAAGAGGTACAAAATCTTGGGAGAAAAATTATGCCCTCTTTGTCCATCTGCATGGGAAATAGTACTTCTGTCCATATTGATATGGGCTGGTTTAGTTTTCCCTCCTGTACTTTAGACCATAAAGGATATCAGATGTCTTCATGCATGTGTACTTTGCACACAGTCTCATTGCATTGGATTTTGAAGATTTCAGGCTGCAGAAATAAATTGTTAGTTCCCATGTAGGCTTTTACCGAAATGCTGAAACTATATATAAAAAAACCCCAGATGCAGCACTTTTGCAACATACGTGAAATAGATCCATTGACATTGACATGGATGTCCATGTTGGGACTACATGAAAGAACTCTGCATGAATGAACAATCCAAATTTCAATAGGGATTCTATTACAGACAGAATTTGGCAGTGTGACCATTCCTGTATTATGATGAAAACCAGCAGCTCCCTCTTGAGCGTCTGTGATTTGATACCCCTCTGGTGGTCCCTGAGTAGATATACACCCTTGTCTTTATCTTCATTGCATATTTTCATCTTCAATTTCTTGTTTACAATAATGTATTAAAGAGGCAGAAGCAGTCTCTGTGTAATTTTTGTATGGATGCTTGCATATTTTTGTATGGATGGAGATTTCCTAGTTGTTGATCCAAAAACCAATCCAACTCTGTAAAAAGATCAACTTTTACTGGTTTCAGATTTCCATAAATATGCAAGCTTCACCCTCACTTCCCCTTGGAACCATCCAAACAGATGACCAAATCTGGTGCTCCACTCTCTCAGAACCTGTCTTCTCCAAGGAATTCTGTACATAATATGAAACCAAATATTTTGCTCAAGGGGTTACATTTAACTAACTAAATTAGAATACTTTTAGATTTGCAAGTCTGTGCATGTGATTGTTGGCTTTTCTTTTCCTTACTTTCCCCCCTTTCTCTGAATAAGCCTTCTTTAAATGCATTGACCTTGGTGCTGAAATGATTTTCTCTGGAATTCCTTACTAAAATCTTCCCCACATGCTGCTCTGTGCAGCAGTTGTTAAGCAACCTTCCCATGTTGTAAATATATTTCACACTCTTTTATGTTCTGTGTCCTCTGAACTTTGGGAAAGTAAATCCAAAGCTCCTTACAGTTTAGTATTTCTAGAGCTGGACCTAAAGTGAGAGGTTCTTATCAGTTTGGGATAGAAATCCTCCAAAATAGCTGGCAGCTGAGCTATCTTCAGGCTAGGATCAGAGTTTGGTGGCATCTTTGCCCAGATTCATCTCTCTCTTTTTCGTGGGTGGTATTCAAAAGGGAAAGTCCTCCCCCCCCCCATTTGTCACAAGCAGAAAGACGTTACTCCAACCCGACACAGGGGAGACATGGCAGGGAGCTGCCCTCCCTATTCTTGAAGAAATTATCTTCTGCACCATGACAGGAGCTTCCTGTGTAATGTCTTTGATTAACAATTGATTGGCATGCCGCCCCTAATATGCAATAGTTATTCAGAAAAGCAAAATTATCCAAGCCAAGACATTCCATGACATTTCCTTGGGTCAGAAATGCAGAAAACTCTTCAGAAAAGATGGCTGGTTTGGGACAATCCTAAATGGAGTATACCACCATTGTCTCAGCCTCAGTTCCCCATTTGCAGTATGTAGGTCAGGCATAGGCAACCTTCGGCCCTCCAGATGTTTTGGCCTACAACTCCCATCATCCCTAGCTAACTGGACCAGTGGTCAGGGATGATGGAATTGTAGTCCAAAACATCTGGAGGGCCGAAAGTTGTCTATGCCTGATGTAGGTAATAATATTGTTTTGCCTTACAGTATTGCTGCAGTGAGAAAACATAGAAGTACTCTGCACATTCTAGAGTCCTGTGGAAATACTAAACATTATTATTAAATCTGCAAAAATATCTAGCCCACTTCTGGTACCACATAAACTGCAAGGCACACAAATGAAGCAACACTGTACACAAAAGGAAAACAGCTTTCACCCTTTTGCCATTTGACCTTCAGGAATACTTTAAAAAACACTCAAATGTTTTGTTGATTAACTGTATTTTTTTAAAACAAATACCGTATTTTTTGCACCATAACACTCACTTTTTTCCTCCTAAAAAGTAAGGGGAAATGTCTGTGCGTGTTATGGAGGGAATGCCTACGGGTGGCATGCCTACGGATTTTCCTCCTCTAAAAGCTACGTGCGTGTTATGGTCGGGTGCGTGTTATAGAGCGAAAAATACGGTTTATTGATGCCAAACTCAGTGCATCAAATCATGCCTTGGAATTTTATTTTTGTATTTTTTTCTAAATCTAGTAGTGTACAAAATCTGAAATATAGCAAAACAAAAGAAAACATAGAACTAGAAAAATATAAATGGAGCAAGCTTGTATGCTCCTGCTCTGGAGGCCAGGACCCATACCAATGGATTTAAGCTACAAGAAAGGAGATTCCTGACTAAACATTAGGGAGCTGGATGATATATAACTCTTTATTAATAGAGAAAGAGGATCAAATAAAACTTAATAACTATGATGAAATTAAATATCAGCTCTCTGGATGATTACGATACCACCAACTTTTTGAGACATTCAGACAAGACAAAATAATAATAACAACGGTTTCGCTACTGAGCTCTCTAAATTGGAAAGTCAAGGAAATTGGAAGTCAAGGAGGAGGAGGTGAGGACAGCAATGAAGACAGTAATGATTAAATGGGCCCCGGATATTGTTCATACCATTCTGATCAGCAAGTGGGAAACTCTTTGGAAAGCAAATACGAAGTCTACAGCATGCAGCTCAGATGGTATTTCACTCCATCAAAGCTTTCAAAGATGTATAAAAATGTCTCAAACAAATGCTGGCGATGTGGGGAAAGTGAAGGAAATATGTACCACATGTGGTGGACATGCAGGAAAATCAAAGAGTTTTGGAATATTATTTATGATGAAATGAAAAAGATTTTTAAATTAATATTCATAAAAAACCAGAAGCTTTCCTGCTTGGAATCATTGGCAGAGAAAATACCAAAAAATGTAAAAGATTTTTTTCTATACGCAACAGTGGCCACCCAAATCACGATGAACTGGAAAGAGGAAAGGGTTCTAAAAAGATTGGAATGGCAGAATAAATTACCAGAATATGCAAAAATGGCACAACTGACTTATCGGTTGATAGGTAACACAAAACAATCATTTATTCAAAAATGGGACATGTTTAAGAGATATTTACAAAAATTTAACAGTGGTGTGACATCTATGGCTGCATTTGAATGATCTCTGTATAAAATAATAACAAAGAAATAAGGAAAATTGGTACGATACGTTGTTAGAATGCATTAGAAAATATGAAAAGATGAAGGTAATAATCATACGTACATTCGATATTAGTTTGTTTTTGTTATGTATGAAACTTAATAAAGCATGGAAAACTTAAAAAAAAATAGGAAGAACTTTCTGACAGTCAGAGCTGTTCAACAGTGGATCAGGAGGTTGTGGTCTCTCCTTCCTTGGAGGTTTTTAAGGAGAGGTTGGGTGGCCATCTCCCATGGATGCTTGGGTCGAGAATCCTGCATTACAGGGGGTTGGACTGGGTACAATTCTATGATTCTATGAAATCCCAGCCTTCATAAATTAATTTAAATTAGCAGTAGACATTAAAAGATCAGCCTATTTCTTGTTTGTGTCAGATCTGATGTGTTAATTCACAAGTTTCTTACAGTTTGTTATTATGACACACATTTCCCAGGTGAGCACTCACCTTGGCACCTTCCCTTCCAGCGGCACCTGGCAACCCTTGTTCTCCAGGGGGGCCGGGGGAGCCTGGGTGGCCTCTCTCTCCCATGGGACCAGTTTCTCCAGAGTTTCCCTGTGGTACGGAGAAGGTATACCACTTGAGAGCAGTTTGGGAGCAAATACCAGCAGAGACTGCCTGGAGGCACTGGGACAACTGGCGACGGATTTTGCTGGTTCCTAGTTCCCAGTAGGCCTCATGAGACACCACAGTGAGAATGTATCACACAATGCAGCAACAAGCAGGGCATGATAAAAGATTGCCCCTTCCCACCCAACCACCTCTTTCCTGCACCCGGGATTATGACAGCCGTGCATGGAGGGTTTTGCTGCTGCTGCTGCTGCTATTGTTGAAAATTATCATGGTTGACAGCCTTGGATAATTCAGTTCCTACATGAATTCTCTTACCTGTCCCCCAGCACAAGTCATGTACATTAGTGTCCATCATACATTTTGTTGGTATTGTTGTTAACTATGAGCTGCCTGAAGAAGTATTTCTGTTCCTGTATTCTGAACCTATTTCCAATCAATGATAGAGCAAGGGAGTGTGCAATTTCTCTCTAATCACTATAAATCTTGATTGTGTCTTTCCCATTTTTTCTTCTGAACTAAAAAGCCTTGACCCCTTAAAAGGAAAACAGGGAATAAATACCACACTCTGTTTGCAAACATCTTGCGGGGTATTTAACTATCCCCTGGTGGAGATTGATTGTTGAACTGGATAGATCTGCAGCCTACTTTATTCCAATCAAGCAAGACAATTATTATCCTCTTACAGTTGTGAGAAGCTACAAGGCACTGGTGTGTATGTGTGTGTAAAACCAGAGTCTCCAACACCTTTCCTCTTGCACCTACCAGATTCCAGTTCCTCAGATCAGGCCTTATGAATAAAGAAAGTCAGCTGACCTCCCAGTTTGAATATCTTCAGGTGATTTAACAAGACTATTGGGACACACTGACTCCTGCAGCTAAACCAGTTGCTTAGTTTGAGCAACTTGTCGCTGAACAGCCAGCAGATTCCTAGCCTCCTTCAACTGATGGCTGATACCTGATCCTTCCCTGTCATGGATCAGCTTTCTAACATTCAGCCCTTTTTATCCTTATCTGCCTGTGCCTCAACTGGACCCAGCTGCAGCCTGACTCAGAGCAAGGCCGAGGCCTGACAGAATCTGCCCTGTGCACAGGATCACACAAAGGAGGTTCTAGACCCCACAGTGAAGTTCTGAACCCCTCATCTCTAGTCAGGCACCACCATCTGTTCTTCATCTGGTGGCTACTGACTCTGATATCTTTTGTTGTTTTGACTGTGATCATGAGAACTAAAGCTTTTCTTCCTTACCTGTGGTCCCACAACTCCAGCAGGTCCTGGCGGGCCAGTTTTGCCATGAAATCCCTAACAAATAATAATAATAATAATAATAATAATAATAATAATAATAATAATAAATAAAAAAAAATTATATCCCACCCATCTGGCTGGGTTTCTCCGGCCACGCTGGGTGGGTCCCAACAGAATATTAAAAACACAATAAAACATCAAACATTAAAAACTTCCCTAAACAGGGCTGCCTTCAGATGTCTTATAAAAGTCAGATAGTTGTTTATTTCCTTGACATCTGATGGGAGGGCATTCCACTACCAAGAAGGCACCTGCGCACCTAGTCCTTCAGGGGCACAGTTACCCCATTCAGGACAAAGGAGTCCTACACACCTGCCCACCCCATCTCCCCAAAAGAGTACTTCTGTCTTGTCAGGATTCAACTTCAATCCATTAGCCACCATCCATCCTCTAACTGCCTCCAGACACTCACACAGGACCTTCACCGCCTTCACTGATTCTGATTTAAAAGAGAGGTAGAGCTGGTTATCATCCGCATACTGATGAACACCCAGCCCAAACCTCCTGATGATCTCTCCCAGCAGCTTCATATAGATGTTAAAAAGCATGGGGGAAAGGACAGAACCCTGAGGCACCCCACAAGTGATAGCCCCGGGGGTCTGAACACTCATCCCCCAACACCACTTTCTGGACACGGCCCAGGAGGGAGTGGAACCACTGTATAACAGTGCCCCCAGCTCCTAGCCCCTCGGGACAGACCAGAAGGATGTCATGGCCGATGGTATCAAAGCCCGCCAGAGATCATCAACCAGCGTGACCAAGGCAGTTTCAGTCCCATGGTGAGGCCTGAATCCTGACTGAAAGGGATCCAAATGGTCCGCATCCTCCAGACATGCCTGGAGTTGTTCAGCAAACCACCCCCTCAATCACCTTGCCCAAGAATAGAAGATTTAAGACTGGACGATATTTGGCCATATTGGCTGGGTCCAAAGATGTATTTTTAAGAATTGGTTTAATGACCACCTCTTTCAGTGGGTCTGGGAAGGCTCCCTCACAGAGGGAAGCATTCACCACCCCACAGAGCCCATCACCCAACCCTTCCCGGCTCACTTTTATGAGCCAGGATGAGCAAGGAGACAGGTGGTCGGTTTCACTCGTCCAAGCAGCCTGTCCACATCCTCAGAGGAAACAGATTGATCCCATGCAACCGACTAGACAGGACTCTAGCCTTCTCCCATCCCGGTCTTGCTCCCATGATAGAGTCTACCTCTTTCTGAATCTGAGTGACTTTATCTGCAAAAAAAACTTTGCAAAATCATTGCAGGAGATCTTGGGGTCCTTTCTGGGCCCTGAGGGCAAAGGTGGTTTTGATAAATTGCGAACCACCTGAAAGAGTCTCCTGCTGCTGTTTTCTGCAGATGCAGCTGAGGCGGTAAAGAAGGTCCTCTTTGCTGTCGCTATCGCCACTTGGTAGGCTGGTGTGTGGTCCAATTCAGAATGAGTTTTCTGCCACCGGCACTCTAGCCATCTCAGCAATTGTTTTATCGCCCTCAGCCCTGGACAAAACCACGGGGCTGTCCGGGCTCCATGCAATCAGAGAGGGCACTTCGGAGCCAGACAGTCGATAGCCCTGGTTAACTCCGCATTCCAACGGAATCAGCTGAAAGGCCATCAACATGGAATAAAACATCCCCTACCACTCTCTGGAAACCATTTGGATACATTAAGTGGCAGGGGCGGGCCATCTGAATCGGTTCACCTAAGGGGAGGGGAAATGAAGGTCAGGATCCAAAGAAATGGCACTAAGCAAGGAGTCCCATGCAGATCCCAATCAGGGCCACTCATCCATTCAAAAAATGGAACATTTGCTGAGTTTGTTAAGGCACTGCCAAACAACTGCTTGATGTGCCCAGCACTACAGTTGCCTCACCGTTTCCATTATTAAACAGAGGTTCAGCTGTTGCCCGATCAGCTAGTTCTGTTCACTTGGAAACTGTATATTGTTTTCCTTTGCTCCAGCAGCAAGGGGAAGGCACTGTGGAGATCCAGCAGTGGCATGCAAAGCCCATTAAGAGAAAAGGGTGGAGGCTCCCGTGCTGGTATAGGCAGGCCAAGAAGAGCGTTTGAGGTTACAGGGAAAGAACACTTGGAATGTATGGCCTTTGCCTAGAGCCCCCAAATGACTAGAACCAACTTTGCACTGTGCTCGAAATGATACTCACCGGCTCGCCACGCTGACCTGGATGTCCCGGTAAGCCATCCTTCCCAGCAGGGCCCTACAAGCAGCAGGAGTTAAAAGAAAACCCTCAGATGGCCAGGAGGGATCCTTTACCCAAGAATCCCTCCTTAGACAGCTGCAGGCACACTCCAAACACACATCAGAAAGTTTGAATAAGTGTGCAAAAGGTTTATGTCATAGGACTCAGTCTGGTCTGCAACTGCCCTTCATGGTACTGTCTACAATACTTTTTGTCTTTTGGTATGAGATTGTTGTGAAACTACGTAACTCATTTCACAATGCAACACATGTTGGGCAGCCTGTGCTGAGGCAGATTAATAAACCAATGCAATAAAGTACAGTGGTGCCTCGCAAGACGAAATTAATCCATTCCGTGAGTCTCTTCGTCTTGCGGTTTTTTCATCTTGCGAAGCACGGCTATTAGCGGCTTAGCGGCTTAGCGGCTTTAAGAAAAAGGAAACAAACTCGCAAGAACTCGCAAGATGTTTCGTCTTGCAAAGCAAGCCCATAGGGAAATTCGTCTTGCGGAACGACTCAAAAAACGGAAAACTCTTTCGTCTAGCGAGTTTTTCGTCTTGTGAGGCATTTGTCTTGCGGGGCACCACTGTAATAAAAACCTGTGAGAAAGATTAGCAGTTGGGAAACATTTCAAGCCTATGAAAACCAGATCATGTGCCCTCCAAAAGCAGACAAGGATTGTGCTCTTTCAAGTGCTCTGATCAAGAACATAGGAGGAGAGGGGAAGGCAGTGAAACATGAAGCCAACCCAGCTGGACAGCTCCCCAGTCTAAACGCCAGAGAGCAGAGAGGGGAATAAGACAGCTCGGGCGGGGTTCTTTTCACTGAGATCTAATATGATCAGCCACCTGGTACTCTCCAGGAATCTTCAAAATGGACATTGCAATTTTGTGATAGAAACATGCCTCACAATTTATGTTGGTTCCCCCCTCCCCCATCTCTTTCATACAGTTAGAAGTTGCAGGTAAAATTCATTTTGTCAGAATGTATTGCCTGTGGCAACAACAAACGGGGGTGGGGGTAGATTTCAATTTGAACAAATTTCTTCAGAACTGTTGTACAGAAATTCACCTTCAAACAAATACTGACCAGAAATCAGAAGCTTAGATATCAAAAGGTAACACTGCCATGACCATGAACAGACACAAACCCGTGTTGCAAAATGTGACAATCTACAAAAATGCAAACACAACACGCTGGCTAATAACTGTTAGTAAATATATAATAAGTATGATGTCATTCAAAATATAAGAATAAGCCACTTCAAAATAATATATATATCATACAACACATCTCACAAAATTTACAAGTAACTGCAAGTTGTTATATGTATCACAGTCAAACAAAGACTAGAGAGAGAGAGAGAGAGAGAGAGGGAGGGAGGGAGGGAGAGAGACTGGCTTTAAAAGCATTTTTCCTATAGGACAAGTGAGGCAGGGACTGGCTACTTAAGATTCCTGAGGAGTACCTCCAAGAAATAATTAGTTTCCCCCTCCCAGTGGCGTAGCGTGGGGGGTGCAGGGGGGGCCGGCCGCACCGGGTGCAACATCGGGGGGGGGGGCTCGCACTCTCAGCTCTCTGCCCCTACCTGGCTCACTCACTCTCTCTCACTGCAGTGCTGGCTGTGCGAATCCGATCCGAGCCACTGAGTCGCTGCCCACTGTGGAGGGGGAGGGGTGCCAGGCATGCGGTGCGGAGAGAGAGCGAGGGACTATCTGGGGGAGGGACAGTGCAGCGGCCGCCCAGCGCAGCGCTGAGCACGGGAGAGAACCACACCAGCCCAGCCCAGGGAGCAGCAAGAAGAAGCTGGCAGCGGCGGCAGGTTAGGGGTTAGGGGGCGCAAATTACTTGCCTTGCCCCGGGTTAGGGGGCGCAAATTACTTGCCTTGCCTCAGGTTAGGGGGCGCAAATTACTTGCCTTGCCCCGGGTGCTGACATCCCATGCTACGCCGCTGCCCCCTCCCAATACTACAGTCAAAACCTCAAAGGCAAAAGGGAGTCATTCTGGCTGTCACCACAGGCTCCTCCCCCCTTTGCCCTCACATACTTGGGTCCTATCTTGTAAAGGACACAATATTATCTCACGCTGTTTCCATAGCAGATGCTTAAACTGGGTTTTGCTTTCTTTGCACTTCTAATTCAAGTGTCGGCCTAAAACAGCTAGACTGTACATTTTTCTTCCATAAGGCACTCTTGTGTTTGAATGCCTCATGGGACAACTGTCCCCTACCAACACCATGTTTCTAGACAAGTAGGAACTTGGGCCCGGGGGTCCATGGGATACTTACAGGTGGGCCCTTGGGGCCTGGGAATCCATTAGGGCCCTGTGGACCGGAGGGACCCTGAGGAAAGAGAAGGGGAAATGTGATTGTGAGAGGTTTTCTCCATCTTCCTTGCCTTGCCTTTGACCTCCTCCTGCCCATCTCTATCACCTCACTGGTGGCATTTGTATTCTTCAATTCAGCTTTTGTTCTTCCCACCCACTGCAGCATGGGTCTGTTACCTAGAGTAAAACCTCACCCTCCACAACTCTGGTGGCATCTAAGACATTGTAGCTTCTTCGGCCAAAGCAGGAAACTGGACTCTGCTGATATCACCCTCTCCAGGGTTCCTTCCCTTGCACTGACCTGATTCCTCAGCTTACCTTTTCCCCAACAATTCCTGGCGCTCCATCATGGCCTGAATCACCCTGTGGGAAGAAAGCATTGTTGAGGGGTGGCAGAAAAAGATCCCAGCTTTTGATAGCAATAAATGTCAGGGACTAGCATGTAAAGCGGTCTTAGAGGAATAAGGCTGAAGAGGCAGCATTAAGAAGCTCTCATTCAGTAGGGGCACAATAAGGACTAGAAATTCATGTGAGTCAAGTAATACATTCAGATGGCTGACTTGGTGCAGAGTTCCTGCAACTATTCAATTTTGAATAGCACGTTTGAATGCTCTTCCATATCAAAATCTTACTCCCTGTGGGAAAAGCAGCAAGTTGGGGAGAGGGTTGTGGTAACTGAGTGTATGGTCTAATATTCTTGTTTTCTTTGTTCATGAATAACCTATAGAATCATAGAATTGTAGAGTTGGAAGGGTTCCCCAGGGTCATCTAGTCCAACCCCCTGCAATGCAGGAATCTCAGCTAAAGCATCCAGAGCAGGTGGCCATCCAAGACCTGCTTTAGAAACCTCCATTGAAGGAGAGTCCACCACCTTCCATCCCATGGTCAAACAGCTCTTACCGTCAAAAAGTTCTTCATTTAAATTAACATCATTTAAAAGGAAACTGCACTGTAAGCAAGAAACTGACACAGCAAAAAGAAGCAGTAATCATGGCTAAACCACCAAAGCAGGGGTCTGCAACCTGCGGCTCCGGAGCCGCATGCGGCTCTTTTACATCTTTGCTGCGGCTCCGGGGCGGATACTAGCGAGGGGAGGAGGCGCATTGTGTGCCCCGACACTCCTCACTGTGGCGGGCGCTGTACTGGCTGTGACGTCGCATGGGGGCGGTGCGTGCGTCACCTTCCTGCCCGCTGTCAGATCATGGCTCCGGAGATATATTTGTTTTAAATGTCGCAATGGTTTTGCGGCTCCCAGTTGTTGTTTTTTCTTCGGAAACGGGTCCAAGTGGCTCTTTTTGTCTTAAAGGTTGCAGACCCCTGCACCAAAGGATGTACAAGTGATTGCAACAATAGCCTGTAGTGAAACAATAGTCTCTAGTGAACAGCTCTGCCTCTTAGTAGTAGTGAAATTACATAACTTAGAGATTGGGCGGGGTGGTGGTGGAGGGGAGAACAAAAGGTTTGAAGACAGCTTGGCCTCAGGGCTGTTCCTTAGAAAATATGCTAGGCAGAGTCTAAAAAGGTCCTGTTATGAGATCAGTGGAAGCCAACACATAAATTATGTAGATGAGAATAGTGTTGTGCTCCAATGGAGAGCACTGGGCACAGGTGAACAAACAGAGGTCACAGAGAAATGTACAACATGCATAGCATAAAGACAGAGATACCTTTGGTCCTGGTTTTCCTGTGGGTCCTGGCAAACCACGTTCACCTGGAAGACCCTAGAAAGGGAGAAAGGACACTAATTTCATAGCCTGGTAAATGCCACCTGGGGGCTGTGCCAGACTTTGGAGGTCCCACATGATTTAGAGTGATGAAATTGAGCAACCAGACTGGGTACTTCCAGAAGACAATATCTCTCACTGTCATTATAGCACTTGCATGCTAAACTAGGAATGCAGGAGGATAACTGAGTGAATTGCAACTTTTTTGGGGGGGGGGTATGGCATGTCACATGATCATGACTTCATGAACAAGCCCCTGCCTGAATTAGGGACCAAAGTGACAGAAATAGGTGACTTGCTGCAGGAAGAGAGGTGTTAGAGCAGGGGTCAGCAAGGTTTACCTTGCCTGAGCCGGTTCACTCCAGCGGAGATTCCTCCGTGGGCTCACGCATGCGCCCACAATTTCCAGCGTCTGCGCAGACGTGTTTTTCAGAGTCTGCACATGCGCAGGTGCAATTTTTGGCACCACGGAAGCGAGTCCCCACACCGTGCTGCACCGGTTTAGCGCCGCAAGCCGGGACTAGCTGAGTGGGCAGCTCATGGCTTAAACGACTCCCGTGGGCTGCTTGTGGCCCATGGGCCTTAGGCTGCCTGTGTTAGAGTGTAAGGATTGCAGGCAAATGTGCGCAAAAGGCATGATTTCTCCTTTCAGAACTGGTATCTGCACCAGAACAGAAATGAAATGACATCCAAATCCAAAGTGAAGTAGCATTTCAAGATTTTAAAGTAATCTTTTTGAATGTCATGTTTGTGTGTTCAAATTTCACACTGAAAGTAGACTTAGAAGTTATTTTAAAGAATCATAGTGGGTTTTAAGGTAATAGCTCACCAAATTCAACTTTACTTAGAGTCAATTTGGAGGAAGCTGGAGGAAGTACCAATTAATTTGATAAATCAAATATTTTACACACTATCACTTACCCCCCCCCCCAAAAAAAAAACCTCACAACACTCTAAAATCTTCCATAATTGAAAAAATGAAGACTGGGAAGAAAATTCAAATGAGAATATAAATTCAAATACTCATGAGCAAATTCAAACCAGGAGGATTTGATTTAGAATTTCAGCTCTATAGAACACTATGGCTCCAAGTGGATGGATGGATGGGAAATGTTGACTGGTTATGTTAGTGCAATTTTAGATGAGCATCAAACTTTAGAGCAGGGTGAAAAATGACGGCAAATAAATTTTTTTTAGTGTCTATGTATTTGATATTACGGTAAGAAGCTGCCTCCTCCACCCCCAGCTCCACATCAGCATAGGGAAGTGTCTGAGTCAATCCTACCCAGCCCCTGAGTTCTTGGTTGCATAGACCTATGCTAAGCTTACAGGATGAAGTTGTTCTGCCTGTTCTTGAACCTGGTCCCCTCAGCTCTCTTCCATGTGGGCATTGTAAGGTCCCCAATTCAGAGGAGGCAGCTCGGGCAATCTGTCTTTCCTCCATCCTCCTTATACTGAGCTCTCAGGAATTCTAAGACTACCTTTTGCTCTCTAGAGGGCAAAGGAAGATGGTATAAGTATCTGATATGATATATGAAGGGTGGAAAGGGTCCGAAGGCCCCTGAACTTGAAAGAGGCAGTGGGGCAGCCACTCCTGAAACAATTCTTCCTGGATTCAGAGGTTTATTCCATGTCCTGCCTGGTTGGCCACACTCCTTCTGGGGGGCAAGGTGCTTGAGAAAAGTGCGGGCAGTCCAGCTGCAGGCCTTTTCCTGGGAAACTGATTATCAGAACTCGTTTCAATCTGGATTCAGGTCTGTTTTTTACCCTGATGACCTTCTCCAGGAAAGATGGCAGGGGTGTCCCTGTCAAGACTCCTAATTCAGCTGCTTTTGATACTGTTGGTAAGGACTGTATCCATGGGCTGCAACGCGGAAGCACTGTCTCCCATTGGCTTGACTCTCACTTGCCAGGGAAGCCAGGCAGTTGCAGAGTCACATTCAGCGATGGTGCCTCAGTCCCTTGGCAGCTGAACTGAGGGTGCTGTAAGCCACTATCTTATCCTGAAGGCTGTTTAACAGCTATATGGCCACTTGAGAAGGTCACCCTGCTATCCTGTTCAGTTGCCTGCACTGTTTTAAATGAGGGATTTTAATTGTATTTTTCTTATTCTAACTTTATTTGTAGCAGTACATTTACTGCATTTTGATTCTGTAATTTCTGTAAATTGCTGGGGGTTACACAGGATATTCATTTTTTCTGAATAAATATCTCAGAAGATGGCAGTAACCATATTTAGCTCTGGTCCTTGCCATTACCCATCACATTTTTAAAAGTTCCTTTTATTTGAATGATTTCTAGGCCACCCTCCTAGCAAAAGCCCTCTCATGGCAGCTTACATTAGTAGAATAAAACAAAAGATCAGTGCTATAGTATTAAAGTTAAAACATTTCATAAGACAGCTTTTGTAAAATTAATTGCAATAGGCAATAAGAACAATGTGAAACCAACAGTTTAAAACCAGCAGCAATATAAAACAATAATAAAGCTCAGCATCTTAATTAAAAGCAGCTCAGAATAAATGGCTTTTCAAGACCAATTTAAAAGCCAGCACTGAAGGGGCCCAACATATTTCTGTCCCACTTTACTTATCAGTATTTTCACATCATTGTGATTGGTTTTTTCAGTAAGTAATTGTATGTTCAGGTGGCATGGTGCTTAAATACAGGAATACAGGTGCTTAAATACAGGAAATTGGCCAACTTGGATCTGTATCAAACGAATGATTGATCAGTAGAGATAGAGATAGATGGAGCGCTCCAGTGCAGTAAAATGACAGGCCTTTGGAGTGGTCTCCCTCCCTCGCCCCCATTTGTGGAATGCTCTCCCGGGGGAAACTTGCCTGGCACCTCAATAGGCTTTGAGGCATTAGTCCAATACATTTTTATTCCCTCAGGCATTCAGTAGCTTAGTTGGTCTCTGTTGTGGTGCTCCTCTTTTTTTTTAATGTATTTTTATTAAAGATTTTCTTGATTTACAAAGGTATGTGCAATGTCTCTCTCTCATATTTTTCCCCCATGTAACTTTTTTTTTACCAATCAGTTTCATTTGTTGAGACCTTAGAAAGAATAGGGGGAAAGAGGTGGACGGCAGGAAAGATGGGTGGGGGTGGGGTCAGGTGGTGATGTTTCTATTTTGCTTACTATATGTGGGGTTTTGTGTCAGCGTTGCTTGTGCAGGTTCTCTGCTGTTCACTTGTGTTCCTTTGGTGGTGAGAGAGATTGGGGTTGGCCTAGGGTGTGGCTGTTCATTTGTGGTTGGCTGTGGTGGTCTTTGTTTTCATGTGTGAGGGGGGTGTGTGTTTTGGATCAAGTTAGCCATATTGAGTTGTATGCTGTTAGTGGATTTTTGTCATTATCTTATTGGGCTGTGTATGTGATAAAGGGGAGCCATACCAGGGTGAAGGCTGTTAGTTTCTGTTTGTGCCACTGCAGAGCTTTGAGTCACAAGACTCTGTTTACATTCCAGAGACATTCCAGACTGTTGGAAGTCTCACGGAAGACAGGAGACAGATGTGATGTTTACTGGTTTCCTGTTCCTTTGTGTTCCAGTTGCTCTCTGCTTTCACAGAGAGAGCGTGTTTATTCCTTTTCTGTCTGCGTAGTTAGAAAATAAAACCTTGCAATGTAGCTCATACTATCTCGGCTCCTTCCCTGCATGCTGGATACTCTGCATAATGGGGGAATGTGCTTGGAGCCTCATCAAAGGCTCAGGTCATTAATCATGTCGGAGGACTCGACCGGAAGAGTCGCTCTGTCAAACGCAAGTACAACAAAGGCATCTTCTTCTATTTGTCCCCATCTCAGTTTCAGTTTATTGGTTAATTTTTCTAGTAGGGCTGTTTCCCATACTCGGAGCTCCACTGGGTTGTGGGGGGGGGCTGTGGCTCCCTTGGTAGGTGCACCAGACACCCCAGTTTCCCTCTAGCAGTGGTGTTGGCAGCAGTAGAGGCAGAAGCGGTGGGCTCTGGGCTGCTTTCTCTTCTTCCCCTCCTGCTTCCGTGCTGGCTCTGAGGTCCTCCTGAACTCGGAGCTCCAGGTGGCTCGGTGCCCTTGGTCCCGGTTTGGTCAAGGTCATGGGGGGGGGCTTGCGGTTTGCTCCGGGTGCCCCCAGTTCCTCTCTGGTATTGGTGCTGGTAACAACACCAGCGGTGCTAGCAGCAGCAGTTCCAGCAGCCCAGGAGCCAGCCAGGTAGCTTTGTAGGTTCTGGCTGGCCTCAGGAGCTGCCCGTTGCCGTGGCGTCCGCCATGCTGCCTTAACCGGAAGTCCCCTGGCGCTCATCTTTAAGTGAGGTGGAGTAGGTCTTGTTCAATGCATTGTGTTGTTGGATATTATGATTTTTGAATTGTTCACTGTTTCAAATTGTCTGGTTTTAAAGCTATTTTTTTCTGTTTGTATTTTATCTTGTTATGCTGCTTTGAGACCTTTTTGTACAAAGCAACTAAAAGAGGTTAATAACAATAAAAATAAGCTGTGCTGTCACATTGGGTAAAAGCTCACCGGGGGACCCCGTTGTCCCGTCTGCCCAGCCTGGCCAGCTTTGCCCTGTGAAACATAAAGAGAAACAGAAGATGAAACAGAAAAGAAGGGCGCCCATACATGCTCTCATTACGGAGATGACGCCGTGCCTCAGCACTTTGGTCATCCAGAGGCCTCTGTCACTCTAGGACGCTCCACTCACCAGAGTTCATAAGGCAAAGAAGTCCTGCCTTGCCCAGGGATGCTGTCTTCCTTTCAGCTCCAATTCATCTCTTGATTACGCAAACTAGAGATGGGGACCCTATTGCCCTGCAGATGTTGTCAGCCTACAACTCGCATCATCCCTCGCCAATGGGAGGGATGAGGGGAGGCCAAGTTTGGAAGGGGTGAGTTAGCTCAGATGCAGGCTTGCACCTGAAAATCATGCTTTCTGCCCTGGCAAGCCTTATCTTCAATCCTAGATGTGCAAGGACTGAGGAAAAGCACTCTGCACATGCTCAGATGCACTTTGGTTTCATAAATTTCAGAACTAAGCCCTTCACTTTGAAATCAGGTTTCAGGGTTGAACCCCAAATCAGATTAAGCCCTAGTACATTGCAAGGCGTGGGCCAGAAAACCCTATTAAAAAGACTGAAGGCCTTGCTCTCTGACACCCATATTTGCCACCAAGGATGGAGAGAAGCAAGAAAGGGCCCAAGGGGAGAAGGGCCCCCCGGTGTGCACCTCCTGTTTAGGGAAGTTTTTAATGTTTGATGTTGTCGCTTTTTTATTATTAATATTCTGTTGGGAGCTGCCCATAGTGGCTGGGGAAACCCAGCCAGATGGATGGGGTATAAATAAAAAATGATGATGATGATGATGAACATGGATTGGTGCCAATTACTTAATGATGTGAAGGGAAACATAGCAATTCTAAAATATTAAAATTATAATTCCATAGCTTATACAGTGGTACCTCAGGTTACAAACACTTCAGGTTACAGACTCCGCTAACCCGGAAGTAGTACCTCGGGTTAAGAACTTTACCTCAGGATGAGAACAGAAATCACGTGCTGGTGGCAGCGGGAGGCCCCATTAGCTAAAGTGGTACCTCAGGCTAAGAACAGTTTCAGGTTAAGAACGGACCTCCAGAACGAATTGAGTTCGTAACCAGAGATACCAATGTACTGGCCTTTCTTCCATCTGGCTCTGCCATGCCACTCTCTTAATCTCATTGGCTTCTCTTTTCTTTGCTATCTTTCAACAGTCTCATAACTTCTCATGAGGCAAGTCAATCGAAAAATCAAGTTTCCCTAAAAAAAGCTCATCAACTTACTTTTTGAAATATGGCAGCCCTTCCATACCTACAAACCCAGGATGTACCTTCCCTTCACATGGCGCTTTCCAGATGTGGCCCCTGTTTCCCACGGCTCCACTCACCCGTTTGCCTTTTTCTCCAATGAGGCCCAGAGGCCCTGGAAATCCAGTTGAGCCCTGCAGGAAAAGCACAGTCTCAGTAAAGCAGATGACGAGCGGGGACATGTCATCCTTCCTCTACCTCAGAAATCTCCTCATACTCACCTTAGGTCCCTGGCGTCCAGGGTATCCTGGTAGGCCTGGCACCCCCAATTTGCCCTGCAAAAATAGAAGATCAAAGTCTTAAAGTGCCCCCAAAACAGTGGCATAGCATGTGGGGGGCCACGGGGATGGTGACTTCCAGGAGCAAAATTATGAGAGGGCCACAACCAGGCACCCCCACAGCAGGTTCCAGACTGAGCTCCTGCTGCCTTCTGGAGCCACACTGAAGCAAGCCATGCCTGGGCCGGGCCCTCAACCTTCATCCTTTGGGGCAGGGGCAGTGCCTCCTTCTTGGACACCTGTGTGCGCCCTGCCCCTGGACTGGCCAGAGGCGCTGACTCTCCTGGCCTGCGAGGCGGCGAGGTCCGGGGAACACTGGGTGCCGGTGGGAGCAGTGGCAGCTCCACTTGGCAATCCTGGCACTGGCATCCCCAGCAGTAAGGGCTCATGGCCAGCAGGCAACAGTGGGGCATGCAAGGGCAGCCCTGAGCTCTCCTAGCATGGATGCCCACCAGTGTGCCCCCCACCCACATGCCTTGCCATGGCCACCTACATGCCACCTAGCTGGGTCAAGGGGGAAGGGGCCATGTCCAACCACCCAGGAGGGAGGGAGGCAGGAAAGGGCCCAAGGGGGGAAAGGGCCCCCTGGTGTACACCTGCATCCCAGCTGCCCCCCAGGGGGCTCAACACTTTCCCCACCCCAGGCATCGGCAACCCATGCTACACCACTGCAAAAAAGGACTAGACAAGTCCTTGAAAGTGGGTAGAGAAGAGAACTGGGTGCAAAGTAGTGTGAACCCAGCGTAAAGCAGCTAGCTACCTATTCCCAGGTACGATCCTCCCCCTATTGTGTGGGCAAGTGGTCCCTCCCCCTACCTGGCCTGATCACTTTGGCAATGCCTCCCCAGGTGGGACTGGGCAACTGGCTGAGGTAGGCGGAGACCTCCAGGTATCCTACCTGGGGAAGGTGAAGCCAAGCCTGTGCTAATGGTGCCCCAGGGGGCTGAGCGCGACCAAGCAAAGGGTGCCCCCCATTTAATGTGGGGAGCGGTCATTCCTAAAATTAGACACAGGGAGGGTGATGGGGCAATGACTCACCTTCTCACCAGCTGGCCCAGAAGAACCAGTTTCCCCCACAGGTCCTGCCTGCCCTTTCAGCCCCTCAGGGCCATCCTCACCACGTACACCCAATGGGCCAGCATCACCCTGTCGGAAAAAAACAAAAGGGTGGTTGTAGCAGAATCCGGGGGTAAAAATATTGGGACGTCAGAGATTTACAGATTCCCATGTACAAGGACTGGAGTCATTTAGGAAAATGATGCAGGTAAGCTTACATTAGCCTGCTTTACAAATGTGTTAAACTGTGTGATTAGCACACTCAAAGTTCTCAAACGTACAGAACCATTAGCATATAGGGAAGGGTATCACTCACCCGGTCACCTTTTGGCCCCATGTCACCCTTGAAACCAGGAAATCCATCTTCTCCCTATAAAGAGACAACAGGTAGCTGGAGCAGTAGAAGTGCCCAGGTCTCTAACTTTGACACTGAGGTGTAGCATAAAGAAGCATACATATTCACACTACCAGTGTCCACAACTTCTCTGCTGTACTAGCTGCCCAATTTGGGTGATGCTCAGAGAGCCTTCCCTTTTACCTTTTACCAAAACCTCCCCTCACAATCCTTGCCAACAGCACAAACCCAAATGGAACTCCTTCAAGAGCAGAAGGGGAGGGCTGAGCCACACAACTGCTCCTGGAGGAGGACTGGGAAGTGTTGGAATATTCCAGTTTTCTAAGAGGGTAAGGGGTCCCTCTCAGGATCCGAGTGGCCAGAGACTGGTACAAATTGCCTGTATTAGGCCAATTAGCTGGCAAATCTGCTAGCAGAACTACTAACTCAAATTTACTTGCAAAATTTTGAATGCAGATTCTCCTGAACATCACTTTTCCCAGTTACAAATTGTTGGCAATTATAAGAATTTTAGAAAACAAAGAAGATGTTTAATTTGGCAGGTAGATACTTAACACCAATACTTTATCATTCATCAGGAAGAAATAAAAACTCAGTTTGCTTAAAAAAGAACACTCCAGTGAGCAACCTGGCCGCTGAATTCTGCACTAGCTGAAGTTTCCAAACCGTCTTCAGAGGCAGCCCTATGTATAACACATTGCAGTAATCTAACCTTGAGGCTACCAGAGCATAGACAACCCAGATTATTCCCCAGATTAAACTTCCATAATTTGTTACATGGTGTACAACAAGTAGAGAAAGCAGGAACAGACAAGTCGTATCTGGAGAAATCCATGAAGAAATCCATGAGATCTGTTGTCTGAAATAGATCCCTCACCTAAAAACTCACCTTCTCACCTTTGCTACCTTTGAGGCCCCTCATGCCAAATGCCCCCTGCAGAAACATCGAAAGGTACAACAGTGTTAGCCAGAAGAATTAATAGCATCAAGTGTTAAAAAATTATTTATTTATTTGACAATAGATGCATATTGTTAAAGAAAAAACCATTTGAATGATTTAACACATTTGATTAAAAAATAGAAATAGCTGCTATTCACAAACCTTAGTCCAATAATCCACTAACCTTAGTCTAAAAATAAAGTACCAGTATTCTTGACAAAACATGTAAATTAGATTTTCCGTATATCTTACTACACCAGTACATGATTTAACAACAAAAATTATTTCAGCCAAAGAGTCATAAATCTGTCAACCTGCTCTGATCTGAAACAAATCGGTTAATTTAACCATATAGACTGTGCCCCAGCCTTAGCGAACCAGTCATGCACATTGGCATGTGCCAATGGCATGTGTTGTAAGCAATAGTTATACAGGCTGCACTTAGAGTACCATCTCTCTGACATCTGTCGGTATTGCATCCTTACTAGGTAAAAAAAAGGATGGTTAAGCCCAGTCAAAGGTGACTATGGGGTGTGGCACTCCTCCTGCTTCAGGCCAAGGGAGCTGGCGTTTGTCCACAGACAGCTTTCCGGGTCATGTGGCCAGCATGACTAAACCACTTCTGGCATAACAGGACACCGTGACGGAAACCAGAGCACATGGAAATGTTTACCTTCCTGCTGCAGTGGTATCTATTTATCTACTCACACTGGTATGCTTTCGAACTGCTAGGCTGACAGAAGCTGGGACAGAGCAATGGGAGCTCACTGATCGGCAAGCCAAAGAGGCTCGGTGGTTTAGACCACAGCACCACCCATGTCCCTGCATCCTTATTACAACCAAATAAGAAGACCAGTGGGTCTACTGGCAGAATATATGGCATAATTGTTTCAATTTCTTTAACAATATCAATCCCGAAATTTGTTTTATTTTAAGACAGTACCAGAAAATATTTAAGATGTGTGTGTTAGGCATCTTACATCTCCAACACTGACCATTTTATACATACAGTGAAGATGTTTTGATGTCAAATAAGATCTAAAAATCATTTTATAGAATCTTCCTTCGAGGTTAACAACGACCCATTCTGCCACACCTATCTCCATGTATTGGTTGGCATTTCAAATTCACCGAGTCTTCCTAAAGAACCACACTCATTAAGGTATGAATACTGTTTCTAAGTTGCAAATATTGGATGAACAGTTTTTACAGCTTCAGAGATGATAGAGATATTAAAACAGCTGATCAATTCTTAACAAAAAAACCCCACTATTGTTTTATACAAATGTTTATTAGCAGCAAACCAGTTTGATACACAGATATTAAAGGAGGAGTGGAATAAAGATTTGAGATTTTGGTCTTGACCAAGCAATGGGAAAATGTATTAAGTTCTATAACAAGGGTGTCTCTGGACTTTAAACACTAAGAGTCAAGCAACAAACAGTATTATTCAGAACTTACTGGACTCCATTAT
The DNA here is from genome assembly GCF_965112155.1 of Podarcis liolepis. Lineage (NCBI taxonomy): Eukaryota > Metazoa > Chordata > Lepidosauria > Squamata > Lacertidae > Podarcis > Podarcis liolepis. Next base: position 1,506,196 of record NC_139555.1, read on the forward strand.
GTCTGACAGAGGTAATAAAGAGATGATCAACATGATTGTACAGAATAATCTTAAATTTGCAGAGGAAAATATTCCTTTGAATTATATACCCAATTATTTACCCAGTACATGGAATCTAACAAAGGGGCAACTCTACATTAAATAGAGATTTTTGAACTGCTCTGGGTCTTTCACCAAAAACATCTACAAAAACCTTTAGCCAATTGTAGAAGATTTAAGTGAATTCCCAAAGGTAAATTCAAAAATAAAATTATTATTCTTGGCAACATCATCATTTTTAGACTGCTGTTTCCCCAACAATTCCCCCAACTATGAAGTAATTAAATGTGACCAATATGCAATTTTCCCCTTAAACTATTTGCTTATGTTCAAGGCTAGCTTTTCAGATTTTGTATGGTTGCTCTATTTGTTTACAAATAGTGTGACATCATCTGTATATGAGCTAATTTTAAATTTTTCTGACCAATTTTAGCTACATTATTTGTAGCATTTGATCTAATAATTTCCACTAAAGGTTCAATAAATAATGCAAACTAAACAGTGGGGATTGTGGCTTGTATTAAAGATGCAGTACCAATGGATGCTCTTGTACCTCTTTTAAAACAAAATAAGTGCAAATTAACTGAATTTATGGAATGTGCGCAGAGAGAGCTCGAGAGAACTCTATGCTAGATCTGGGATAACATGAGCAGATACTGAGTCTGGAAAGACAAGGCCAAGAAGTCAGGTATGAAGAGGTACCAAAGGCTTGACTATTTTGCACAGAAGAACCTTACATAACCTGAGTACGGCTGGATAGCACAGTTGGTTAGAGCACTGTACTGATAATGCCAAGGCTGCAGGTTCGATCCCCATATGGCCAGTTGCCTATTCCTGCCTTGCAGGGGGTTGGACTAGACGATCCGCAGGGTCCCTTCCAACTCTACAATTCTATGATGATTCAATAATTCTTGCTTGTAATGGTTTTCGTTAGGTTTACTTCCAAGACTGCAGCTGTAAATTGAGGATCCAGTAGCATGTGGCAGTGTGGTAGGGGGAGAAAACCCAGCCGTGATTCTCATTCTGTGTTAAAGAACCTGGTAAAAGGAGGCAACAAGGGCCTACCTTGACTCCGCGGGGACCTGGGTAGCCTATTGGACCTGCTGCACCAGACAGACCCTGGAGGAAAAAAGGTTGTTCTTTTTTTCAATCAGTCTCTCTTATTGGCATACAGAAGACACAAAAATTTATAAGTCAAAGCATTAAATTGAATATGCATAAAAGGAGATACTTTAAGATAGAACTAATACATGCTAAGATTTAAAAGTCTTATAGTGATATCATTTCATGGTACATTCTCCATGATGCCATGCCTCAACTGTTCAGAAGAGAGGAAACTGTGGAGAAATCAGAGCAATTTAACCTTAATTATTTGTCACAGATTTTTGCGTAAAACAGGCAGTAAAATAAGACATGCAATGGTTTTGACTTCTGTTTTACAACAAGGACAAGGACTTTCTGAATATGGAATTTTTGAAAATCTTCCCTGCAGGATTGCAGTTGGCATGACTTTACATGTTGCAAGAGAGAAAGCTCTGTGTTGGTGGGGATCATACAGGTGATGTAAATATGGAGTGGCCTCAGCAGAGCAAGATTTTTGGGCTGCTCTACTGAGATTTTGCAATTCAGTCTCTAGAAATCTGTGCTTAATTGCTTGAAATGCTTCTAACAGTGGGAGCATAAGCAATGAGATAGATTTTTTAAATGATGCATTCCAAAACATTTCTTGAAGACACTAATATTAAAATGACCTAGTTTATACTATGTCTGAGTTTTTAGCATGGAGGAAGAGACCAAGGGACAATCTCCAGGTCCCTCCGTAGCATGTAGACTCAGGCTTTTACCTGCGCTCCTTTCTCCCCAGCTGGCCCTTCTCTTCCAGGATGACCCTGAAAAGCAACGTAGAAGACACCCATGAAAGATACAGGTGCTTGAAAAGGTGATGCCTGATTAAAGATACTGCAGCCCTCAACAAAGAGCCATTGAACATGGAATATGCTCCCCCCCCAAAAAAAATAGCTCTCCTCCTGGCTGCTCCGGCTTTTGCTTATGAACACATGTAAGCAGGGGGCAGGTGGGGTGGGGATCAGCAATCATCTACTTTTAGTTGGCTGGTTTTTCTTCCATGGCCTGTTAAAGAAATACTGGGAAATGTGGAGAAAGAAATGGAATCTATTAATACTTAAGAAAATGTATAATACTTAAGAAAAACTACTACTTGAAGGATGTGTGGGTATGGTAAGAGCTTGAACCAGGTTCAATAAAAGGTAAAAAGGACCCCTGGATGGTTTAATCAAAGGCAACTATGGGGTGCAGCGCTCATCTCGCTTTTCAGGCTGAGGGAGCTGCTGTTTGTCCACAGACAGTTTTCTGGGTCATGTGGCCAGCATGACTAACCCACTCCTGGTGCAACGAAACACTGTGATGGAAGCAAGAGCATATGAAAATGTTGTTTACGTTTCTGCTGCAGTGGTACCTATTTATCTACTTACACTGGTATGCTTTCAAACTGCTAGGCTGGCAGAAGCTCGGACAGAGCAACGGGAGCTCACCCCCTCACTCAGATTCAAACCGCCGACCTTCTGATCGGCAAGTCAGTGGTTTAGACCACAGCACCACCTGCGTCCCTACCAGGTTCAGTGCTGATAGTTCAACCCTGATTCCCCCCCACCCCACAGCATAGATCTCTCTGTGGGTTTCTTTCCATCCCAATCAATGCAGGTTGGTTTTCTTCTTTGGTGATCACTCGTAGCCGAGTAAGATTGTCTTCCATAAACACGGTTTTAAAAGTGAGTCCGTAAGTGACTGTGGAGGCCAATTCTGGATCCACATTTCCTTCCACAGTGGGGACATAGATTTCTGGGTGGGAGTTGGTCATGGTGAGGGTTTGCCAAGCGTGCCTTCCTCTTAACGTGTTTCTCCGTTTTGTCCTGAGTTTGAGCGTCTTCAAAACCCATGACCATCTCCAGTTGGAGCGCTCGCAGGCCAGTGTTTCCCAGTTGTCGGTGTTTATACTACATTTTTAAAGATTTGCCTTGAGAGAGTCTTTGAACCTCTTTTGTTGGCCACCAGCATTACATTTACCATTTTTAAGTTCAGAATAGAGTAGTTGCTTCGGAAGACTATAATCAGGTATCCGCACAACATGACCAGTCCAACGAAGTTGATGTTGAAGAATCATTGCTTCAACACTGCTGATCTCTCCCCCCCCCCCCCCAGCACACTGGCTTTAGTTTGCCTGTCTTCCCAAGTGATGTGTAAAAATTTCCAGAGACATTGTTGATGGAATCTTTCGAGGAGTTGGAGATGGTGCTTATAAGCGGTCCACGTTTCACAAGCATACAATATGGTTGGTAGTACAATAGCTTTGTAAACAAGCATTTTGGTTTTCCTGCGAATGTCCCAGTCCTCAAACACTCTGCACTTCAATTGGGAGAAAGCCGTCCTCACACAGCTCAGGCGATGCTGGATTTCATCATCAATGTCAGTCCTTGTGGAAGGATAACTGCCCAGGCAGGAGAAGTGACCGACATTTTCCAATGTTGCACCACTGAGTTGGATTTGTGGTAATGCAGAAGGGTTGTTTTGTGCTTGTTGGTGCAGCACTTTGGTTTTTTGAATGTTGAGCAATTGGCCAAGCTTTTCGTAAGCTTCTGCAAAGATATTTATGATGGTTTGGAGGTCATCTTCTGAGCGTGCACACACTAGGTTGTCATCAGCATATTGAAGCTCTATGACAGAAGTTACAGTAACCTTACTCTTTGCTTTCAGCTTGCTCAGATTAAAGAACTTTCCAGCTGTTCAATATACGGTTTCTACTCCAGAGGGGAGTTTCCCTTCGGCAAAGTGTAGGATCATGGCAATGAATAGAGTTGGGGCAATAAAACAACCTTGTTTAACACCTCATCCCACTGTGAATGGTTCACTTTGAGAGCCATTGTTATCTGCGATTGTTGCTGTCATATTATCATGGAGGAACTGGATGGTGTTCACAAATTTATCTGAGCAGCCAGTTTTCAGAAGGAGAGTCCACAGGGCATTACAATTTACAGTGTCGAATGCCTTAGTCAGGTCGTATACAGGGGTTGGTTTTGCTTTCTGCATTTTTCTTGAAGCTGTCAGTTGGTAAAATCATGTCCACTGTCCCCCTAGAAGGTCTAAAACCATTTTGGGATTCAGGAAGGGTCACCTCAGATATTGTTAATAGACAGTTTGCTAAGATCCTTGCAAGAATTTTGCTGGCTGCAGCTAATAGAGAGATGCCTTGATAGTTTGCACAATCCATTCTGTTACCTTTTTTAAAGAGATTGAGAATTTTGGCATCCCTAAAGTCTGCTGGGATCTCCTCTCTCTCTGATTTTTTTGCTGAGCTTGGGAAGTTGTTGTGCAAGTTCGATTCCGCCCACTTTGAAGACTTTGGCAGGTATCCCATCAGGTCTGCTGGCTTTGTTGTTTTTCATTTGGTTAATAGCTGTACACAGCTCTCCCGATTTGGAAATACTGCATGCTCATCTCTGATTTGTTTTTGCAGAATTTGTGAGAGGACCTCAGCAGCTATGGGGGAGATGCAATTAAGGAGATGTTGGTAATGTTCTTTCCAGCGCAGTACAATAGCTTATCTTTTAGAAGTATGGTACCATCCGTTGAGTGTAGGGGACATATGCCATGATTTATTGGCCCATAGATGGTCTTTGTTGCTTTAAAGAAACTCTGTGCATCATGAGTGTTGACTAAGTGCTGGATCTCTTGAACTTTTTTTTATCCACCAGGTGTTCTTTAGTTGTTTGGTTCTTCTTTAATTTCAGCCTTAGCAGTGGCATAGGTTTTTTCTTAGTGGAGCAGTTTCTATCTCTTTGCAGGATCTAAAAGGCCTTCATTTTCTTGTCAATAATGCATTCAATCTCACTGTCATTCTCATCAAACCAGTCCTGGTGTTTCTTGGTTTGGTATCCAATAGTTTGTTCACAGGCTGCAATAATGGGTGTTTTTAGCTTGGTCCAGTGTTCAGGGAACTCCAAAAGCAGGTGGTCCTTAGGAGTCATTTGGAAGCAGTCCCGCTTAATAGGATCTTGAAGGGCTTGAGTGTTCATTGTGCACCTTGGTTTCCTTCCTTGAAGCCTGTGTTGAGGTATAATCTTGGTAGCCATTGTGGAACGAATTAATTAGTGATCTGTCCAGCAATTATCAGCACTCATCATAGCTCTGGTAAGGAGCACATCATGGCGATCTTCAGCTCGGACAATTACAAAGTCTCAGAGGTGCCAGTGGTTTGACCGGGGGTGCCTCCAAGATGTTTTATTGTTTTTTGTCTAAAGAGTCTGTTGGTAATAACAAGGTTGTGTGCTGCACATATCGTCAAAAGTAAGATTCCATTCTGGTTGCTGTTGCCAATTCCTTCTTTCCTAATAGTCCCAGGCAGGGGCGTAGGAAGGGAGGTGCGGGGGGTGCAGTCCACCCCAGGTGTCATCCCTGAGGGAGTGACAAAATGGCACACCACGGAGGCAGCACTTACCGCGGGGCCTGCAGCACGCCTGAGCCATGCATTTCCCCTGGGACTGACGCATTGGCTTGGGGCCCCACATTGTCCAAAATGGCAGCGTGGGGCTTGCATCCACCAGGCAGACTCCGTGGGCAGCTCACTGTGCTGCCCCCCTGGGCGGATCACCGCAGTGTCCCTGTGCGTGGATCGCCTCGCCCCTGCCGCTCCAGGTGCCAGAGCAGCTAGCTACACCCCTGGTCTCAGGCCACAGATTGAAATCTTGCCCAACTCTTGCATTAAAATCACCCAGGAGGATAATTTTATGTGTCTTAGGTGTCTCTGATAGGATGGTATCCAGCTGAGAGTAAAAAGTTTCTTTAATGTCTTCATCAGCATCCAGTGTTGGTGCATAAGCGCTTAAAATAGTAGACTGTTAGTTTTTATTCGAAGGGTTGAAAGTCACTCATTAATGCCGGTAGGGACTTCTGACAAGAGCCTCACAGGATCGTTTATGATAGCAAAGCCTACTCCATGTATTTGACATTCTTGTTCAGGTAGACCTTTCCAGAAGAATGTGTAGCCTCCTTTTTCTTTCTTCAGTTGTCCCTCACCTGCTCTTCAAGCTTCTTGAAGCACTGCAATATCAATGTTAAAACGTCACAGCTCTCCTGCAATGATGGCAGTTCTGCATTTGGGATGCTCATTATTTGTGTTATCCAACAAAAGTCTGTATATTCCATGTTCCAAAGTTCAGTTGTCCTTTACGACCGCTAGGTGCACCCCAGTGGGTGCAGTAATCCAGTCAGGGGGAAAGGGGAGGCAGACTATGCTTAGGGCACCTTTTCTAGCCCCTCCCCCTTTTGGGGGTGAGCAGAGTAGATCCTAAGTAGGGCTGCTCAGTCATGGATACAGCTGCTGAGCTGCTCAACTGCCTCATTCCTTGAGTCAGAGTGACTGAATCTGTATCCACTTCCCAGGTGCCGGTTCATGACTAGGAGCTTCCAATTTCACGGTCTTGCCCCGTTACCATTTGGCGATCGCCATGGGACTTTTTTGGGTTTGGGTTTGGGATGGGCTTTTGGAAGACGCCTGCGCATAAATTTGTTTCACGTGTGTAGATCAATGCACGCTGAGCAACGCAGTTTCGCAGTAAGGCTCTATTCCGATGGCATGAGAATCATGACAACCAGTAGATTTTTATCTGCTGCAGCCTTCATCCGCCTACACAGCTGTTGTAACATACCACTTGTTATCATCCACCTGTTCTGCTGTTGAGGACTTTTTGGATCATTCTTTGCCTAGCTCCTCCCTTTGACCTTACCGCTTTGGGTGACCCTGCTGGGAGTACGAGATTCCCGATGGCTTCGCTCGCAAGGGTCATAGGAATGTGCAAGCCCACTCACCACAACAAGGCGATGATCCCGCAAGTGAGAATGCAGGTTGGTACATTAGGGTGAACTACCCTACTGTTATGAACTGAGTTGAATAGGATCCAAAACCTACCAAACTCAGCCTGCCCCCCACCTAGCCCCCACCTGCCTGCCTTCCTGTTTACAACTGGTCCAGAGTTTGACACTGCCTGCCATCTCCTTAATCTAAAGGCTCATCCACACTTCCATTTGCTCCAAGCCTAGAAAGCACAAATCCAAACTGTTTTCTGCTGTCCCATGCTTTCTAAGCAGAAGTCTGAATGGTTTTCCATTTGCCCACCGCTTTCCCCAGGAAAACCTGTTCTTTGCCACTGAATCAGAGCAAAGGTCAATCTGCCCAACTGACATTTGATCTGATTCAGTGGTAAAGAGAGGGTTTTCCTGGAGGAAAGTGGCATGGCAAACCGAAATGTGGATGAGCCCAAGTGTTGCCCTTGCAGAACTCAGCAAGAAGGAAGATGGGAGGGGGCCACTATAATTAGTTGGTTCTGCCTGTCATGGGCTCTGGCTCAACCTCTGTTTGTGTCCCTAATGTCTACCCTGCCAGTCACAATGGGCACCAGCCACCACTGATCCAGATGTTGCAGCAACTACAGAAGGAAACACACATTGTCATGTACAGTTTGTGGATCCTTGGCACTTACTGGAGGTCCATCCACCCCAGGCATTCCTGGTATCCCTGGTTTTCCTTGTGGACCCTGCAAGGAAGAAAAGGGATGGTCAACAAGGCACTATTTGAATCCTGTCTTGCTCAAGGCAGAGCAAGAAAATAGGGACTGTGATGTAAATGTGTTTGTGTTGATATTGCCCCATAACTTGTCCTTTTAAATGTGAATGGCAAAGAAGGTGTGAATCCTGACAGTAGCAAGAAATGCTTTGTGAACAGGGATTTTCTAGTACAGCTCAGAGATCTCCCAGACCGAAAAGCATGTATCTGGACACACTGCAACAGGCCAACCAGTACATTCCTAAGCAGCCCTCTAACACACCCACCCGCCCCATAAGCAATATTTTCATCCCTAGGCTCAAAACATCCATGCTCCAACTCACCTTTTCGCCTGGAAGCCCAACAGGACCCTGGGGACCAGGCAGACCCTATGAGAAAGAAGCAAATTAGAGGGGATGAGGCAAATATTAATTAAAAGGGGGGGAACAGTCCTACATTCCTGATGCTTCTACAGGTGAAGACAGATTTCAGAGCACTTAGGCTGCTCTGTTCAATTTTAAACATACAGTCTCCTCTCCAGAGTTCAGCTTGAGGCAGCAGAGTAGGTTTCAAGTAGATCAGCTGTGCACAGCACTGATTTGAAGACCCCTAAGATATCAGAAAGGTGCTCCCCCATGATGAGAATATTCAGGTAGTACTTTTAAAAATAAGTAGGTGCACTGTGCATCTGAAATGTGAGTGGGGAGACTGATGGCTGAACCAGCATTCAATTTGCTGGTGTGCCTGCCTGTCATTTCACCTGTAAAGGAGGGAACAAACCAGGCTCTTGTCACATCTTAAGAGTTGCTTATGTTTCCATATGTTTTATGTTCCCCAGTCTTTACCCAATGAAGCCCAACCCTAGTACCCACCCCTTGGTTATCACTCTCAGGACTGAAGTAGATACTAAGGGGACCTTCAACCCTGGGGCTAACAGCAGCTATGTGCAGATAACATTTCTGTCGAGACCATAGTTGGGAGTAAAGAGTTAGCTGCCCCTGGCCAGAGCAGGCCACAGTCCCTTCAAAATTACACACACCCCCAACACACACAGTATCAACTGTCTGTTGCTGTTTTAAGAAAGGTTCAGTATGTTTCTATCACATCTAATTTGCCCTCCCCACATCACATACACCTATGCTGTAGTGCAAAACACACCTGAGATCCAGGGTTTCCCTGCTGCCCAGGGGGGCCTGGTTCACCTTGAATGCCCTGGGGACATAAAATCCTGCAGTCAATCAGTATTCTGTGCATATACAGCTACATAAGTAGCATAGAGCAAAAGAGACAACACACACAGTGCTACAAAATTGTGGCTAAATTTGCTGGAGGGATTTGAAAAATGAAAAGTGTGAAAAGGGGAAGATTTGTGTCTTTGACCATCTGGGATACTGGCACTATGACGCTGGGCTGCATTTACCACTTCTAAACCTTCCTCAGCAGTTATCTGATTGAGCTGGGGTCTGATTTCATATAAAGGTAAGTAGAAGCACCTCAGTGTAGTTACAAAATCCTGCACAGAGACTAGGAACCAGCTCGTCTAACCTCACTGAGCTAACCTGAGCTAACCTATTTATTGCTCCAGTCCAAATAATTAAACTGCATGATAGGCAATGAACATGAGTGCTTATGATCTATCAGATGGAAATAAATCAACAAAGGCACCGTTTTGTACAGTAATTACCATGTGTTGCTTCTAGGCTTTTCTGGACATTTAGGCCACAATCCAGCAATGGATTTAAATATGCTGGAGGAACACACCTAATTCTGTGGTAATATTGTAGCCTTCATCTTCAGAATGAGTGATCTTGTTTACAATGTCCTTCCAAGTGCACAGAAAGCAAAATAAGACATCCATTATTTCACAATTGACTCTCTTGTCTCTAAGGAGACATAATTCTGCAGTGCAAAAGGATGTGGGCCACATGAATAAAGATTTTGGATTATGCTCCTCAGTAGCATAAAGGATGCATTTAGTTGCAAATCAGCATGTGTTAATTGTTACAGCAGCAAGTTAGCATGTACTTTCTTTAGGAAATATATGAATTACAAAATTGAAAGCTTGATTGAAAACTATGGGTTGGATCCAACAAAATTGTCCCAGTTATGCAAGGACTTTTTGTGCAACAGAACCTCTCCTTCCTCTCCTCCCTATGCGTGCCCCCCAGAGTTGTTCTGGGGATTTCCCCAACACACTGGAGCAGATCAGGGGGCAGGGAGAAGAGAGGGAGGGGAGGTTCCGATGCACAAGTGGAAGGCCTTACACAAATGGAATGACTTCATTGGATACTTCCTCTTTGTGTGATTTTAGTTACTGAATTAAATTGCCTTGTAATAAAAAATATCACCCTGCAGAAATCTCAGCATTCATATGTGAATTTGCACTATAAAGGCAGCCACCTCCCCATGACTTCACGCATAATGAAAGCACCTAAATGCACTATTTCAGCTGGATCTTATGTTTTTCTGGATATGCATCCTCCAATTAAGCAACTAATTCAGAGGCTAAAGTCTGAGATAGGCCAAAAGAATTCTGACTGGGTTAGAATCCCATTGGTATCATGCAAAGACTCCTTTAAAATTAGATTACTAAATCAAAATGGCTGGACTAGTTTGTAGGTTGCCCTTCTTGGTGCATCTTTTGTGATGATCTCAAACTTTGTACTGTAGATTAGGTTACAATGTTTTAAATCAAAATGAATGCTTGAAATTTGAGTGTTTCTAAAGCTTAAGCCCACTGGAAGACCTCCTAAGCACAGATCTATGGAGGAGACCTTAAGAAAATGCACTCTGCTTCACATACTCAGTGGACCAATTTCCTTTATTATTCCTTTACATATTCCGGATCTCATTCCAGTAAACAGCATATTCCACAGCATCGTAGGAATTAAATTCTAGGTGAACAGGGGCATTTGCAAGGGTGCTATGAAAGGGAGGCCCAGAGTGCTGTCTCATGGTGTACATGGGACCAAGAGACATGGATGGTGAGGGAGCTGCTGTCATGACCTGCAACACCTGTGACACGTTTGTTTTCCTGCCTGGGGATGTGCAAAACTAAATCTGCAGCAAGTGCAGGCTGGTTGCCTTGCTGGAAGAGAAGATGCAGCAAAGTGAGTTTTGAGCTACTGGGCAAGATGAGAAATTTCTTGATAGAACAGGGTGGACTGTCCTGGAACAGCAACACAGGCGGGGTCCACCTAGGGAGGAGGAAGATTACCCATTGCAGAAGATGAACCCTTGGTTGGAGGAATCTGTCAGGAGCCATGCTGTGTCTCTGCCTTATCACATGAGCATAGTCATCTTTTCCCTTTACCATAAACCAGGGAAATTCACAAATGTCTGTGTGCTCTCTTACCAAGTTCCCTTTGTGTCCAGGGGCCCCATCAATACCGCTGACACCCTATAGGATGGGAACACACAACAGAAAACAAACTCAAAAGACATGCCAAGAATGAAACTGTATCAGAATCTAGGGTTGCCATCTGTCCAGAATTTCCTGGACATATCCAGGAATGTCAGAAGTAGTGTTTGGGTAGAAATCGCTAGACTCAACAACTTTGCCCCACCCCCCAAAGCTCAACAACTTCTCTGTCTGGATTTTCACTGTTTGAAATATGGCACCCCTATCAGAGTCTTATGAACTACTTCTTGTTTTTCAGTTTCAAAACAGGTAGCTCCAAATTCTAACTTCAAGATTCTCAGATTTAGTCTCCATTTGGGCTTTTTGTTTTGTTTTGGGCTGCTACTTTGAGAAGTCATTGGTATTTTGCCACAGAAATGTGAGTTCTGCCCTTCAGACCCAATGCAGATGTAATATTTCCAATCTCCTGGTCACAGTTATCAAAGTATGAGTTTGCTAATCACTCACATGATTCTTCACTCCTCCAATCTCCCATGTGAATGCCCCTCTCCCTTCCATTATCTAATTTAACTATAGGGTATTGCTGTGTCTGCTGTGAGGCTCATGCTTAACAGCACAGCTTGCAAATTCTCTCTAAACCCCTTTTTCAAACCAGTTATTAGCACAATCCTGGCTCATGCTAACTATAGGCCATTGCACACAGCAGTTTATTGTGGACTTTGTGCTGCTCATGCCTGGAAGCTTTTCATATCATCCACATGACGTCGTCCTCCTCAAAATGCCAGCCTGTACTTTTTCCTCCTTCAATTCAGAATTTTCCTTACTGTAGAAAATCCAGTCATAACAAAATATCCCATCATGCTCCTTGTGCTCCTTGGTGCAGTGTGTGTGTGTGTGTGTGTGTGTGTGTGTGTGTGTCTCACCTTCACTGAGTGGTGTCTATTGCCATACCCCTACTTCTGTTTGCTCCTTGCATGAGCAGACTTGCACAAGTTCTCTAAAAATAAATGCTTGGGTCCAGTTAGTCCTCTGAATAGAGAGGGACAGCAAGTGTGTGCCAGTCTTCTTGTAAACTAGGGTAATTCTTCTTTCCCAGCCATCTCCAACTGACCTTCACCTTAAAGCACCTTGGGAATAGTGTGGCTGGGAGGGGGGTGGAAGCCTCTTGCTGTTTTCTAAGAGCCTTTGCAGCTGTAGGAGGAAGTTCTAGGGCAGTGGATCCCAATTGGTGGTCCGCGGATGCCAGGGGGTCCATGTAACCCACCCAGGGAGTCTGCGGCACCATTCACATGACAAAAACTACCACAGAGATTCCATACCCCCCAATTGACCTGAAAACAGAACATCCCATTTTTGGGTGCCATACTCTGATGGCACCCCAAAACATGCATCCTGGTTTTTTACTGGGACATGTTGGAGGGTATGATATGAAAATTTTCAAGAGTATGGGGGGTTAAGGCTACGCTTTTGAAAAACAGGAGGTCTGCAGTACTTAGCTAATTAGGAACCACTGCCCTAGGGCATAGAGCTGTCAGAGACTTTTTTAAGAAAACAGCTGGAAACGGCAAACGTGAATGCCCCCAAACTTCTGAAATGCTGCAGGAGACTTTTGGAGAGGTTTGAGAAAACAGTGCAACTGATTCATCTCTCTCCCAGCAACATGATCAGATCTGGGGCACTTTAAGCTGAAGCTGGAAGACAGTTGTAGAAGCCTGGGAGAGGAATTTTCTACATTTACAGGAAGCTTGGCACATGCACGCACGCACTCCAAGCACTAAAGCACTGCCTATTTGTTTTTATTACTACAGATCTTGCACAATCCTATTACATCAGAAGTGTACAAAAATACTTTTCTTTTTTTAAAAAAACAAACGAACAAGTTTAGTTCTGTAAACTAACTGGGGGAAGGGTGACTGAGGAGAAAGGCAAAACAACAACATACTCAGGATATTTTCTGCCAAGCACAGAGCTGGGGGATGGCAAGCAGAGGAACAGAAATTTATATGAGTGAAAAAACATGGAGAATGACCCATTTGCAAGATAATGCACCCATCTGGGGACAGCCTATGGCTAGCACTGTGCAGGGTGATGCTAAACTGTGGTTAAAACAAACCATGAAAGAGTAGGCAATGTTCATTTGGAATAGAAGAGGGAAGGGAGAAAGCAAATCTACAGCACATGCCTAATCTCCTAAATGAGGATTGGGAGATGTTATATCTGCACTGGGCCTTAAATACATACATAAATACCACAACATCAAAAGCAAATCTCAAAACCGAACCCAAAATTTGAAAATTAAACAATGCCCCAAGTTCAAATGGTAAGGTCAAGTTTTGAGTTGCAAATAGCAGAGCAGGAATTCAGATGTGTTAAACGTTGCCTCTTAATGCTATTCTTCCCATTCACTGAATCATGGAATAATTACAGAATTGGAAGGACGAAGAAGCCCCCGAGTCCAACCCTCCCCTTGAATTCATTTCTGTTTTCTCCAAGCACAAGAAGGGGAGAGGGAAAAGGATTCATACCATCTGGCCTGGGGGACCAGGAGCACCTCGTGAGCCAGTCAAACCACGGATACCCTAGGAAAAAAGAGGGACATGTTAGTGATGCCTAAATAATGTGCACTGCACGTTCTTCTGAAGGCCTTTCTGCATCCTCTGACAAGTGTGCTGCCCCAACCGTTATTTTATTTTCAGTGGAGCCTCCTTTTGCAAACCTTTATCCATCCCAGAAGTGCATGCTAGAAAACTTGCAGCAAAGACAATACTTGCAATGAATACGCAGAATCAAATTTATGGAAAATTGTGGTGTTCCTATAATGGAACGCAACCCCAAAGAGGCAGACATTACAGTAAATGTCCTCCCTTCTCTCCACTTCTGCAATGTCTGTCATGCCTCACTTTGCATTATGTTGTCACAATGGTCTGTTCCCTGCCCTCTGCCAGCAGCTGCCGATAAGAAGGTCCCACCACCTGAGCAGGCGCTTCACCCCGCCCCAGTATAAATATCCTTAAAAATGCATCGGACAGATTCAGGAAGAATGCCTTTAGGGTAGCCAGGGCCAGATTTAGGTTTGATGAGGCCCTAAGCTACTGAAGGCAATGGGGCCCTTTATATAGCAGGCGGGGCCCATTACTTACGTCATAGGAGCTGACACAATACAAAACACTGTTGCTTTATGTCGGTTTTATTTTATTTGTTTTTTATCTTATATTTTGGAAATGTACATCCAGTTTTTTCCTTTAATTTTTTTGGGGCCCCCAAGAGAGTGGGGCCCTAAGCTGTAGCTTGTTTAGCTTACACATAAATCCAGCACTGAGGGCAGCCCAGTATAGACTCTTGGGCAGAGGGGAGGAGAATCTTCTCTTGGACTATACCACTATAGGCAGTAGGTGGCAATGTTGCACATTTGAGTGCTTCCCCACCAAAACATTCCCTGCGCATAAAAAATGAACATGTTAAGAAGAAAGCTCCTCCCCACACATCGCTTTTTCTTTTTTATGTGGGAGCACTTGAACATCCAACTTCACTACGGCAGCCTAAAGTTCTTCAGTCCAGAAACAGTTTCACCACTTGGGTCCACCAGTCTTCCACACTTCCCTTTGTCCAGAGATTTCCAGGCACAAATTCAAGAAGCTTTTATTTTGTCCTGCCAGTTTCCCTGGGAAAACCCACAGTTTACTGTCGAGTTTGTTCTGATTGAGCAGTAAACCCCAGGTTTTCCCAGGGAAATCGGTGGGACAAAAGAAAAACCTCTTGAACCCGTGCCTGGATAGCTCAGGCCAAACTGAAGTGTGGATGAGTGCAGAGAAAGAGTGCAGGATTAAGAGGGACATTTGATCTAGCCTGGCCTAGTCATTGTTTTTATTTCTTTTTATTTTAAAATGTAGTTTTAGATATAATATAATATTTTTGCAACATTAACATGGAGATTAGAAAGCACCATTGGACTGATTCAATAAATTATAAAATTATTTCCCCCATAGCCATGGTATTTCAAAAAAGACAGCAAACAACACATTAAAGCCTTGCATTATCTGGCTTTCCTGTATCTTTCATTTTCCAAAATGAGACTTATGATGGTTATTACTTGAGCATAACAGCTGGTTATTACTTTAAGGTGGTAAGGAATTAATAACAGTATCTCATTCGTTTTTCAGAAACAAATGCTTTAGAAAGACAGGAAAATTGTTGAAAGCATGCACTTTGTGCCATCTCCTTGAATTGCGTTTTTTTAAAAAAAGAAAAAGAAAAAATAAGCCAGCATGGCAGTTGTTAAGTTGTTTATGATACCCCACTTGTACCTGTCTCTTCACATTCCAGGCTACAGCAAGACTGCATGTTTCCCTGAAGGTTTCTGGTTTCCATTGCTGCTTCCCACCCCCACGGAAGTGGCATAGGCCAACTTCATCCCAGAGCACCTAGGCATCCTGAGCAGTCCTGCATCTGGTGGGCGGATACTCACAGCTTCCCCAGGCTGTCCTCTGGGGCCTTGCGCACCATCAGAGCCCTGTGGAAAGAAGGAGGTGGAGTGAGAGCTCCACCCGGGTGTTGAGTTGTGTCCACCCCAGCTGCTGGTTTCCCCAGCTTTCACAAACTCATTCACAGAGAAAACCCAAGGAGGAAACACACTATAACCACTTAATGTGCACTCACCACCCCTACCCTCAATTTCTCCATATTTCTGATGGTGTGTTTTGCTCCTAAGGGCTCTTATGTATTAAGCACCTTCCGCCCCCCCGCCAAATAGACCCTTTCTGTCTTCAGAGAATACTTTTGAGACTGACCAGTCTGCTGAGGATCACCAGCCTCCTGTGGCATCCCTCTGTGTGCAGGGGATTCTGGGACATGTTCCAAGATGCACCCAGTTCATGATGAGCACTAAACAGGCTCTAATCAACTCCCATAAGCGTCTAATAACCTCCCTACATTTGTACATTGCAAGAGAAGGCTGGCAGTGGTGGGGAAGCCATCTTTCATAAAAGCTGGTCTGTTGTATGACTGATCTCATTGCAGAATCCCTGAGAAGCAATACCATGGAACACTATTTGAAAACCCACAGAGAAGGGGCAGTGTTATGGGGTGGCACTTGGAGCTTGAGCTCCAAAGCTTTGCAGCAAGCCCAAGATTTCCTGCACCTACCCTTTCTTTACATTTTATTTCATGCTACCATTTCACTTACAGAGCAGCTGGGTGCACTGCAAAAAGCATAGTGCTAGTGAAATTCATCACACTAATTCCTCATAGCATTCTATACATATAAATTAGCAAATTCTATGCAAATTTGTATCATAGACCTGAACCCTGTTTGCATTGCAGTGGCCCTGCCACAAATATAAATTGTGATAATGTCTGCTTCAAGCACACCAGCTCCTAGGAACCAAGGCAGTTCCAGGCCCCCTGAAGTATTTTTGGAGGAAGCCAAGCCCCCTCAATATTCAGGGGGCGTTCAGCTCCACCCCTGGCATTGCACATACAGTGTCAGGGCATTGCGTGGCATCATGCAATGTTGACACATGACATCATGACGTCACACACTTGATGTCATGGCATCGCATGCACAGGCCCCATCAATCTTCTCAAGAAGATGGCGCCTCGGGTCTGCTTTGAAACTGATCAAATATCTCCTCTTTCCATAGATCTGTGAGATGATCCCACATATTGATCCAATCCTTTTCCACCTTTTCCCTTGAGCTTTAATGCACTGGGCCACCCTAGTGATGCTACAGCAGCCCTTATCTCGTAACCACCCATTTCTCTGCTCATTGTCACAATAATTTGGGCCAATGCAATTCAATTTAGAGCAACTGCAGTATTTTTCTAAAGAACAACACTCCCCGCATCTTCTAAAAGAAAGCAGCACTTTCCACCTATCAGTTTCCATCCACAAGCCTTGGATCAGTGCTCACCTTGGGGCCCTTCTCACCAGGAGCTCCAGGGGGCCCTGGCGTGCCTACATCTCCCTGTAAAAAGTAAAGCAAGAATTAGAGATGATATCAAAAATGGGCAGCCCTGGTATTACAAATATTTGGAGATACTTACTTGGTTTCCCTTTTCTCCAGGAAGTCCTGGGAGCCCATCAAAGCCCCTGTCACCCTATAAGAAACAAGCATTAGCACCACAAGGAGAGCCCAATATTTGGGCCAGTGAGCATGTCTGCCTATATTGAAAATGCTTCCTTTTTAAAATCCCCCAAGATCTTTGTTTCTCATTCCTACAATCCTTTTAATTGTGCAAAAAAGCTTTGTTGTAATGATCAAATCCATCCTGACAACCCAACAAGGTCTGTGGGGGGATATTCCTTATATGTATTCCCAGTAGAGTGAAGTGTATGTGTAATATCTATATCTGTCTGTCTAAACTGGTGTTTGGTTGGGTTCCCCCCCTTTTTTTTGGCAGATGAATTCTGCAATATGTAATTGCTGCAATAATGGTTCATGGGTGGATTTATACTGGTGTGCTGACACATCATTCTGCTTTAGCGGGTGTTCTGCAATGCTTCCCCAATATTACCATGTGGCTGCTCTCTGGAGGAGCGCTTTTGCACTATAGTGCTCATCCCATTAATTCCTGCTAAAAAAATTATACGTTCTGGGGGGGGGGGTTGTGTGTTTTTTTGTAGGCAGATGCTAAGGACAGGCGATGGAGAAGGACTGTTCCCCTCCTGCCCTGTTTGTGAGCTGAGTGGAAGCTTCTGGCCAGCCAGTATTGAAAGGAGGGGGACAGGCCCTGGATCTGTTCCATCAGGAGGGCTCTTCTCATGTCCCTAGACAACTTTTGTTTTGCTTCCAGGACTTGGAAAAAATACAGAGGAAGCAGTTTTGAAGAAAGAAAGAAAGAAAGAAAGAAAGAAAGAAAGAAAGAAAGAAAGAAAGAAAGAAAGGAAGGAAGGAAGGAAGGAAGGAAGGAAGGAAGGAAGGAAGGAAGGAAATGATCCCATGTCAACATACCAATTGAAAACATTTGTCTTAGCTCTACTTGCAACCTACTAGTTGTGCCAACTGCAGGAAATGTCACCCCACAGTGGGACTGGGCATCTTGGAATTCACTCCCTCCCCTCCCCTCCACCAGTTCCACCCCTGAAGAAAGATCTAGAGACCTTAGGTCCAGTTTCTCCTGGAAGTCCTCTGGCACCATCTGCTCCTGAGCGACCCTTTTTTGAGAAAGGAAAGGAAAGGGTGAGGGAAAGGGGTGGCAGGATTATTACGCAATGTCACTCAGCCATGGATGGGATCCTGGAGTAAAGGTGCTTACCCGCTTGCCAATTTTCCCTGGGGGTCCTATTGATCCCTGGATCCCAGGTGAGCCCTGTAACAAGAAGGGAAACAGTTCAGATCAAGAGTGGCTTCACATGTCACCTCTCCTAACACCTCAAGATTTTTCTCCATGTTAGAAGAAGAATGGAGCCCTTTGTAATGATTGACATGTGGAAGCTTTTGCCATCAATGGAAACTTATGATTTGACTTGTAACATTTATCTTACAAAGTTGCATTTCCCCAGATGTTGCAGGGGGTCCAGAATGCAATGGCAAGATTGCTTACTTGTGAACACACTGCATTGGCCATCAGTGAGATTATACAGGCCCAATTCAAAGTAGGAGAGGATCTGCTTTGGGATCCCCTGCCAGATAGAAGACCTCCTGCAGTGCAGTCCCTGATTTTGGGATACCTTGCTGAGGGAAGCTAGGCTGGCAAATTCCCAACCTGCAATGAGAAGGGTGATAAGACGCTGCTTACTTAGGAAGCAATCTTATTGTCCCCCTGGAGCTCTGCTTTGTTTTTGTATTACTGCTTCAATGGTTTGAATGAATTCCATCATTACTTTTACCATAAGCTGCTGTGAAAGCTTTTTTTTTTGGCCTGGAAGCAGGATATTACTGCCTGGAAGCAGTAGCTATTTTTTTAAAAAGGGAAAAAAGGAGAAGGAAATTGTCAGTATGGGATGAAGAGATTAGGCAGAGCACAAGAAAAAAATCGAAAGGGATGTACATGAAAGATCCAAAAGGGGCGAGATGTACATGATCCTGAGGAGGTGGGATCTTTTCACCCCTGCCTACTTGGGGGAAAGGAGAAGGAGAGCATACTGAAAAAATGGGCTTCATATCTCATTTGCAAGTAATTCCAGAGCCCTGCAGTGCAAGGGCTTCCCCACCACAGCAGGAAATGCCTGCAAGTTTAAATTGCTAAGTCAGGGATGGGGAACCTGTGGTCCTCTGGCTGTTGCTGGATTCCAGCTCCCACCAGCCCCAGACAGCATGGTCAATGGCCAAGGATGCAGGGGAGCCGTGAGCAACCAACATCTGGAGGACCTCCAGTTCCCCCTCCCTCAGCTGTGGGAATCCCCCAAATCCAAGCACAAGGCCAGCAAGCAGGACCCCCTCGGAGAAGGTGGCAGGGAAAGAGCTTCCCTGTCTATTCAACGTGGGTAGCATTTCTCTGCTCCATCCCAGAGCAATTAAAGACCCTGTCTACTCATCTCCAGCAACCTACCTGTGGACCGGGATCACCTGAGTCTCCTTTCAGACCAGAATTCCCTGGAAGACCCTACCAAAACAAAAATGTTATAAGCAGGTTTTGGGGGAAATCATTTTTGTTACATTACAAAAAGAATTAAAATCCTGGAAATGTTTCCATCTGCTTACAGTGGTCTCCTAAATAACATAATTTCCCCCATTCTTTTATAAAGTTTTTGTCCTCTTGATTCCTGAGTTTTCCAGTCAATTTTGCCATCTCGGCATAGTCCATCAGCTTGGTTTGCCATTCCTCTCTGGCAGGGACTTTGTCTTCTTTCAATCTCTGGGCTAGTAACATCCGAGCAGCTGTTGTCTCATACATAAAAAGACTTTTCTGCTACTTTGGGATGTCGGTACCTATAATTCCTAATAAGAAAGCTTCTGGTTTTTTAATAAAGGTTATTTTAAACATTTTTTTAAAATTCCATTAGATATCATCTCCCAGAAAGCTTTTATTACCTTACAAGTCCACCACATATGATAAAATGTACCTTCTTTTTCTTTACATTTCCAACAGATATCTGTACTTGCCCTATAGATTTTGCTAACTTACTAGGAGTCAGATACCACCAGTACATAATTTTCATGTAATTTTCCTTCAGCACACAACATACTGTGAATTTCAAGTCTGTTTTCCATGACCTTTCCAAATCTGCCATCTGAATATTGTCTCCCAAATCTTTTGCCCAGTGTATCATTACCGACTCGACCTGTCCATCTTTTGTACGCCATTCCAAGAGCAAACTGTACATTTTCGACAATAATTTGTTATTGTTTTCTAACAGATCTTTTTGAAATCTTGATATCTCATGATTAAAACCTTTCTTTTTATCTGTCTTAAAAACATAATTTAGTTGGTGAAACTGTAACCAATCTCAAAACAAAATAAAATATAAAAAATATTTTTTTAAAAATCCTTCCAGTAGCACCTTAGAGACCAACAAAGTTAGTTATTGGTGTGAGCTTTTGTGTGCATACACAATTCTTCAGATACACACAAAAGCTCATACCAATAACTAGCATAGCTGGTGTCTAAGGTGCTACTAGAAGGATTTTTATTTATTTATTTTATTTGTTTTGTTTAGTTTTGACTACAGCAGACCAACACGGCTACCTACCTGTAACTGTAACCAATCTGTTAATAAATCCCTTATAGTCTTTTAGTTTCACCTGGTGTTCTGCTTCAGTTAACAGCTCTCTATATGTTGGTCAATTACTTCTCATATTCAGTTTTTTCAGAGATATTGCTTCTAAAGGGGAAAGCCACCAAGGTGTTTTTTTGTTCTAATAAGTTTTCATATTTTCCCCATACCATAAAAAAAATGATTTTCTTATTAAAAGATTCTGAAAACCTTTGTGTACCTTTGCTTTT
The DNA here is from genome assembly GCF_965112155.1 of Podarcis liolepis. Lineage (NCBI taxonomy): Eukaryota > Metazoa > Chordata > Lepidosauria > Squamata > Lacertidae > Podarcis > Podarcis liolepis. The sequence goes on from NC_139555.1 coordinate 1,527,096, forward strand.
TCATACCATAAATATGCACGCCATCCAAAACTATTATCATGCCCTTCTAAATCTAAAATATCTGCATTTTTCAATGTTATCCATTCTGGGATCCAGCAAATGCAGGACACCTCATAGTATAATTTTAAATCTGGCAGCATCTGTTAGCAATTTATATTTTATCCTTGGTTTCTTCCCCTGCCAGATAAGTAGAGACATATCTTTTTGCCATTCCTTGAAGTGTACTGCACCGGTATTGATTGAAATAAGAATAACATTCTTGGCGATACATTCATTTTTATCACTGATACTTTCTCCAAAAATATAAATTCATCTTACCCCAAATCTCTAAATTTCTCTATTTCTTTCCAAGAATTTATGTAATTTTCTTTAAATACATTTACAGTCATACCTCGGGTTAAATATGCTTCAGGTTGAGCATTTTCAGGTTACGCTCCGCGGCGACCTGGAAGTAACGGAATGTGTTACTTCTGGGTTTTGCCACTCACGCATGTGCAGAAGCTCAAAATGATGTCATGTGCATGCGCAGATGCAGCGAATCACGACCCACACATGCACAGACGCACAGTCGCGGGTTGCATTCTACTCAGGATGTGAACAGGGCTCCGGAACGGATCCCGTTCGCATCCAGAGGTACCACTGTATATTCTTAGCTGTCAGCCATACCCTCAGGTATTTAACTTTTTAATGTATGCATAAATCTGCAACCTCTTGTAAGTCCTTTTTATATTGCTCTGTCATGTCATGTCCTGACAGTAAGAGCTGTTCGACAGTGGAATTTGCTGCCAAGGAGTGTGATGGAGTCTCCTTCTTTGGAGGTCTTTAAGCAGAGGCTTGACAACCATATGTCAGGAGTGCTCTGATGGTGTTTCCTGCTTGGCAGGGGGTTGGACTCGATGGCCCTTGTGATCTCTTCCAACTATGATTCTATGATTCTATATGTTTTTCACCAAGATCTTAGTTTTATTTTTATTTAATTTAAAACCTGTTACCTGTCCAGATTCCCGGATCCTCTCTAAAACCTTTTGTAAACTATTCTTGGGATCTTCTACAGTAATCACAAGGTCATCTGCAAAAGCTTTTAATTTATATGCTTTACTTCCTACCGTTATTCCTTTAATTGTCTCATCCACTTTTTTGTGGATGAGACAAAAAACACAACCGGACTGGAAATGTAAAGAAAAAGAAGGTACCTTTTCTCATATGTGGTGGACTTGTAAGGTAATAAAAGCTTTCTGAAAGATGATATCTAATGAAATTTTAAAAAAATGTTTGTGGATGCCAAGGTCTCTAACACTAAAATAAATAATAATGGTGGCAGGGGACACCCCTGCCGTGCCCCCTTCGTTATTTTACATTTTTCCATAATCACATTGTTCACAATAGCCTGTTGGTCCGAGTATATTGCCTCTACCGAAAGCCTCTCCAAAGTTCATCATTTCTATTGTCCTCTTCATGAAGGCCCATTAAATATTATCAAAGGCCTTTTCTGCGTCTATAAACATTAAAGCTGCTTGTTTCTCATACCTGACCTCCAGATATTCTATAACATCGATTATATTTCTTATATTATCCTTCATCTGGTGGCCTGGTAAGAAAAATGTTATAAGCAGTTTTGATCCCTTAATGTCTCTCCAAATATCAAGAATGTAAGCCTGGGTGTAGCCAGGATTTTTGTTGGGAGGGGGCAGAACCTCAGATTTTTATTGATTTTTATTGATTTGAAGGAGAAAGCTGCCCCCACCCCACACCTTGGCTATGTCCATGAATGCAAGTAAAGCTGGCAGCCCCATAAATAGGGGGGTGGAATCTCTTCTCCCTTTTATCCTTTCTAATAATAATAATAATAATAATAATAATAATAATAATAATTTTTATTTATACCCCGACCTCCCCGGCCAGAGCCGGGCTCAGGGTGGCTAACACCAGTAAAATTACAGTAAAAACATAATAGGAAAAGAAACCAATTTAAAATGCAGGTTAAAATGCAATTTAAAATGCAGCCTCATTTTAAAAGTAGCCCATAGATCAAAACCATAAGGGGAGGGAACCATAAGGGTCAGACTGAGTCCAAACCAAAGGCCAGGAGGAACAGCTCTGTCTTGCAGGCCCTGCGGAAAGATGTCAAGTCCCGCAGGGCCCTAGTCTCTTGTGACAGAGCGTTCCATCAAGTCGGGGCCAGTCCTGAAAAGGCCCTGGCCCTAGTTGAGATCAATCTAACCACCTTGCAACTTGGGACCTCCAAAATGTTGTCATTTGTGGACCTTAAGGTCCTCCACGGGGCATACCAGGAGAAGCAATGCATTTCTAGAAGCAATGTAGATGAAACAGTAATAGATGCCCACCTGCCTCTGAAAACAGCAACCACATGGGTACCAGTTGTCCCTCTGTAACTCTAGGAGAACTTTGCTTGTCTTACTAGGCAGCACAATGATCCACATCTCCATACGCTGCATGTTGCCAACAGCAGGAGGTGGAGGAGAGTGGAGCAATGTGATGTCATAATATCAGTATTGTGGGGGAGGGGGCATGGCCCCAGGTGCAGAATCTTGGCGAGGCATGAACCAGGCACCCCCCTCATGCACCCGGCACACGAGCCCCAGCCATCAGCTGACGGGTGCTGGGTGAGCATGTTCTTCACCCTCCATGCCCCAATATTCTAATAGAGGTAGAAACACCTGGGTGCCAAGTTCCACATTACTCCAGTGAAGCCTTTTCCATGCAGAAATGCAAACTTCAAAATTTGGCCCCATCACCTCCTCTCCCTCCAGCCCAGATGCACAGCGCACTTCTCAGCCCGGCCTCTTGCATGGTGTGAAAGAAAGGGCAAATGTCCAAGCCTTCCCTCCACAAAAAAGGACACTCCCCAGACTATGCAGGGGAGCTCCAAACAATGTCCGCTACTCACCAGTGGGCCTGGCCGCCCTGTTAGTCCCATGGGGCCAGGGGGACCTTTCATGGATAGCTGAGGAGGAGAGAAATACAACAATGAATCTCAGGGAGGCCATTTAAAACAGAACCGAAGACAAACTGAGGGGCAGCAAGCAAGGAGGTTTAAGGGAAGAAGCTGGACAACAGGGCAGAACTGAAGTAGGGAAGAAAGAAGGGAATAAACAGATTTCTGTAATTGTTGCTGCAATTTACCACAATTGTGTGCATGACTGGGATTGGGAGCATAGGGGTTGGGGGGAAATAGGTTAATTTGTTTTAACCTCTGGTTTTATTGGTAATTTTTATATATATTGCCCATCTGCCAAGGTTGCCCCAGCCACTCTGGGCAGATCCCAACAAATTAAAGTACTGTAAGACATCAAACAGGAAAGCAATACTGCCGCCAGCCTTTCAGAGGCTTGGGTGATTAGGCAGTATATACAATCCTATTAAATCAAGAGGCTGGCATGGAAGGGGGCTATTAGGAGTGGCCCAGGTTCTGAATCTCTTATGCCTTCACCCTTATAAACCTTTCTTAAAACTTTGCTTATGGTTCCTATTTCCACTCTGAATGTTGGCCCAAATTTGCAGCTATACATCAAATTAGCAGGTGCAAACTGCATCTGTCTCCTGGGCCCTGAATCTTTTAAGGAACTAGCAGCACCCCAGAGATTAGTGTTAACTAAGGAAGTTCTCTCATCTGTTAAAAACAGGGATGATTCTAATCTACCTGACATAAGTCAAGTGATAAAATGGAAATTGCCTCCTCACTTAGACTTATGGCAGGAGTAGTCAACCTTGTGCCCACCACCCACAATCCCTGCCCCTTAGCTGTGCTACCCTTGACTTAGGATACAGCTGCAGTGTAAGCATCAAGCAAACCTTCGTATGGTGGCCTCTTCTTCAGATGATTTCTCAGCCTAGTCATCAACCTTGTCTGTGTTCAGTAGGAAACATTTTGCTCCAGATCAAGCGGGCTATCAACCCTATAGGGTGTGGGTCTTCTTCCTGGTTTCCTATATCACTTGCCTATTTTGAACATTTTTACTAACTTATTCCTTGAGCTGGGCTGCAACTTTCTGCCTGGGGACCTTTTCTCTTACTGTGGGAATAAGAATAGTGTGGGTTGATAAGAGCCTTGCTGTGGCTTGAGAGGGACGTTCTTTCGCAATGTGCAGATGAAGTTGGATTATGTGGCAAATATTTTGTGATGGGCCACAGTTGGAAGCTTGCAGTTTATTATCTGGACGGAGATGAGTTGGTGGGGAAGAGAATGTGTAACATGCCAAGTGCCTAGACACATAGAAAAGAGCAAGGAAGCTATATTGACTGCATGACAAAAAGAAAAGGAGCCATTCAAAGAGTTTAAGCCCCACAACAAGAAGAGGATCAGGGGATACCCGCACGTACCTTGGCTTGCTGCAAAATAGCCTGCGCTTGGGCCTCTTGGAAGGACACAGAGGGACCTTTAGCTGAGTCACCACCAAACTGGAACTAGAAATGGGTCAGTGAGACAAAGTCAGGGAAGGAAATGAAGGGATTGTGAGGTCATGGCTAGATTAACCAGAGCACATGTCAGAGTCACCAGGCAGATGCTGCCAAAAGCGGCCTCTGTGGCAGGCAAGCCACCGCCCTGCCCACTTTGGGCAGCATCCTCCTTGATGAAAGCACCGCGTGATCAAACTTCAAGCTGACTTTCTATTTTGGTTGCTGAACCCCTATTTTATTGCCTGTCAAATTGGCAGGATGGGAGAATGAGACATTTAAATTGCGGAAAGGCTAATATGTGCCTTTTTCTTTGTTAATCCATTTTTAATCCATGTATTTGGTTGTTGCAAGGCTTCTTAATCCCAGTGTTCAGCAAGGCTACCACAACAGTTTCCAGATTGATAAAAACAATGCAGTCCTTGCCCTCAGACATCGTCTGGGTACACACTCCCGTTACTCTGGATCCAGTGGGCTCCCACCACTGGTTTGGGAAGAGCTGTACACTGAGGCTCCCATGCTCTGGAGTAGAGCTCAGACTTTGCTTTAAATCCCAGCCAGCCCAAAAGATGGTGTTCCTCCGGAATCTGCTTTCCAAAGGGACTGGCTGTTCAAGCTTCCTCCTCCGAAAGATCTCCCCTGATCTCAGCTCCTCAAACCCACTTCGCCCATCATCCTGCATCACCTACCGGTAACATAATCATTGTCCCAGGAGGCCCACGAATGCCATCAGCTCCTGGAAGGCCTGGGAGTCCTGGGGGTCCCTGTGCAGAAAAAAGCAAGAAAACACCCATCAATCATTCCCAGGAAGTGTTGAGCTAGAAGAAATCTGCATCAAGCTAGGACCTGTCTCCAAGCACTGAGGTACACTGAAAGGGGCGCATGCCGGTGATTCCTCACCTTCTCCTCCCCGCCCCCACCAGCTTCTGAGAAGATTAAGAATCCCCAGGCTGGAGAAGGGGGAGGCTACCCTTCTGCCTCTTGAACTGCACAGAGATTTCCTTACCCGCTCACCGGGATCTCCTGGCAATCCTGCTGGCCCTCCCTGTCCCATTGGACCTGTCTCACCCTGGGAAGAGATAAACAGAAAATGAAGATAAGCATCTCACTGACCCAAATCCAACACCCAGTTCCCCTTTCAAACAGAAACCCTGTGGCACCAGAAAACCCCAAGCCAGCATTGCAACCACTGTGCCTTCAGTGCCAACACCGTACCTGACCCTGGTTCTAGTAGATTCTAGTACCAAAGATTTTAAGTACAGTGGTACCTTGGTTTGCAACCACTTTGGATTACAACAGTTTTGGATTACAACCACATCGAACCTGGAAGTGCATGTCCCCTTTTTTGGATTACAACCCATTTTTGGGGGGAGGCCCCATTGGCGAAAGCACAGCTTGGGTTACAACCTGTTTTGGTCTACAACCGGACCTCCGGAACGGATTATGGTTGTAAACCAAGGTACCACTGTACTCAGGGGGTGAAGCATCAATGCTCTACAGAGCTCCTCATTCCTCCCCACATCTAGCCAGAACAGAATACTACTACTAGATACAAATATCCATCATTATGGGCTTATCCACACTTATCCTTTCTTCTGCTCTTTCCAGGTACGGTCTGCACTTTAAAGCTCCATGTCCAAGCAATCCTTTTTTCTTTTTCCTCTGAAGCTTTCCCCATGAAAACTCACCCTTTAATGCTCAATCAAAGAAAATGGCAATCTGTAGAAATCCCAAATCGATGTTGAGTCCAACTGAGTGCTAAAAAGTGGGTTTTCATGGAGAAAAACAAACTAACACTTGGACTGTTAAGCATGGACCTGTGCCTTATTCTGCTTCTGCCAACGTGTTTAAAATATACAGGTTGCAGGTTTCAGAACCTTTGGGGAAATTCTTTTGCCTAAAAATGGGAATATGTTTTTCCCATTGTGTCCCTCCCTTAGAAGTGCAAATTAGGTTGCTACCAGGCAAGTGCTCATTGTGGGATCAGTGTTCCTCATGCAAGCAAGTTTTTCACAGAACCGACATGACATCATCAACAGCAAAATGCCAACCAATGCCATTTCTTCTGTTGGATCTGGATGTACCCTTTGGGGGGAAATCCAATAAGAAAACAACAACCCTGTTGCCAACGATGTGTTTGTAGTATCTCTACAACACATTTGCAAATTCTGGAAATACCCACAGTCCATGATATACTTTTGTGTGTCGCTTTCTGAGTAATAGAGGCTAGCATAAATTGGGGGAGGGGGCAGAGGGAGAATGGAATTTGAACTCTGGTTCCCCACACCTTAGCTCAACTCTTTTGAAACTGGCACTCAGTTATAAGATGCCCATTGTTCTCACTTGGAGACAGTCTGGAGGCCTAATATGGGAGAGGTAACTGGGGAGAAATGACTTACAACATCCTTGAAAGCCCCAGTGCGCTGAAGCCAATTCCATGCTGAATCCCATGGCTCCAAAGAGAATCTTAGACACCATGCAGGTGGAACAATTCACTCAGAAACCCATGCAATTTGATATCAATATTTTATGGGTACTGCCCAGAACATGCCCAACAAATACAGTCAGGGCACAAGGTACAATTATTCCACAGAGGAACAAGTGAATCATGGGACCAGGTGACCCATCCACTTTGGAATCCTCTGGTGTGTCAGACTAACACCAGGTCTCCTCCTACGGCCTGAATTTACCGTATTTTTCGCTCTATAACACGCACCCAACCATAACACGCACGTAGTTTTTAGAGGAGGAAAATCCGTAGGCATGCCACCCGTAGGCATTCCCTCCATAACACGCACAGACATTTCCCCTTACTTTTTAGGAGGAAAAAAGTGAGTGTTATGGTGCAAAAAATACGGTATTACTTTCCTTACCTGTGGACCTGGGTAACCAGCTGGCCCCTCAAAACGCCTGCCCTGCAATTAAAAGAAAAAGATTTAATACAGCTGTTAACACAGGTGGCATGGACAAGGAATGAAATGTACTCAAAGTTACATTATATTGATTAGTTCACTCTTAAACACACTTAAAACCTCATTTTGGTACCTGTAAAGATACCAGAAATACCAGTGATTTTGCAGTTCCAAAGAAATAAACATATATGCACTTACTTTGTTTATAAAAGTATTTATGGACTGCTTTTTCATTTAAAAAAAACCAAAGAGGTTAACAACAAAAATGCACAAAACCATATAATAAAAATATTTAAAAATTAAAAATAGATATCAATTAACCATTGTGGAAAGATGTATTACTAATTGCCTGCATAGGCCTGGCAGAATAGAAAAGTGTTCTGCAGACATTTAAAAGTTAAAACAGAAAATGTCTGCTGAATCTTTATTGGCAAAGTATTCCACAATACCAGGCCACTAAAGACACTAAAGACTCGGCAATCTTCGCGGAGCTCTGGCCCAATGGTTGCCAGTGGCCTGAATTAATTAATTTTACAATGAATGATTTTAGAGTGTTGTTTATGTTATACTTTTATACTGTTTTATTGTTGTTAGCCGCCCTGAGCCCGGCTTCGGCTGGGGAGGGCGGGATATAAATAAAATTTATTATTATTATTATTATTATGTTCTATTGTTATGAAGTTATGGATAGGTGTCTTGTGCAGACAGTAAACTTGTGAATATTACTATTCAGTTGAAGAAGAGGGTTAATTGTCCCAGCTGTTGAACACTGAGGCCAACTGCATATTTGATATGCAACAATGACACAAATCTACTAGGTGATGTCTTCTAGGGCCTGTGCTTTTGAATGGCATCAACAATTGTGCATGTGATGCAGACTTGTACAGCTGTCTTGGAAAACATGATGCACAAGTGTAGTATACACAAAATACACAACTGTGCTTCAGATCTACACTGTGCAAAAAATAATATGCACACAATGCACAAGGTTGCTTCAGATCTGCCTTGTGAAAAAGGCATATCTACTTTTATGATGCTGGTGTGCAAGAAGATGGCAAAAAATCCAAGAAAATAAAGAAAAAGGTTTTGCATAGCCACATTTGCAAGCAAACATTTTGCCAAAGGGAATTGCCTGCAGAATTGGGTCATTGTTCAGGGCCTAACAGCAGGGTTCAACTTCTGCCGCACAGCTTGCATCACTTCTACACTGTCTCCCATATTTACTACAGCCTGCCACACACCCAAAAACCTTCCCATAACTTATTGCTGGTATCTTCTCTACTGTTTGGAAATCTCTAGGTTTGGAAATGTGTTTCCTTCCAATATTAAAATTGGAGTGATCAAAAGTCACCCTCTACCCCCTTCCACCCTCATCACCAAGTGGCTTTCAGCCCCTAGTCATACTGATGGAGGAGCACCCGTGCCACTACAGAACATGTACCATACTCACTGGCTCTATGATGGCTGGCTCCCCTTTCTCTCCTTTCAGATTCTTTTCCTGGTAAAGGCACAAAGGAAACATATAATAACAGCCATGGCCAACCTGCAGGAGTCACTCATACCATGGAGAAAGCTGCCTTTCCCCTAAAGGGGTGGGATCTCTCCCTGATGAACAGAAAGGAGCCAGGTAAATTAAATGGGAATCATGAATGGGCAAGGAGCCTTTTATAGCCTGCTGTTCAGCTACGTGGAATAGAAACAAAGCATAGCAGCTTAAAAGGGGGTGGAGGCAGGGGGGTTCTCCAGCCGGAACCCACGGGAACTCAGTTCTGGCACCTCTCAGGTGGGCACCATGGCCATTATAAGAGAACTCATTGTGAGTTCCGGCACCTCTTCTTCTAGAAAAACAGCACTGGGTGGAGGTCTATTAACATAAGAACATTCAAAGAATCCGATGGACCAGGTCAAAGGCCCTTCGAGCACAGCATCCTGTTCTCACAGTGGTCCACTAGATGCCCCAGTGGGGAAAATGTCAAGCGGGATTCAAGCGCAAGAGCACTCTGCCCACCTGCAATTCCCAGCAACTGATCTGCTGCCTCTGAGAATGGAGGTGCAGCATCGTCATCATGGCTAGTAACTGCTGATAGTCCTTTCCCCCATGGATTTGTTTATTCTTCTTTCAAAGCCATCTGGTGTCATCACTGTCTCCTGCAGGAGTTGAGTTCCATAGTTTAACTATGAACTGCAAGAAGAACTACCGTATTTTTCGCTCCATAAGACGCACTTTTTTCTTCTTTAAAAGTAAGGGGAAATGTCTGTGCATCTTATGGAGCAAATGTGTGGTCCCTGGGGCCAAATTGCCAGAGTGCGGCATGCTCCTGAGCTGCTCTTTGGGGGGGGGGGAGCCGCACTGCTCTGCCGGCAGCCGAGGCTTCCCCCTGCAGCCCTGGGAAGGTCTGGGAGCAGTGGGCAGGCAAGAGGGATTGCTTCAGGGATAGCTGCGCAAAGCCTCTTCAGTGAAGCAGGAGTGTTCCTGCTTCACTGAAGAGGCTTTGCGCTGCTCTGCTGAACCCAGCACAGCAAGAGGGAGAGCTGCGCAGCGCCTCTTGTTGTGATGCCTTAGCCTGATCCTCCCTCCTCCTTCCTCTTCAACAACATTTGATTCAGAATATTTTTTTTCTTGTTTTCCTCCTCTAAAAACTAGGTGCCTCTTATGGTCAGGTGTGTCTTATAGAGCGAAAATGAGGTACTTTCTTTTCTCTGCCTTTAATCTTCCAACATTCAGTTTCACTGAATGCACATGAATTCTAGTGTTATGACAATGACAATGAGAAAAACTTTTCTCTATCCACTTTCTCCATGGCATCATAATTTTATAAACTTAGCTACCATGTCAACTTAGCTTCCCTGTCTAAACCTAAAACTCTCAAATGCTGCAATCCTTCCTCATAGGGGATCATTTGAGTTGCCCTTTTCTGAACCTTTTCCAATGCTGCAATATCCTTTTTGAGGCAAGGCGATCAGAACTGTACCTACTATTCGAAATGAAGTCATACCATAGATTTGTATGATGTCATTACAATATCAGAAGTTTTATTTTCAGTTCCTTTCCTGATAGAAGCACCCCTTATCTGTCACCACCAGTTTAGACCCCATGACCATATATGTTAAATTAAGATATATGGTTTTCCCCCCTGACATGTATCCACACAAACTTATATTGACCTGCATTTGCCATTTTACAACCCATTCACTTGGTATGGAGGGGTCCTGGTTGGAGCTCAGCCTAATCAGGGACATGTTGCAGTTCTTCTTCAAAAAGCTGCTCAGGCTTAGGCAGGTCCACAGAATGCCAGTTTTAATGTCCTCTGCGCCAGAATCTGGACAGTTCTGCAAGTGACACAACTCCTGTAGCTTGGAACATTTGCTGCTCCTCCCTGATGTGCTGGTTTAAATGCCAACACTCCAACACGGGTCAGTTGACTAACAAATTGGTGAGGTGAGCCGAGAGGGAGAGGGAACAGCAACAAGCTGTTCTGCGGAAAAATATTTTAAGTAGACATCTGTCATTAACATTATAGCTGTCTACTTGCTCGAGGGGATTCTTGGTGACTCTCAGGATGAAGACAGATACAATGGTCTAAGAAACAGCAGAGGTCGCTTCATAGCGCCTCTGCTCCACTGCAAACAAACATAGCTGTTTCTTTCTGGAGGGAAGCTGTGGAGTTAAAAACAGCTGTTTTCAGAATGGTTCCACTTGAGCAGGGAGGCGGAAGATAGTTACAGAGGTGGCTCTTGGCTAATGCCCATGCCATCACCAGCACACATCCATTTGCAGTTCCCAAAGGACTCAAACACATCTTTAAAACACATTGCAATTATTGTTTCCAATAAGGGAAGGGGCACAACTCAGTGGTAGGGCCTCTGCTTTGCATAGGGAAGGTCCCAGGTTCAGTCCCTGACAACTTCAGGTAGGGTTGGAGCTTGGGAGAGAGACCTATGCCTGAAACCCTGGAGAGCCACTACTAGACAGTGTAAACAATACTGACCTTCCTATGCTCCTAATAAAGGATGAATACATAAATCTTAACATATATTTTTTAAGGCAAATCCCTTCCTGACACGTGATGAGAAGGAAACAAGACTGATAGCTGACCCAGCATTTGACTGCCGGCATGTACGTATATCCACAGCACACGTTGCAAAACTAAGTTCATGCTGTTGTTGGTATCTGTCTGTCTTGAGAGACAATGGAGTGGGCATCTGGGGGTGAAGTAAAGCACTGTGTTAGCAGCACTGAAGTGACTTCCCTGGGATGCAAGCCTGGGCAATGCCTGGAGGTCCTGGGAAGCCCAGGTAAAAAGACCCCCCTCTCAGCCTCACTGATGTGGACCAAAGGAAAGCACATTGGGCTGCAGGAGTTGCCAGAAAGAGGTGTACAATGTGTCATCTGACTGTATTAATAACTCCATTCTGGATTTGTGTAGGGTTTATTTCTTAACCTTCTCTTTTCCTGAAGATGTCCCACAAGGCAACAGAGGTTTAGGATCAGAGTTTTCCATCTCCTAGATGGGCTACCTTTTCAAGTTGACTCTGCTTACTTTAGACTGAGACTGCAATGCAAGGGGGAAAGACTTGCAGCCCTCCAGGTGTCATTGGACTACAACTCCCATCAGCACCAGCCAGCACAGTCAGTGATCAGGGATGATGAAAGTTGTGGTCCAGCATCTGGATGGTAACAGGTTCCCCAATTCTGCCATAATGGGGCACATGGCAGGTGGCCAAATGCTATGGTATGTTGGGGGCTCAACCAGGGATGGGGAATTAGTAGACCTCAGAAGTGTGTCTCTGTGGTCATTACCGGGGGGAGCTGGAGGGTGTCTTCACTGCGCTCAGCCGGATCATACCGCTCTTCCTCATTCGCATCCCTTCGGTCATAGTAGTCCTCATATTCCCTGTCTCTGTAGTCAAGTCTCTCCTCGTATGCTCTGTAAGTGCCATTGGCATCCAGGTCTGAGTCCTCACCAATCTCATACTGTTCTCCAAAGAGGTCCTGTCAGGATAGGAGAAATTAAGCACAGCAGAGACTGCCTGTTTCCTGCAGCCACTTTGCTTCCTTTGCTAGACTACCTCCCCACCACCAAATGATTACATTCTATTGCCCTTTCAAAGAAGGTAAAGAGCATTTGTTCATCCATTCCTGGGAGGGCCAGCACAGACACTGTAAAGTTCTACATGATTCTACACAGTATTGAGTATCAGTCTCAATACTTCCTTTTTAAAAGTTATCAAGGTATTTATATACCATCTATTACTCTACCAAATAACCTTGCTGTAGCATTCTGCATCAGCTGCAGCTCTGAACCAACCTCAAGGGAAGCCCCAGAAGAGCACATTACAGTGATCCAATCGAGAGCATCCAATCACAGTGGCCTTTGAGGCACCCCTCCTTTGTATGGAATATTGAGCATGACCAAGGACTACAAGTATGCATTTGCATGTGTACAGTCCCTAGTTCCATGGCTGTTGTGTGGGGTAGCACTTGAGCACAAGGCTCGCTCAAGCATTTTGGGTAGAATGACAGGGCCATGTGTGAAATAGCCTGGGGAATAAGAGAAGAAACAATGGTTTTTAATTACAGGAATGTAAATTGAGGTTAAATGTTAGAGGGAAATGTCATGTTTTCAAACAGCAGGGGTTTACTCCCACATTAATTTCTATAGTAAGCAGTAGTTTACACTGCCAGTCTGTGAGGATTACACTCCTGTTGTCCCTCTTTGTTTTACCCACATGCTGAAAAAGAAATTTAACAGCTCTCCTATCCTTCTGTTGAATAATGCTGCCCTTGAAAAGGACACAATATCCCATTATTTCTGCCCCAGACAGTAATAGTTATACCGTACTCTCTACCCTAGAACCATCCACATCTTCTCTTTCAATTATCCCTGGGGAAACTGCAGTAAGCTGCAGCTGCATTTCCCCAGTAGTAATTTAATCACTCAACTATGACTGGTCATGTGCAAACCCTACTGTGATGGAGACACATCCCACTCAGGTTCCAGCGGTGAATTGGAACTCTAATCACCTGTCAGTGAAAGCACATTCTATAAGGCTCATTCAGGAGTAGAATACGGATTGTTGTGGAATCTCCTTCTGAGGTTTCTCAAAGAAGGTTTAGGTATCTGTCATGGATGTTATAGTATGAATGAAAAGCAGCAGGCTGCAGGGACTGCTGAGTACTGCTGAGGTGGAGAAACTATGTTAATTACTGCTCAGCACCATGGGGGCTCTAGACAGCCTTTTTAACCTCTGTGATTCGCAGCAGCTGATTGAGGTTAGGCAAAAGCAAGTGGGACAGTGTCTGTGAAACTAGAGGGTTTCAAAACATAGGTAGGCAAATAAACATCTGAAAGTTCCCCTAACACCAAAGTTCCCCTAACACCAAAATATATCAGCATGTCAAAAACTAGACTGTCAAAATGAATAGACCAAAAGATTCATTCTCTCTAACATGTTCTTCTCCATGTGCCTAGAGGTGTGGGTAGTAATAATAATAATAATAATAATAATAATAATAATAATAATAATACAATACAAAGGTAAGCCTTCAAATGTGTGGTGATCTATTTGTAATTTAACATGGTAAAGTCCCAGAGAGGCTGAACCACATGTTTTTTTCTAAACACATAGATTAGACCAAAGTAATCCCTTTCTAAAATACTCGTGCAAATTGTATCAGACTTTCCATGGCCACTGGGAAAGAGAGAACACTTCTCCCAAGATTGGCATAGTCCTTCCCCCAAGCCCTCTTACCTCATAGTTGTCTGTGAGGTTAAAGCCAACTGCGACGGTGGTTGCAGTAATAACTCCAGGACTCTCTTCCCAGGACTCAGTGGCTGCCTTTGTAGGTGTAGCTCGAGTTGGAATCTCATACTTGAGGGTGGCAGAAGGTAAATAAGATGTTAAATACAGAATTTTGGGGGTGTGCTGTTATATATTTGTTACTCTATATCTAGCAGTGAGCGCATGGTGGTGTACAATTTGTCCAGGAGTTAGAAATATGCCATCAGCCAAAAGCCAACCAGGGCAGTCATGGTGAAAGGAAAACACCAGGGCTAATGGAGTCCAGCACGTTAAAGGTTACAGCAACTAGAGCCAGCCATGCTTCTGAGTCAGTAGGGTTTGGTTGGGGCGGAAATGTAAAATATTAAGCTACCATTCCCTAAAGCCTCCTAGCATTAAGGCAGCCAGGTTTCCTGGGGGCTCAAGCACTGGCATTCCAGAGGGTGGAGCCTGAGAGCTAAAGGCCACCTGCTAGCAGATATGGGGATAAAGTTTGGTAGGGCAGTTCCAGGTGCTACTAGCACCACGTAAGGCAAGAGCATGGCTTTGCATAATGTCTGCAGGGAAGAGCCCAGGGGACACAGAGGCAGTATGAACAGCAGAAGCTCTCAAGCCAAGCACAAAATAGTCTGTCACTTTCAACACTCTGAGATCTGCAACCTCCCCTGGAGACCCTGCAGGCTGGTGAAATTCAAAGCCAAACCTCAAGACACAGTGACCCTAACAGTTCTTGACATCAGGCATATTCAATATCAGCAAAACCTACATATCTGGAAATCTAAGTACAGCTGCTACATGAGGGGGAGGCAGAATCACTTCTGTGCATCTGCTTCACATGCCAGCTATGACTGCCCAACCTATGGTCACCCACAGTGTGATTTTTGCATGGGACTTAAGTGCATCAGTGAATGCTGGTTCACACTGAGCTGTCATTCCTCAATCAAATGAGTAAACATGGCCAATCCATTCTTACTCCTGCTGAGGCCCACTGCCATCAAGGAGTGAAAGAGGCTGCAGCAGAATGGAACAGCACATGCGATTTGTCGTGAATCTATCAGGCTAGGCTGAAGCAATGGAAGAGAAAGAAACCAAAGCCATTCCATCAGCTCTGCTGAGAAATCCACTTGTTTTGGTCCCTCTTCTCCTTGAACTGTTTCCATTCCAACTGGTCATTATAAGAACTACTTTGTAACGTTGAGAATTCTGGTCCAAATTTGCTTTCCTCGCTGCTTCCTCCCCATCCTTTTGTGTCGCACCTTTCAGGTTGTAAGTCTGCAAGCAGAGATTGTCTTGTTCACTATTGATTATATGTAAGCTGCTCTAGGAATCTTTTCAGCTGGGGAACTGGATAAAAATGGTTTAATTAATGAATTCACCCAGTGTTTGACCTGAGAAAGCAGGAGGAAAAGAAAGGAAACAGAACCCAAGAGCACTACTTACAAAGTGCACGCAGTCACGCATTTCATCTCCCATGTATTTATTCCCTGGGAGTGTTTAAACTTTGGGTCATTATGAAGCATAAGTAAATAATGACAACAAATTATTTTAAAATGCACTGCTGTTATGCAATTTAATCTCAGACAGATCCCAAAATTGGCCGGGGAGGGAGGGGTAGAATTTTCCCTTCCAGCATCCAACATGCATGAGCTCCCCCCCCCCCCACAACACCTGATATTCAGACCTCCAAAACAGTACTGCCACCTCTCCAACTCCAAGTCACAGTATGTCTTTATAGACTTACACGAGCAGTTTTTAATTTGAATTAGTTGATTCTGGAATGACAAACAAGATTTGCAAGCCCTCTGGCAGGCTCAATGAGCTTTGCCAAGATGTCTCAAGATGAAGCAGGGTGTGATCTCTACGTATGTGCCACAGACTTTGTAAGACTAGGTGACCTTGCCAAAATCCAAATGATCCATTTTTGTTGACCATGCTAAATGGTGGGGGGGGGGGTCAAAAGGTTGTGTAAAAGTATCCAATGCCTATTTGTGATCAACTGCCTGGCAGTCCTGAACTTTGCTCATAGACAAGCGTTTGGGGATAGTGAAAGGGAGGGATAAGCCCACGTCAAGGCGAACAGCAAGGGCAGGTGGGTGGCAGCTCTTTCCTGGGAAGAAGTTGGGGAAGGGAAGAGAGGGAAAGATGCTTTTTCTCTGCCAGTAGTGAGCAGTCCAGCAGCTGGAGTTCTGATCCCAGAGGGAGGAACTCCTCCAACTGCTCCATTTGGCAGGAAAATGGTTCTCCCTGGCCAAGCCAACAGTGACTCACTGGCAGGATGAGCTCAGCAGCCCCCTGACCCATATTTCACAAGTTTCTGGATACTGCCCTGACATAAAAGGGCCAGTAATGGGAGGAAGGAAGGAGGGCAGCAAAATGCAGGAAGAGAATACAATGGGCACAGGAAGACAGACCTATGGCATAAGGATTGGATAGAGGGGAGGCATGATGCTCATTTCTTTCCCCTAAGTATGGGGGGGATCAAAGCTTTGGGGTTCTAACCGACCTGAAACACTTCTCTAGGCTATTTCACACATGACAGAGTTGCAAACTCAGGTTTTCCACTCAGGAAGGAAACTGGAACTGCAGTGAATTCTATGAGGAGTGTCCTTGTTGCTGGACTCCAAAATTCCCATCAGCCCCAGCCAGCATGACCAATGACTAAGGCTGGTGGGAGTTACATCTGCAACAACATCTGCAGGGCCACAGGCTCCCCACCCCTAATATTGCAAATGAAAAGCTGGTCTAAGTTCAAGGGCAGACCAATAACTGATGATGTATCTCTGTTGACATTGTCATATTACGCAGCCTTGATTTCTGAACATTTTTATTTTTGCAACAAAGTACAAGGGATATGGGGGAAGCACTATAAAGAAAGGGACACAAAGAATATCAACACCATGTTCTGAATTAAGCTGATATTCTTTATGTACCTTTCCTTACTTTTTTCTATACTGTGTTGTATAAGTAAAACCTTTGGGAAATATACCTTTAAAAAATCCAGGCTGCCTAACAGGACAGTGTCTTAAGAGATACTGATTCAAAATATCAAGGTCCAAAGCGATCCATTTTCTTCAGCCTACATTTCTTTATTTACATTTCAACCTGCCTGCCTTGTTCACACCATGATGAAGCCAGCCATAAATCTATGTGAACACTCTCTGTGATTTACCAAGAGGCTACTGTAGCTTCCCATCCATGCAAACGCCCTGCGTTACTCCAGTTTCCTGGGGAAATTTGGCTGATCCAGCTCATCGACTCACGGGCTCATCTCGACTTTGAAAATGACTGATGGTTGAACATCAGGAGAAGACCCATAGGAGACATGACCTGGCACACAGGTGAGGAGAATGTGTCCTCAGGCATGTAAACTCACCTGCGCGTCTGAAGAAAAAGCTTTGTGGCCAACTGGCACCAGTGGAATCAGAAGCATGGAGGTGAGCCCAGAACTCCCGGCTCTCCTAGAGTTCATGACCCTGAGGCCAGCGGCTGCTGAACATGGTTTTCATGGTTGCCCCTGAGGGGCAGCAACATGTGGACAGAGGAGGCAAGCACTGAGCAGGCAGTTCTGCCTGAAGAACTGCTTGGGACAAAGCAGGAGAAAAGCTGCGAGTTAGGCAGGTTAGGCAGGACAGCTCAGTTAGGTGGGCAGAGGGTTAGGCCAGGAGAGGCTGTGTGTTATTAGGCCAGCAGAGGGCAGTTAGTTGCACTCTCTACCTGGCCGGGGGCCGGAGTGAGCGAGGACGTCTCTGGCGATTCCTTGTTCCTCTTCTTCTTGCCTCTCCCTTTCCTCTTGCCCTTGCCCTTTCTCTTGCCCTTGCCCTTCTTGCCCTTCCTGCGGGGAATGTTCTGCACAGGATTGGGGGGAGGGAGAAGACAGAAGAAGGGGAGGAAATAATGAAGGGTGGGGGGAGGGAAAGAGAGAGAAAGCAGACACTTGAGAAAGAAGAGAGGCACTCCACTATTCCCATGGAACACCAAGAGATGCCACCCCCACCCCCAGCCACCAGGAGCCCATTCCCAAGGGACAGGTAGGCAGAGGGGAACAGGGCACACAGAAGAGAGACCCTTCACCCAATAGTCTAGCCCTTGCTTGCTTTGGGGCCAAGATGGCTCGATCCAGTAACAGTTTATACCTGTCCCTTCTGCCCACATACTCACGTTCTGCCTCCATTCCATCATGCCCAGGGCTCTGCTGGATGCCTTTGGGGTCAACCCCATTTTGCCCACTACATCCCACAGGCTGCAGAAGCAATCTCCATCAACCCTCAAGTGGACGATCCAGGCTCATGGCTGGCCCTATTAGCTGTGGGCTTACCAAATGGAACTAAAAGCAGTTCCTGCAAGAGGGGTTTCCACACAGAGTTCTGTTCCAACATAGGATCCAGGCAGAGCAGGGTACCGAGACCTTTCAGTAATTCCACAGGCAGCTGCAGAGTGATGGATGCCATTCTGATCATGATGGGAAGGGTGTAGCCTGGTTCTGGAGATCCACTTTCCCCAGACGACAGATTAATAACTCAGAATAGCTCAGCTGGTCAAGCATGAGACTCTTAATCTCAGGGTTGTGGGTTTGGGCCTCATTTTGGACAAATGATTCATGCATTGCAGGGGGTTGGACTAAATGACCCTCAGGGTGTCCCTTCCAACTCTACAGGTCTATGATTCTATTATCTCTCCCACATCCCTGAAGTTAGCAGGCTCTGCTCCGTGTTTTGACTGACATTTCAAAGCATGCTGCCATAACTCCCTCCAGTCAACTCCCCTGCCCTGCCCCCGTGAGCCCCCTTAAAAGGTCAGACTGCATGAATCCTTCCGTCCATTTAGTGATGCTTATATATGCTCATGCTTTGAGGCTGAGAGCCTGGGGATTTCCATAGTTGATAACACAAAAATATGTGGCTCTATATTTCCTGACCATGACCCCATCACATACTGCTTCCACCCCCACAACCCTTGTCAGTGTGTCATAAACGCAGAAGACAAGCAATATCTGGGGAATACATCAGAGGCCCCCACATTAAGCAGGTCCAGCTCCAGGTTTCAGCAAGGCATGATGATGTACAAAAAAAAAAGGGCCAGTCTCCACATCTCTACCACAGGCTGAATATGCCTTTGCTGTAGCATTCCCAAGTCCTGGCATGGGCTTCTCCTAGCAGGACTCATTGGATGAATCCAGCTCTGTATGTGTATGAAGGCTTTCTGAATCAGCCTAGCATCTCTGGAACTCTGCCACCTCAAGTACCAATATTGCCCCTATGGAACCAGCAGTGCCGGCCCTACCATTCGCCAGAGTGGGGCAACTGCCTCAGAAAGCAGGTGCTGATGATGGAGGGGAGTCAGTGGGAGCAAATCTTGACTTTTAAGAATGGGGGAGGGGAAGCATCCATGGTACTGAGCAAGCCTAATACGTCACATAAGTCACATTCCATGGTCAGGAAAGGTCTTCTTCACTGACTAGGCCAGGGAGCATCGGCGGATGGGCGAATCTGCTGATTCAAATTTCTCCCTGTTTCTTGCTTTTCAGATCTTAAGTTCAGTTCTCTACATTTCCATATCAGTTGGAGAATTATTCTCAAAAAAGGTTCATGAAAATTTAGCAGCATTTTAAGTGCAGATTTTTCCTACTACACACGTTTTTGCATGCAATTTTCCCTAACATAAAGCATTTTGTATGTTACATTCATCAATATAGACGTCTATATGCACACTTTACCTTAGTATATGCATTTCTGTACATTGCAGAATTCAGAAGAGGGTGGAGTTTACAGAATGGCTGTTTTTCAGTCCATGTACTACTCCAGAAAGTGTGAATTAAGTATGCTTGCCTTTAAATGCTGGCTTAATCAAACATCTCCCCCAGCCCTAGCTCCTATATAGGCCTCCAAATTTGGCTCAGCTCTGGGGTAATAGTCGCGAAAACAGGGAACCCCTGCACTTTGCTCTCCTACCTCTTCGGGATCCTGGGCATGCAACACGTAGGTGAGCTGTCTGTCGCAATCAGGCATGTAATGCTGACAATAGTGGGCTGCAGCTGCTGGATCCGGCACAATCAGCAGCTGCTGGAGATCACCCTGAAAGGAAGACAGGAGTGGGGGAGTGAACACAGCATGTCAGAATCTTGTGGCAAACATGTGCCCATGTGTACAAACACACACACACACACACTGAAAGAACAGGCAGTCGTTGTCAGGGTGTATACGTTTGCATGTACCATCTGCCACATGTCTGTGTGTACATTTCTACTGCAGTGAGAAGAGAGTGTGGTAAGACTGTGGAGACAATTAAATGAGACAAATGTGTTTATTTTCTTGGACTGCCTTCTCCTACAACAACTAGTAACTGTGTTATATAACTTGCCCTAAATGCTCAAAGCACTCCACGGGCATTCACTCAGTAATCTTTACAACAGCCTTCAAGATCAGAATAACCATCCCTCTGTTACAAAATTGGGAGAGGGGAGCCTGAAGCCTTCCTAGTTACAAAAGGTCACCCTGTGAGTTGGAACTTGGTGAGGTGGGAGAACCATTTCTGCTCTTAACCACAATACCACATCATCTCTTAGGAGGAGGTTGCTCTCTCTCTGCCATGCAAGGATAAGAACTCATAACTTTTCTCCCAAGAACTATGCTGTTTTTAGGTACCACACCTCACAGAACTCTAACCCAGATCCTCCCATTCCAGAAGCCACAGCTTCAGTCAGTTAGCCAGCCTAAAGGATTGGTGAACGCTGACCTTCTCTATTGTTTGCTGCTCATTCAGGCACTCCCAGCCTTGTCTGGTCCTCAGCCCAACCTTCAAATTGGCTAGAAGCCCTGTGTCCATCTGTCCAGATCAATTCAACCTTGGTCTTGGATATTTTCTTAGCAGGCGTCCTTGCCAGTGTTCATACAGAATTGGCTTCATGAATATCAGTCTCTTCTTCCATTTGCCTGACTGCTGATCTCATCCTTTCCTAAATGGACTTGTGTATCTGAAGAAGTGTGCATGCACACGAAAGCTCATACCAAGAACTAACTTAGTTGGTCTTTAAGGTGCTACTGGAAGGAATTTTTTTATTTTAAATGGACTTTGTAAGGATACAGCACAACAAGCCAAATAATCTCCTGTCTGCTCGTGGATCACTATCTTTGGACCATGCTCCAGACAGCAAACATTTAGGCAACACAGAACTTTGCACCCAGCCAATGATGGAGCCTGGCAAAGAGCTCTGTATAGTCTGAAAGTCTGCATACTCATATGCCAATGGAACTTAGAGTGCACTAAAAGAAGTCAATCGTCCCTTTTCCCCTTCTTTCTTTTCGTCTCTCTTGTCTGGGACCACAATGCCAACAGCACAGTATGCCAAATTGTTATGACTGTGCATGTACACAAACATGCTTTGAGTTGCAGCTGGACATGCCCCCCTCTCCCTCCACTGGGCCTGTGTGATCCCAGCCAGCCCTGGTGCACAAGCAACATATGCTCCCAATAAATCATCTCATAAAGTATGTCCATTGGGCCTGTTTCCAGCACAGCCCCCGGAACCGCCTGCTCCCACCTGCTCAGCTGGGACCCACAATTACTGTGCTCCCAACATTCATTTGGAGATGGAAAGGAAGAGCAAGATGGAGAGCACAGGGGAAGGGAGTGAGTCATGGCCCAAGGGTCAGGTAGGGACAGAGAGGGCTGGATCAAGCAAAGGAAGCCCCTCGGTCAAAAAGGAAGTCACAGGGAGGGAGGAGCCGCCAGGACTGGGAGAGTGTCCAGATTCCCAGACACATAAACAAATAGAATTGCATATGCACACATACACACAGAGAGAGGAGAACTGCATACCCAGCTTTGTAAAAATATACACTGAAGACCCTGTGAATGCATATTTACTAAGGCACACATCTAAAATACCTCCTAGCATTCTGTTCCCATTCACTGATGTCACAGCTCATTCAATCTACTTCCAGCCAAATTGCAGAGAGTATCCTTTCACATTTTCATATACTACTGTCTAGCAAAAAGCATGCCGTGAACCCTCTGTGCATAACCCCCTCCCAGATTTATTCTGTGGGGAGAATAGCCAGTTAGGGTGAGCTTGGGGTTAGGGAGAGTTACAGAGATATCCAAGAATTTTAATCACCAAAATTGCATCACCAAAAGTCAAACAAGGAGACCCTACTCTCTCACACATTCAGGCCGGCTGCTTACAGAAAGGTGGTTAATATTGCAAATGGGTCTTTCAGATATTACAAGCAGGTCTTTAGCAACAGGGGCTTTTAAAAAAACATGTTTTCCTTAGAAAGTATAAATTCTGACTAGGCATCCCGAAACAGGCAGTGAACACATGCTGAGGAGCCTCGATTGGCCAAGGATCTCTGGCCTTCATCCACCACACATCCAGGGATGTGTACCTGCCCTTCATACTTTCTGTTTACTATGGATAAATGCCAGTGTTGCAGCCGTGAGCATGATTGCTGTGTGGAGTGGTTTTAACTGAAGGGCTGGAGCAAGGAATGAGAGTCCCAGAGTCCCCTTTCACCTAACTAGAATGGAATTTGACAGAAGGCAGAATAGTGACTGCTCGTGAAACTATAGTTCCTGCACTTCTTGCCCTGTTGTTCCTCTCAAGCCCACCCCTCACTGCAGGCTCCCTGGTGCCTTTGCCTGGAGCACTCCCTTCTGCTTCAGGAGGATTAGCTGCATTCCTTGCTGGAGGTAGGAGAGAGGATTACGAGAGAAGTGTGACAGAACAGGCATACAATGTAGCTTTGGAGCATTCCTCCTGGTTCCTTACACACACACACACACACACACACACACACACACACAGAAACAGACAGACAGACACACACACACACACACACACACACACACACAGAGTTTCAGTGAGCCCTCCCACCACATTGCTACCCAACAGACAGTTGCCCCACAGTCCAAAATGGCCACATCCAAACCTTCCAGGCACTCCCTCCGTCGCTGCCGCCCAACTCCCCAGAGGCTAATGGCTCTGGGCCAAGGTTTCCTGAGAGCCACTACAAGAAGTGCTTGTTCTTGGCCACCCCCAGGACCCGGCCTAGATGCCTTCAAAGACCTTCTGCCCTCTGACATTTTGTGCCTGGGGGAAGAATGTAGGAGGCGGCTGGGGGTTTTCTCTGCTTCTGGAGACCACTGGAAAAGGGCCAGCGTTGTCCCACCCAGATTTGGAAATCCCTGGGGCGAGGTCGGGGATTTTCTCTCCAGATGAAAAACATCTGCAGCACTTGAAATAATAATAATAATAATAATAATATTAATAATAATAATAATAATAATAATAATATTCCCCACCCATCTAACTGGGTTTCCTCAGTCAGTCTGGGGGGCTTACAGCATATCTAATAATATAATTAAAAAAACAAACATTAAAAATTTCCCGATACCGGGCTGCCTTCACAAGTTGTGTAATTCTTTATCTCCTTGACATCTGACAGGAGGGCGTTCCACAGGGAGGACGTCACTAACAAGAAGGCCCTCTGCCTTCCTGGTTTTCCTTTTAAAACTTTATTTCCACTTCTGTTTGGAGAAGGTAAAATATATGGGCACTCATTCCACAAAAGTGCAGAATCTCCTCACTGCAGACAGATACCGCTTCCTCTTCTCTGCCTTCTCCTCGTGCCTTCTTCCCCTGCCCCTTTTTAGGTTCCTGTTTCTGCCTATCCACAGTGGCTCCCTTCGTGGGATGGAGGCACATTAATGGCCTCCCAGCAGAAGTGTTGCTGCCATTTACTGGGAGGAGCACGGGTGAAGCAACAGCCAGATCAGGAATACAGTATGCAGTCACATCAGTAGAGTCAACCCAGTGCTCCCACCTGTTTGCCCACACAGCCCTGATCTTGTTGCTGCCTTACTCCTCCTCCCCATAAGCAGCCATGACACTACTGCCCGGAGGCTTTTGCTGCAGCTCTGCCCTGACAAGCCATTTTTGCTGCCCTTCCATCACTTACATTATCTCTGGGCTCCCTGTCCTTCAGCTTCACTACCTCTTGGACCTCTTTCTAGTCATAAGGCCTATGTGAGGTTTTAATCACAGCCAAACTGACAACTGTCCCCTTTCTTCACTTGATCCTGACAGCAAACATTCCTGAGTAGCTGAAATGTTTGCAGACAATATTCTGTGTCATCTCATGAGCTCAGGCAACCCATACCAGAAGTTTCACTGTCACAGTCACAATAGGACCATGGTATGATGATCTAACTTTCTCATTGTGACTCCAAGGCCATAAAAGGACAGCCCACTCAGTTCTGTGTCTGCAGTCCCTGCCTGAAATAAAGTGAAGCTCCATAAGAAAGATCCTAACATAAACCCGGCAGCCAGTACAGGCCTGCAAAGGCAGGCTCTGCTGAACTCCCTCAACCATACAGGCAGCAAGCTTCAGAGAGTGAAGGGTGGAAACGGGTGCCAAGGTGGCTGTTAGGGCAGAATATGGCACCTGGATTTTATAAGATTTGTGGCACTATAAAATATCTGGCCCTGTGAGCCCAAAGTCCACCCAGCCTCCCAGATTCCTGCCAGACCCACGGAAGAAGGTGGCATGACTGGAATTGGGTACAGAGAGTTCTGGATTCAGTAACTCCCATAAGAAACAAAGCTGGCACATAGGAAAGGCCAGATGTTTGGTGGGTCATGCATCCCAACTAGAGTTTTGTTTGTGAAGACATCTGTAGGCAAATATAGACTATCTAACTGACTGGTACACTCTTTGGCGGCAGTTAGAGGTGCATGAAATGATCAAAGAAAGCATTTGAGACTTCTGAACGATCTTTCCTACCTCAAAAACATCTTCATCCAGCCGGCGAGCCGCAAGCAAGGTCACACCATCAACACTGACAATTGGCTGCATGCCTCGCTTTAGGGGAAGTATTGCAGGGTCTTCACAGTCAATACTCAAAGATACATTCCCACCTTCCACACTCAGAGCAATGCGATGCCACCTGCCAAGGGATGGTACAAGTCAGAAAGGTGGGTATTAAGTGGGATAAATAAGGTGCCTGGAAACAGGGCACTGGGGACCTAGATCATACTCTCATCTGACAGTGGAGTGGACTGACTTTCACCATGTATAGTTCTAGGGGATGTGAAACAGACCCAGAGAGGCCACGAGAATGAGACTGGAAACAGTGCTATTTGCTGTTGGCATAAAAGAAGCTGTGGGAATATGATCCAGGAGGAGAAAAGAGGCAACACTGAATTTTCACATAAATAATGATTGCTTCCCACATCTCAAAATTCACTTTATTTGTATCCCACCCTGTTCCCAAGGAACTCAGGAAAGCACATGTGCGGTTATCTGTTTTATCCTATAAGGTAGACTAGGATGAGAGAGAGTGACTTGCCCAAGACCACACAGCGAGTTTTTTGAAAATGTACAAGTGGGGATTTGAACCCAGCTCTTCACAGTCCAAAATCTATCCAATACACCAACCCTTTGATATATGGATTTGAACTACTCAGCTAAATCTTGGACTGAAGATCTCCACTGATAATCACTTCCATATCATTTAAAAGTTCACATCTCATTTATCCTCACAACATCCCCAAGAGGTAGGCTGGGTTGACAGAGTATGTGATAAAGAACTCCCTAAGACCATCCAGTAAAATTAACGGCCCTGAAATAATGTGAACAAATGTCTGGCATGATCAAACCCAATACTTTATTCACTACTTCACACATACCAAAATGAATTGTGTAATTGGAGAAGACCACAGGAACAGATATGGGATGCGAGAATCATGGGATGGAGATGAGCAGAAATGTCTCACCACAATTCAATGGCATTTAACAAGGAATTATCAAAGCAAAGAGTTAAAGTGGATGTGGGGAACATTTGGCCCTCCAGACATTGCTGGATGACAACTCTCATCAGCCGTGACCATCAACCATACTGACTCCAGCTGGTGGAAGCTGAAGACCAGCAACAGCTAGAGGACCACAGGTTCCCCATCTTTAGAAAGTGGAATATTAGGGCTGGGATACCACCTTAGGAAAAATCTGTGTATGTGTGTGCCTGGGGTGTGTCCACAGAGGTGGGGAGTGTCCACTCATTCTTCTTATCTCTGTTCAAGGATTTTAAAAAGGTTTTGATAATTGGCAAAACCTATTTGACCGGAGAGGCTGATGGGAATGTGTGCACAAGGGAATATGATAGAAGCATACAGAAGCTGTCTTTACTGAGTCAGACCACTGGTCCATCTAGCTCAGTATTGTCTGCACAGACTGACAGTGGCTCTCCATGTTTCAAACAGGGGACACTCCTAGCCCTGGAGATGCTGGGGGTTGAACCAAGAGCTTTTTTTCTGCAAGGCAGATGATCTACCCACTGAGCTGTGGCCCTTCCCCATGAGACTTTCATTGTACAACCATCAGCTCTTTGAAAATATATAAGACACTGTAGACCTAAACTGGTCTTCCAGTTGTGTGCATGTGTGCCCAAATCAGATAACAACTTTCAGTGGCTTCTTCCCACCCCACCGATCCCAACTCACTTGCCATCAGCCAAGTTGACTCGGCGAAAGTGAGGATAGTCCTCAGGCACTGGGTGGCCAAGCTGGTCTTCATAGAGGAAGACCGGAGACCGTCCGATCTCTACACCAAGTTGCTGTACTCCCCGCTCATCATATACAGAGAGCAAGAACGACTGGCTTCCTTTGACAGCTCGCAGAGTAGCCAGTATTGAGAAGTCCACTGGGAAGGAGCCATCTGCAAGGGAGGAAGGCAACGCATCATGACAGTGAGAACTGGGAAGGAATTAGAGAAAACAGTACTGAAGTGATGGTATAAGAAATGGAAGGTATCGTGCAGCAGATGGGGAGAAAATGGGATGGGAAGTTGGAAAAATACAAATTCATGTAGAGAAAAATATGTTAAACTTTTGAAAATTTAAACAAAAAATATTACAAAAAAGGCTCAGTGTCTGCCCATCAGCTTTGATGCAATACACAATCCAATGAGTTTTCATGCTCCACCCTTACCAGGAAAGAGCTGCTTAGTTGGGGCGCTGAAATATGTCTGGTTCTCTAGGCGGAAGGCAAGATCACTTTCATCAGAGCCATTTCTCTGGGTGCAGATACCAGCAGCGATAGAGACCCCATTTTTGCCCTCTCGCACACCAAACGCCTGGAGCACATCCACAAGGCCATCTGGAAGGGAAGAACAGGACACAGTTACCCCTTGCCCACAATACAAAGTCATATCTGGGGGGGAGTAAGGGCAGTCCCCACTTCTGTGCCCAAACAGGTCACTTTTCTTCTATGAGATGAGATAGCCTTGCCACACACCATAAAGATGATGTGTTTGTTGAAAACAATAGCACCTGCTTAGCTAGAGGTAGATGTGGGATCAAAAAGGAAGTGTTTGGACACCATGGGAACTGAAACCCTTCCCATGCCTCTCTTACATTTCATACTTCTCCCTTCGTCCTTGACCACTGGCCATGCTGTCTGGGACTAAAGGGAGCTTAACTCCAAAAACTTCTGGGTTCACCTGAAACATTTTGGGCTTTTGATTTGGTGATGGAAAAACAGGAGATTTCTCCCCTCCACCTTAAGAGTCCTTAAGCACCCATACTAACTTTATAAAAACACATATTGTCTTCCTAATAATTTGCATTTATTTACTATTACACATAGGCATTTAGAGATACAGAAGCAAACACACAGGCAGACAGTATTTGTCCCAAAGCAGCATCTTAGGTATCTCTTGACGTTCCTTCCAAAGTCATAATGGCCACCAAGGTGAATGGCTTTAAAAAAGAATTAGACAAAATCATGGAAGATCAGTGGCAGGAGAGGATCTTCTCGATTTTGTAACTTCGTTACTAGAGAAGTTGCGCTGGTTCCCTCTTTGCTGTCCTTCCGCCAGTGGGTAATGACCTTTCTATTCCAACAGGCCTTTGGGAACTGACAATTTTTGAGGAAAGGGCTCTTTTTATAGTATTTTAATTCTATTAGTGTTTAATTACATTTTTATGATGGTCTTTTCTGTCTTTTTAGCTTGTTCTATTTTATCTGTGTAAGCTTCCTTAAGTTTCAGACTGGGGAAGAGGCGGGATATAAATTAATATCATCATGATCATCTACCTCCACTGTCAAAGGCAGTATGCCTCTGAAGACACTGTGAGTCACGAGCAAGGAGAGTGCTGTTGCACAGAGTTGCACATAAACATCTGGTGGGTCATTGAGAAGAAATGGATGGTGAACTAGATTGGCCTTTGGACTGATCCAGGAGGGCTCTTCTTATGTTCTTAAGATGGCCTTATTCAATAACGGCCATATTGCACATTAGAGACCATCATTCCCCAACAACAACAAAGCCATGCCAAGTCTAGAAGAACGGCATGGCTCAGAGCACCACCACATTGCCATGCCAGCTCTTCCATCATCTCCGTCTGCTGTGCAGATGGGCTGATGGCTTGCATGCACTCAACTCATGGCACATGTGACTTGCGGGGGCTGGATGAATGGGGGGAAATGGATCTTATTCCTAAAATATGCCATGTGGCAACATGCCTTCAAATTCCAATAAACTGAGGAGTCTAAACAGAATGTCATACTTTTAATATGGATAACTTAATATGGAACAATAATTACCACTTCTGTTCTATGCTCACTATCAATAATCATGATAGAAACCCCACTGTGTACGTTAATACACACTGAATGGGAAGGGAAGTGGGGGGAATTCTGCACCTTTTTGTCATTCTGCATCTACAAAATGAAAAAGGCAAGGGAAACTACTTCACAACCACCATTCTTGAGAATGGATTCCATAGTGAGGCTGGAAGATGTTTGAAAATCCAGAAAGAAAACAGGACTGGCCTGGGTTGAAACTTAAGCAGCACATTTACATTTATTCCTGTGCCTTCTGCTTCATCACAAACTAGTAGAAGTTGGAATTCATCAGCCAAACAGACCATATAACTTTTCCCCTGGAGCTTTCCAGACCAGTGACAGCATATGGATGACTCATGGCAGCCTGGGCTCTGGCCTGATCCAGTGAATGCCTGTGGAAGCCAATCTCACCATGGCCTTAGGATACAGGTTCTGTCGAGCCATTCTTGCCATCACTGGCTACCTTCCCAACATGTAGGCATCCTTAGCATTGGCAGCGGTTAAAGGGATAACACAACATCCTGCTGACCAGAGTGCCCTCCTGGCCAATAAAAACCAGCCTGATCCATAGGCTTGCCGCACTGTGGGTGTGGGATGAAAGGAAACTAAGAAATGTAGACCCAAGCCTTAGAAAATTTGTATATGGCAGGCCATGTCAGCCCAGCAACGGTAGTGTTGGTAGTCTATTAGCTGGCACATTTAAGACTTGCATGTCCATTATCTGTTATACTCAACAGCAGCGGCAATAGCAGAGCTTCTGCAAATGGCAGCATCGACTGTTTGGGCAGCATTTTGCATTCACCACAATGTGCCAGACCTAGTATCACTCTGGGGCATTGTTTGGAGGCTGGCAGCCAATATATTTTTCTGTGTAGAAGACACCCCCATGTATAAGATGACCCCTATTTTTTTGAGCCCAAAATTAAGACATAAATATTTTAAACACCAAACTGAACAATTTTTATATTTTATTAAATATTCAAAACACCGGTATATTTAGTACAGTATATTTAAACATCAAACAGTGAGGCAAGCTGTGTAATGGCGGCTGCTCCTGTCAGCTCAATGTAACTCCACTGTAGCTGCAGCTCCAGCTCTCCCACCTGTGTGTTGCACTTTTGACTCAGTATTTACGGTATGCACCATATCTACTCCATGAGCACCAGCAGACGCGGACGCTGATCAAGGAGCTGCGACTGCCAGAGCTGCCTGAGTGAGTGCGCTTGGGGAATGGGGGGTCTGGGTAGCCAGGGGGGGGGGGGGCTGAGGGAACCAGGTGGATGGGACAATGTCTGGAGTGGGGGCTGCAGGGTTTGTCGTGAGGCCAATAGTGAGGGGAGGCTGGGGGGAAAGAATATGGATGGTGGCATGTATTTAGTTATATATTTAATTGCAACATTCTGTGTATAAGACAACCCCCAATTTCAAACTTAAAAAAAATTGGGGGAAAGATTGTCTTCTACATGGAAAAATACAGTATTTGGATAAAATTCTACAAAGTGGTCCTCTTTTTCCAGGGACGGGATGGGCCTAAGAAAAGAAAGATCTCACAAAAGTTCTCAGAAACTTGTCTTCTTGGAAATTTTGGCTCACGTCCAGATATAACCCACCGGAACTGGCAAACCACTGACTGTGACAGACATCTTCTGGAATGCAAGAGACATTCTGCATCTTTCCTAAACTGGGAGAATCCCAGAAACCCAGTTTTCATTATTATTAAAAGTGTATCAGTTGCAGGTATTTTAAAGCAATATAGGCTTGCTGAAGACCAAGATCTCTAGATGCTCAGAGAGAGAGAGAGAGATGGTGCATCCAGACCTTTGATGGTTTGGGCTGGGATTCAGCTGCATACTGGCAAATTTAGATTGCACAGTTCAAGTTGATACTGAGCTCTTGCTCAACAAACCCATTTCCCGAAAAGATGGGACTTCTGTGATGAGGAAAGCGATGGGAAATTGCATTGGAAAGCATGGCATAATGCTTGTTTTGATGTAACGTCACCTAGCCTCCCTGCAAACAAAGAAGGATGAATGCTCTATAGATAAGTCATCTGGAAGCACCCAAAGGCATTAATGGAATCCCCCTGTCACTTCCAACTAACCTTCTCCCTTTATCCTGTGTTAGGCAACCTCTTTCTTGGTGTTCTCTGGTTCCTATAGCAACCAGAGCCACTATTCGGATGGCCTCTCTTCCAACAGGTGGGCATGCTTCCTGCCTTTCAACCTTTGTATATATTTTTTCAATGTACTGAGAAGTGAAAAAAAATGGCAGTTTCTTCCACACAAAGGGGTTCCAGCAAACTCCCGGCGCAGGGGGATTTGAGTCAACCTCCCTCATTCTGACAAAGTTCTTAATAAGGTTATTTCCTCAGTTATTAGTGGGCTGCTCATACAAGGTTTTTATTTTATTTTAAGTTTTTTAGCTTTTAAAAAGAAGCCTACCTGTGGTTTAAGCAAAGAGTTAAGGAACTAACAAATAATGTACCAATAAGTATGTTAAGTTAATTAAGGCACCAGCTTTAACATCAACCCCACTGAGTTATTGCTGTCACAGAATTTAATCTTTTGACCTGTGTTAGATTAAAGGCAGACCCTCCAAGTGTCCCTATTTCCCTATTTCTCCTGATTTAGAGAAGCCGTCCCAGTTTCTGATTTGATTCCAGAACGTCCCGTTTTTCTTTAGGATGTCCCTATTTTCCTTGGACAAATGTTGGAGGGTATGGAGTTACCCAACCCCCGAGCCATCTGAAGGCAATCCTGTATAGAAAAGTTTTTTAAATATTTAATGATCTATTGTATTTTTATATATGTTGGAAGTTGCCCAGAGCAGCTGGGGCAACTCAGTAAGATGTGTGGGGTATAAATAGTAAAATTATAATCATGGGATGGGATGTCCCTATTTTCATTGGAGAAAAGTTGGAGGGTATGTAAAGGGAAATAACAGAAATATCTAGAAAAGTAACTTTCAGTTTATTTATTTTTCATTTGAATCAAAAGATTATACTTAAACACACACATATATTTAAAGGACTAAAGCAATGTCTAGAATGCCTGTGTGTGTGTTTCTGTGGCTTCCCTTGGCCTGGATGCTTTATACTAAAGGATGGCACAGGATGCCACAATTCAAAGTAATGTGTTGGGTGCCACGGGTCATTTGTGGGGCCTATCTTTTTCTTGCGTTAGAATTCCATCCCTCAGAGCTGTGTCCATATTTAATTTTATATATTTCAACATCCCAGTAGGGCAGGCTAGGGTTGCAATTATGTTGTTGTTGTTGTTGTTCTTGTTGTTGTTGTTCTTGTTGTTGTTTTGGTTGTTGTTTACACACTGCCTTTTCCCATGACAGGACCTCACAGCATCTTACAGATAAAATGAGAACAGGTAAAAACGTAGAGAAGGAAATCATTCAAATACAATGTCAGGGAGAGGGAGAGGTGAATGTCCTGCCACCGCCTGTCCATGTAGACAGTACAGAGCTAGACAGATAAACCTGGCATGGCATGAAGCAGCTTCTAAGGCCACACCGTGAGTATATAGCTGATAGGAATTGGAAGTGCCGACCCTCCAAGTGTCCTTATTTTCCAGGGAGATCCCTGATTTAGAGAAGCCATCACAGCTTCTGATTTGATCCTGGAATGTA
Source organism: Podarcis liolepis (assembly GCF_965112155.1). Classification (NCBI taxonomy): domain Eukaryota; kingdom Metazoa; phylum Chordata; class Lepidosauria; order Squamata; family Lacertidae; genus Podarcis; species Podarcis liolepis. The sequence continues at coordinate 1,559,466 of NC_139555.1, forward strand.
TTTTCCTTGGAGAAATGTTGGAGGGTATGGTGTTATCCGCCCCCCAAGCCGTCTGAAGGCAGCCCTGTATAGGGAAGGTTTTTAATGTTTGATGTTTTATTATGTTTTTATATGTGTTGGAAGCTGCCCAGAGCAGCTGGGGCAACTCAGTAACATGTGTGGGGTATAAATAGTAAAATTATAATCATGGAATGGGACGTCCCTATTTTCATCAGAGAAATGTTGGAGGGTATGGAAGTGAAGGATTTGAGAGCTCATAGTTCATGCTCTTAACCACTACCCTCCTTCCTCTGGGGGCCTGTATAGAGAAGGATGAGTGTTCAATTCCCCACATAACCAAAGGAAGGCAGAGCACAAGTGCATCAGGTCGGTCTAAGTCTGTGAAAGCAGGAAGGTGCCCCATGAGGAGGCCTGGGCATTTATTACAGAAGCAAATTCTGCCTGTGTTTCACACACACACACTCCTAGGCTAGCCTATGTGTGTCCATTGGTCCAGGGGTGAGAGAGAGCAAGGCTCTCTAACAGGGTTACAGAGCCATTTCTAAAAGACTAAGAGGGGGAGGCAAAGGAGGAGTCGTGTCCATTCTCTTCCCCTCCTATGCCTAGAAGCCAGGGCTCAGCCAAGAAAAAGCCAAGCTACATTAAAGGAAGGAATGCATTTGCGCATATGCGGAGTGCACTGACAATCTATGCACAGCCTCCATCCATCAGGAAAGGGCACAAGGGCTGGTCTGGCAGAGAACCATATCCTAGCTGGCAGACTTGAGCTCGGGCACCTCCCATGGCTCTGGAACCGAACACCACAAAGAGCCTTGTGGCTCCTTAAAAGCTAATAAATTGGTTATGGAAATTAAACACCTCCCCTCAGTCGCTCACTGTGGTTATAAAAAGCTGTCTGTGGCAGTTTCTCAAGGAGGGAAGGTCTTACCATTTCTCCCCCTCCCTTCAGAATTAAGTCTGGGTCTATTGTGTGCTTCACATACTGACAAGAAGGTCTGTTTCACTTGATTCAAGCATTTTTAATGTTTGTCTTTTTTAAGGGTCCTTGTAGCAAGAGAACTGGAGGTTTCACATGCACCACCCCCACTTCTGAGAATAGCTTCCACAATGGTTGGGATGGGTGAGGAGGCTGCAGAAAGATTTCCTTGGAGGTTAAAAAATGGTTTCTTTCCCTCTCTCTCTGAACAAATTTTCTAACCTTTGCTGGGAATTGTGTGGGGAGTTCTAATACACCATAGTCTGTCCATTCAGTCCTTTTCCACCAAATTCTTTTTGCCTCCTGCATTGGGATGGGAACATGGAAGCTCTGACCTTAGAGAAGCCACAACTCCGTCCCATCTCCCATGCTCCTTTGACCTAGTTCTAAGATCCTGCTTCCAGCTGACAATGCTCCCAATGGACTTATTGTCTCCGCTCTGCTGCTCTCTGCCCACCCCCGTCACCATTCCCTGTCCAAGCAAAGCATTCAATAGGATTTCCACGTTACCTTCCCACATTAGCAGCCACATGCTGGGATGGCAACTGGGCATGATGGGGATGTGCGGGGGAGGCTTGTTTTCCTGCCATCCCATTTGCACACAGAAATTTAGTGGTGGAAAATGTGACCTTGGGAGCTGAGCATCTGCAAACAATCTCTTGTCCCTCTCTAAATGTCACCAGCAACCCACTGCCAACAAAGGCTGGTTTCAGGGAGCCCCAAGACAGGAGAATGTAGGACTTTGGGAATAACGCAGCATGCCTACGTTGCAGTTAGATGTGCAAAATCAAAGTAGAATCCCACCTATAGAGTGAAATTCTATAAAACAAACTGACACACACAACAGAATGTGGCCTGGATGTACAGTTCTGTTTTATATGAAACAGATTTCACATGAGTTAGAATTGTAGAGTTGGAAGAGACCCCGAGGGTGATCTACTATTTCAATGCCCTTCCCTGTTTCTTTTCAAACTCCTTACACATAGAAAGGTAGCCTAGACTGCTGCTGAGCAAATTTTCTACTTGCAGGGATGTTATTTTTTTAAAGCCACACAAAACAACATAGGAAACATTCAAAAATGTGATTTCCTCACCACCAGTCTGAAGTTGTACAACTGAGCCCATTACACAACACAGGCTACTGCCTGTTTTGAATGCAGGCTTAGCCTGAGCCCAGTGGGAAGTGATTGGCCAGAGTGGAACTAAGACCACATCCAGCCAGCACAAGTACTTCAACAGCAGCTTAATGCATATGTAGTTCTGTAGTTATGCTGGGAGGAGGACAAGGGGAAACTGGGGGAAGATGAAGACCTTTCCCTGCTCCTGCAAACACACCCCTTTCCTAGGGATCTGCTGCCTACAATAGAAAGAACAGCTTCACAGCTAGCATGCAGAACAAGAAAGAACTCTGCAGTGCCCTCCCACAGTCTCCTTTGAGGTGGAAAAAGTAGGGAATGGATTTCTGCACAAAACCAATAACTTTGTACAGGCATCTACTCCAGAATAATTGATTTGCTGCTCTTCTCCTCCATCCTTTAACAACCACCATGCATTAACTGGCAGCTGCAGCTGTTACATCTCCTGACTCCTTCCATGAATGAAGCTCATTCTTTCCCCCATCTCTTGTGACCAGCAGGACTTTTAAGTTTGTCCCACAGTCGGCAGTGGAGGAAGGTAAGCCAGCAGAGGAACGGGGCAAAACAGGGATGGAATTCGAGGCAGGCCCAGCCTACCTGGTTATTTTAAAGAGGGGGAACAGCCTACCTAGCAATTTTTATTTGGGAGTCTCAGAGAGGAATTCAACATCATGCTAAACCTATTGCTCCATCACTGCAAGAATTTCTGCTTGCCTGATGGAAGAATCTGCCCTGTTCTCCCATGTGTGCTATTCCCGGGGTTACCCTGAACCTCTGCAGAGCCAATTTGGGAGGGTGCAGGGCAAGGAGAGGAAGAAGTATTGGTGCACTAAGAGAAGTCTTTGCATAGGCTTCTGCTGGGAGAGCTCATGAGTTGAATCCCACCCATATTTTCCACTCCTGTAGCAGAAAGTGTTCTGGCTGCAGCCTCATCACATACAATGGCAGGTATAGGAACTGCCCATTAATGAGAGGCTGCCCCACCCCAGCCTTGAGACTACAAAACCCATGACTCAGTGCAACTGTGTGTGATGCACATGTGCACAAAAAACAATGAGGATGGTTCAACAGAAACAAGCAATTGACAATATTGAAAGAATGACAGTGTGCTTACACAGCTAACTAAAATTTGAACAGGCAGATAGATTTCCCACGGAAATCCGTTTCTTAGAGCCAGCAAAGGGGGATTGAAAATGGAATTCTGCCCATAAAGTTTCACACATGCCTTCTGAATTAATCCCTAATGCGGTTTGCTTTTGTTCATGTTAAAGTAAGCTGAGATGGATACATTCTGTGTGCCAGTGTTCCAAACACAAAGAGATGTGAACAAGATTTTTTGTTTCCATCTAATAAACAAGAGTTGTACAAAATCTCACATCAGAAGCCAAAGGGGAGAAAAAACTGAGGGCTAGTTCAGCAGCTCAGGAGTGCGTGCTCATGTGAGCAAGCATGCAATATAAGCCAAGAGTTCATGGATCTTGGCTGCAAGAACATCTGCAATCTGGAAAGCACATTTTTCCAAAGTTCTCAGATTGGAGAAGTTGCCATGGTTAAGATCTATGAGCTTCTGACTCACATGACACAGTTTCTCATGCAAGTACACACCCAGAGACGGTGAGAAGGGCTCACACAAGCATGCGAGACAAATATCACCCAACCCGACTATGTGTCTGAGGCCACAAGAGAAATGAGATTGTGGTTCAGAGCAACCTGCCATTTAGATCAGGAATATTCTAGGATGATTGGTGGGAAATCAAAACCACAGATACCAGCCAGGCTCCATTCTGAGTTGGCTGCAAATGTCATTGACGGTCTCTGCTGAGAGCATCTGAAATATTGAACTAAAAAGGCTCCAATTTTAAAATAAACAAAACCTGTAATAAAACAGATTTTTAAAATCTGAAATAAGTTCAATAAAACATTTTGTTGCAGATCTCACTGTTACAGCCCAAATTAATAGCCCAAACCTGAGCCTCCATGTCTATGCTACTCCTCAGACTACCAGATGCTGAGTTTCATTCTATTAGCTTCTAGCTAACAGATGTTGCCGTTGCTTACGGGTAGCATCACTTTGAATGGCATCTGCACTTTCCAAATGAAGTTCCAGGGAAGCTTATCAGGGACCCATGGCAAGATGATCTTTAAAAGAGGTCCAACCTTCTCCTGAAATTCAGTCACAGGGAAGCACAGAGTATGCCTGCATGGAGCCACTAGCCACTTAGTCTTCAGCTGCCTCCAACCAAATCTCCTGCAATGACATGTGCAAAGAGTCCTTGGCTGGCAAATCGAGGAAATGTTTCCCAGTGGGTAGGGAGTTTGAAAACCATAGGGCTAAGTGGAACCAGCATCGCTTATTATGTGTCTTTATCATTCCCCCACAATGTTTTTGGATAACATCAGGCAGCAAAAAGCTCTGAATTGGATTTGAATGCAAAAGTACATGTGACATGGGAGGTCCATGACTGGATCTCCAGACATCTTTTTAAGCTGAAAAGAAGACATAGGAGAATGCAAAAACTGGATCTGGGCCATCACACTGAGGAAAGGTGGCTTAACCTCCAGTGCCATTTCCCTGATCAAAACTGTCCCCCAAGCTCACTTCTAGGCCCAGCAGGAACACAAGTACCTATCCTGTGCCCATTGCCTTCCCCCCTGGGGCTAACAGCAGTTCAGGAAGGTGAATTTCAGTCAGGAAAATGGCAAGGGGGGCAGGATTAAATTCCCTCTCCTTTTAAAAAAAACGTTGGAAAGCTAAATAAGGGATCTCCCTCTTCATCTGCAGTTTGCCCTGGTGTGCATCAAAAATGTGGAGAAGGGACAGGGCTAGGGTCAAGATGGAATGAAGGATACTAGGAAAGCTTGGGTGGGAAGGAGGAGGCTTATTCACAAAGCTGCAGCCTGGGAGCTGAGGAGGAAACGATGAACCGCAAGTGGCTTGGAAAAAATGCACTGTGGGTGGTCTCTGGCTGCTTGTAGGCTCCAGCCCTGACCTGCTCTGCCCCAAACTGAGATGATCCCAGGCCCCGCCTCATGTAGTCAGGATCTGATCCCAAGGAACATAATGTGCTGGTACCAAAGAGAGGAATGCAGGCAGAAAACCCCACCAGGCTGCAAGTCTGAGGCCTAGCTCTCAGGGAAATAATAAACCTGTGTCATCTGGGCTGGGCTGCTTCACAGTGCAAATACGGGAGGAGACTTATATATTTCTCCTTCGTACAGAAGCAGGGAACAAGGGAGAGGAAAGTTATTGCTTACTCTTCTCACCAATGGTTTGGGGTTCTTGCTGTTCTGCAAGGAATTTTTGCTAGTATGAAAGGCCAGATAATCAATAAGATTCCTCCCTCACCTGCAGGTTGAAGTGGCTTGGCGCAAACTAGGCTTGAATGGAAGTAACGGATGATAAATTTAGATTCCCAGTAGACTAGCTGTGAAGAAAGGGTGTGCACATAAGTCAGTACTGACCACAGGAGAAAATACCATCACTATGATGAAGAAAGATCAGTTTTAGGTGGGGGAAAGCCACCCCTCCCCACAACTCTGCCTGAACAAGATAGCTATAACACCTTGTTTGTCTCTTAGGTCTGCTCTTTGAACAACCCTCACACTTGATTTATTCATTAACTCCTATCTCTTTTTTCCAACAGAAGATCTTAAGGTGGCTAATAAAATAAATATGCATGCAATACAATAGGCCAAGCAGGCCAGTGGAAGAGTATCTTCTAAACTTTCTCCCATTCAGAGTAGCTGGCTTCTCCATGGACAATACAAAATGGCTGGCTGACCAGTGGAAATGGGTTTTCCTCTGCTAAGCTGCATGTAGCCCTAACTCTCTTCTCCTCATTATCCTAGGAATTTCAGCACCACTATTTCCACCCCCATCACCTCTTGTACCCAAGATCCAATTGAAGCTACAGAGTGGAGTATGCAGAGACGTGAGTCCAATTCAGGTATCACTAGTAGTTAGGGTGGTGCTGTGAGTTAAACCACAGAGCCTAGGACTTGCCGCTGAGAAGGTTGGCGGTTCAAATCCCCGTGATGGGGTAAGCTCCCATTGCTCGGTCCCTGCTCCTGCCAACCTAGCAGTTCGAAAGCATGTTAAAGTGCAAGTAGATAAATAGGTACCACTCCGGCGGGGAGGTAAAACGGCATTTCTGTGCACTGCTCTGGTTCACCAGAAGCAGCTTAGTCATGCTGGCCACATGACCCGGAAGCTGTACGCCAGCTCCATCGGCCAATAAAGCAAGATGAGCACCACAACCCCAGAGTCGGTCACAACTGGACCTAATGGTCAGGGGTCCCTTTACCTTTATAGCTAGATCCTATAATGTGCTGATGATAGAATCACTTGGGATATAGGTGTAAAGAATAGGAGGAGGAAGCTTTTAGATCAGCTGTTTGCTCACAAGAAAGCTGTTCAGCCAGGTAAAGAAGGGCAGGGCTGGAGAGATGCCACAAGGTTCCAGACCCTCCTGGTGGCTTATAAGCCTCAGAGGGAGCCACAGGAAAGGAGAGAGGGGAAAGCTCCCCTGTGTGTCTGGCTACTTCCATTACTTAGCAAAGTAGCAGGATTGCCTGGTGATGGTCCCTGCAGAAGTCAGGAGCTATAGATTCCTGGGACCACAGAAATTGTGCTACTGCACACCCCTCAGGTAGAGGAGTACCAATGAGGATGATTCCGTTATCCAAGCATTCCTAGTGTGATGAAGGATCCAGCAACAGGAGAGGAGCAAATACATAAACATCGGGGGGGGGGGGTGCAACAGACATAAAATGGTGCTAATTTTCAGCATGCAGAAGCTTTTCAACACTGATTAAATGAAAGAGGCCTAGGGACCATCCCTGGCCCCAGATAATGAGTGTCCCTGGCTCAGCTTCGGGGGCTGCTAGATACACTGACAAGTTACCAGCTCAGGCAGCAACAGCTCCACTGGAGGAAAAACTATGGAAAAGGAAACAGGCCAGCCAAGTCTTCCTCCACCGGATACATGGGCCATGGAGCTCCAGCCAGAGCCCTTGCCTGCCAGATGTTCACAGCTGGGCGTATGTCCCCATTGGCTCATCTACACAACCTGCCAAAATCTGGATTTTCCATTCCCAGCAGTAAAAGAAGATAAATTCCAGGGCAACCCCCGAGCCAATGATGTCAAACCTGTAAGCACCACCTACTGCTGCTGCATGTTATTGAATCTCCTTCCCTGAGCACAGGTGACCTCCCGGGTGACCTGTCCATGGTGCTGAACAAAAAGTGGTGCAGCCCATGGGAACCATCCTAATATTAGAAGCAGGTGGAAAGCTGACTCAGAACCAGCAAGAAGCCAATTTGTCTGCAGTGGCTGCCTGGAACAACTGCACAAACAGGCACCCCAATGCAGAGAGATGTGCAAAACACAACACAGAGTCTCACCAAACACAGAATCATTCACCTCATTCCAGAACTAGAAAATATTCCAGTTTCCTCAGAAGCCAAATACAAAAAAACATTAACTTATCCGTACTGTCTAAACAGATAAAACCCTCCAGTATAAAGCAATGATAACAAACTGTTCTGGGAGAATATGAAGGGGAAAGCTGGTGACTTTTGGATTAGAGAATCAACCACCACTGCAGAGAAAATGAACGTTGTCCTGGTGAGTACAAATGTATGAGTGGAAAGTCAAGGTCCAAGTCAGCAGTAGGAGGTCCATCTTGTCATCTGTTCTAAGCAGCAGCAAGTGCCATTATGAGGAACCTGAACAGGTAATTTCCCACCATGTTATTATTAATAATAAAAATGGAATGGAATGGGCAGGAAGCCATGTGCAAGGAATTCTGCTTATTCAAAGGGGCTTTCCCCACTCTCCTTCCCCCATGAGCCCCAATGCCCCATGAAATTGGCTCAGTGGGGCGCAGAAGAACCCCCAGAGCAGGAGGGGGGTCATTTTATCTGACAAGCAGAAATGCTTGCACTAACAGAATGTTTGATATACCACAACACTGAACATTTCCCAGAATTACATGCATTTCAGCAAGTAGTATAAGCTAGTCTTGGGTATGATTTTGTCCATTCTGCTAAATTTTATTTTGTTTCTCTTGCTGCTTCTGCTATTTCATTTCTGTGATGCTCTGTATTTCTACTGGTTTTTATTATATGTTGCCCTGAGGGTTTTTACTGAAGGGCAGCACAGACATTTTCAAAATAAAGAAACTGCATGGTGGTGATGATAGTTAATAACAGCAGCAGCAGCAGCAGCAAATTATATCCATCATGAACTTCCAATATACATGACAAGTGAGGGTTTCAGAAGCTAAAACAGATAGGCCCCCATCCCCAAGGAGCTTACAATCTACATTTCAATAGTGAGGAAGCATCAGTAGGGGAGAAGAGACAAAAGCCACAAGGAAACACATACGACACCTCTTGATATTTTACAGCTTGCCTTTTGAAAGATGCCTTTTCAGTCATGGCACTGCAGTGGAAAGCTATAGGCACTCACAAGCTATAGGCACACTTCATCCCAGCCACATGAGCATATTGATGCAGTGAGTTACACTTAGAAAAGGCAAATGAAGCAGTGAAGTTTTTGTTTGGAAGCCTCTCAAGCTTACCCCCATGTGTCTGTTATATAGCTGGAAAATGCAACACTCTGCCCAGTACAAGAAAAGCAGAATATTTGATTGCAGTGGACAACAGTTTATGAAGCACTGTTCCGTATAAACACATGTCTATCCATGCCTTTCTCTCTCCCACACAATAGAGGTTAGAAGAGCCCTGTGTGGCCAGCTAGCACATAATTTTCAATCCTTTCATCCATCTCTGGAATCCTTTGGCCCTGTGACTGCCAATTGAAACCCACTGCCAAGAGTGGCTAGCAACAATTAACGTATATCTGGTGTTTGACACGCCTGGTTGCCTTTCTAATTGCCAGTGCCAGAAATACATAGAGATACTGGGGTGCGGAGCAAGACCACTGTCTTAGTTCTTAACATTCACCTTAGTGCTGGTTTCAGTTTAGTATTGGAAGCCCAGGCTGCGTGTCATTCTCTTAGTTCTATGATTATGATTGTGGGGAAATCATAGAGTTATGGGGCTGGGGCTGGAGCACCGGCTTTGCATGCAGAAGGTCCCAGGTTCAAACATCACCAGGTAAGGGGCTGGGAAAGACTCCCATCTGAAAACTCAGGAGAGCCACTATTAGGCAGTCTAGACAATTTTGAATGAGATGGGCCAGCAGTTTGACTACGGTAGAAGATAGCTTCCTACATTCAGCTGAGATGGCCTAGTTTTGGCAGACCTTAGTACTGGACACGACTAAACAACAACAGTACTGGCATTTGCAGCCACCAATGTCACCTTAAGTCTTGCCATACTGGGACATATCTGGCAGGCAGCAGTACTTGCAATCCTGTGTGGCATCCTGTGCAGGCTACATTATATGACCTGATGTCCTGTTGACCCCCTTTCAGAGAAAGTTGTGGTTGAAACTGCATGCTTTTGAGTATTAGCTGTCCAGGAATGAGGCCAAAGAACAGAATGCAAGCAGCTGTGTACATTCTTGACTCCAAGGTATTTGCCCCAGCCCTTGTTCTCAACCATAACTTTGTATACAATGAATCAAAACAAACAAAGATTTTTAAATAAAAAACAAAATGAAATTCTGCAACAAGAAGACCCATGTTGGGTGATTTGGAATAAATTATGCAGCCTGCTTCCAGATAGATAGATAAGATTGCAGCCATTACTAATCCTACTCAGAGTAAACTCACTGAAATTAATTAACATGACTAATTTAGGCCCGTTAATTTCAGTGAGGACTCTGAGTAGGCCTAGCACTCGATACAGCCTATAGAGGTATATGTATGTGTGTGTGTGTCTCTGTGTACACACGGGGGGGGGGGAGAGGGAGAGAGCAAGAGAGTTATGTGCTTTGGGATAGCAATACAGAAATCATTTAGGCTTTCTCTGCATTTCAAAACTAGAATTTGTGGGGGGAAATGGGGCAAATGTAGGTTGGAGAGTTATGAAAAATGGGGAGAGGTGAACTGTAGGACCAGTAAAACAGTAATCACCAAGGAAGAACCAAGAGATGCTGAGCAAATTTAAGTCCCACCCTGGGACCACCAAAAACCCCACTCAGCTCAGATATAGCTTGTGGTAATTCACAAAAGTTATCAGCAAACACCAGAACTGAAATAACTCCTATGTGTTTCTAGAAGCTGAGCCTGTCTGGATGCTAAAATCTAAGCCAGATACTCTGCTGGTCTGGCAATCTTGCAAAAGTGAAATGCATGTTGAACAATTGAATAAAGAATCTCTCCCCTTCCCTGTAGAAACAACAACATTAACAGCAATATTCCATTTTCAAAGTGTTCCTCACAATCACAAAATGTGGTCTTTACATCAACTCTGTAAGGTAGGTCATAGCATTAAGGTAGGTCAGCGTTACCGGGCATTTTTGGCCACAACTGGAAAGAAGAAGTCCCAGCAAAGGAAGAATGGATGCAAAAACTTATGGAATATGCAGAAATGGTGAAAGAATAAGAAATCAAGAAAACAAACTTTTTATAAAAGAATGGAAATGGTTTATTTAATATTTACAGATCAATTGTAAACAGATATAAACATTGGCAGGATTATTGTAATAACCTGCAGCTACATAAGTGTGTTTGTGTATGAGATAAATAAATGAGTAAGTTAAGTTAATTTGGATATGCAGAAGATATTAAAAATAAATTTAAGGAATCGCAGAAAGAGGGGGAAGGAAGTCAAGTTTTAAAATGTCAAAATGATTGTAAAATCAGTGAAATGTATATATTTGAAAAGTATAAATAATTTTATTTTTTTAAGGTAGGTCAGCATTACTGTTCCCATGTTACAAAACCAAACAAGTCCATGGCAGAGGCAAAATATGAACTGGGTCTTCCTGTTTCACAGCTCAGTCTTTTAGCCATTATGCACCACTTTCTCTCCCTAAAAGCCCTTCCCGGTTTCCTCCACCTGCACTTCTTGACTGCCTATTTATTTTCATGTTCTTCTCTGCAATCACAAGAGCTAGAAACTTATGCTTTTTAAAACTCAAAACCAAACATTCTCAGGATGCTGTATCCTGCATCAATCTCCATGTATAATCATTAGAGGGCTTCCAGATGATTTATTCCCATGAGTCACTATGGCAGGAGTGCTGAAGTGAAACAAACATTGCTTTTCCAGTGCCAATTTGTGTGTGCAGATCAGTGAGTTTGAGTAACATCAGCCCATCATTCTTTTTTCCTTTGCTTTTTAAATAAAAGTGGGCAGGTTCTAGAAAAACTGAAGTTTTGATAGTGGGATACAAAATGCCTTGTCGTAGAGGTGCTCCCTGTTATTAGGGCTACTATTTTGAACTATGATAGACTTTTAGGCATAGTGATAGCCCTCCCTTTCTCCTACCCTCACATACTTGCACTGCTGGCCCACAGAACAAGGATAACCCCCCCACTCCCCTGCCTGAACATGTGGTTTGTGAGAGACACATGCACAGTGAACAAGAGGTTGGGTGAGACAAGACAGGGAAGGGGAGCCTGTGGGCCTTCCAGATGTGGCTGGACTACAACTGACACCCCCCCGACCACTGGACATGCAGGCTGGGATGGATGGGAGTTGCAGTCCAGCAACATCTGGAGGGCACCACACAGTGTGCCCTGAACAAGATGATCTCAAGGTCCCTTCCTGCTCTATCATTCCTTGATTAAAAGTCCTGGCAGCACTGCCAGTGCTCTGCAAAATGTTCCTATATATAGTGCTTGAGACAGTGGAAATTAGAAGGAGGTGGAATAAGCAGCATCAGTCCTCAGTGATTATATGTTTGGTGGAAATACAATGGTGATTGACAAAAAGAGATACATTCATCCAAATCACACAGAGACCAAGCACGTATGACTATCTATCTCTGCTCTTGTCCACTATTTGATGCCCGCAAGCTTGTTGCTACATGCATGCAGACAAAGCACATCTCCTGGCAACTGTCCTCTAGAGCCGTCCCTCAATCCCTGTGGCACTTCAGGTGCAGACGCCTCTCATTTTTTCTCCATCATGTCTAAACAAGTCTCAGACGAGCTTGGAATGAAGCTGTAGATGTTTCTTGGGCTCAAATGTCTTGGGCCTTTCTGCTTTTGATGCTCATTCAGCTCTGGTTAAAGAGAACAGAGCTGTTTTGTCCAGCTCTGGGTCCAGCTGCCAAGCCATTATAAAGCATCAAGATCTCATACTATCAGTCTTCTCTTCCCTTCTGTAGTTGTCCTAGACCCCTGTCAGAACTTGCTCAAGGGGCCAGGAGTATCTTGCATTCCCCTAGCAAATGTTTGACATGATGATGTTAACACTACCGAGCATCAACAATGGCCATGAGGGTGATCAAACGCATTTGCCGGCTCTTTGCTGCATTTCCAGACATCTGTGACATGAATGAGAAACTGTTTGTTTAATACTCACTGCACAGACAGACATCCGATGTCACATACATCAGTGCCTGAGTGGCGGGGGATGCAGGTCAGTGTGTGCCTGCTCTGAACAGTGGCACGGGTGGTGCTGGGGTCTAAACCACTGAGCCTCTTGGGCTTGCCAATCGGAAGGTTGGCAGTGCAAATCCCTGTGATGGGGTGCGCTCCCATTGCTCTGTCCCAGCTCCTGCCAACCTAGCAGTTTGAAAGCATGCCAGAGCAAGTAGACAAATAGGTACCGCTGCGGCAGGAAGGTAAATGGCGTTTCTGTGCCCTGGCACTCGTCACGGTCCTCTGTGCACCAGTAGCAGTTTAGTCATGCTGGCCACATGACCCGGAAAACTGTCTGTGGACAAATGCCTGCTCCCTCGGCCTGAAAGTGAGATGAGCGCTGCAACCCCAGAGTTGCCTTTGACTGGACTTAACCATCCAGGGGTCCTTTACCTGTACTTTTTAAATATGTATATGCACTCACCTGTTGGAGAGAGAGAGAATTATTGGGTCACAGTAAAGTGATTTTTTTTTTTAGGGGGGCACTGAAACAGTTCCTTGCCAAGGCCACAAAGGACTCTACACCTCTTTGTAAACATCAATTTCTCTATGGCACCACAAGCTATTATCTTGGCAGTTTGCATGGACAGGGCAGAAACTTGTGTCATGTGCTGCATCCCACATGGAGTGATCGTTAAGCTTCGAATTTTACTGCTGATGCAGTAAAAATCCAGCCCCATCCTAAAAGCAGTAAAAGATCGTCATTTGGTGGATCACTGCCATTTTGTCTTCTCTGAGCATGCTCAGTTACGCTCACTGGACAGGCTTTGTTTTCACCACTCACCATCAATGAAGGCAAGTGCAGAACCAACAGAGCCTTTTCTTCAGGCAGATCAAGATAACCAAGTGACAGCAAAAAATGGGAAAAATTTAGCAGGGGCAATTAGACTAAGATATATTACTTGATTACAGGTATTGATGAAAACCTCTAGAATGTATTTTGTATAGCTAAGCCTTTATCTGTATCTTCGGCTCATTGTATTTTATTTTATTGCTATGGCTAGTGGCTGATGCAACTAAAGATTCTTCTGATCTGAACCAACAGGGACTCGCTCAGCACCAGGCATCCCGTGGTGAAACACACCAGCCCTTCCAGAACAGGCCACACAAACGTAGCCTGAAACATGTTCCTGCATCCATGTGTGGGTGAAAAGAACTTTTTTTGTACTTGCCACAGCAGTTTGGCACAAGGGTACAATAAGCTTCTGAGCTGCACAAGCCACCTTTGCTCATTCAAGATCTTGCTCAAAAGCTTGCATGCACTTCTAGTCACAGAAGGCTGTTATGTAAAAACTACCACCTTGCCCTTGGCCTTGCCCAATATTTCCTTCTTTTTTCTTTTGCAATGCTTAGTGTTTGTATACCTAGAGGTATCTTGCCATTTACAAGATTGCATAGATCCCCATGCTGATCCCTGCAGGTGTCATATCAAGCCTTGTGCAAAATCAGCACAGGTTGCAGCAAACCTGTTTTCTAGACGGTACTGCTGCTACTTGTTTCACGCCAGGAATAACACTTAGCATTTGCACAAAGACTCTGTTTTCAAAGTGTTTTACATTTACTACCTGAATGAATATTACAATAGTACAGAATACAGATGCTAGACTGCTAGAGGCACGACAAGCACTTTGTGGTGGAGCTTTTTCAGCTGCACTGGCTTCTGCTGCATTTCTGAGCCCAGTTTCAAGGGCTGCTCCTAACTTTCAAAGCTCTTCAAGGGGTCACAGTATGTGGAAGTGGCCAGACTCCACCAGTGCCTGTCCAAACTCAGAAGCCCTTTTCCAGCTTACCATGTCATCTGAGGTGTGGTGGGTGGCTACCAGGAAAAGGGCCTTTTCAGTTGTGACAACACCCTCCCCCCCCCCCAAGTTTTGGAATGTTCTCCACAGCAAGGCTGCCAGGGAACAATATTCTTCACCCCAAACAGGTTTTTAAAGTTTTGTTTATCTGCTTTATATGGATACTGTCTTTATAGAGTGGCTATGTTACTTAAGGCATAATCACAATGGTGTATCTAAAGGGCAGAGTATAAATTTAAACAAGGGGTGGGGAACCTCCAGTCCGTGGGACAATTTGGGACACCAGAGGGTCCAAGTTGGTCCACAAGACCATTTTCCCCAAACCACAGGGTGCAAACAGCTGATGGGTGAAGGGCAGGGTTCAGTCCTATTGGATGCCACTTTGCCAGAGAGCTCCCTGTGGGGTACATGCTGATGAAGTAGATCCCTTCCCCCACAAGTCAACTTTGACAGGTGAGTTGGCCCACAGGAGCTGGTGGGGAGATAAAGATCTATGGCCAACAAGGTACCCTGCCCCTGATCTAAACAAACTAACAAGCATAGTTTGTAAGGTAGGTCTCCTTAGATAGCTACTTACACTGGGGTAAGCAGATGCCATAAAACTCCTTTTCTATGAGAAACTGGTGCAAAAACAATGTGATCATAGCATTGCTTGTCACTCTGAGGTTTGGCTGGGTTGTTCTAAAGAGAAAAGTAGTTGCTCTAAATAAGCAATGAAAATAAGTAAGTAAATAAATATCAAGAAATGTACACTTGAATATTTGTGTGTGCATGTGTGAGAGAGAGATACAGAGAGAACATTATCCAAATGTGTCCATTTCCCATCTGTATTTGCCCATCTCTTTGTGTGTGAGGGTCGCCTTCTACGCAGGGTAGATACAAGAGTGTATACTTTGCTGCACAGTGTTTATCTAAGCCCCTCGCTGTGGGTGCCTGTCTGCGCTATTCATCTTCATGGGTGGCTGTGAGAAAGGCAAACTGCACAGCTTGCCCCACACACCCTGGAGCCCCATCCAATCTCCCTTGCAAGCCTTCTTCCTCCAGCCCATCTATAAGTAAGATCTTAGGAACACTGGTGGTTCTGTGGTTCATAGATTCCTGCTTATTAACTTATTTCATTTCATTAACAAACACTTCTCACCCCCCACCTTTTCTACACAGCAATCTTCATGGCAGCTGACATAAGAATTAAGAAATGCAATTTGGGGGGAAATATAACACATTTTTATAAACATACACATAAGGCTGGCCTTAAATAACAAAGATAAATTAGAGAGATAGAGAGATAGATGGATAGAGAGATAGATGGATAGAGATAGATAGATAGATAGATAGATAGATAGATAGATAGATAGATAGCAGAACTATGCAGCAGGTAGAAATAATAGGGCAGGGACACAATTTCTATGCAATCACCCACCAAACACTCATGCAATCAAAATATATTTTAAGTTGATGCTAAGAGAAAGAAGAGTAAGCAACCAGCCTAATACCTCCAAGGAAGGAATTTCACAAGAGGCAATATCCTGCTGTTGGCAACTACCTGCCTCACTCCCCAAGGCAGGGATACGCAGAGAGCAGGGACTTAGACGATGAACACAGCAAACAGGCTGGTTCATGCAGGAGAAGAACCTCAGTCCTCGGCTGTGTGGGTCTTTACAGATCAACACCAGCAATTTAAATGGAACCAACAAACAAACTGGGGGCAATTGAGGATCAGGGCAGAACTTGGTTGGGGGCAGAAGTCCAGGGCCCTACTCGCCCCACCCCCAAACACAGCAGGGCTGACTTACTGCATCATCTAAAAGGGAACCCCACCCCACACGCATAGCCCACAGAAAACCATTAAGTCCAGAATCTAAAACTACCAAACTTAACACAAGTGGTGAAGATATTTAACAAGATATTTTAAGGTATTTAACAAGTCTCATTTTATAACCTGCCCCCTGTATTCTGAGCAACTTTAAATTTATGGACCTTGCTATATCCAATACAATCCTGCAGCCATTTGCATGATAGCTGCAAAAGTTCTCCATGGCATGCATGTGTACCAACATATATTTTAAAGTATGCATTCTAGGTGCTACGTCATATTTTAAGCATGAATTGCATAAGAACAATGTAGCCTAACACAATGAAGCTTAAGGTGTGGCCTTGGGAAAGTGATCCGATTTATATGGAAATGGCTGGAATGATGAGCACGAGCACTTCACAACTGCAAAAGTTTGTTGCAGGCACCATCTGTATGTACTAATAATGATCTGTTCACAATGTGCTGGTCCTTCTGTAGCCACACCAGTGCCATCCATGCACAAGTTGGAGCTAACAACAGGCTTGAGAGAAACACACTGTTTGCAGAAGCACAAAAAGAAAATATTTTGAGGGATGCTGTTCTTTGGAGCAGAGGATGGAGCATGCTCTGTAGGCTCAAAATGCTAAATGAGTGTTTGGGATCAAGGTATTTTAAGTATATGTTACTACCGAGAAGGTCTGGAGGTCCACAATGATGGGATAACATTAGGACTGCAACTCTATTAAATACATTTTAATCAATCAATAGTATGCATTATGTTAAATTAAGGTTGGTTAATCCATCAATTATATTTGTATGTATTAACATGTGGATAGTTTCTGAAGCAAGAATCACACTTTCTTTGTATTTAGGCACAAATGCACATGCCAGCATCAGGCAGCATCTTAGAAGAGGGATTCATAAGCACTTGTACTAAAAATGATAATGTGTTCATTAAAAATCCACTGGCCCTATTAATTGTGGCACCTTTAAAGTCAAATTGTATTTTCTTTTTTTAACCAACCAAATTTTCTAACTGAATACTTTGAACACTAAAAAGTGATATATAAATATTTACCATCATCATACTGTGGGCAAGCACCCTGGGTGCGCCCTGGGATTATGTGCATTGCAGCTTGGAAAGGGACGCAAACACCGAGGCAGGAATTGGATCCATACTGGCAGGTGGCGCCTTCCTCCTTTGCACCAGCCAAAACACGACGGAGATAAACCTCCCTCGACAGAGGACTCTCCCGGAATGAAGGTGCGCGGGATAAATGGCCCTCGCTGTGGTCCCTCCGTCATCTCGGTGGGGCTTGGGGGGGGGGGCTTCTGCTTTACTCCGAGACGGTTTCCCCTGCATGGATTTTCGGAGGGAGGTGTCCTGGGTCTCCGATGCCTGTGAATACCTAAAATCCACACATCCTCACACGCCTGCGGGAACCCCTCAAACGGCGCAGGGCTCTCTGCTGGCTCACCTGTGGAACAGGTGGCTGGTGATGGGGTGGAAGGAGGCGCCATGGAATAGGGAGATAATAGAATAATATATCGTAGAGTTGGAAGGGAGGGACCACGAGGGTCATCTAGTCCACCCCCTGCAATGCAGGAATCCAGTGTGGGGCTCGAACCCAGGACCCTGAAATGAAGTGTCTCCTGCTCTCAGCTTGAGCTATCACACTCAAACAGTGTGACAAACGCACTGGCACAGGCAGCCCTCAAAAACCTGGGCTGCCCCAAGGCGTTGCTGGAAGCCATTCTTTTAAATGGCACGTCCATTCTTCAAACGGAAGGGGCTCCGTGGATGAGCGCCTGTTTTCCACGCAGGACATGCCGCGTTCAGTGCCCGGCTTCTCCGCAGCGGGCTGGGAACGTCCCTTGCCTGAAACCCCGGGGAGAGCTGCTGGCTGCCTGGGTGGACAATACGGAGCTGGAGGGGCCACTTCGGTCCGGCTCGTTTAGATCGCGTTGTCCGACGCGCGCTCGGCGCTGCGCGTAAGAAGCCCCCGGACCGCAGCCCAGACGCCCTCCCGCTTAGCCTCCCTCTAGCGCCCGGCGCCCCTTACCTGCCCCCGTCCGGGGAAGTCCGCGCCACAGGAGGGCCAGCAAGCAGACCAGGCGCCTCGCCAGCTGTGCCATCCTCGCTCGGCGCCGGGATCGCACAGGGCGCTTCCCTGCTCCGCTCGCAGACTCCGCGGGGAGGCGCGCAGGCAGCGCCGCGGCCAGAGAGGGGCGGGAGAGACGCGCCCGCCCCGCCCCGCGCCCGCCCCCGATCGCGCCCGGCAGGCGCCCCGGCGGGAGGGGACGCGAAGGGGCTTCCCTGAGCCGGACGCCGCGCGCTCCCACGGGCGGCTAAGAGTTGAGGAGCGGGCTGCCCCAGAGCGGGGAAGGGAGCGCGCCCTGACTTTCCTCAGGGTACTCATCAGGAACAGCATGTTACCGCTGTCTCTGCCTCCGTCTGTCTCTCTCTCACACGCACAGACAAATGCCCCTTCACTCAGCACACACACACACACACCTGATAATTCCCACTTTATTATTAGTATCCCTTATTGGATTTCTAGACTGCAGCTGGTGGTGTTCAGATTGAGGCTATGTACAGGGAGGTCAGGCTGGCTCTGGAGGGTGTCAGGTTGGGCATTTGCGAGGACCGGAGGCCGGCAAAGGGCGCCTCACTCCCCTAGCAGTGCTCGCATTTCCACTTAGAATGAGCGCCCAGAAACAGGAACACTCGCAGTGTGCGCGCCTGCTTCTTCCAGGTCAGGGTAGTGGAGGTGGTAAAGTCGAATGCCTTTATTGGGGGTGGGGGTGGGACACTGGTGGAGGTGCAAGTGCCAGCATTCAACTTGCAGATGGAGAAGGCTAGCAAAGCCCCTGGGAGCCCAGGCATGTTAGGACGCAGGGCCAGGGAAGCTGGGGAATGAGAGCTATGCAGTGCAGCCCTCTCCTCCTTATTCTGTTCCCTCAGGATGGGGCACCCAAAGGGAGGATTTGCAGCATCAGGCAGTTTTCTAGTCAGGGAGCCTGTGCTGAGTTATGGGGCCTGAGCTCGGAAGTCATGGGGACCTCCTCTTCCTCCACCTACCCCACCTCTCAATCAACAACTCACAATGCTCCTTGGCTCCTTCTATCCATCACACACAACTCCTAATATCGCTGCGTTGATGAATATGTTATCAAGTGTCATATCATTTCAGCTGCAGTAGCTCGGGGCAGTTGCACCTCAGCCCTGCTCATATATCTTCGGCTCTGCTCATATTCCTTTAAGGCAAACAAACATGCATAGGCGCCGACTCCATGGGGCCTGAGGGGGCCCGAGCCCCCTCAAAAATTCATTTGGGGGGGCTCCGCCCCCCCAATAATTTAAGAAAATTATTAGGCACCTTGCCAAAAACCGCACAGGGGACTCCGGCGCGCGCCTCCCAAAGTGACCGGGAGCTCCTGAGAAGGGGCAGGCAGGTCAGTCAGTCAGAGGAAGACCCCCAGCGGCGGGACTTTAGAAAGGAATGGAGCCGCGGGGCCGAGGAATGGCGTATTCGTCGCCGGCGAGGGACCGGGGTGAGGGGAGAATGGAGGGGACGGGAGTTCCCGCCGCCGGAGCGGGGCTTTTTTTCTGGGTTCGGCTAAGGTGACGTTGGTAGGAGGGGGTGGCCGCCTCCCGGCGCGAAGCCTGGGGAGGGCAGGCCGGTTCTTGCATGCAAAAGCACCACTGCCATCCTGCCGCCAGTATGGACCCCGGTATGGGCCCCCCCCCAATATTTTTTATAAGTCGGCGCCCCTGCAAACATGACACATAATCCCACACAATCACTCTTGCATTGGCCTCAGTCCCAGCAGCGTCAGGGCAGATGAAGAGTCCTGCTGGATCAGACCAACATTCAGTGCAGCGAGGTGTTCAGGTGGCTTTAGAGAAACCCACAATCAGGATGTGAGTGCATAAGGCATCGCATCACTGCTGCATTTGCCACAGGGTGAATGCGTCACCAACAGCCAATAAAACAGCCCTCCCCCCCCCCCCGTGGGAATAAGATTATGAGATTAGAAGACCCCAGTAGGATTCCCACCACAGACAGACCCTGCTCCTGTGCTTTTAAGCAGCAGTCTCCTAAAATAGAAATTTTGTAGAGAAAGCTTTTCCCGCCAATTATTCCAGTTTCAGGTTTGCTTAATATCTACCGATCAGGCTGCTCTTCGAGGCACAGGGTCAGAGGAAGACAGTGTCCCTTGAAGCCAAAGGGCTATCCTGTCCAATGTCCCTGTTGCCAAACAGGCCCAATCAGAAATCACCTCTCTTCCGACCAGCGAGGGAGAGCATGTGTCCTAGATGGAGGGTTGCAACCAATCCCAGTTACTTCTGCTCTGATTTCCTGAGTGCATTTTCAGAATCCAGCAATGTGAGCAGCCCTGCAGGAGTGACTAAATGTTTATTTATTATTTAATTTTTATACCACTTACGGTAATATATTAAATATATATCTAAGGAATGTACAGAAAACAGAAGCAACAACAGACAACTTAAGCAAAATATTACAAAAGTACATTGTTACATATAAAAATGTTACATTAATACAAAGTTACTAATTTATATAAATCAATAACAATTATTTCCCCTTCTAACACACCCTTCCCTCAGCCTCTGGGTTCTCACCCAGGGACCAAACCAACTCAGCTCACCCACAGAAAGCCCACAATGAGAAGAGTTCCTGGACACAGTGGACATCACCCACTCTAGACTTTTATGGGCAGGCCCAAGGTGGGTGGTCCTTCCTCAGGCTGCCCACTGCTGTGCCCCATTCAGCTGCATTATCCACACACAGGTCTAGGTACAGCAGTTTGTGGTGTTTTCAAGGGGGTTCAAAGGATGGGGAAAGCACTCACAGCTCTTTCTTCACCCTCTGTCCTCTCTTCCTCCTCCTCCAGCTCCAAAGATAGCCCAGGTGGTCTCTGCTGCTGTTGCTGCCAATCCTGCCAATGGTAGTTCATGTCAGGCAGCAGCTGTGGAAGCTGAGGCTCAGTTACCTCTGCAAGGTGGGTCTTCCAGGATTCACAGCCAAGATGGTATCTGCCATGGAAAATAGAAATGCTGTGTCAAGTTCCCCACCATGCTCTCTTAGTCTTTCGTCCAGTTTACCCCGTGCCCTGTTGCCATTACATGTCGTGTTTTCCCACCCCAGCAGCAGCAGGCGTACTGGGAGTAAGGTGACACCTGCAGTAAGCTGGCACATGCTCCCTCCCCTTTCTCTGCCTGGGCAAAAAAATGGCACATGCTCCTTTATTTTATTATTTTGTGCTGCCTATCCTGATCAATACATCACAGCTGACTGTTCGGTGCTTTCAGTCCTGTGATGAAACATGGACACACCAGTTTGACAAAGCTGCTTTCCTTCCCAGACAGAGGCCCCACTAAGCTCTTGCATGCAGAGGCAGCCATAAAGGCAGGGCCAGCAGGAAGACTGGGCTGGTTCCAGCCTGGGGGCTGAGGGATGTTACTCCAGATACAGCTGTAAATATTTGCTGGGAACTTAACAATCTGGGTCAACAATTTCGGAGCTGAGCCAGTGATTCATACCATGAGGCAACAGGATGACTCAGTCTCGTTCTCCCACCCCCAAGGACTTGTGGGGGGGGGTGAGAAGGAAGGGGGTGCGCAAAGGAACAGCCACAACAAACCCTAGAGATAGGGCAGATCCACTTGCCCTCTCATCCTCTCCCCTCATGGTAAACTTATAGTCAAGTCCCTTCTCAAAAATATGTGGGACTCTACATCTCTGTAGGATGGGAGGAAGGTCATCAATAGAAAACAGGTACACCCATTGTCTGGTGAAAGAGTTGGGGGAAACGTGGAGAGGCAATCCTAATGTGGAAAGATGAGGGGGCAACTCAGACAGTGGATTTTGTGCAGCAGGCTATGCAGACTGGACACCGTCTGGGGTAGGATGAGACCTCCTGGGGAGGGCGGTATATAAATTCTAATGATGATGATGATGATGATGATGATGATGATGATGATGATGATGTTTCCCTGCAAAAATGAGAGGAAGGGATGCAAAGGCAATGGGAAGAATTTCCCATGGGATTGTATACTATGCTGATTAGTGGGAGATTGATGCCATATGAATTTTCTGCCCCAAACCCCAAAATATCTTCTTTTGCAATCCCATTTTACATAGTGGAAGACTGCACCACCCATGATAATGAAAGTTGGCAGTCTGATTACAGTATTAAGATGTGGTGTTTTCTCAACAGAACAAATCTTACAAGTGGATTTTGCATGAGAAATGAGCACACCTTCATTGTGCAACCAACAGAAGGTAGATAACGGCCCTGAAAACATCAGCCCTCGGCACACAGCTAGGACCTACCGTACTTCTTTACTGAGATACAGTCAAATTGTGCCTGGGCCGCTGTCACTTCCCTTCATTTGGTTGGCCAAGGCCAAAGGAAGATAGCACCACCCCCCTACAGAACACACTCCCAGGGACTTTTGAAATAAAGGGCAGATTTAAACTTTTAGGGAATTTTCGATTTTATTTTTTAAAACCACATCCTTTCAATTCCCTAATTGATTCAGCGGGGCCTGTTTGGTCCCAGCACAGCCTAGAGGGGTGAAGCAACATCTTGATCATCTGCCAAGGCCTGAGCCATTGTTTGGGTATATCGCCATCTAGTGACAGAGATCAGAAACACAGAACTGCAGAAACACAGAACTGCAAACGTCAGGCCCAAAGGATCTTGTTGTTTAGACTCTTCGTGACCCCCTGGACCAGAGCACGGCAGGCACTCCTGTCTTCCACTGCCTCCTGCAGTTTGGTGAAACTCATGTTCGTAGTTTCGAGAACACTGTCCAACCATCTTGTCCTCTGTCGTCCCCTTCTCCTTGTGCCCTCCATCTTTCCCAGCATCAGGGTCTTTCCCAGGGAGTCTTCTCTTCTCATGAGGTGGCCAAAGGATTGGAGCCTTAGTTTCATGATCTGTCCTTCCAGTGAGCACTCAGGGCTGATTTCCTTAAGAATGAATCATAGAATCATAGAGTTGGAAGAGACCACAAGGGCCATCGAGTCCAACCCCCTGCCAAGCAGGAAACACCATCAGAGCACCATCTACACCATCCACATCAAATGGATAGGTTTGATCTTCTTGCAGTCCATAGGACTCTCAAGAGTCTCATCCAGCACCAGAATTCAAAAGTCTCAATTTGTTAGCGATCAGCCTTCTTTATAGTCCAGCTCTCACTTCCATACATCACTACTGGGAAAACCATAGCTTTAAGTATACAGTACAGACCTTTGTCAGCAAAGTGATATCTCTGCTTTTTAAGATGCTGTCTAGGTTTGTCATTGCTGTTCTCCCAAGAAGCAGGCGTCTTTTAATTTCGTGGCTGCTGTCACCATCTGCAGTGATCATGGAGCTCAAGAAAGTAAAATCTCTCACTGCCTCCATTTCTTCCCCTTCTATTTGCCAGAAGGTGATGGCCATGACCTCCTGGCAAATAGAAGGGGAAGAAATGGATCTAGACCCCTATATTATACAAGCATGTGACATAAAGCATCGCTTCACATTCCTGTCCCTCACTTGGATCCCGATTCTCCCAGACTTGCATTACCTATTGTCACACCCTTGTTTTCTGCATTAATTCACCTGGTGTAATTAGTACCATTCCCCTGGTTTTGCTTTAAAATTGGTAACATGTTACTGAATTCCCCCATGTCATTTGTAGCATGGACTGGAAAACTGAAGGAAACTGAAGAAAGACATCTCTTTAAAAACAACTGTATAGATGTAAATCATAACTGTTGTCTTCTGAGTGTTCTAAAGGCTTTACACATATTATCTCATCAAGGACTCCGTAAGGCAAATCTGAATTATTACCCTCCATATTTCAGTTGGAGGCAAAAGACTGAGAGATCATTGCTTGCCCAACTAAACTCGGGACTTCCTGGCTAATAGAGCACTCTTTTAGCCACATGTTAACTGTATCAGTCTTCATTCTGATTATTGTTTAACTACCCAGTTATAAATACACATTCATGTTGGGTGTGCACTAACATGCCTGCCTGCACATATAGGGTTTCTAGTTTTTATGTTTTCCTAAGGTGCCTAAGATCTGACAGCTATTCATCCACCAGGCCTGGCTGTGTTTGTCATGACCCACCAGAGTACATAACAGGGCAAAATGCTGGTCTTGTCTGTGAAAACTCCATAGGCGCAGCTGATGCAGCCCTGGGAAATGCAGTCACAGGTTTTTGAGGGGTGGCCATCTGCCCTGAAGGAGCTCAGAGCTTCCCCCGCCCAGCCCAGCCCTGTCACCAGCTCAAGCCTCCAGCTGATCCCTGGGTCACATGCTGGAGGAGCTCTGTCATTCTCTCAACCCTGATCCCTTCGGGCACCACTCACTGCAGCTCAGCCATGGCCAAGGCGGCTCCACGCACTGTGCTTATCACCGGCTGCTCCTCGGGCATCGGGCTGCGCATGGCTGTGCAACTGGCGCAGGACCCAAGCAAGCGATTTCACGGTGAGACTGGGGCATCCGCTAAGGGGGTTGGCATGGAACTTGCTCGGGGGAGGATTGTGTGCTCTTTTTGGAATTCTGAAACTCTGGTGTGGGACCTCTTGCAGAGGAGCAAACCCACATGGAGGAAACGGGGTACCCACAAAGCTCTGCACTGTTCAGCCCTGCAACTTGCAGGAAGGGACTGTGGAACCAGGGAGGGTGATAATCAGAGAGTTACAAGAATGCAGCATGCTCTGCTTTTCTCCCTTGAGCCAGCCATTATTCTCAGGGCTCTGTTATGGTCTGGCAGCTAGAGCATGCCGCCACACCCACCCTGGCATCTTCACGCCCAGGGAATGTGCCTGCCTGTGCTGCCCACCCAATTGGACGTCCCTTCGGTATTGCAGGAACTTTGCTATATTCTCTGCCTGTTTCCCAGGATTTCCCCCCAGCAGCTACACTTCCAGCCACCAACTCCTTTGCCCACTTCCCACCTCCACCTCCAAATCTCCCCCAACCCACTGCTGCCCTATTTTCCACAGGCTAAGCAGAAACAAGCCATTCCTCTTTGCCCAGCAATTTGGCTGGACCCAGACACTGTCCAAAGGCCACTTGCATAACAAACTACACATGACATGGGGGTAAGAATGTTACCAAAGCCCAGCTCTTCTCTGCCCCACCCCCACCCTCTCCATTCCAGTCCCACCTACTTTGCTCTTTGCTTGCCATGGGAAGCAGAATCCTAATGAGAAGCCTCGTGCTGCTCACACAGTCCAGAGTTAAGTAACTAGATCAGGAAGGTGCTGAGTCCAAAGGGCATTAGGGAGAGAGTGTTCTGTTAGGTAAGGCACGACGGACTGACATACATTTGTATGTGCACAAACACCAGATACGTGCAGCAACACAAACACCTGTGTGTTCAACAGCAGACACAAACATTGTTTGCCCAGTATGCACAGCTTTCCAAAACCACACGGCTTCTCTCTCTCTCTCTTTCTCTCTCTCTCTCTCTCTCTCTCACACACACACACACACACACACACACTGCATGCATCTACAACATGTCCCACTGGCAGAAATGTCACAAGGACAGACTTGCTAGATCAGGCTAAAACATTCATCTAGTCCAGCATACTGTTTATAGAAGCAGCCAATCTGGTGTTTCTGGAAGCTCAATAAAAGGGGCAGGGCAGGAATGATCATCCTCTTCTTGTCCATCCCCCCAAATCTATATTCTAAAGTCCACTGCTCCTATACATGTAGGCTCCATTTTGATATCATGGGCAATAGACATTAATAGACCTATTCCCGCCTACCCGTGAGTTTGAACAAGCCTTTATTAAGGCCATCTAAACTGGTGACAGTCACCTCATACATCATACACAACAAGAAAAGTATCACATGTGGTGGCAGTGAGTTAACACAGCCTGCAATCGCATTGCACGTATATAAACACATTGTGTCGCTTGCTCCCCAGACTGAAAAACCTTATGAAACGCTCACACTTCCGATTGCAAATACAATCACAAATACCATTACCAAAAGAGTCTAGAGTTCTTTGCTAATTCCCTCCCCCCCCCCCTACATTCTGTGACAACAGAGAAATGCCCTATTGGATTAAATTACATGTGTGGAGGATATTAGCTCCCCTCACCCCCAGTCTCTCTTAGCTATTGGAATACAGGAGGGAGAAGAGTAGGATTTTAAAGGATATTAGTAGGAGACAGATTGTTGGGGCAGGTGATTGGAGTCTTTGAAAAGGAAAGAGGAAGGTGGGCAAGGTAGATTAAGAAAGCTTCATCTGGGTAGCCTGATTACAACATTTAAAGCTGTTTGTCTACAATTGTGGGGTCTAGAAACTTGATTTTAAAAAAATAAAATAAAACCAATACACCTGAATTGAGCACCGTAGACCTCTGCTATGCAGGATGCTGCTTGAAACCAAACAAGAAGCTTTAGCCCTTTGCAATTTGAGGCCAGAATGAGAGAAAGCACAAAGAATCCTCACCTGCCAGCATAAAGCAAAGCTATGAATCAGGGTGTCAGCCTTGCAGCTTCCTTCCACATGAACTTAAGCAAACAACCCTCCCTTGACCTTCCTTACCTCATCTGCAATGTGGAACAGGATCAGGCCTCACACCAGGTCAGGCTATTTGTTCATCTAACACAGTATTCTCTCTGCTCTTACTGGCAGCAGATTCCAGAGTCACAGGGAGACATTTTGCATCCCTCACACCTGTTTACCTGGTCCTTTAAAAACAAAACAAAAACTAGAGATGCCAGGGACTGAAATGGAGAACTTCTGAGTCCAAAGCGTTGCTCTGTCCCTGGGCTATATCCCCTCCCCAAAGGGTATTAGCCGAGGGCAATGCCCAGTATGTCCTTGACTACCAAACTGCCAAAATTGGGTGGTGGGTAATAACACTAAGCTACCTTGCAAGTTTGATGTAAGGATTACTGTAACTGGGGGGGTTGATGCATTTTGAACCCCCTGGATGTGTTATCTAAATGCTAAGTATTATACAGCTGTGTGCTGCAGCATATTTAGACCCGGGTTTGGGGGCCTGTGGGCTTTGCAGGAGCTATTCGACACCCAAGCGCTTTGGATGGTTCTGGAGGGTTCTCTGCCCTTTATATATGCTAAGTGCTCTTGTTACATAACTCCCCATCCATGGTGTGTCTGTGTGTTTTGTGGTTGATATGCATTATCCTCATCATTATTTCTCAAAGAGAGGCACACACAAAACCACATGTATAAAATCCAAGCATAAGCATAGAAAAACATAAGTGCACACACGTGTTGCTAGTAGTCTTGGCAACAAAGTATTCCTCTCCCCCCACCTTCCCTCCACAGAGGGGATTAACGGACAGAGGGATTTAGCATCATGACCCCAAAGCGGCTTACAATGCATGAATCCTCAATTGCCCTCTTGACCCCTAGCAAAAAAGCTCACATTCCCTACCTCTGAGCTAGCCAATTGGCTCCCTGGGCCACACAGGTGTCAGGCTATGTAACAGCAAACTGACTTTGAGGAGGCAGGGGAGCATGTCTATGAGCTACTGGACCCCCCTCCCCCCTCTGAGTTCTTTCTGAGCTGGAGAAGCTTCAGGGTTCCTGACCCACTCTTCTCAAGATGTTCAGTTTTCATTAAAATGCATTCAAGTCTCTAGTCCTTGTAGGGATCTGATTAAATGCATACAGGCTTTTTTCCACATGATTGCTCAGTAAAAAGCAAAGCTGCTGGTGGTTTTCAGTGCTCTGTCCAATGAGTGCAAAGCTCTTGGATACACACACACACACACACACACACACACACACACACACTTGAGAATACTAATTTAAACCTGTGGGGTTAGATGTATATTACTATGCACACTTTGGCAGTTTTTCATGGACATGATGTTCCTCCAATCTACCGTATTTTCCGTTCTATAGGACGCACATTTCCCCCTCCAAAAATTAAGGGGAAATGTGTGTGCGTCCTATAGAGCGAATGCAGGCTGCGCCGCTAAGCCCAAAGCCAGAACAGGAAGACGGAGCACTGCGGAGCGCTCCGTCTCGCTGCTCTAGCTTGGGGACGGCTGCGCGCAAACCTCTGCAGGGCAGCGGGGCGCTGCGCTCCAAAGGCTTCAGGGATCTTTGAGGCTGGCGGTGGGGGGAAGCAGCACTTTCCCCCACCGCCAGCCCCACAAGCTCTGGTGAATGTACCTTGAACGCACCTTGTTTTAGAGGGGGAGAACAAGAAAAAAAAATTTCCCTGTTCTCCCCCTCCTATGGTCCGGTGCGTCCTATGGTCCGGTGCGTCCAATGGAGCGAAAAATACGGTACTCTGAATGCATCTCAGCACCACAGAACATTTGGCTATGCTCCTGTGCACTGTCTCCCTTCCAGTCATTGCCACCATGCGCGACCTGCGCAAGAAGGACAAGCTGGAGGCAGCTGCTGGGGACACACTCAACAGGACCCTCAGCATCCAGCGCCTTGATGTCTGCAATGATGAGTCTGTGGCTGAGTGCATCAACAGCCTTCCTGAGAAACGACTGGATGTTCTAGGTAAGGTGCAGCCAGGGGGAACTCCTTCATCCTATGGCAGGGGTGGCCAACTCCTGAGGGACTTTCAGAATTAAAATCTGGCAGTGATCTACCCCATTTTATGCCCATTCTGTTGGGGTTCCGTTTTGGGGGCGGGGAGACTTTTAAGGGGAAAGGGGATTGTTGGTCCCTCACCAAAACAGCGCTGTGGAAGCATTTGGCCTCACAGCAAAATCTCCGTCTTCCCTTACGGAGCTCAGGAGAAACCCAGGCAGGGGTCTCCTGGGCAAAAAGCAAAGGAAAATGAGCGATCTACTGTGGTGAGGAAAGGAAGGTGCTAAAGGGAATTCAGCCGAGGGTGCTTTCTACTCTATTAAGTGCGTGCCCGACCACATCTTCTCTCCTGAAGCTTAATTACTCATGCAGGTTTCATAAGCAGGTTTTATTCAGCTCTTGAAGGGCAGGCATTTTCTCTGCCCAAGAGAAAGACGGGAGAAGCCCGTCTGGTAGGCAGGAGTTGCCTTCTCTGCAGCTTTCATCCTCAAGCGCAGCACTTCACTGCCGCTCATGGGGGTGGTTGTCTGCCACACACTTACAAAGAAGAAATCAAAGGGGCATGCTGCGGGGAGGAGGCTAAATATGATCCCTGCCCTTGGTGCCCCCCCCCCCGTCCCACCCACCACTGAGAATCCAGCCTGCTCCTTTCTGCGCATGCCCCCCCCATCATTGGTTCTCCCTCTTGGTCACTCTAGAGCAGGGGCTGGGGGAGCTTCTTCAGCCTGGGGGCCACATTCCCTTGGAGAGAACCTTCTGAAGGGCGTGTGAATGTGGTGGGTGGAGCTGGAGGCCAAAAATGGGCAGAGCAAGGAACATGATCCTTATCTTTGTACCTTAGGCTGCATTCAAGACACATGGAAACCAAAGCCACATGCGCACACAGCTCCATCCTTCACCCAGGGAGCAAGCTATACCATCACAGCTCAGGGACACATTCCAACTAAGCAATAAAAGCATAAATTAACTGCAGTTGATCCAGTTTGTAGATCAGGGTGCTCAATCCACTATCCTACTAAAATAGCTCATTGTTTTTGTTTCTGTTTCCCATTGTTACATGTTGGTTTGTGTTTTCAGTTCAATGTGCTCAGGACCTTTCTCAGATCCTTAAATGTGTATGTTCCACAAGCACAGAAACTACTTTCAAGTGAGGTAAAACAATGAGTAGATAATGGTGCCCATAGCCTTGCTTCCAAGGAGAGTCAAAATCCAGGGAGCTCTGTTATTTATTAGATAAACAAGCAGGCATGCGCGCGCACACACACACACAGCACATGGCATAATATGGTACCTAGTTTATAAGAATGTACTAAAATAAGCTGACAGCCGCAGTGTAGGACTTCCTCTGTGTGAATCTGTCACAAACAATAGTAAAACCTGAGAGCCCTGTTATCACTGCATTCAACTGCCAGAATAAGAAGGGTCTATCTATTATCCTGGTGCTGTGGTAAATGGTGTCATTGCCCTCAATGACATCCCCCTCTACTACACTACAGGTAGGAAAGCTGCAAAGGAAGTTTGATAGGTTCCTACCGGGCTGTGATATATCAGCAGCAAATTCACACACTCTCTCTCTGTCCAAAATGGGCCTCTGTCATCCGTCATGGCCCAGTCCCTTTTGTCATGTCTAAGAAGAGTGGGGTGCATTGTATTTGCAGTTGCTAGGTACAGCTGTGATGATGAGATGCTGTGGTTGCCTAGCAACCACAATGTTTCCCATGGGGAGAGGCCATTTTGTATACCAAGTACATGCTTGGGATACTAATTGTCCCAGGCTCTATCCCCTGTCCTCAGGCCTAACAAAGTGTCCACAACAGAGTTACAGCATTCACACATCTATCTCTAACATCCCTTCCCCAACCTGGTGCCCCCCCCCACATATTGTTAAATGGCACTTGTCATTATCTCTGACTGCTGGCCATGCTGGCAGGGACTCATGGAAGTTGTAGTCCAAAACAGCTGGAGGACGTAATGTTGGGCTAATCCGCAGGAAGAAATGACAGCCATTGATTGAGCATTGCAGGGGGGCGGGGGAAGAGCTCCTCTTAGGAGGAGAAAATGGAGAGGCATGATGAAACCAGGGGTGGAAATAAAGTGGGGACTTCCATTCCTGTCCAGACAACGCTCTGGCAGGATGGGAAGCTATGCTGGCAGGAAATTAATGGAACATAGATATTTCTTAATATCATAATTTATGTTCCCCAGTGAACAATGCCGGTGTGGGGCTCGTTGGGCCTGTAGAGTCCATTTCCATTGATGACATGAAGCGCATCTTTGAGACCAACTTCTTTGGTGCCATCCGCATGATCAAAGCTGTTCTCCCTGAAATGAAGCAAAGACAGAGAGGACACATTGTAGTGATCAGCAGCGTCATGGGATTGCAAGGTATGAACGGAATGGGGAGGGCAGGAGGAAGCAGAGCAAAGATATCCAAACTGATACAACCTCAAAGCCTTGGCTTAGCTCTGTACCTCTGTAGCCAAAGAGACCTCATGGCCCCACAGATCAGTTCTCTGTCAGCAGTAGTAGTGAAACTCCCAGAAGTGATGGGGAGCATGCAGGATCTTTCATTTGAGATAGGAATGAGTTGGAATGAGTTTTGGAACACCAAGTTCTACCTCAAAAATTTAGAAAAGAAATCTGAACTTTTTCTCAGATGAAACGTTGGGTCTCATTTTCCTGGATCTATGCCTATCTGTGACAAACTTTCAGCATTAAGGATCTGACTTTTTTTTTTTAAGCATGTCACGAAGCTCTAATCTTCAGTTCTGGAAATTGCTTTGTTCTGGCAGATGTGGATTCTAGGGTACATACACACATTTTCCAATATAATATGCAATCCTGCTTTGATTGTTAGTTTGTATTTATTCCTCGGTGCAACACATCCAAGTGTCACAACCATTAATATTCCTCAAGCCCCTAAGTACCATCCCAGTTAAGCTGTTCCTCTGTGTTACTTAGACCTGGATTGAATGCAGGAGGAGGTGGGGGACAGGAGGAGCACATGCCTCAGGTGACAGGTGGAAGGGGGGCCAAACAGCAAGGAGAGAGGTGTGTCATGGCTGGGCACACACTTAGTGAATCCATACATTCCAGCCAGGGTCCACTTATTGGAAGAGAAAAGTCTTCCTCCTTGCAATCCCCAGGAAGAGGAAGGCAAGAAGCTGCAGTGGCTGCAAGAGGATGACAACCATAACAGTGAGAAAGAGTTTCTCCCCATAGTCCCCAGTCCCTCCACCACCACTGCCAGCCATCTCCACCACAGCTGCTCATCTTCCTCTTCGTGGGGTGAGCAAGGAGGTGGGTTGGTCAAGTTGAAGGCTAGGGCAAAATTTGTATAGCTGGCTCTGGCCTTACCATTTCTGTTTTATCAAGAATGTAGCAACCTGTGGAGCAGTGTGCTATGATGGTATGCTCACCTCAAATCCCTTCTGCTTTCCAACCAGGTGTCCCCTTCAATGATGTGTATGCTGCCTCCAAGTTTGCCATGGAAGGTTTCTGTGAAAGCCTAGCTGTGCAACTCCTCAAATTCAACATTTTGTGAGTTGAGTGAGCGACATGAAGGCAGATCTCAAAGAGCTTAAATTCTTCTACCCAATTTAATGAAACTGGAAGGGATTTGCACAAGCAACGCCCTTCCCCGAAACATTAGGGAAAGGTACACTCAGATAGAAACAGAGATGGGCCCAGTTCACACACCATATTAAGTCACAGTTTAAAACAAAGATGACACCTCCTGGATCAGGCCAATGGCCCATCTAGTCCAGCTTCCTGTTGAGTCTTACGCTGAGGTCTGTCTGTTTTTTTGCTATTTTGCACTTTTGTTTTTGTGGCTCTTTTTGTGTGTGACTGTGTGGAACCCAGTTCAGCTACTGATTGATTGTGTGACTGCAGTACATTGTTTATTGCTTTCATTTTATGGATCAATGGTCTCGTTGTGCTGTAAACAAAAATTGCCCTTTTCCCTTATGGGGTATCCAAGAGCCCATATAGAGTCCTTATATAGTAAAATTCATGTTAAATTGCTGTTTTAGGGGTTGTTTTTAAAAGCCTGGAATGGATTCATCCATTTTGCATTACTTTCTATGGGAAAGTGCGCCTTGGTTTTGGAACACTTTGGTTTTGGAACGGACTTCCGGAACGGATTATGTTTGAAAACCAAGGTACCACTGTATATATAAATAATAGATCTCATGTTGTTCTCAATGGCAGAGCTAAGTCCCATTCATGGAGGCATTTATATATTTAAAATGAACATTAATTCAAAGAAATTTCCCTGGGGCAATTAAGCAGGGAAGGGCACAGGATCCCTGGCCATTTCCTTCCAACTTTAGGCATCTGATGTGAAGATCCCAGGCCCAAATGCTGCCTCATTTTCTCTCTCTTGCTCTCTTTCAATCCCTCTTCTACACAGCATCTCCATGGTAGAGCCTGGTCCAGTCAACACAGAATTTGAGATGAAACTGATGGAGGAAGTGGCCCGCTCTGAGTTCCCAGGAGCCGATGCTGCCACCGTGCGGTACTTCAAGGAGGTCTATCTTCCGGCCTCCCATGAGATATTCACCACCATGGGCCAGACCCCTGAGTATGTGGCTAAGGTAGGGGTCACCCTCATGACGTATGAGTGACGTAGGAAAGCTTTAAAGCCAGTAGTTCTTCTACAGCCTCCCTGACAGATTTCACCTCACCGGACTGAGTTGTTTGCATAAGACAAAGCAGGAACTGGCCACTTCCAGTGTTCCACACTGGCATCCATTGCTCCCTCCTTCTCTAGCCTGCTGTCAGGAATCCAGCACAGGGAGCACAGTTAAGTAGAAATTGTGATTTATTGACCAAGTACACAGATAACGCCAGACGGCATTAACCCAGCTGCCGCCATCATGAATTGCGATGACTCTTGTGCTGAGTCCCTCTCCTTCCTCCAACTTAAATTGGACCCTGAAGTTTCTGCTTCCGCCTCCTATCACACCCCCTCCCCCAGTGGGACTCCCTCCGTGGGCTCATTGGATCCCCTCCAACTTCTTCCTGAAAAGACAGCCTGTCAATCTTCTCTTCCTCTCCTTTTCCCTCCCCTTGAGAGACCTGGGCAGATCCTAGGTGGATCTGCATTCCTGAGGGTGGGGAAGTTGGTGCTCAGCTAGGCTCCTCTCTTCTGATAGTTAACCCTCTCTCTTCCTGCCTACTTCCTCCACTGAAAGCTGGCTGGGCTGGCTCAGTCGTGATACCTGCTCTGTCCTGTAATGCATACTCAGACCCATTTGACAGAGTGAGGCAGCTGCCTCAGGTGGCAAATGCTGAATGGTGGGGAGTGATGGCAAGGTGTTGGGAGGACAGAGCTGTGCAGGCCACACATGGCTTTCCCTGTCCCACTCAGTTCCCCTGTTCCCATCAGATGCAGTGGAGGATGTTGTCCTGCCCCTAGTGTTGAAGTTAAGATTCAACCACCAGTCCACCTGACTTCTGTACATGGAATTGGGAGGAGCATCATCTTCTTCTTCACCTCAGACAGCAAAATGCCTTGATCCAGCTCAGGCTACTATTTGCTTCTTTTAAACTTTATTTCTCATTTTTCACCATGTAAGTCTCAAAGTGACATACTATGAGAAAATACACAACATACAGGATTTAAAACATGAATTAAGCTTCCAGAAATTTAAACCTCATAATTTAAAATATATTTTTAATAAGTTTTGTTTTTTAAATCATCCAAGAAGCATTCAAGGTGCAAAAGCATCCAGAAATAAACTGGTTTTGACCAAGCATCTGAAACTCAGTAGGGACGGTGCCTGTTTAACTTCTTGTGGGAGAGAGTTGCAATCAAACAGGTCAGCTTGGGACATCATGGCCTCCATGACAACCCTGAGGCTGCGTCAGTATATCAGCCACACCCTCAACCTCATCTTTGCCACAGAGCAGACCTTGATGGCTGGGGCAGGGTGGGGAGCTGCTTGCTTTGAATCAGTTGCCATGGCCACAAAATTCCTGGTAAGGTTTGGGCTGCATGCTCATCTGTGCAAGGGTGATGGAACCACTAAGATGGTCCACCCTGAGACTGATGGAACCTGCTGGATTCTTGCATGGCCTGGGGGATTTTCTGGCTGACATGGACAGTGCTCCTGTTGATGCTCTTGCCTCACTGTGGAACAGCGAGGTGTCAAAGGCAGTATCCTTCTGACTACCAACTGCTAGGGATCATGGGGGGCGGGGGTTATTGTGCTCATGCACTGCTTGTGAGCTAGCCACCACGAGAGCAAAATGCTGGACTCAATATGCCAGGATTCCTCTTCCTTTTATGTAATGGAAAGGCACCTCCCCAAAAGTCCATGAAAAAATAACAACAGTTGCCCATTGCTGTCTAGCACCGGCCTCTCCTGCACACAATGTGAGAATCACTGCTTCAAAATCAAGGAAGACCAAACACGTGAAAGCAGCAGTTGTTAGGATGGGGATGTGAAGGAGCTGTATCAAAATACCAACCTCTTTCCACCTTGCCTTCCTTCAGGCTGTTGTGAACGTCATCGCCAAGGAGCGTCCTCCTTTCCGGACACAGACGAACACCCTATACACGCCGCTGGTGGCCCTGAAGTATGCGGACACCTCAGGGGATCTGTCCGTTGGCACCTACTACAACCTGCTTTTTCGCTTCACAGGCCTCTTCCACCTCAGCATGAGCTTCCTCAAATGCATCACATGCAGCTGCTTCCGGCGCCGGGTCACACCTGCTTGAGGTCAGGGTGGGTGAGGCCCTGATGGCAGCAGAGCCTCACCTCTTCCCACTGCCCTGCTAAGGCTATGTACGGATGACCAGAGACATTCTGCAACAGATCAGTCCACTCCCATGTTTTAAAGCTACCAGGTTCTGGTGAAGGAATATGTGCTGGGAAGGAATTAAAGACAACAGGTCCTTTGGGGTGTGAGTAGGGATGTCAGAGCTTTCCGACAGAAAAAGGAGCAGGACTTGCCAATGTTTGTTTACTTGTCCCATGTTTGAACAGAAATCAACCCAGCGAATGCCATCGGGATTTGCTGTTGTTACTGCTTTCAGTCCTCAAATGATACATAATTGATTACATTTTCCTCTATTTGCATTGAAATGAACAGGGTAAAATAATGTAACAGCAACATACTTTATGTAATTAAGTGCATAAATTATGTGAGTCGCATAATTTCACCACAGCAGACAGCAAGACCAATAGCACAGTTTGCGGCAGAAGGTAAACTGCAGCAGAATGCAGCCGTGCTGCATGCGACAAACACAGGGTGGAATGTTGCCTCCAGTGAAGTTTGAAATAAATCCAGGACAAAAACTAGGCAGAAGTGTGGGGAAATTGAAAGGATATTGGTATATTTCAGTGAACTTTCTCAGACTCTAAATAACCTCGACAGAACTGTGCAAGTCTGGTGGGGGAAAGCAGCCCCATGGGACCTGGCAAAAACTCATATAAAGTCTTAAGGCCCTACTCATACAGGTTTCTTGTTCCCATAAAGCTGAATAGTGGAGCACTCAGGACAGACCAAAAGAAGCACTTCTTCACACAGTACATATTTATAGCTATGGGATTTGCTGCCAGAAGATGTAATGATGGCTACCAGCTTAGATAGCTTTCAAAGAGGGCTTAAACAAATTCAAGGAGGGTAAGGGCTACCAGTGGCTCTCAGCCATGATGGCACCACCACCTGAGTGAGAAGCTGATACCAGCTGCTGGGGAGCATCAGTGGAGAGAAGATGCTGTTGCCCTCAAGTCCAGCTTGTGGGTTTTTCCTAGGCATCTGCTTGGCCAATTTGAGAACCAGGAGCTGAACTAGATGCACCTGATCCAGCAGGGCTCTTTCATTATGTTCCACAAGCCTGGCCACCTGCCCCACCCTACCACCCTCCTTAGCCAGTTAATATGATCATCAGTAAGAATTTATATGGCATTTGTATCCACAGATAATTGTTTGCCAATTCTAATCTCCCAAAAGGAGTGCCAGTGCTGAGTAGTGGTTGGTGAACTTCATCCTCACCAAGCAGGGTAGAAGCTTGCCATGTGACCTATAAGGAAAATCATTATTATGCCAAAAGGAAAATCATGAATGGTGTTCTTGAGATGGGCCTGGGAAAGTCAGCCTGTGAATGGGACTGTTTTCCTGGAGACGAATGGTTTGTCAAGGAGGATACAATGAGCAGTGCATGTGCCATGCAACTGGTGACACTGCCCATTAAGGCCAAATGGGCAATTTGCCATTCCAAGCTTTTGTATAGACAATGTGCAGGAGAGATATTTCAGTAGCATAGACACTTATACCCATGCAGAATAGTTACTTAGAGTAAGATTGCACATTTGATTAACTAGTTTACATAAAAAATTGGTCAATTAAAAGGGCACCTTCAAGTAACTGGACACCATATTTTCTTTAGTGTGTTATTTTAAATATATGTTTTCAAAGCACTGATAGAAGGTGCTTCAAAGTGGCACTTCCCCTTCCTCTACCCCCCGCCCCCCATGGAAGGAATGCTAAGACACACAACTGCACCACATATGGGCATCATTTCAGGGCTGGCTCCAGGTTTGGGGGCTGTGGGCAAGAGACCTTGTGCACTCACCCATGCATATAGACACTTGTTGTGGGGCAGCGAAGGGGAGAACACCAGAAGTCAGTGCTGTAGCTCCCTTGCTCTGGGCCACCAGAGAGCAGCTCCCTCCTCACCACTGCCAGGGCAGCAGTGAGTCCAGACAGAGAGGGCTCTGCAGCTACCTGGTTGCTGTTCCTCCCCTGTCACTACCATAGAAGTCCCTGTTCTCTTCATTGCCATCACTGGTGAGAAGCTGCCAAAGCTCTCTGCCTCCAGTGGATGCTATTCTTGCCCCTCTTTGTTGTCTGGGGGGTAGGGGTTCTGATGGGCTCCTCCTCCTCCTCTGCCAAAGGAGGAACCTAGGTGGCCTTCTACACATGGCGGAGCATACACGCACAAGGCTAAACAAAATGGTGGCATCCAGTCAGACAGTGTAGATGGCAGTGAACCTCCTCAGGTGCCTGGCAATGCTGACTCCTGGCCCAACATTAAAACATACAACCTTTTTCTTCAGAATGTTTTTATTCTTTTGCACAGAACAATCCTATGCATGTTTACTCAGAAGTTAGTCCTATTAAGTTCCATTATGCTTACACCCGAGGGATGCGGGTGGCGCTGTGGGTTAAACCACAAAGCCTAGGACTTTCCAATCAGAAGGTCGGCGGTTCGAATCCCCGTGACAGGGTGAGCTCCCGTTGCTCAGTCCCAGCTCCTGCCCACCTAGCAGTTCGAAAGCACGTCAAAATGCAAGTAGATAAATAGATACTGCTCTGGTGGGAAGGTAAATGGCATTTCAGTGCGCTGCTCTGGTTCGACAGAAGCGGCCAGTAAAGCAAGATGAGCAACGCAACCCCAGAGTTGGTCACAACTGGACCTAATGTCCAGTCCCTTTACCTTTACCTTTATGCTTGCACCCACGGGATGAGTGAACACAGGATTCCAGCCATAATATTTTGCGTGAGTCAAACCTCATGGAAGTAAAAGGTTCAGGGTCCTTCCACGCTAGGCATTCAGTGTAGTTATAGAGAAGCTATTCCAAATGTGTAAAGATGTTTCAAATGTTTGCTGCAAATCCCAAGAACATGAAGGGACTTTTTATCATGTTAAAAGGCTAAAAAAAAAATTGGATACAATTACATACATTGATACAGCAGATTTTAAAGGTTAATATTCAACTGAAGCCAGAACTTTTTCTCTTGGGGCTAATGGACACATACTAGAAAAGGACTATGGAAGATTATTCCAATACATATATGACTACATTTGTGAGACTGCTATATGCACAAATATCTGGCTGAGATGGCAAAGTTAAGATGTTTAATTTGAGAAAAATCATAACTGACATTTGTTAAGGATTGGAAATTTCTTGTAGATTTTTTGTTTGAAAGAGAAAATGAGCTTATAGTATCAGGATTTGAATACTGAAAAAATATCGGTTTATAGAAGAAAGAATGCAGAACCGA
The DNA here is from genome assembly GCF_965112155.1 of Podarcis liolepis. Classification (NCBI taxonomy): domain Eukaryota; kingdom Metazoa; phylum Chordata; class Lepidosauria; order Squamata; family Lacertidae; genus Podarcis; species Podarcis liolepis. The sequence goes on from NC_139555.1 coordinate 1,598,270, forward strand.
GACCTGGAAGTCCTTTTACACTCTTTTCTTTCTGTAGCTTTTACTTTCTTTCACTTTCCTCTCCCTTTCATTTTTCTTTTTAGGTCTCTCCTTTTATTGTCTTTTCCTCTTTCAGACCTTGCTCTTTTTCAGACTCAGTAGCTGTCTTATCTTAGTATATTACAAAAAGATACTTTGTAATCGCTATGTATTTTTGTATATATGAATAAGAATCAATTAATAAATTAATTAAAAAAAACTAGGCATTCAGCATGGGATTGCCATGCGTCGTTAATCCTGACAAGACAGAAGTACTGTTTTTGGAGGACAGGGGGTGGGACTCCCTGGTCCTGAATGGGGTAACCGTGCCCCTGAGGGACCAGCTGTGCAGCCTGGAAGTCATTTTGGACTCACAGCTATCGATGGAGATGGAGGTCAATTCTGTGTCCAGGGCAGCTGTCTACCAGCTCCATCTGCTACGTAGGCTGAGACCCTCCCTGCCTGTGGACCATCTTGCCAGAGTGGTGCCTGCTCTGATTATCTCCCACTTGGACTACTGCAATGCACTCTGCATGGGGCTATCTTTGAAGTTGACTCAGAAACTGCAATTAATCCGGAATGCTGGTTAGATTGGTAACCGCCAAAACCATAGAACACTGGTCCTGAGAGACCTACCGTACATTGGCTCACAGTACGTTTCAGAGCATAATTCAAAGTGTTGGTGCTGACCTTTAAAGCCCTAAACAGCCTCGGCCCAGTAGACCTGAAGGAGCGTCTCCACCCCAATCATTCACCCGGACATTGAGGTCCAGCTCCGAGGGCCTTCTGGCGGTTCCCTCACTACAAGAAATGAGGTTATAGGGAACCAGGCAGAGGGCCTTCTCGGTAGTGGCACCTGCCCTGTGGAACGCCCTCCCATCAGATGTCAAGGCAATAAACAACTATCTGACTTTTAGAAGACATCTGAAGGCAGGCTTGTTTAGGGAAGTTTTTAATGCTTGATGTTTTTATTTTGTTTTTAGATATGCTTTAAGCTACCCAGAGTGGCTGGGGAAACCCAGCCAGATGGGCGGGATATAAATAATAAAATTATTAATATTATTCATTCACCTTATAAGGGGATTCCACCAGACACAATCATTCATGAAAGACCAAGTGTAGCACTATAGCACCTGAAAGCTATCATGATGTTTGTAATGAAATGAAAACTCTTGCAAGTTGTCACCATCACCACCATTAACCATGTTGCTTAAAAGGTGGGGGCTAGAAAAGGGGTGGCTTTTGTAAAGCATTATTTTAAGAATAATCTTATACTGCGTTATTGTGTTAGAGCACTATACTGTTTAATTTTACACACACAGAGCATATTAACAATAATTAACAGATGGACAAAAACAGTCATAAAACGTCAGCCATCATCACAAGGGTTGTTGTGAGCATGAGCAGAGCTTCAAGTGGCCCCGCCCACAGTGGATAAGCCACACCCCCTGGTGCAGACAGAACGCAGGAGAAAGTACACATAGAGTGGAAAGTCAACTGCAATTCTGCTTGTAGCTTACAGCAGAAAAGGGATTATTTATTATAACCTTTGAAATCAATAGGCATTACTAACTTAGACACTTTGTTGTCAACAGGTCTACTCTGAGCAAAAATTATTTGGATACAACTGTATGTGTGAGCTTTTCCCTGCCATGCAGATAAGGTAATGAGGATTTGCCTGATGGATAGCTGTCATGCCTTTTAAAAACACTCAGGAGCTTCCCAGGAGATAAGACTGGGGACCTGACACTGGCATGCTAAGAAAGAAAACTCACACCAGAACCGAACACGAGGTGCTGCTACTATGCATCCTGCAGTTCTGCACAGAAGTTGGCACTGGGGGGAGAAGCCAGCCTCCTGAAAGACCATGCTTTCTTTCGTTCACTCATTTTCAAAAGGTCAGCATCCGGCCCTTACGTGGCTAATACCTACATAAATCTAAGAAACCATAGGAGGTTGGTTAAAGATTTTCAGCTGCTAGAGGCCAGCCTGCTCCTCTCCCATGAATTAGGAAAACTGGAATCCTTCATGAAAAATAGCAGCCTAAGAGTAATTATGGAATCAGTCAGAATTCCGCACCCATACCACAGGTTTCCCATTTACCTTTTCCAACAGACAATGGGCTTTATTCAACTACATTTTACTCAGAGGCGCTGTGGGTTAACCCACAGTGCCTAGGGCTTGCCGATCAGAAGGTGGGCAGTTTGAATCCCCGCCACGGGGTGAGCTCCGGTTGCTCGGTCCCTGCTCCTGCCAACCTAGCAGTTCGAAACCACGCCAAAAGTTCAAGTAGATAAATAGGTGGGAAGGTAAACGGCATTTCCGTGCGCTGCTCTGGTTTGCCAGAAGCAGCTTAGTCATGCTGGCCACATGACCCGGAAGCTGTACGCCGGCTCCCTCGGCCAATAAAGTGAAATGAGCGCCGCAACCCCAGAGTCGGCCACGACTGGACCTAATGGTCAGGCGTCCCTTTACCTTTACACCCATTAGAATTAATGAACCTAAGCGGGTGTACTGGAAATAAAAGTTAGTTGAATACAACCCATTATTTAATTACTGCTAAGATATTGCTGGTTATGGGGGAGGGAGCAGGGAGAGAGATTTACTTCTTCAAGCTCTCCCCTCTTATTTTCCCTGCCTTGGCTGCGATCCTGTTTGCACTCCCCGGCACCACCCTTAGAAGGGAGGCATTTCAACGGACACATCTCAAGATAATTGCTGACATGCTCAGCTAGCACCTCCAGCCTAGAAGGCTCCACAGCGCAGGCACAGATGGCTTCCTTCGTCTTGCAGCCAAGGCAGGCAGAGAGAGGCGTGGCGAGGGCTGCCGCAAAGCAGAATGTTATCCTCCTGGCCAACGACCAGAGCTGGAGGATGCAAATCGAGAAGGCAGGCAGGCAACCAGGGCAGCCACTCCGTCAGCACGTGCCGGAGCTGGCTTCGCGCCCAAGAGCGCAGGATCTCAGACTTCTATTGGTTTTGAGTGGATGGGGTGAGGGGCAAGTGCCCCCCTCGGCTTTGGACAAGCCGGTGGGGAAAATCCGAAAGAAGAAACGCGGGCAGAAAAATCGCATGTCTGAGAGAAGAGACTCCAGCTGCTGTCACCGTCCCTTTTTCCACAGGGAGGCAGAAGGCGCAGCCCGGATCTGAATCCCGCGGCCGCCTCGGAACTACTTATCCCAGAGTGCTTTGCGTCTCCAAGCGACGGCATGACGCTACAGGTTCTCATTGGCCACAGACGGCACAAGGAGGCGAACAAAGCAATGGGCACAAAGGCTGCTGGGAAATGAGGCGTCGCGGTTTCCTGCCCGGAGACCAGGCTTTTGTTCGCTGGCTTTTGTCTGCCTGCGCGTCCCTCCGCCTCCCCCCCCCCCGCGCCCGGAATCCTCCTGCGGCTACTAAGCCAGTTTGGAGCCTTACTCTCTAGTGGGGATAAAAAAATTCCTTCCAGTAGCACCTTAAAGACCAACTAAGTTAGTTCTTGGTATGAGCTTTCGTGTGCATGCACACTTCTTCAGATACCTAGTGGGGGGCAGCGAAGGGAGGAGCAGAGTTCTGCGCAAAAAGCCCCTTCGAGGTTAACCTAGGGCCGTGATCCAAGGCTGCCTCCCCTAGAAATTTCACTGAAGAACCAATAGGGTGCTTTTTTAACTCAAAAAACGGTCAGAAGCGGGAGACAAAAAAGATTCAAGGCGCTGCATCGGAGCATTTAAAAAAAATGAACAGAACTGTAAAAGGCCACCGCACATCTCGACTTTCTTGATTTACGTACATACACGTCGGACCAGTTGCAAATCAAGCAACTACGTACCGCCTTTTCACAAGCTCCCACCCCTACCTTGTTAACGTTACTCTATGAGGAAAATTCCAGCTTTTTATGAATGAGTAGGTGGCCCTTAAAAGGGCCTTTGGATATTTTGTTGTTCGCTGCAGGAATATTTAGCCGCCGAAACCGTACAGAGTGCGGCCCTGGCGCTTCAAGGCATAGACCACATCCATGGCAGTCACGGTCTTCCTCTTGGCGTGCTCCGTGTAAGTCACGGCATCGCGGATGACATTCTCCAGGAAAACCTTCAGCACGCCCCGGGTCTCCTCGTAGATCAGCCCAGAGATGCGCTTGACTCCTCCACGGCGAGCCAAGCGGCGAATCGCAGGCTTCGTGATGCCCTGGATGTTATCGCGCAGCACCTTGCGGTGGCGCTTGGCGCCCCCTTTCCCAAGCCCCTTCCCGCCTTTGCCGCGACCCGACATCTTCCCAGCTGACTCGCAAACAAAGAGAGAACCGGCTTATGCAGGAGAGAAAAGAACTCGGCTGAATTATATACTCTGTATGCGGACCAGAATGAAAACTGGCAGCTCCAGGGAGGGCGGTGCTACCTAACCACGCCTCTCTCGCTATAGGGCGCTGCTCCTCAAATGAGCCGCGGGAGATTTTCAAAATGCCCAATCGCAAATCGCCGCTTCAAGCTGAATAATTTGGCGCCGTTCGTTTGCTCTTGAGTCTGCGTAGAAGAGAACGGTCTCAGGTTGCCCAGAGGAGGCAAGAGAGAGCAGACAAACAAGCAAAAAATGGATACAAAACTGCCCAACGGAACTCGTCCCTCCCCTTCTTATTTGCGCTACTTTGTTAGCAGAGGGCAAATTGTGAAACTGTTGCAAGATAAAAACGACTGATAATACCTTCGCTGAAAACGTCGGTCCTCTTTCTTTGACGCTGTAAATGAAGTTTAGGAATGAGAGCAGCCTGCGCCCATGTGCATTTGTGATAAATTATTTTGACACTTGCATACAATTAATAAACTACGGAGACGCCAAAGACGCCTTAATGTAAGCCGTGCTGTCACCTACTGAGGAAGAAAAGTGTGTTTTCTTGCAGGAGTCCTGTGGAGAAGACCATGTTTTCAGTGGAAACTGGTGCATATGCGATTTCTGTTGAAAACTGTCTCTGCTTTGATTGCAATGAGATTAAATCCAAACGTGTTTTGGAACATGGATGGAGGGGAGAAGCCCAATATTATATATATAAAAAAATCTGGTCCCGATTCCTACTTGGTGTGCTTAAGTATTTGATTTCTTCTCTCTCTCTCTCTCTCTCTCTCTACACACACACACACACACACACACACACACACACACAAAGACACAAACAAATATATGATGGACTTTGGAGAGCGAAGTGTAGTGTAATAAAATATGAGTTATGGTACCAGGAGTTGCCTATTCAGATCCCTGATCAAACTTGAAACTCCCTGGACTACCTTGGCAAGATTTTCTTTTCAGTAGTAGTTTACCACCTAAACCAAATCTACCTTATTGGGCTGTTATAAATCTCAGGATTAAGTTGTGGTAAATGCCAATAAAAGTGCCCCCCTTACATGCCATCACTAGGGGTGACGTATAGGAACAATGAAGATTAACTTAATTTGGAAGTTTCAATTCCAGAACATGAAAGTTCTGCTGCATCCTCATTTTTAATACAGACATATCATTAGCAAAACCCACAGGCTACGTCCAAATCAGGGCTTCTAGAATAAATACCCTTTAATTTAAAACTTGCAAACCTTATTCCCAATTTAGTATCAACTCCTTCAGTAGCTCCTCATTGTGACCTTAGAGAGGAAGAATGCCTGTCATAGGTTGTAAAACAAATGTCAGATATACCTTTATTTGCCTCCCAATTTAGGATTGCACTTCATGTATGATCTAGTTTATTCTTGCATCGCAGAGGGTTAGACTAGATGACCCTCAACAACCAGCCCCACTATATAATTCTATGTATCTTGAAGGATGTGGGGCTGTGATACACAAAAACCTAACACCCTAATAGTTCTGAGGCTCTAAGATACCAGGAGACATTATTGCTAAAAACCACCCTTTGGGAAATTTTGTTGCAGAAGAACAGTACTTAAAACATGTCACTTTTAGCTACTCATAAAAATTAGTTGTAGAAGCTTGTCCAGAAATTAGGAGTCTCTATTGTAAACGCCAGGCCTAGTTATTCTGTAGCAAAGTTTATGCTCCCATCATCCAAAGCACATTCTTGATTCACCACAAACTCGTTTACTGTATAAAGCTTTTATTAAGTTTTTGAAAATACTATGCATAGCTTTGTGAAGCACACCTGCTCAAGGTGTATTGAGCTATGCCACCACTCTAACCTGCAAGTAGTTTTTTTCCCCATAAGCTGCCCTACCTAACTTGGTTTCATGCAATATGGGAAAGAATCACAGAACACATAATACTGTATGACATAATACTTTACATGGGGAAAGAGTGTCTTTAGAGCACCACCACGTATGTTTTAATAGTTAATAAAAATTGGTGTGCAATGTCAGCATTTATGGGAACTCAGGATGAAAAATGACTCAAGCTCTTTTGTGAGAAAGTGGGTGGCTCTTAAAAGAGCCTTTGGGTTATTAAGTTCTTTGCTAAGCAGCACGATCTGCTTACTTGGAGCTGGTGTACTTGGTGACAGCCTTGGTGCCCTCCGAGACGGCGTGCTTGGCCAGCTCCCCGGGCAGCAAGAGGCGCACGGCCGTCTGGATCTCCCGGGAAGTGATGGTGGAGCGCTTGTTGTAATGGGCCAGGCGAGAAGCCTCTCCGGCGATGCGCTCGAAGATGTCGTTCACAAAGGAGTTCATGATGCCCATCGCCTTGGAGGAGATGCCGGTGTCGGGGTGGACCTGCTTCAGCACCTTGTAGACGTAGATGGAGTAGCTCTCCTTGCGGCTCTTGCGGCGCTTCTTGTCGCCCTTCTTCTGCGTCTTGGTCACCGCCTTCTTGGAGCCCTTCTTGGGAGCCGGAGCTGACTTGGCTGGCTCGGGCATTCTGGCAGAAATAAAGTCTTCGCTCTGGAGGAAATGAGAAGCCCTCGGAAACCACCTTTCTCTGGTCACGGCGGACGGCAAAGAGGAATGCGGCGCTGCCGGTGTCAGCACTTCCTCTATTTAAAGGCCCTTTATGCAAATGAAGGTTGCTGGGCTGACATGTTTCTATTGGCTGCCGCGCCTCCTGATATCATCTCCGCTGCGCGCGCACATGCAAATCATAGGACTGTGATATTCCCGTTCCTATTGGAAGAGTGCCGTTTCCACTTCTGTGATTGGTCAGGTCGAGAAATGTGCTTTCTCATTGGCTTGTGGCTGCCGGACGCCCGATAAGCCAATAAGAAGTGGTACTTGCAGGCTCCAGGAAGGCATAAAAGGCCCCCGCCTCGGCCCTCGCCCGTCAGTGCTGCTTTTGCATTCTGCGCGCTGCGTGTGGTGCGTGAGAGCCGGTGACGACAGCATGTCTGGCCGCGGCAAGCAGGGAGGCAAGGCGAGGGCCAAGGCCAAGTCGCGCTCTTCGCGGGCCGGCCTGCAGTTCCCCGTGGGCCGCGTGCACCGCCTGCTGCGCAAGGGCAACTACGCCGAGCGGGTGGGCGCCGGCGCGCCCGTCTACTTGGCGGCCGTGCTCGAGTACCTGACGGCCGAGATCCTCGAGCTGGCCGGCAACGCCGCTCGCGACAACAAGAAGACCCGCATCATCCCCCGCCACCTGCAGCTGGCCATCCGCAACGACGAGGAGCTCAACAAGCTGCTCGGCAAAGTCACCATCGCCCAGGGCGGCGTCCTGCCCAACATCCAAGCCGTCCTCTTGCCCAAGAAGACAGAGAGCCACAAGGCCAAAGGGAAGTAAACCTTGGCTGCCCCCCCAAAGGAAAAAAACCCCTCGCTGAACCCAAAGGCTCTTTTCAGAGCCACCCACGTTTTCCAGAAAAGAGCTGAGTCCAGGCTGTTGGTGACTTTGGAAAGCAAGTTGTCTTGTGTTTAGAACGGGATTCAAAATATTCCTAGTTCTTAAGGCTAAATGGTATAAATCCGCGAGGAACAATTGCCATTCCACCAAGTTAGGTGAAGCTGAGCCTTGTTTTAGTTGTACTTTCCGTGGCTGAGAAGTATTGGCTGTTCGGGATATCAATAATGCCCGTTGATGAACAGCTCTTGGTTAAGGAATGATGTCCTACGTGGATCACGCAGTCGTTACCCGCCCCCATTTTATATCTAAAACACCTTGTGGTACTCGAACATATAAATATTAGAAAACGAATTGGCATGCCAAGGCAATCCCTGGCTCTGAGGCAGCCTGAGAAAGAGTTACGTATGTGTAACGCGGGACCTGACACATAGTATTAAAAATACTCTTTAACCCTGGTATTTTTGCTGACTCCCCGTAAAATCAAAGGATTCGTCGGTAAGGGGTACGATTCTGAACCAATCATTGCGTAGCGCGGGGTTTTTAAGCCCTATAACTGCCTCTGCCTGTTAAGTTCAAAGAAGCCTATTCAGCTCCTCGTCTCAAAAGCTGCTGCTAATTTAATTCTCTTTGATCCAAAAACGGTTCTCACACTAGGAACGGTGGGGGTTGGGATGCCCTGTGGTGGCAAATCTGGCACGTCAGCTTTTTCAGCTTTTTAACGGCAGCAACTTTAAGATACGCGCTATTGGAGCTGGGATTACCGTTAAGCACTGTTTCACTCCACACGCATGATATGTGTTGTTCTTTACTTTCACAACAACACTGTGAGGTAGGATAGGCCGGGATTCGCGCACGCCCCGACCAAAAGGTAATTTTATAGGTCGTGCGCTTAGGATCCACGATATAACTGGAGCACCTTTCAGGCAGAAGGTCTGGGAGGGGACCGAGAGCTCAGAGGTGGCCTCCAATCCCTTCCAAGCCCGGGAAATTCAAACCCCTGAGCCGCTACGCTCGCGCTCTCGGCCAATCAGGGAAGGAGGATTTCCCTATAAATTCTCGGCTCCCAGGTCCTCTCCCCCGCTTTGCATCCGTCCTGCAGGAGCGAGCTGCTGTCTCGCTGTTTGAGGAAGAGCCATGGCGCGGACCAAGCAGACTGCCCGCAAGTCCACCGGAGGAAAAGCCCCTCGCAAGCAGCTGGCCACCAAGGCTGCCCGGAAAAGCGCCCCGGCCACGGGTGGGGTGAAGAAGCCCCATCGCTATCGGCCGGGCACCGTAGCCCTGCGGGAGATCCGCCGCTATCAGAAATCGACAGAGCTCCTGATCCGCAAACTGCCTTTCCAGCGCCTGGTAAGAGAAATCGCCCAGGACTTCAAGACGGACCTGCGCTTCCAGAGCTCTGCCGTCATGGCCTTGCAGGAGGCTAGCGAGGCTTACCTGGTGGGTCTCTTCGAAGATACCAACCTGTGCGCCATCCACGCCAAAAGGGTCACCATTATGCCGAAAGACATTCAGCTGGCGCGTCGCATCCGTGGGGAGAGGGCTTGAGCTGCTTCCCAGTCGCTACAGCACAGCTGGAAATAACCCAAAGGCTCTTTTAAGGGCCGCCCACATAACAAAAAAGGAGCTGTCGTTACTTCCTACCCAGTATATTTGCACTGCACAATCCAGGTGCAGGTCGTCAAGCGTTTGGGCGCCGGCCATGGACGTGCTCCTTCCTGACGTTCAGTATGATCATGTGCATGTTCACTCGGAAGTCCTGCTGAGACTTCTGGGTGAGTGGCTGTAGGCTTTCAGCCTTAGTGGAAATTTTGAGCTGGAAATCCCCTGCTTTAAATAGGAATGGGTGTGCATTGGTTGCAACCGGTCAGGATTTCTAGAGAAATGAAATGGATTGACTTTATTTTAAGATCCTGATTTAATTCAGCAACGTATTTTCTAACAGTTAAAAGCACCCAGAAGCTGGCATTTCAAAGCCAAGCAAAGAGGAGTCTTTTCGTCTGCTCTGTGGTTTGATTCCGCTAGGTCTCTTTTGCACTGTTTGGGCCCAGCGCCATGCATTCATTGACTTCAATGGGCTTCATTTTTGGATCAGCCTGATCCATTCCAGGTCAGGTGCTGATTGGCACTTGCTGTACACTTCAAGGAGGGAGAGGGAAATTTATATAACACCTTTGCTCCACTCTAGGAACATCGGCACCATTGTCTTTTTTTTTGTTTTAAATATTTTACATGCCTCAAATGCTTCAGTTAGGGGAATAAATACAGTACTCCATTTTTTACAAAGAACATGTTGGTTTATAAAAATTGTAGATGGCAAGCACACTCACTTCCTCAGGAGCAATGCCTCGTGGAGATGTGACCTGGTATGGTCCATGTGTGCACTCTCCGAAATGTAGTGCTTCTTTCTTACTGTTTCCTTATAACTATGAGTATGCTGAGGGAGACATGTACCTACAATTCTGATACTATACTGTATTTCATTACCTGCTGAAAATGTTCATTTCACCAAGGGTTTTCAGAAAACATTTGTGTCTGCAGAACATGGAATTGTAGAGTTGGAAGGAACCCTGAGGGTCATCTAGTCCAACCCCCTGCAAGGCAGGAATCTCAACACACACGCCCGAGGGGTTTGAGCCCCACCTTGAGCAAAAGTGTTCAGCATTGCAGTGGTTGGACTAGTTGACCCTTGTGGTCCCAAGTCTACAATTCTATGATTCTGTGGTAATCATTTTTTCCCCTATATTTTATAGTTTTATGATCCCTCAGTGCTTTCATTGTACCCCACCGTCACATGGATAAGCTGGCAGTTTAGAAATATTCTTATAAATAGATGAGAAAAGAAATTAAATTCCATTGAAGATTACAGGGGAAAATAAAAAAATGGATGAAATTTTAAAGGGTGGGGTGCAGAGCTTGCTACATGCCTACCTTGTTACTTCTGAAATGACCAAGGCGTGCTTTGGGTGTCTTGATGAGCCAGCCAGCTCATCAGCAGTCTGCCCTTTGCAGCATTCCCAATGCCCACATGGCCATTAAAACTCAGGGGAGGCAGCATCAGGCAACTCCTCTGATAGGGATTTTTTCCAGATCTGGAGCTTGCAGCAATGTTTGCTGGAAACAAAAGCACAGGCACCACCCTTGACTGAGGCAGGAAAATGGAAGCCTCTTTGGCAAGTGAAGAAAACTTGTGAAATGGGGGAAGAGATTGTGGCAGAACAATACGTCAGAGCTAAAAGGTAGTGGAAGACAAATAAGGAAAAGAAATAAGGAAAGGAAAAGATCAGGCATAGGCAACCTTGGCCCGCCAGATGTTTTGGGACTACCAACTCCCATGATCCCTAGCTAACAGGACGAGAGGTCAGGGATGTTGGGAATTGAGTCCCAAAACATCTGGCGGGCTGAGGTTGCCTATGCCTGTCTTAGACAATACTTTGTCTGCCCTGTTAAAATAGCCCAAGGGTCTAGTGATGTTGGTCTATATACTAAGATGCCTTTGAAGTGGCTCATCCACTTCTTGGTCAATGCTGTTCTATTCTACATATTTAGTAACTTTCAGCTGCTGGTGCTGCCTTGAGAATAGAATAGCAAGCCCTTTTGCTTCTTGAAGATGTCGTAAGAGAGTCATGGTCAGAGAGGGGAATAAAGGAAAAATGACCCTACCAATATCAAAGTTATAGTATTATGCCTTAAAACCCCACAAGAAAAATAAACTGTGCCTTGGAGAATGCACTGTTTGAGAATGTATCGTTTTGCTGTGTTTTCTCATTGACTTAAGAATGTATCTAAATGTATCCTTACGGAAATGTATAGGAATGTATCTGAAAGTACTGCATGTGTGATAGGAATTTTATGGTTTTAGATATATGGCAACGTTCATAACCACACGTACATAGATCAGCACAGGAAAGCCAACCTGGAACCATTTTGATTCCTAAACTGAGCAAATGTTTCTCTGCATGGTAAAAATGGAAAAGCTTCCCCATTGTCTCTTCCTTCACAAATCCTGTCTTAATCTGTGTTTGAATAAGGGTGTGAGCCTTATCATTACATAAGACTGCCAAGGCTCCCCAAGAAATCCAATCAGGTAACCTGCCAGACAGGAAATAAACAAAGTGACAGGAGAAAACAACATGCAAATGTTCTGTTTTAGACCGCCTTATCTGAGGGGTGGTCTTAGGTTACACCCCTTCTGTGATGAATGCATAATGTTTCTGGGGGTGGTCTTGATCTAGAGCAGTGTTTCCCAACCACTGTTCCGCGGCACACTAGTGTGCCGCGAGATGTTGCCTGGTGTGCCGCGGGAAAAATTAAAAAATTCGAAAGATTTTCTTTTTAAGTCAAATTTTCGATTGGGGCGCCGTCACTAGATGACCCCTGGGGTTCCCTCCCTCCCTCCCGCTCTGCGCCTCCCTCCTCCTCCTCCTCCGGGGAGGCCCTTCCTGGCTCTCGGCCAAGGCTTGGCGGCTGCCACTCACTCGCTCGCCCACCCGTCCCTCCATCCCTGCACCCGGCCTCTCCCCCTCCGTCCCCGGCGCGGGGGCTGCCGGGATCCGTAGTCCCCTTGCTCTTGGGCTCCGCGCCCGCGCGGGGTGCGCAAACTACATTTCCCAGCGTGGCCTGGCGGGCCGGGCGTTTTGTTTGAAGCGCTCTTCTCCCGGCCATGGAATGAGCGCGGCGGCGGCCGGGCGGGCAGGGCCTCTTCCACGCAGACCCCGCGCAGCCTGCCTGCGTCCCCGCGGAGATCGGGCGGCAGGATGGAGCCCGGGGATCCCCGCGGAGGCGGAGCGGCGGAGGCTGCCCCCCAGGTGGGGCTGCGTCGGGGGGGGTTGTTTTTGCAATGCTGCATCCGCGCCGGAGGGGACGCATCGGACCGCGGGGAGACCCCTTGGCGGGCGTGCAAGGCAATGCATGCGTGCAGGCGTTGCATGGAGTGCAGTGCAATGCAATGGCAACGCGGCGCCCTGCATGCATGCATGCAACTTCCACCAGCGCTCCGGACTTGGCAGGTGAGGGGGGTCCCCAGTGGGCGGCAGAGAGAGCCGGGAGGGCGAAGGGGAGCCGGGGGGGGAGCAGCGCTGCTCCCCGAGCCGAGCCCGGGGGGAAACTTCGGCGTCATTGCGCCAGGTGTTGGAAGCGGAGGCTGGCGGGGGCCCCTCACCTGAAAAACCTGGTCGCCTCTCCTATATTTCGTGCATTGCATTCATCGCCCGCTTTCTCCTCCAAGGAGCTCCCGGGGGCGCGCGTGGTTCTCCCCGTGTTATCCTCGCAACAACAGCCCTGCGAGGTGGGTCAGGCGAGTGGCCCAAGGGAGCACCCAGGGATTGTCCTGGCCAGGTGGGGTGATTTGAACCCTGCTCTCTGCCCGGTCTTCGTCCTCATTTAGCCCCCACATGTGCATGACTGTGCATGACTGAGGTTTTCCCCCGTCGTCTTGGCTATGGTGTGAGTCTGTGCTGTTAATTAATGGGGTTCTGCCTTCGGAGAAGATGAGCCAGCCCTCAAGGAGGTGATTATGTAATTTGCTAGCAATTCATGTCCCTCCCGGCGTGACGCTGCGCCCTGACGTCACGGGGCTGTAATGGTGGTGTGCCTCGAGATTTTTTTCATGAAACAAGTGTGCCTTTGCCCAAAAAAGGTTGGGAAACACTGATCTAGAGGATGGGAATTTCAAAAGTCTTTATAAGCCCTTGCACAGCATTTTTGTGGGTCCTCCTCCTTTCCTGCGTGTGAGGGGAGCACCCTGTTGCAACAGATTAATAAAGATCAAGCTTACTAGCTGCTTTGCTTATCAATATTCTCTGGTTGGCCTCTGTTATTTTCTCCTACCAATAGGGAACCTATGTAAGGACTCTATATGGGCTCTTGGATACCCCATAAGGGAAAAGGGCATATTTTTATTTACAACACATGCATCCTTACTGAAATGTATATCTTTTCCTTGAATGTATCTTTACTGAAATGTATTTTTCTCAAAACGCTGTACTATGCTGTAGTTTCTGAATGTATCCAATCCTAGCTGCCAAAACACTCTCCACCATCCTGCCATGTACTAAGTCTGGAAATAATGCCCCGAATATACACAAAATACCAACCCAAAATAAAGTAGTTTTATTTTCCAATAAGTATGCAAACATGAGACTATCACAGAGACTATCAAATTGATAGCAATGCAGAGCAGGATCTCACATTAACATTGAAGCCATTTCCTGAACATCCAGCCTCACGATCTGCATACTGATTATTAGCAGCTACGGAAAGCTTTCCTGTAGATAAAGGAACCAGTGGCGTAGCATGAGTTGTCAGCACCCGGGGCAACGCAAGTAATTTGCGCCCCCTAACCCGGGGCAAGGCAAGTAATTTGCGCCCCCCCCCAACCCCTAACCTGCGAGTTGCCGCTGGCGCTGCCGCGCAAACAACGCTGCTTGCCCGGAGGAGGATGGAGGCAGAAGCAGCCGCCGCCTGTGGCTCGGCCGAGGGGATGGCGGCGGCGGCAGGGTGCAGAGGCTGCCCGTGCCCGGCCAGGCGTCGGTGGCGGCGTCGGCGCTGCTGCAGCGGCTGCTCCTCCGAGCAGTGAGCGGAGCGCAGCCACAGCGACTGCGGGGGGCGCGCGCGCTAGGGCGCAAGGCTGGCGGTGGCGGCGGGGAGCCCGGCGGAGGAAGGAACTTGTCCCTTCCCTCTGGACTCGCGCGCCCCCCAGATGTTGCACCCGGTGCGGTCGGCACCCCTGGCACCCCCCACGCTACGCCACTGAAAGGAACAGCCATTAACCAGATCCAGAAGAAGCTCAACACATGTTATTCCAGCCCTCCAGCAAAATTGACACCTCCCAAGATCTTACAACATCCTACTTACCTTATGTTAATCCTCTCTTCTCCCCATTCAGGTCGCTTCCCGCCACCTCCGCTGTTATTGTTCTGTTTGGAAACCAAAAGGTATAAGAGTCAAAGCAGCCCTTTGTTCGAGGTTCTCACTCCGTTTTAATGGCGTGAGGGGGGACCCTGTTTCAACAGTTTTGTTTTTTCCTGTTCTTTCAATAAAGATCAGACTTTGCTTTTTCACCAATCCTGGTGTGGTCTCTGACATTTCCCGACTGGTAAGGAGCCTCCACAACCGCGCTCCTTCCGAGGTCCCAGTCCTCCTTGTGAGGCAGGGACTCCCTTGGGGAAGGAATTATTTATTTCAAAGACAAACCACTGCTTCAGTCTGTGATGCGGGCACCCAAGGCCTTGGAAATCTGGAGGCTGCTCTGGCAACTAGAAGACCCAGAGGGCCACTTCAGTCTACCATTTTTGGTCACTAAATTTCCACTTAGGCCAAGCCTTGCTTGGTAGCTTGAGAAAGGAACTGCTCTTTAATCCAGAGAATTTGCAACAGCCTCTTCTTTGCTCTTTGCATTTCTTGTGTTTGAAGAACCAGAAATCAAGATCAAAAACATCCCATTAGAGACATCCTGTGTTAAACGGAGAAGCACATGGGACTGCATAATTGTCGGCTAGGATATAATTACTGTTTTGAAACCAAATAAGATGGTGGAAGCTGGCAGATACTGGCTGCTTGAGTACATTTGGAGCCCTTTTCTGCTACTCTTCAACTGAATACATGCCATTGCATAAACACCCTAAGATATCAATTCAGTACTTTCCTAACCACTCTCATTTGCTGAGATTTGTGGGTAGAAAATTACTATCTCACTCTCTATCTGGATAAATTAAAAAATTGTCCAGTTGCACCTTAGAGCGATTGCTTTTGCTGTTAATGTGTGCGCACATGCAGTACAGAGCTTTATGTTTCAGCCTCCTATTCCAGGTCTCTTTGGATTCTTAGGCCAGTAGTACACAACTAGGAGCTCACTTTAAGACTGATCTTGCATTGTTAACTGGGCCTCTACCTTCTGACGCACACCTGAAATAAACTCTCCAGAGGGTACAGTAGATCATATTCAAATACGTGATGAGACAAGTTTTAAAACATCATTTTTAGAAAACAATTTGTTTAGTTCAATTTACAAAAGTTAGTTTTCCCATGTCAGTACAATGGTTTTGTCAGTGCTTGAATCCACCTTGTGTGCAGAGCAGACAGCTGCAGATAACAGGAGCTGCCATCCAGAATGTCCAGAGGGGACGAGGTTCGGGAAAGCTAGATTAGATTGAACAAAAGACCATTGAAATTCTTCATTAAAATATTGTTAAAATCATTAGAAACAAGTTACACTAAAAATTAAAACCAGTAACAGCGCAGCTGTTATACTTTAAAAATCACATGGCTAGATAGTCTTGCTGAAACTGAAAGGTTCTTAGCAGGCACTGAAAGCAATACAAAGACAGCATCTGCCTAATGTCAATGGGCAGTCAGTTCCAGAGTGTAGGAGCTGCCACACTAAGTAACTGGTTTCCTGCAAGTGCAGAGGAAACACTTTGCAAGTGCCAGTTCTGCAAATCTAAATGGTATTTATTCTCTACTGATGGCAGGGTGTACTTTGGCTGAATTGGCAACTTCAATTGGATTATTTTGCTTGATAAATTATTGTTTGTGGTTCTTCTTCCCCAATTCCCATCTGGCCAGTCCCCACAACAAAGCAGTAAAATAAGTTTGATATGTCCTAAAGGCTCCAACAGGTCACCTGGTAGAATACCGTTACTGCACTTCTTCCCAAATCTACTGCCCATATCCACAGCTGAATTTTGGACTCAACTTAGATATGTGCATCACGTCACATTAATTCAAAAGGCCTCTCTAGGCTACACCATAAACAGCACCTTCCCTGACATAAGGTAAAATACGGTAGTATTCTGCTCTTTCATGCTATACTCATTTCCCCAAGGCCCTCTGCCATATATTTGGTTACGGGGTGGGGTGGGGTGCACCTCTAAGTTCTTTGCCTTTCCAGCTTATTAAAATTTATGACTCAAAGCCTAAGCATAGGATATAATTGTTGTAAATACATCATCCATGTGATGATCTTGCAGCAGTATAATTTGCATGTTAAGAGCACTCAGAAGGGTGCTGTCAGACTAGATCCTCCAAAGGAAGGGGGATCTGCCAAAATATGCATATATTCAACAAAGTGGTTCAACAGCTAGTTGAAAACATTATATGGAGGCAGGAATCAGACCATGCTCCAGGACATGGGGGGAGGGGCATACACAGGATCCCTGCCAACACAGAGGTGGCTGCAGCCCAAGCATGTTTGTTCATCTTCCATTTCACTATCCCCAAGTTATTCTCCAGCTAGAAAATTGGCAAAAGGTCCCCCAATGGCAGGAAAGTAACACCTGTGCTAGGGGAAGAATTGCTCACCAACAGCAAACTCCATACCTAGTTTTTAATGACAAGCAACTTTTAGAAAATCTTTATAGTGCTTTAGAGACCAACTACAGTAAGTTTGTTCTGGGTATAAGCTTTCATGTGCATGCACACTTCTTCAGATACCTGAAATGCACACACACATAAACTTATACCTGGAACAAACTTAAGTTGGTCTCTAAGTTGCTACTGGACAATTTTTATTTATTTATTTTGGCTGCATCAGACCATCACAGCTACCTACCTTAATCTAGATTTATAGTGCTTATCATTCTTCTGTTTTTACACTTTGAGACAGTTTGGCAGCCAAGTGTTTGGGTGCTTCACGTGGTGAAGTTGACTGCAACATGTCCAAACTGACAAGCTATCACATTCCCAGCACCACACATTATGTTTTGGTTTAGTTTGTCAGGCTCAGGAGCTTATCCAAATAGGAACCATGACAATACAGCTGTAATTTAAACTAAGTGCAGTAGATCAAAGACATAATTGCCAACTTTGATAACCATGAATATCACCAACAAATAAAACTAATGATAAATGATTTGAAAGCACACATGTCATATGGCCTCCATTTCTACAAACTGTAGCAAAGGGGAAAGCAAGAAAGGATTGAGGCAACAGCAATCAGGCGATTGCCAGCTCTTTTCTGGAAGGTGTGGGTGGCTCTGAAAAGAGCCTTTGGTTCAGTTTCAAGGAGAACTGCGAGGCCCAGAAGAGCAGCTTCACTTCCCTTTGGCCTTGTGGCTCTCGGTCTTCTTGGGCAAGAGGACGGCTTGGATGTTGGGCAGGACGCCGCCCTGGGCGATGGTGACTTTGCCGAGCAGCTTGTTGAGCTCCTCGTCGTTGCGGATGGCCAGCTGCAGGTGGCGGGGGATGATGCGGGTCTTCTTGTTGTCGCGAGCGGCGTTGCCGGCCAGCTCGAGGATCTCGGCCGTCAGGTACTCGAGCACGGCCGCCAAGTAGACGGGCGCGCCGGCGCCCACCCGCTCGGCGTAGTTGCCCTTGCGCAGCAGGCGGTGCACGCGGCCCACGGGGAACTGCAGGCCGGCCCGCGAAGAGCGCGACTTGGCCTTGGCCCTCGCCTTGCCTCCCTGCTTGCCGCGGCCAGACATGCTGTCGTCGCTGAATCCACACAACTTCCCCTCCCAAGAAAGCGAGCCAACTATGGGAGGCAAAGCCGGCGAGGGGCTTTTATACCTTCCGAGAGGCTCGAAAATGACGCTTCTGATTGGCTGGAGATGGAGTTAAAAAAAAATAAACCAATTGGGAAAAAGATTTCTAAGTCTGCACCAACCTGAGGGGAAGACGACGCGTTCATCCAATTGGAAGTGGGGAATCACAGGCTCATCATTTGCATGTGCGCGCCCAAGTGGGGATGAGTTTAAGAGCCCTCTCAGCCAATCGAAAAGTTGGGGCGTAACAGCTCCCCACTCCGAGCTTCCGCGGCTTCTTCTTACAGTCGTCTGACAGAAGGGGTGGGAGTGTTTCTAATGCGTGAGGTGTGCTTTGATGAATGAAATAATTTAAATTATGCGATAAGGAAGAGCTTGTTTCTGTCGTGCGCGCGCTAAATTTCGCCCGAGAGTTAATGTGTCAGCTTTGGTCTTGTGGACAGCTGGTCAATTATAGATGTATCCTTTGAATTATTATCATAATCATTGTTTATTTTATTTCTCGCCCTTAACACGCAGGTTAGAGATGTGCGGAATAGACGTGCCTGATGAAGCTCCGCTCCACGCTGCTGGAGCTTAGCTGGGGGGGGGGGGGCAAAAGTCTGCAGTGTGTCCCAGCAGATCCAGCATGTAGAACCTCATTGAGAGTGTATGGGTCCTGGGAAATAGGGGGTCACACTCAAACAAGATCGCCAACCATGATTCTAGATTCAGGTAGGTAGCCGTGTTGGTCTGACGCAGTCGAAATAAATAAAATAGGTGCTACTGGACAATTTTTTAATTATTTATTTAGATCGCCAACATTACTCTGAACGAGGAGGCGGAACTCCGTCCATGTCGACGATTAAGTTCCATCAGCAGAAGTTGAACTTTACACTAGAACTTGGGTGGAAGAGCCCGCTTTACCTTGGCGTTGGGGGCAGGGCTATGTTTAGTGCAGGAAATACATTTTTTACAGGAAATGTCCTAGTTCTAACCACCTCAGTTTGGGAATGCAGCAAGCCATGCTTGGTGTCACATCTCTGCAGGAAAAACACAAAAATTTCCTCCTCCTACTGACGTGAGGATGAAGAAGAAAGGAATTAGGTAATGAAGGAAGCAACCTTAAGAGTATCCCTCAAGCCTGAAGAAAGGTCATCATGGGTTAAAGGGCAGACTAGACTAGAGCTGCCCATGCCTCTCATGTAGGTACAGTATATCAACCTCAAGCGCAAGCTGAGTTGTATTCCAACACTTGATGGTCCAAGAGGATGACATTACAAAACAGCTTTCATATGCTCATATTGTACCATTGTCCTGGTAGTGGTCAGAGTTTTCAGGGACCCTACACAGAAATGAAGGGGAAGCGAGTGAATTGCACGTCATAAGAATACCTTTCTACGCCTGCTCAAAAGCAGGGAAGGCGCCAGCGCTCTCTCTCAGTTAAATTGTTGCAGCTAATTTATTACTGGCTGTTTTGAAATACTGCTGCGTTTTATTGGAGAAGCTGACTTACCATTGCCCAATAGCGTTGTTGTAACAGTAGACGCTCCTGCGTTCACTCCCTGCTCGTCCCCCCCCGCTCAAAGTTTTCCTTCAGGTCGGCTTTCAGACTATATAAAATGAAACTGCTGCCTGTCGCTCTCATTCGCAAGGTGTTTGAAGCTTCAAGATGTCTGGTCGCGGCAAAGGCGGGAAGGGGCTCGGGAAAGGGGGCGCCAAGCGCCACCGCAAGGTGCTGCGCGATAACATCCAGGGCATCACGAAGCCTGCGATTCGCCGCTTGGCTCGCCGTGGAGGAGTCAAGCGCATCTCTGGGCTGATCTACGAGGAGACCCGGGGCGTGCTGAAGGTTTTCCTGGAGAATGTCATCCGCGATGCCGTGACTTACACGGAGCACGCCAAGAGGAAGACTGTGACTGCCATGGATGTGGTCTATGCCTTGAAGCGCCAGGGCCGCACTCTGTACGGATTCGGCGGCTGAAATTAGGCGATGCCGCAGTAGCATTAGCAGTTACCAAAAAAAAATACTCAAAAGGTCCTTTTAAGGGCCATCCACGTTTTCAACAAAGAGTTGTATTGCTGTTACAAAGTAGCCTTGTGTACCAAACCTTCTGCCGCTTATGCTGACAGACATCAGTGCTCTTTTACCTCCCGTTTCCAAATCACACTGCAGATCATGTGTAGCGAAGCAAAAAGTTTTACTGACTCCCTTCCGTTGGAACACGTGTTATGTGCATCCCCCCCAAAATTCAAAAGCTCCTTTGCCTTTTTTGCGGGGGGAGGGGAGGGAAAGGTACTTCATTACGAACGCATTTTCACTAGTAGTGATTTCTTTCAGCCTTTTTTGATATTTGTGGGTGGCTCTTAAAAGAGCCTTTTTGTGATGCACAGATGTTTGAGGTTTTGTTAGGTGAAAGAGCCCGCTTCTTCCTCATTTGCCTTTGGGCTTGTGGCTCTCTGTCTTCTTGGGGAGCAGGACAGCCTGGATATTGGGCAAGACTCCCCCCTGGGCAATAGTGACTCCTCCCAGCAGCTTGTTCAATTCTTCATCGTTGCGAACCGCCAGCTGGAGGTGACGGGGAATGATCCTCGTTTTCTTGTTGTCCCGGGCAGCGTTGCCCGCCAGCTCCAGTATTTCAGCCGTGAGATACTCCAGCACCGCGGCCAGGTAAACCGGGGCTCCCGCGCCCACCCGCTCGGCGTAGTTCCCTTTGCGGAGCAGGCGGTGCACGCGGCCGACGGGGAACTGGAGGCCGGCGCGCGAGGACCGCGACTTCGCCTTGGCCCTCGCCTTCCCCCCTTGCTTGCCGCGGCCAGACATGGCGACACTGACTCAGCTCCGCTCAGAGGCGCAACAAAAAATAAAACTGCAATTAAGAAGAAAAGAACCCCCGGCGCCTTTTATGCCCTCCTCGCCGAGGGAAGCGCAATTACGGATTGGTCAGATCTGTCACCAGCATTGCAGAGCCAATAAGAAGACAATTTCAAAAGGCGGCCAATCGGGAGCTAAGAGGCAGCTGCCGCCCAATGAAAACCCGGCGCTTGCAGTACTCTAATTTGCATGTGCGTGCGCAGTGGCGGCGCTACAAAATGCTGCCCTCGGCCAATGGAAAGGTTCGGCATTGGAACCCTTCATTTGCATAGGGAGACTATAAATACAGGGCTGGGATGAGTTAGCCCGCTTCCCACTTCTTTTTGCTGGTACAGAAAGTAGGTGGGATCCTGCACAATGCCCGAGCCAGCCAAGTCAGCTCCGGCTCCCAAGAAGGGCTCCAAGAAGGCGGTGACCAAGACCCAGAAGAAGGGCGACAAGAAGCGCCGCAAGAGCCGCAAGGAGAGCTACTCCATCTACGTCTACAAGGTGCTGAAGCAGGTCCACCCCGACACCGGCATCTCCTCCAAGGCCATGAGCATCATGAACTCCTTTGTGAACGACATCTTCGAGCGCATCGCCGGAGAGGCTTCTCGCCTGGCCCATTACAACAAGCGCTCCACCATCACCTCCCGGGAGATCCAGACGGCCGTGCGCCTCTTGCTGCCGGGGGAGCTGGCCAAGCACGCCGTCTCGGAGGGCACCAAGGCTGTCACCAAGTACACCAGCTCCAAGTAAGCGGACTCTGCTGCTGAGAAAGGCCACCCAGAACCCAAAGGCTCTTTTAAGAGCCACCCACTTTTCTCAGAAGAGAGCGAGTCACTTGTCTCCAAACTGCAGTATATTTACCTGGCACGTTGGCGTCCTCTCTCCCCCCCTCCCTGCAATAAAAGGCAATGACTCCTTAAATTTATCCAGAAATCTACGCAGAAGCTCGTCTGTTACTGCGGCAACCTATCAAACAAGTGCAACGTTTCCCTCTCCGCTCATTCTCCGTTACATCAGTTTCGTAGATGGTTTTGCAGTCACACAGTTCTGGATTTTGCTTTTGGCACAGAAATTTCAGATTAGTACTGCCTTAATTTCTTTTTAAAAATGCTACAATTTTGAAACGAGCCCTAATCTACATAACGGAATCTAGTTATATAGCCTGCAGTAGGTTACGTTCTGCGGAGATGGTCCCGCTAGTTAGAACACTTTAGCGCCTCGTCCGTTTTAGGGGCAGAGATTAACTCCTGAAACTGACCCGAATGCTCCTCTTTCAGCCTGTATGCAATTCATCGATACCTGGGCAAGTTAGTATACCAGAATCGATCTAGTCATGGCGAAGGTCCTGTTCGCTCGCTGCTCCCGATTCTCCCCCAAAGAACCTGCTCAGCGGGAGGCTTTATTGAAGCCTTGAGACAACAGCCTCTGCGCATGGATGGGTGTCTCCTGCTGGACACTTTTCTAAGCCTCAGAGATCCTGGCGGGGCGCGGGGGGGGGCGCGCACTTGCGGCATAGCATCCTCAATAGGCTTCCTAGGAAAATGGCATGGCGCGGAGCGGGGGGGCAGCCCAGTGTAACAAGTTCAAGCTGCTTCCGTATTAGGAAGAATACGATCGCGACGAATAAGCAGTGCGATCCCTGTTCGCTTGGTGTTTTACATCCCTCTTCTTTGTCATTCTCTATACTGCCACCTAATGGGCATATGCGGTCATACAGAGTTGATCGAAAGCTGGTCTGCAGAGGCTGCTCATAGCGGGGCAGAGGGGCCGGCTGGTTTCCACCTCAGTATTGCCTCCACCATGTTTGCTGCTGGCCTGCTTGTTGCTTCTCTCTCTCTCTGCTAGCTCTGCTCCTTTTCTGAAATCTGACAGGGGCTACTTCTCCAGGCTTGATGGAGACCAACTCCTACTGGCCTCCAAATATGCAAATAGTCACCTGTGGGAAGGAACACACCTTTCTCTGACCCACCCACCCATCATCCCTGTGTGTTTCTTAGAATCACATAATTGTAGAGTTGGAGGGGACTCCAAGGGTCATCTAGTCCAACCCCTGCAATGCAGGAATCTCAGCATCCAGTCACCAGACCCTGCTTTGCTTTGCAAATGGCTAGCAGTTTTATTGCTGCACAGGGCCATTGCTGCATGTGTTGCTCTTTGTATTGTACAAGCACAAAGTAGGTGGTCCCCCAAAGAGCACCAAAGCCCCAGGGGGAGCCAACAGAACCCACAAATGATATAGAAGGCAGTGAACATATTTGACAGATAAAACAATATGATATTGTATAGTGTATTAGTACATAAAAACACATGGAACATGAGCTATATTCTGGCTGGGAAAGTGCAGTGAGTGGAGCATCTGCTTTCCATGCAGAAAGTCCCAGGCTCAATTCCTGGCATCTCCAAGAAGGGCTGGGGAAGTTCCCTGCCAGTCAGTGTGGGCAATGCTTGACTTGATGGGTCTCCACGCCATCGAGTGACCCAAGGAAGAAGCGGGGCTCCTCAGGCAGAAAAGGCCACACCTGCAAACAAAGACAGCAAGCTCCACTTTGGGCACCCAGGGGGAACCAATCCCAACAGGGATTGCATTTGACACCAAATTTAAAAGGCAATCCAGGTGAGTGCTGTTTCTGAAGGAGTCCTTGGGTGAGCCCTTTGAAGCCACATCTTTAGCTGCCACCACAACTATAATGGAGACAACTCTTAACTATGTGGTGCCTCATTAGTCAGAGGCAAAATGTAGGTGGCAAAAAGGCAGGGCAATGAATGTGACTCTTAACTTTGTGCAACTGGCTACATTGCACACATCAAACCCTCTGTGAAAATAAGAGGAGACATTGGGGCTATCCTATTGCTTCACT
Organism: Podarcis liolepis; assembly: GCF_965112155.1. Taxonomy (NCBI): domain Eukaryota; kingdom Metazoa; phylum Chordata; class Lepidosauria; order Squamata; family Lacertidae; genus Podarcis; species Podarcis liolepis. Next base: position 1,622,203 of record NC_139555.1, read on the forward strand.
CCTTTCAGGTACTGGTCCATGCCTAAAAGCGCTGTGGTGCTTTCCCCATGAAAACTTGTTATTTAGTGCATAATTGGAGCAAACATCAGGCTTTCAGTGGATTGTCGTTTGCTCTGGTTGAGCTTTCCAGAGTGGGGAAAGCGCTGCAAAACAACCTGGGACTGCAGCATCCTGAGGGTTGTTGGAAGTGATTTGTTAAAAATGCTCCCAGCTTTGCCACTGAATTGCAGTTTCCAGTGCTCTCTTCAGCTGGTCCTATACATGCAGCAGAATGAGAACTGTACCATTTGGGGTTAGAGGTGGAGATACCGCTTTGGAATGTTCCCCCTGTATAAAAGAACTACTGCTCCCATCTACCCCGCAAACAGAATACTTGCATCTCTGGCATTAGCCCAGTACTTTGTTCTCTGCGCTAGTTTTCTATTGCCATATTTTTCTAAAACAAAACAAAACACCAGAGAACTTGTCCACATAATGGACCTAGTGAAGGAGAACTTTGGTAGGTGGGCTGAGAGTCTGTTGGACCCTGAGTGAGAATCCGGAGGATGAGAGGGAGGGTGTGCTGGAAGGGAAATGAACTGACATTGCTTTATATATGTTAGTAACTTAGTATTAACATAATCTTTTTATGTGTAACTGTATTTTTAACAATATTTTGTTTAAGTTGTCTGTTGTTGCTTCAGTTTTCTGTATTTTTAATATATTAAGCAGTATCGAAATTAAACAATCAGTCAAGGTACCATTAGATGACTTCTAGTTTGAAGTCTGGGCTCCCCACAGCAAACAGCAAGTTGCAGAGGCAAGTTGGGGTGCTGCTCAGATAGCAGGTTTCTCAGAGAGCCTCTGAGGTCCCATCTGCCGATGCAGGACTTCCCCCCCAGTCACCCCCAAAGTTCTTTAATCAAAAAGGAACCTGTTCTGGCCACTGCCACATGAAAAGCTTATTCGGAAGAGAGAAGGGCAGCCAGGACAGCACAAGGAAGGGCAACTAGACCAGTGTAAAGTGCCATTTAAACCTGGCAGCAACTCTTAAAATGAAGTTATTCTTTCAGTGTTCCTTTAAAAGAGATACAGCAAGCTGAAATTTGGCAACTGTCATGGAAGAGCTTAAAAGATGTGAGTCAGGAAGCTAGCCAAGTACTTTGTTGTCCCTCTCTAAGAAGAACAGAACAGACACAGGAAGCACCTGCCTCTGCTGAGCTACAAGAAAGTCCAGTGTCACCTAGTGATTAAACCATATAATGACACTATCCACATAGCAAATGAGTCTTTTCGTAGCTGACAGAAGCAACAATGAGGAATAACATTGACTCTGAATCGGTGTGCTGACTTGAATAAAATATGGAGAGGCAGGTAAGCCACACCCCACATAATCACATGACAAGGTGCACACACACACCATTTGAATGATGCCCATCAACTTTGGGGGCCCCTGGCCCCCTGAAATATTTTATTGGGGGGGCCAAGACCCATTGGCCCCTAGAAGTTGATTCCTATGCTCTGAATCACTATTTGTCACATACCAGTTTAAAATACAGGAGCTCTCTCAGAAGGGAAAAACAGTTAGCAATCTTAGGCAGGCTAAGAAAACTATGAGGGTTTATTTGAGTATTGTGTAAAACATTATACAATGGAGTGACTTTATCCAGCACATCAGAATTTAGGCAAAGGCATTGACCAAGCCACACAGAAAATTTCATTATTATGGAGAGTCAGTGTGGTGCAGGTGGCGCTGTGGTCTAAACCACTGAGCCTCTTGGGCTTGCTGATCAGAAGGTTGGCGATTCGAATCCCCACGATGGGGTGAGCTCCCGTTGCTCTGTCCCAGTTCCTGCCAACCTAGCAGTTCAAAAGCATGCCAGTGCAATTAGATAAATAGGTACTGCTCCAGCGGGAAGGTAAATGGTGTTTCCGTGCGCTCAGGCTCTTGTCACAGTCCTCCTCCATGCACCAGTAGCGGTTTAGTCCTGCTGGCCACATGACCCAGTAAACTGTCTGTGGACAAATGCCGGCTCCCTCGGCCTGAAAGCGAGATGAGCACCGCAACCCCATAGTAGCCTTTGACTGAACTTAACTGTCCAGGGGTCCTTTACCTTTACCTTACCTTTAGTGCTGAGTGCATTGGAGTAGGACCACGTAGATTGGGGTTCAAATCTTGCAACCATGAAGGCTTTGGACCAAACACTGTCTCTCAAAAGGTTATTGTGAAGGTAAAAGGGAGAGGGAGAGAACCATGTGCCCTTTTCTTAGTTAAATATAAAACAGATTGTATAGTAACAGTGATGTGGACTGGACCTACCTTCAACCTACTTTTGTAGAAACCCATCACTCCAGCAGGTGCAGGCAGCCGGTGACTATTCAAGGCAAATGCAGCTCACTAGTCATGAATGGTTTCTCTGGGACTGGGTCAGCTTCTTGGTGTTTGTTTTGGCTGATGGGGAAAGCACCTAGCAGGCACAACATCTGGCAGGATGTGAGCTATGTTAAATTGGTTGGTAACCAGTTGTGCTGCTCAACCAATTAAGCAGAATTTTGGAAGGGGTGGGAACTGTGAGAACACAAATATTCCAAATCTCAGTGATGGTTCACTGTGTCTTGAGAATTTCAGGATTGTAGCCAGTAGCTTGACTGGCTTGTGGGAGCCTCTCTCTTTTTTATCCTTACAACAATTATGATTTTATGCTGTGAATTGGCATGTGGTTTTGGGATGAAGAAAGTTATACAAATTTGGAGGAGAAGGAGGAAGAGAAGAAGACATCAGTTAGTTCTAGAATGGATAAGCTTTGGTTCTCCAGAGATTTCTGGATTACAACTCCCATCATGTTTGACCATTGGCCAGTGGCATAGTGTGTGTTGCCAGAGCCCAGGGCGGGGCATATGTTGCACCCCCTGTTGGACTGGGCAGCTGTGGTGGGTGCATGCACCAGGAGGAAGTGCCTGGAGAGAGTGAATGGAGTCCGCCTCCCAACAGGCTCCTCTACTGCTGCCTCCACTCACCTGAGCACTAGACCAACCTGCCTGCTGCCACACCTCAGCTGCTAGGGGTCCATGGCTGTCATGGAGGTGCCTGATTATGCCCCCACGAAAATGTGCACCTGGGGCCATGGCCTCCTTGCCCCTCCCCCCCATGCTACACCTCTGTTATTGGCCATGCAAGCTGTGGGAGTTGTGGTTAAACATCTGAAGGACTATTGGCTATCTCTGGTCTGCTCCCTGCAACCTGCTTGTTTCCATATGAGTAGCAAAAGCCATACACACACATTGGCTTTCTGTTTTCCTTCCATAATCCAGAAGCTGCAGAGTTGTGAGTTTCATCTTTTTTATATTTTAAGGACAGCTCCCTCTTTCAGTTGCCTAAGAGTTTGTGCATTAGAGCAGAGGTGGTGAACTGACAGCCTGCAGGCCCAAACTCCCCCCTCCAATACTTTTTTTTTTGCTAACCTGCCAACTCCTTGCTATATCTGGCAGGCAGCAGTGGCATCAGCATCACCAGCAGAATCAGCAGCAGCACTGGCAGCATCAACAGCAACATTGCTGCTAATAACCAAATTAAATCTGTCAGCAGTGGCTGTGAGTGTTCAGCACTTCCACCGCTCTGGGTGCTTTCACCATTCTTTCCAGGAGTGCACTTGGGGAACTCAGAGAAGGCAGGCAGAGCACGTTGGAGCAGATCTACTCTATCGATTCACAAAAAGTGCTAGCAATTCCCACATTTGAGGTGTACAAAATCCAGATGAGTCAGAAGGTTGATGCTCTAAGGACAAAACACAAAACAGATACATCAATCATTTTCCCCAACAAAATATTTCTGCTGCACTAATCTAGACTCTGGCAGCCAATGACAGTTGGATTCCTTTGCCATGGATAAAGTCATTCAAATTAAGCAGATGTGCGTATTTTATTATTATCATTTTATATACAGTTCATTTAGTCCTCGTTCTGTTTCACTGTTTCTTGCAGCTTCTTCTGGTTTCTGTTTAGACATAAGCAATGTGCAGTGAACTAAACTTGGTGCTGAGGCCAGCCCCATAATAGCAACTGGAAAACTTAGCAATCATTGTGACTTTTAAGACTAGAGTAGACATTGCCCACACAGGGGCCCCATCTGCACTGTGCATTTAAAGCAGTACTGCACCACTTTAAACAGTCATGGCTTCCCTTAAAGAATCCTGGGAACTGTAGTTTGTTAAGGGTGCTCAGAGTTATTAGAAACCCTTGTTCCCCTCACAGATTCCCAGAGTGGTTTAACAGTCAACCCTTCTTCCCAGAGAACTCTGAGGTTGTCATGGGGCCAACACATCAGCAGAGCCAATCCAGTGCAGCTCCTGCTGGAGCATTTCCACTGCGACAACCTTGCTGCCACATTGTCCCTTCCCCTCTCCATCCCAGGATGCAGGAACTGATTGGCTAGAGGGAGGTCAGGTACCTTGCACTGTCCACTGGTGGACTTCAGGAAAACTAAATGTTTGAAATTTAGAACACTGGTAGTTTGTTGTTTGATTCTACACATTCATTTTAATATGTATTTGTTTCAGGTTAAGTCGAAAGGCATTGCACAACACTGTAGGGAGAGGGCTCATGATCCTGCTGTAATGTCGTACAATTGGGGTTGAGATGGGAGGTCTCTTGAGACACTCTGCCATTAGGCCTGGTGAGGTAGCAGGTCTGGTGGGCAGGGTCAGGATCCCCTGGACTCTTTCTCCTAAGGCCTCCCTGGCCCTTTCCTCCTGGGAGGACTAAGCGCCCCTGGTTGCAGAGGACACTCTCCCAAACTGTCACCAGTGTAGAACTAACATTCAGGTGCCAGTCTGTTCGGCTCTGTATGTGGAATGGGAGGGGGCACCATCTTGTCCTTTGCCTCCCAGGAAGCAAAACGTCTGGCCCAGCCGAGAGAAAGAGCTACATGTTGCTGTTGTTTTGTTCAGTTCAGCTGTCTGGCCACTGGAGGGCAGTGTGCCACTTCCGAAACCATCAAAACTCTAATTGAGGAGTGAATCTTCTTGTCCTCCAAGGCAAAAGGCTCAACCAACTCCAATGGCCCATCATGTTTCAGTAAATGCTGCTCAAACTAATCCTCCCCAAGGTACCAGCATTGACATCATCTGGGTGGGCACAGGCAGAGCTGTACATGCATTTAAAACACGTGACCCAAAGCCACTCAAATGACATGCCCAGAAGGATGCGACCGGCATAAGTCAGGCAAATTTGCACCATTTGTTCTGTTTTTGTTCCAGAAGACAACTGCTATACAGAGCACTTAAACCTTCCTACTTCTCTTCTCCCTATGAAATCCATACTTGCAGCCACCATGAGGTCTAGAAACTTGCTTTTTTACAAACAACAACACAACCTTAGCATACCCTCCGAGTGTCCTGATTTTCCAGGGACAGTCCTGAAATTACAGAAGATGTCCTGGTTTCTCATCTGATCCCAGAATGTCCCGGTTTTCCTTTTTCCTCCCCTCCCCATCTCAGAGAACAATTAAAAGTGGCGTGGGTGGGTGGGAGTCCTGTTTATCCTGAAAATAAAATCCCTGCACCCAATGAAGGAAATGGTAAATCTGGCATACGAAGCCCTTCTTGTAATTTTGAAGGAAAAGGTCACCAGTACACTTTAAATCCATGAACTACAATGCTTCAGCAGCAAGCCATTTTTAATGAGTATTTATTCCTTTATTAAAAAAGAAGCCTTACACTGTCTATTCAGAAGTAAGTCCCACAGTATTCAATGGAGCTTCCTTCCAGGTAACTGGGTAAAGACTAGGCAGCCTTACACTGCAATTCTAAGCATTTTTACTCAGAACTTAATCCCACTGAGTTCGATAGGATTTCTTCTATCATGTGTTCCTGAGCTTTCTCACAGTTTCCATTACTGCTACTATATCCCGCCTTTTCCCCTCACAGGGACTCAAGGAAGCTTAAAGCTAAATTTATATTTTATTCTATTTATCTGTGGAAGGTGTTATACACAGTTTGTTCCCTCAGACATTTGTTCTTTACAACAATCCTGCAAGGACAACCTGTCATTGACTCAAGGTGATTGATGTCTATGTGTTCTATGTGATTGATGTCTATGTGTTCTATGTGTTCATGGGTGCATAACGTCTCTGTGTGGGGCGAGATCAAGCGCGGGAGAAGCTTCCTGATGCAGAAGAGGATGTCCCTATTTTCACCAGAGAAATGTTGGAAGGTATGCCTTAGTTATTTAGGATGTTGTATGCTGTGCCCATTATAAAGTTCTACAAGCATATAGAATTGTAGAGGATCTATGAATAAAACACAAGTGAAGTGGAATATAGATCATGTCCTAGTAATTGCTAGAGCTAGCGGGCCTGGCACCCTGTCATCCCAACAGAAAAGCCCTTGGTCTACTCAGAAGTAAGCCCCACTGCGTTCAAGTGGGCTTACTCCACTTGGATTTCCAAGGGTATCTGTGTTTTGGTTCTTGTGTTATTTTGGAACATGCGGATTTGAAAGGGCTGTGCGTTTGATAGAGCTTTAAATGTGAACTGACTCAAATCTCTCTCCTCCCAACCTCCCACTCCGCGGGATCCTTGGCTCGAGATCTCCTGCCCCTTTCTCTCCCATTTTAATTTTTCTCTCTCTCTTTAAATTTGCTTACGGGACAGCTGGGCACTGGGCACATCTCTGTTGCCTCTTGCTATCCCTCACAGACCATGGTGCAAAGCAGCAAGCAGGCAGGGCTGGGAGTCCTCAGCCACCTGCCCTCTACTTTTGCCCAGAGACATCCTTAAATTAGCATATGCAAAATGGATGCAAATTTGTGCCACAGGCCTGCACCCCTGCGTCCTTTTTTAGCACCTAGCAACGCCCCTGGTTCTCTGAAGAGTCTTTAATTAGAAAATGGGAAGTGGAAGCCACTGATCTCGTAACACCAGCTCTGTGTGGCGCTGCCTCTTTCCCAAGCAGTTGCAGTGGAAGGGGGAGAGGCCTTCTCAAGGTTCGTTTCCGTCTGGAGTCTCATGGCAGTTTTGTTTTACTTTACCATTATTATTTTATTTGGGCTTCAGTAAAGGTCTCTTTTCCCCTCCCTTATTTCTTATGGGGGCAATGTTACCGCTGGTGGAACAATTCACAGCCAAGACAGAGGAAAGGAATAGACTGAAGATTTAATGTAGATGGTCTGCAAAGTGTCTGACTCAGTGCTTCCTGTGTAACCTCTGAACAACAAACCTGAAAAATCCTTCCACTCCAGGTCAGATTTATTCCCAGTTTAAGAATATGTGCAGTGCTTAGATTATTGGGGGGGATTATTATCGGAATCCCGCACCTCTCAACTCTATTTTTGCCAAAACAACTCTCATATCTTGGTAAAAACAGCAGCTTTCTAAACTTGCCAGCCCACTCTGCCCCTCCTTAAGATTTGAGGGCTGACTAAGTCAAACAATATAAAACCACAGGGCTGAGTTTGTGTCACAATTCTGTGCAAGTGGAGAAAAGGTGCAGCAACAGAATCCAGCCTCCTGGCACATCAGCTTTCATGCACAGGTGTGGGTGGATTTTTTAAAAATGGGGAAAGTTTCTAGTCCCTATGATTTCACTGATATGCTTGAGAGCACAGGGACAGTACCTGGCAGAATCTCGGAAGCCTTTTGAATCCTATTTGCTGATCAGAAAAAAGGAGTGCCCCAGAAACGATGGGTGTCCATGGATGACATGCTATAGAGGAAGTGCAAGGGGGGTTCCTTCCCTCACTTTTCAATGTGATTGTCCTGCTGTCATCTTCTTCCACAGCCACTATTGAGCTAGATGGACCAATGGTCTGGTGTGGGAGAAGATAGCTCCCATGAACAGAGAGGCAGTTGGGGAGACGGAGAGCTGGGAAAGGAGCTGAGGGCATTGAAGCTGACCAGGTCAGAGGAGAGAGGCTGTCAAAGAACTTTCTGTGCATTGCCTGCAAGTTCACTGTTACTGGTGGGAGTGGAGCACATGGTGGAGCAGAGGCAGCCTCATGGAGCCAGTGGTGCATAAGAAGACCAGAAGAGCCCTGCTGGATTAGGCCAAAGGTCCATCTAGTCCAGCATATGTTTCTGACAGTGGCCAGCCAGATCCCTACAGGAAGCCACAAAGCAGGGCCTGAGAGCAACAGTCACTCTCCCCTCCTGCAGTTTCCAGCAACTGGCATTCAGAAGCACACAGCAGAGCCACCAAGATCCAGCTGACCTTTCCCTCCTTATCCTCCATGATGGAACTAGGAAGGGTTGGGGTTAGGGACATGCCTTGGCCACTGCCTTGGCCACTGCCTTGGCTTGCCAATGTTCTGCCCCAGGCCTGTTCAGGAGAGCATCTCCTCTACCCTGCCCCTGCTAGTTAGAGAGAAGCCCCACTGGAAGAGGAGTGCGGAGGGAGTACACCGCCCCCAACAGCGTGGTCCTGGCAGGGTGCCATCGTGGCTGTTCCCCCCCCCACACACACACTGGGCAACCCACCCCCAGGATGTGCGCCAGCCCCGCCTTCTCCTGCTCTCTGCCCCCATCCCCGGTGCCAGAGCATGAAGCTCCGCCACTGCCAAGCCCCACCATGTTTGAAGGGACAGGAAAGGATGCAAAGGTCTGGAGCCTGAATCTCAGTCTCTTCAACAAAATGGTTCAACCGGCACCAACAACAGAGGTCTGGGGTCCCAGAACAAGCAGGAGGGGCCCCAAATGCAGCAGAACTGACTTCCCACATATTGAAGGAAGTGAAATATTACCGCCTAAACATTACCGCCTAAAGAGCACCCACCCGCCAGGGTAAGACCATTCTGCCCAGTCTAAAATTATTGAGCTATGCCACTGTGGACTCATTGGAAGTGGTCAACCTGAAGATGGGTTTGCACACTAGAGGAGAGGACAGGAAGATGCAAGGACTCTCTCCCTTCCATGCCCCTCTTATCTCCTTAGGCTGAAAGAAGCCCCTTCTTTCCTCTCTCCCTCCCTTTCCACCTCCTGTCCCAGCTGCCGCTTGGAGGGCTCATCCACACTGCTGCTTTTCCAGTGCAAAGAAAGCACGGGGCCCAGCTCAGAAGCGGTATGGAGCTTCCGCCCTGCACCACTTCTGAAGCAGGTTCTCTGGACGCAGCAGCCGCAGCCGCATCCCCCAAGCTGAACAGAGCACACCTCATCTGAGGGTTCATCCAGGCTTCCTTTGCTGCCATGCTTTTCAGGCTCTGTGTCCAAGCAGTTTTGTTTTTTGTCCCAGCAAAATCTACTACTGAATCAGAGCAAACGGTAATATGCGAAAAACCAGATTCAGCAGTAAAACGTGGGTTTTCCTGGGGAAAGCGCTAGAACACACACACACAGAGAGAGAGAGAGAGAGAGAGAGAGAGAGAGAGAGAGAGAGAGAGAGATGGAGAGAGACTGCCAGGACATGGCGCTTTAAAGGCTAGACCTGCACCTAGAAATGTGGCACAAAAGGAAGTCTGGATGATCCCTTAGTCCCGCTTCTGGCTTGAGACAGATTAACCTCCTCAATCTTCCCAGGGCACTGATGTTGATGAGTTACAGTATACAGTGGTACCTTGGGTTAAGTACTTAATTCGTTCCGGAGGTCCGTTCTTAACCTGAAACTGTTCTTAACCTGAAGCACCACTTTAGCTAATGGGGCCTCCCGCTGCTGCTGTGCCGCCGGAGCACGATTTCTGTTCTCATCCTGAAGCAAAGTTCTTAACTTGAGGTACTACTATTTCTGGGTTACACTTCAGGTCTGTAACCTGAAGTGTAACCCGAGGTACCACTGTAGTCTGCTTGGGAAAGGGATCTTAGCACTATGAGTGATCATAAGCTTTCCAGTCCTTGCCAAAGAGCCCGGGTTCAGTCCCTGCTATTCTCAGGTGTGTGTTTTCAAAAGGGTCTCAGGTAGATGGTGATGTGAACAACCTCTGCTTAAGATCCTCGTGGAGAGCCTCTGCAAGACAGAATAGGCAAGATGGGTTGAATGGACACATAGCCTGATAAAGTATAAATTGTTAGGGCCCTGTGCCAGAGGACTCTGGAACATATTTTACTCCAGTACAGCAGGTGTGGCTAAACTAAAGCTCCCAGCACCCCTAACCATTGGGCCATGCTGGCTGGGGCTGATGGGAGTTGGAGTACAACATCTGGGAGACCCACAGGTCTGTCCCTGCCCCCCCCCCATCCTTGCTTCAGGTCACAGCTTCTCAAATGCTGTGGTATTGAGCCTTCCAAAACCTTAGGGAATTGACTTTTGACCCTCAGCTTCCTTACATGCACTAGCTGCAGTACAGAGGTTTCTGTGAGGGCTCAGCGCACATTCCCAGGTAGCCATCTTGAGATGTTGCTTCTTCAGCCAAGGCTTGCCTGTGTTGCAGCTCTACTTTAACCACAAAGAGCTCTTCTCCGCCAAGCTCGTAAGGTAAACATGAGGAGGAATCAGCTGATAAGACTACCCCCCCTCTGCTAAAAAAAAATGGAACAAATACAGAAACAAAGATAACGGCAGAGAGACTCGGTTAATTGACCTCAAAAACACAGCTCCTGGATATCTGCTTGTGTCCACCGTCTGTCAGGCGCACAGCCTCCCCATCTTGCACGTCCACAGGCAGATTTTGAAGAGATCCCAAAGGGTCCTGGTTCCTTATCTGCAGAAGCAAAGCTTTCCTCGCCCTCTGTGATTAAGGAGACATTCAACTGTCTTCCAACCGCTGTGATAAAAAGAAGGTGGAGTGTTGGTGGGTGGGGTGAGGCAAGCAGGCAGAGAACATGGCTTGGCACAAATAAATCCCTCCCTTGCCTTTTTAGATATGATGGATCAGCAAGGATGGATGAAGTGTTCCCACCAGAGGGTGAGTTTGCACGCTGCCTGCTTTCATCCCTCAACAGCTATGATATTTTTGTCAATTAAAAAGCCTTTGATTGTTCCATCCATCCATCAATCAATCAATCAATCAATCAATCAGTTGTCTTGCTGATTTGAAAGAGTAGGAGTAAGATCCTGGCACACTGGGAAGGAAGTTCCACAGCTGTGGCAGCAGATCTGATAGGTCACATTTCTCTTAGACCTGTCTGCCTGACGTTGTATGTCACTTTCCATAACATGTTGTTCACTGGGCATAAAACAGAGAAGAGGTATCTGCACCCGACTAGATGCTGCTCAACTACGACTCCCATCATGGTCTGTAGACCTGCTGGTCAGGGACTGATGGGAGCTGAGGCTGCCATCATTATATTTCAAATTTATGAAGTGCTCCACAGCCTGAAGCCATTAAAGCAGGGGCCAACAAGATAAAAATGAAATACAGTCGTACCTTGATTGTCAAATGCCTTGGTACTCAGACATTTTGGCTCCCAAATGCTGCAAACCCAGAAGTGAGTGTTCTGGTTTGTGAACTTTTTTGGAAGCTGAATGTCCGATGTGGCTTCCACGGCTTCTGATTGAGTGCAGGAAGATCCTGCAGCCAATCGGAAGACGCACCTTGGTTTTTGAACCATTCCGGGAGTCGAACGGACTCCCAGAACAGATTAAGTTCGACAACCAAGTCAGAAACCCCCCCCCCAACAAACTCTAGACACAATAAAGCCATCTGTAGGAAGTCTAAAAACAAGGAAACTATTTCTATAGGTGTAAATCAATATGTAAAATCACATGTCATGAAAAGCTTTCTTAAAAAAGTCTTCAAGTAAATGCCTAAACATTCTGAAGCAAGGCGCCTATCTAATTGCAGCTGGTAATTGTTTCCGAACTTGGAGACCAGCAAAAACTGGAGTGCCACAGGTCCTCCCCTCCTGGCATAAAGACTTCCACAACTATTACAGTTTAGCTCTCAAGTGCTACATGCCTGTCACTCATCCCAGGGCCTTTGCACTCAGTAGCCAGAACTCTGGAGTCCTGGAAGGCGGGAGTAAGTTTTCTTCATAATGGGCAAGAGGGTCAAATGGAGCTTGCAGAGTCAGTCTCACCAGGCAGCTGCCACAGCCCATCGCTTTGGAAGGGGCCCCTGCTGCTGACCGCTTGGATCCTGTAACTCCTGTCCCTGCTCCTCCTGCCACTTGCTCACCCACTCCGAGAGCCAGAAAGCCATGGGCATGAGCAGAAGGATCAGCAGCTGCTCCAGCAAACTTGCTCATCTGCCTTTTCCCTAGGGCGGTTGGTGGCAGACTTTGGGCTCTCAGATTTCAGTGGCACCTTGTGCGATGCTAAAATTCGGAGCCCTCCTCCACTCACACTCCATTCTTTTTTTTAAAAAAAAATAGTATTTATTAAGGTTTTAAGTTTACAAAAAGGCAAAAGAAAAAGCACCAAATTAAACAATGACAAAACAACACATCACAATAAAAAAACAGAAAAATAGAAACAATTAAAAACAAAAGAAAAAACAAATCGAGCCTTCCCATAACTTATCTTTCATTTGCTTGTTTCCCTGACCTCCTCACACCTCCCTTTTTTGTATTCTAAGTCAATTATCCATTTCAGCAAATCCTTTCCCTCTCTTCAAAATTTTTATCCTGAAAATTTATCTTGATCTTAATATAAGTTTACTTTCCCTCTTTTCACCAATTAACAGTCTATTTTTCTTAAATCTTTGATACATTTTTGCTAAAGTCACATAGATTCATTCCAACATCATTCTAACATTCATTAATTTTACAATGTTTCTGTAAATAGTCTTTAAATTTCTTCCAATCTTCCTCCACCGACTCTTCTCCCTGGTCTCGGATTCTGCCAGTCATTTCCGCCAGTTCCATATACTGTAGTCCAGTGTTTCCCAACCGGTGTTCCGCGGCACACTAGTGTGCCGCGAGACGTTGCCTGGTGTGCCGTGGGAGGGAGGCGGGCGAGTCGGGCGGCGAGAGGCGGGGCGGCGGCGGCGAGGAGAGGCCGCCCAGCGCGGGGCTCTCGCCGTCTGCCTGGCTGGCTGCTTGCGTGGCGCTGACGTCACGGGGCTGTAACGTGCCCCACATAGGCACACGCGGGGCGGTGAGCGAGCTCCCTCCCACATCCCATCGCCGCTCGCTTCGGCCGGCCTACTGGGCTGTCGCAGGCGGAAGGCCTGCGCATGCGCGAGGTTTTCGCGCCTTCGGGATTGCCTTCACGCCTTCCTCCTCCCGGGTCCTTGAGAGTGCGGGAAGCGGCAGCGCGAGACCGGCGTTGAGCCTGGTAGGTATTGCGCTTGCCAAGGCAGTCATTTGGGAAATGAAAACTTGCAAAGCAAGCAACCAGTTCAATCTGAAGTACGTGTATGCTTAATATCCTGTATCTGAAACCTGTTCTGCCCCCTCCCCCACACTTGGTGCCATTTTCATCTACACATGCAGCAGAGTAAGTTGACCCAGAATAGTACCAATTCAGATGGGAGATGGGAGAATGACAGTGCTGAATGCTTTCCCATGTAGAACAGTCCCTGCAAATAAAAACCTAGCATATTTGGAAGAGGGATGCTAGCCTAACCATTACCTTCTATGCTGTTACTATTTTTTTTTTTTTTTTAAATAAGTAAAAAGTGACCTTTCCCCATCTGGCATGGTGGTGTGCCTCGAGATTTTTTTCATGAAACAAGTGTGCCTTTGCCCAAAAAAGGTTGGGAAACACTGCTGTAGTCCATCACCTTCATCTGCCATTCTTCCAGAGTGGGTAGATCTTGTGTCTTCCAATACTTTGCAATAAGTATTCTTGCTGCTGTTGTGGCATACATAAAGAAAGTTCTGTCCTTCTTTGGCACTAATTGGCCGACCATGCCCAGGAGAAAGGCCTCTGGTTTCTTCAGAAAGGTATATTTAAATACCTTTTTCATTTCGTTATAGATCATCTCCCAGAAAGCCTTAATCCTTGGGCATGTCCACCAAAGGTGAAAGAATGTACCTTCCGTCTCTTTACATTTCCAGCATTTATTATCGGGCAAGAGATAATTTTTTGCAAGCTTGACTGGTGTCATGTACCACCTGTATATCATTTTCATAATATTCTCTCTTAAGGCATTACATGCCGTAAACTTCATACCTGTGGTCCATAACTGTTCCCAGTCAGCCATCATTATGTTATGTCCAACATCTTGTGCCCATTTAATCATAGCAGATTTCACCGTTTCATCCTGAGTATTCCATTTCAACAGCAAATTATACATTCTTGACAAATTCTTAGTTTTGGGTTCTAACAGTTCTGTTTCCAATTTTGATTTTTCCACCTGGAAGCCAATTTTTTTATCCAAATTATATGCCTCCATTATCTGATAATAATGAAGCCAATCTCGCACTCTATTTTTTAATTTTTCAAAACTCTGCAGTTTTAATCTGTCTCCCTCTTGTTCCAAAATTCCCAATATTTCGGCCATTTGGCCTCCATACTGAGCTCACTCACACTCCATTCTACAGCACTGCAGCATTGCAGCCGGGGCAGCCGCAGTGGTCATGCTACTCTAAAACGGCACAGTGGTGGGGCTTAGGACCAGAGGGAGACTGCAGTATGCCTGAGGGAGCCAGCCCTCCCTCTGGGCTTGGTTACATGCAAAAATGGTTCTTACTGATGATCTGGTTTATAACAAGAGAGGCCAGGGAGGAGCTGCAGCTTGCTGGTGGAGTATGTGTGTTCCCTGGTCAGAGCCGAGCTGAGCATTTCTAGGTGATGTAATGGCCCAATCCTCATGCATTCAAAAAGACGACTTTCTCAGATGTGTGCATTGGGATGTCCCACTGTTTCACCCTGAGGTTCCCAGTGGCCGTATCAGAGCAGGACTTTGGAGAAGAGATCTGGGGACCCCTGAGTAGAATGAGTAAGAGGGCCCTGGAAAACACCATTTAACATGTCCCCTTCATAAGGCCAGGAAGTCCAGAGTCTAAAATCACTGTACATACCCCACTCTGGATTGAACATGGGGACATAGGAAACTGGCTTATTCCAAATCAGACAGTTGGTTCCCCTAGCTCAGTATTGTCTACACTGACTGGCAGCTGTTCTCCATAGTTTCAGGCAGGAAGACTCTCACAGCCCTCCCTGGAGATGCCGGAGATTGAACCTGGGACCTTCAGCATGCAAAGCTGCTGCTCTGCTGCCGGGCTCCTGCCCTTGCCCAGGGAACCTCTGCTTCCTGTCAGGCTTCATCTGCAGCTCTGGCTGGCTTATGGTGCTTCTGGAAAGAGGGAGTGATGCTGCAGATTATGAAGCAGAGCTGGGATGAGCCCCAAGATCAGGCCGTGGGAAAGTGCACGGGGATTTGCAATGTTTGTGATTAACTAATCCAGCTCAGAGCATGACTAGAAACCAGATCCTCTGGGCCTTGTGGGCAATTGGGTATCATCCCGGCCTTGCAAAGTGAGCTGCAGACCACAGACGGCTGTAAGCCATCGACACACCCAGACAGCTACGCAGGACAGCATGAGCCAAGATAGAAATATGTGCACACACAAACACACGCATTTCAAGAGGACTGGGTCAGTGAACACATAAACTTGAGCGTGTGATATGACCACACACACAATGCACTTCCACTTACTTCCCTGTTTAGGGAAGTTTTTAATATTTAATGCTGTATTGTTTTTAACACTTGATTGGAAGCCGCCCAGAGTGGCTGGGGAAACTCAGCCAGATGGGCGGGAAATAAATAAGAAATTATTATTATTATTATTATTATTATTATTATTATTATTATTATTATTATTATTATTATTTTATTTATTGTACTTACATCTTGCCTTTCCTCCAAGGAACAACATCTGGGGGGCATCAAGCTTCCTCGCCCTGGCATACATGGCTCTCCTCCCCTATTTTATCATCACAGCAGCCCTATGAGGCGGGTGAGCCTGGGAGTGCAGCAGGCCCAAGGTCACCCAATGAGCTTCATGATGGAGTGAGGATTTGAATCTGGATCTCCTCATCTTCAGAGGATCACAAGTAGCTGGGCTGGCAAAGGTTGATAATCCTAGGACAGATCAGTGTGGGAGGGGATAGACCTTGACCTGGGAGACTGGGGTTCAAGCCTCCCCACCCCCACATGAATTTCCCTGGGTCAGTGGTTGTGTGGGAGGAGCTTCACACGGGATATCAGTGAAATAATAAAAAGATCAGACTGGCAAACCCCTTTCACAGATGCTGCCCAAAGTCTTTTAATTGGGCTCACTTTGGAGTAAGGGAGCAGAGGCAGCAGCCCCCCAATTTCCACCCCCCCCAATTCCCAGGTTCTGAATGTGTCTTTTCCCTTTTGTTTGCAGAAGGATAAGAACAGCACAAATGATATATAAAAAAGATCCCTTCTCCAGCGGAAATTAGAATGTAGTTTGGAAAAGACTTGCTGTGCTTTGAGGAAGCCTTTGCTTTCCTTTTCACCATGTACACACATTTATTTTGTTCCACAGGCTTTAGAGCAGCCCAGGAGAAAGAGTCTGTGACCCTGAGGGCGTTCTTGGGCTCCAGCTCCCAACAGCCCCAGCCAGCCTGGCCAATGGTCAGGAATATGCGAGCTTTTGTCCAACAAACATCTAGAGGGCCAGCAGTCCCGCATCCCAGCCAGTAGGGCCAGAGGTGAGCCTCAGATGAGCGCAAGCCAGCCTTCTTTCAAACTGCCTTCTTTCCTTTCAGTTGTTCAGTCGGAACAACTATGGGCAAAGAAGACTTTGCAAAAAAAAATTTAAAAATAGAGAGAGCTCACAGTGGCTCTTTCAGTGGAGTGACCTTTAGCTTTGGCAACTGAAATGTTTATTGTTTTAAGAAAGAAGGGTAGGATAAAACTGATCAGACTCTACCTAGAGTCCAGCCCTGGGAAACCCTAGCTCAGATTACATCCCTGTTGGAAATTTAAGAAGCTGCTTTATGCCATCAGTCTGTCTAGCCCTGTATTGTCCTACTCTGACCGGCAGCTTCTCTCCAGGGTATTGTGCAGACAGGGAGGTTTCCCCCATCACCTGCTACCTGATCCTTCTTGCTAGAGACGCCAGGGGCTGAGTCTGGGACCTTCTGCATGAAAGTATCATCTGCTCCGTAATAATTCAGCTATGGCCCCTGACCCAAATGTTGGGGTAAACAGAACATCTCTGAACAGCTGAACAGGGCAACGGATTCTGTGATTCTCTCCAAATCAGACTCCCCAGTTTGTCTGTGATCAGCCACTTGGTCACAACAAAAGCCTTTGAGCGAGACTTCCTGCTGGGGGGAAAGAGTTTTTTGTTTTGTTTGGCCAAAGTCCTATCCAGAAAAGGGAAATGCTCTGTGTGTCAATGGTTTATCTGAGATTCCTGTCTTTGTGGCCCAGGATCTCAACAATCCCTGGCTTTGCTAAGTCCCATTTCTTTTCTGGATTCACTTATACACACAAACGGAATAATAATCATCATCATCATAATACCACAAAGCAACTATGCAAAGCCTGAGTAAGGGCTGCTGCAATCCTCCCGTGTCCTTGTGCCAAATCCCCAAACCCAGGAATGGAAATTCACTTAAGGCTCCGGCATTCTCTCGAAATGAGCCAGCCAAATAAATTGTGATCCTCCTTGCCAGCTCATATGTTCCCCTATCATCCCACATACATTAGCTGCCACTTTTATCATCACAAACGACACCACAGTTATTTGCTCTGATCAGGCCTCTAAATCTGAGAGTTCAACCAAAAGAGCTTCCCAGAGTCAAGAGAGCTCTTCAGCTGAAGCTGCCCAGTACCCAAGGCCTGGGGCACCTGAGGCAGAAAACCTCACAAGCAACTGTCCCAGGCAGTAAAAGGAGTAAAAGGGAGAAAATTAAATAAAGAACGATCTATTTGCTACCCTTCCTGCATACTCAAAATCAGCTGCATTTAGGGGGTCACAAGGGATGACAGAGGGATTTATCAAATTTTATATGGCGGGGGGACGGGACCCAGGATAAAGCATATATATATTAATTGATATTAAGGATAGAGGGGGGCTTTGCATTGCCAGACTTGAAACTTTACTATGAAGCATCCTGCCTATGTTGGATAAAAGAGTGGATAATCTTGCAGAATACAGATTTATTGGATTTGGAGGGATGGGACAATAGATTTGGATGGCATGCTTACATAGGCCATGAAAAAGTCAAAGTTCACAGGAGCTTTCTGAATCATATAATAAGGAAATAATTATATACAGTGTGGGATAGGTGTAAAAACCTATTAGAACAAAAAACACCTTGGTGGTTATACCCCTAGAGGCTATTTCAGTAAAGAGGAAAAATAGGGGGGGACTGCCTAGATTAAACACTATAGCCCCCCACACCCTTACCTGGGAGTAAGGCCCACTGAAACTTATTGAACAAAAATGGAAGCTGAACCCGGGGACGGCAATACAAGTGGGGGGGGGGGTTAATGATGTAGTGAAGACATTCTGTAAAAAGTGAGTAAACAGAGTGCTCTTATTACCCAGAAAGTATCCGGTGCAGAAGCAATCAGAAGAAGTCCTGCCAATAATAATAAAAAGGCAACATTTGTGTCAGGAGTAGAGGGATTTTGACAGAGCTATTTGTGGAATTGCTCAGAAACCCCACGCTGCCCAGTCAATGAAGGCCTAAAACAGTGTTTCCCAACCACTGTTCCGCGGCACACTAGTGTGCCGCGAGATGTTGCCTGGTGTGCCGCGGGAAAAATTTAAAAATTCAAAAGAATTTTTTTTTTAAAGTCAAATTTTCGATTGGGGCGCCGTCACTAGATGACCCCTGGGGTTCCCTCCCTCCCTCCCGCTCTGCGCCTCCCTCCTCTTCCTGGGAGGCCCTTCCTGGCTCTCGGCCAAGGCTTGGCGGCTGCCACTCACTCACTCGCTCGCCCACCCGTCCCTCCATCCCTGCACCCGGCCTCTCCCCCTCCGTCCCCGGCGCGGGGGCTGCCGGGATCCGTAGTCCCCTCACCCTTGGGCTCCGCGCCCACGCGGGGTGCGCGAACTACGTTTCCCAGCATGGCCTGGCGGGCCAGGCGTTTTGTTTGAAGTGCTCTTCTCCCGGCCATGGAATGAGCGCGGCGGCCGGGCGGGCAGGGGCTCTTCCGCGCAGCCCCCGCGCAGCCTGCCTGCGCCCCCACGGAGATCGGGCGGCAGGATGGAGCCCGGGGATCCCCACGGAGGCGGAGCGGCGGAGGCGGAGGCTGCCCCCCAGGTAGGGCTGCGTCGGGGGGTGTTTATTTTTGCAATGCTGCATCCGCGCCGGAGGGGATGCATTGGACCGCGGGGAGACCCCTTGGCGGGCGTGCAAGGCAATGCATGCGTGCAGGCGTTGCATGGAGTGCAGTGCAATGCAATGGCAACGCGGCGCCCTGCATGCATGCATGCAACTTCCACCGGCGCTCCGGACTTGGCAGGTGAGGGGGGTCCCCAGTGGGCGGTAGAGAGAGCCGGGAGGGCGAAGGGGAGCCGGGGGGGAGCAGCGCTGCTCCCCGAGCCGAGCCCGGGGGGAAACTTCGGCGTCGTTGCACCGGGTGTTGGAAGCGGAGGCTGGCGGGGGCCCCTCACCTGCAAAACCTGGTCGCCTCTCATATATTTCGTGCATTGCATTCATCGCCCGCTTTCTCCTCCAAGGAGCTCCCGGGGGCGCGCGTGGTTCTCCCCGTGTTATCCTCGCAACAACAGCCCTGCGAGGTGGGTCAGGCAAGTGGCCCAAGGGAGCACCCAGGGATTGTCCTGGCCAGGTGGGGTGATTTGAACCCTGCTCTCTGCCCAGTCTTCGTCCTCATTTAGCCCCCACATGTGCATGACTGTGCATGACTGAGGTTTTCCCCCCTCGTCTTGGCTATGGTGTGAGTCTGTGCTGTTAATTAATGGGGTTCTGCCTTCGGAGAAGATGAGCCAGCCCTCAAGGAGGTGATTATGTAATTTGCTAGCAATTCATGTCCCTCCCGGCGTGACGCTGCGCGCTGACGTCACGGGGCTGTAATGGTGGTGTGCCTCGAGATTTTTTTCATGAAACAAGTGTGCCTTTGCCCAAAAAAGGTTGGGAAACACTGGCCTAAAAGATGCAGCGCAGCCACACAGGGCACTTTCCCAAGCCTTCGGGCTCTCTTGATCACATATGGATGTCTCAGAATTGTTGGCACACTTCCACACTACCTAAAAGTGTGATACTCAGAGAATATAGGATTACTAGAAAAGTTTGTCAATTGTGTGGGTGTTTCCCTCAAACGCGGCAACGAGGCCAAAACTTTTTTAAAAAGAGCAGGCACAGAACACAAATTTCCCCAGCTCCTAATGCCCAGGTGCATTCAGAGGGGAGCTCCCTTGCCTTGAAACTCTTTCTCTGCTTGTACTTTAAAAGAAGAATATTGCAAACCTATGTGCTGGTGGGGCTGCATTTATCATAGTAAGCACGCTAAAGCCGGTCGCCATTGCTCCTATGCAGCATCACAGAACTGTAGATTTGGAAGGGACCCCAAGGGTGATCTGGTCTAGCCCCCCTCCCCCCATTGCAGTGCAGGAATCTCTTTGCCCAACATGGGGCTTGAACCCACAATCCTGAGATTAAGAGTTTCATGCTCTACCAGTGCTCAGAAGACAGTTTGTTTTATCATTTATGTATTTTATTATATTTATATCCCTCCGCTTTCCACCAAGGATGTTGAATGGCAGATAGTGACCAGCCCAAGGCTACAATCCTATACTCACTCACTTGGGAACACTGCAGTTGATGGGACTTATTTTAAAATAGGCATGTATATAATTGTTTTGGTTTGCGGGGTCAGTCAAGATGACATCTGTGGATCCCTTCCAGGCCTTTGAGGTTAGAATCTACACTGAATGGATCAGACAAGTCTCTTTGTGAGATACTGGCCAGTTAAGAGCTTCCATTTACATGTCCAAAGAGGGTTCCCTGTTGCCATACAGACCGAGGGTGGGCCTTTTCTCAACTTACCTGGCTAGATGCCACATCATCCTTGGCTGGAGAACAACAGGTGAAAAAGCTTCATGCCAGAGGAGGGATTTGAACCCAAGTCCTCTCCTGTTCTAGCCAAACACTCCACTAAATCACCCTTACAATACCAATTACAAGTTGAGTGATTTAACCCCCTACCCTAGATTAAATTGTATTTTTATTTTTTTTAAATCATATTTATTAGAGTTTCCAATAATATAGAAATATAACAGAAAAGAAAAGATAGAATATAATTAAAGCCTTACTTTCGTTACCTTCTTTCTAGGACTCCCTCCTCCCCCTCCCGATTATATTCCCCTTTCATTAATTTGGTTCCACAAGCTCTCACTCCCAATTTAAAACTTAATATGTTTAACCCATTAACCAATTTAGATTATACAATCTTGCCATCATCCCTCATCATTAACAGAAAAAGAAAAAAGATTTTTCCCCAAGATCCACCCCAATTTCCTTCCACGAATTCCCTTTTTTAAACATGTCAAATCAAAATACCATGATATACAAAAGTTATATAAAGAAATAGAAGATAAAAAATATAAGAAGGTTCAAAAAGATAGTTACATAGCCTTTGGATTCCAAAACTCCCCCCTCCCTTCCCCGGTTTGAATTCCCCATGTCCATCAGTCTATATGTTGTCAGCCTGGAGGTCTCAAGTCCATGGCCAGATTTTTTCCCATTCCACCTTCCCGGTTTTCTTTTGATTTATTTATTTTAATGATGTTTAACTTCAAAAATCCAGTCTAATAGAGTCCTTTAATTTCCTTGGTCTTTGCTGCTCCTCCCATTGTTCTTTCCGTGTCGTAGTTAGTCCTTTGTTCTTTTTATTCCTAACTTTCTCAGGTTTCTTGTCTTGTTCAGCTGCTAAAACGTTCTTATTCCGAGATCTGGTATCTCTACAGAGGTTTGTTGTTCAGGAACAAAAACTTACGTCCAGTCCCTTCCTTTCTTCAATAGAAAATTCTATTGTCTCCTTTTAATGTAAACACCTCTGTAGACAAAATACTATTTCAGTTTTGCAGCTTTCCCAGAAGATAAGTCCTGTGCGAATCCCGGAGTGATTTTCCACGTACGACCACTTGTAATGTCCCGAAACCCCTCTAGGGGGATTGTAGTAACTTTGTGTCCTCTAATCCAAAAGTCAAGTTGTTGATCCTTATTTTCCGACATTTTATATCCTTATTGTGTCAAATTGTAACAGAATTAGCCAGCAAAATCCTTGTAACAAAGTCCTCTTTATATTCTCCAGCTTTGACAGCTACTTTGACAGCTGTCAAAGTCTCCGTCTCTCTTCGCCAGGCTCTACGAATCGCCCCGGTTCCCAGGGGGGGTTGCATTTTTCCTCTCACCCTCCATTCTTCTCCTCCAGCATAGTTCTTGTAATTTCCCATCGTGGAATTAATGATTTTTATCAGCAATAAACTTCTCTTTCGATCTTGGTTGCCCAGTCCTTGTTTTAGAATGTTTACAATCGGGGGGGGGGGGACTGACTTCCTTTTTAGATCACCCCCGCTCGTGCCGAATCCGAAAAAAAATTTCTTTTTTTCTCCTTTTGTTCCCAGTTTCCCAATTACTCACGGGTTGTTGTTGAAAGTCCGAATTTCCAATGGAAGAAGTCAGCGCTCTCCGTCGAATGGCATGCGGCTGCGCTCGGCAGGGGAAGCAGTGGACTCAAAGCACCACGCCACTCCCCGGCACCCGATCCGAAGCCTTTAAAAAGGCTCCTTCACGAGTCGGGAGGGCGCTAGTGGTGCCAGCCGAGTCCCCATGTCCACGGGCTCCGTGCCCGTGGTTTTTAAGGGTCCCCGCGTTGCCGGCGCGGTAGGACCCAGCCCCTGCCGAGCAGACTCCCTCCGGAGCTTGGAGGGAGTCCGCCATTCGGCGATGGCGCCAACCCGGAAGTCTACCCTAGATTAAATTGTAGTTGATTTGACTAACATTTGTTGGGAATCCCAACTGGAGAGACGGGTGTTGCACTCCTGTCCTGCTTGTGTGCTTCCTCCAAGCACTGCGAGGGCAGGATGGTGCACGAGATCAATGCCTGGCCTGACACAGCAGGGCTCTTCTTATTTTCTTAAGTTAGAACTTTTAAAAAGGAGTATGTCACTCACAGAACAGTGTGTTGCAGTTGGTAAAGGAACTTCAAAATTTGGGGAGGAAAAATCAGGTATGGCCCCAGGTCATGCTTTGCCAGCGTGCAAGCAATTGAATCATGAAGGGATCCGTGGGTGCATAGAGCCATCTGCTTGGTTTCATTTGGGTGACAAGGAGCAGGGAAGGGGGTTAGCAAGGAGGGCAGGAAAGAGAAATAAATGGAAAGAAAGGGCTGCCCCTGCCCACCTTTGGCCCCACCCACTTTTTACTCCAGCCCCAACCGGGAAGATGGCTAAATCCCAACCCTAGGATAGGTAGCTGTTCAGGTGGGGTCCTGCCCTAGCTAAGCACAAGACCCACAACCGAGCAGATCAGGCCAAAGCAGGGAACAGCAACCTTTTCCAGCCGTGGGCCGGTTCACTATGTTTTGAAGGAAAAAAATGAACGAATTCCTGTGCCCCACAAATAACCCAGAGATGCATTTTAAATAAAAGGACACATTCTATTCATGTCAAAACACGCTGATTCCTGGACCATCCGCGGGCCGGACTGAGAAGGTGAATGGCCCACATCCAGCCCATGGGCCTTAGGTTGCCTACCCCGGGCCAAAGCCCCGAGTATGTGAGTCAGGGAGATGTCCCAAATCTTGCTTACTCCACCAAGGAAAATATTCTGCATTAGCTTCATAGAGGCTCGCTTATGTCATTCATTTTTCAGGGGGTGGGGATGAGCCTCACATTTTAGGACTTGGGTGCTCAATGAGTGATCCTCAACCTAGTCATCTAGGCAACATGCTGCCTCCATGCTACATGCCCCAGGCAGCATTGTAGGGACTCACAGACACCCTGGAAAAGGAGGGCAGTGTGCAAAAAACCCAGACAATTATTTCATACTCCAAGTATTCATAATTGCCAATTCGATTCTGGGTTGAAGGGAGTTTGCTGCTCAACACTATTATTCATCATTACTCAAAACAAAGGAACTGAAGTGTATGTCAATTATTTTTTCAGACCATCTGCCTGACCCAGAAAGTTGAAATTTAGGACACATGTTAACCAAGATGCCACAATTACTCAGCAGAGTGCTGGGGAGGTCTGAAACTGGGGTGCTTTGGGCATCATATGGTCAGAAGGCCAGACCCAGAGCTTACTTCATTACAGAGGTCAACACAGTGAAAGCCAAGCCATATATGGGGCAGTAGGCACACTATTTCCCCATTGCATGCTTGATGTCCTGAACCTCAGCATACCAGGAGATAAGTCTGATGGTGCACACAGTCCCAATGCTAGAGAGGAGTCAGGAAGTCCACTTGGCTCCGGTGGGGGGTTGCTCTGGCGGTGGCAGCAAGGGCTGGGGTGGCACAGCAGGCTCCATTCACCCTGCGCTCTGTGCCCCCCCAGTGCCCACGTGCCCCCCTGGGTGCTGGCAAACCACTCAGCGCTGCTGCCTGAGGTGAGTCCCAAAGTCACAATCTAGCGGTGTTCCCAAAGCAGCCAAGCCATGGTTCATCAATGGAGAAAGATGAGCAGACACTGAGTCTCTGCCGTGCTTTTCTTTTATCCTTCCCAATTTTGATTGATGCACCAGAGTTTGGAGGGAGAGGATATGAGCTGTAGCAATGAAGAAGACATCGATGTCAAGCCATAGCTTTTGTTTGTACAACAGGATCATCTTTGGCCCCATTTCTCCCCAGGCCTGCCTGTCATTCACACCTTCTTTCTCTCCTGGCTTCTGAAATATATCTATAGCTGTCCCAGAGCCAAAATTCATGGATGTTCTTCCCACAGTGAAAAAGAAATACATAAGGTGCCTGGGTGGAGCCAGGAATTATTTTAAGGGGTGTCAGGCTTTATGTTGGAGGGGGGCAGAACCAAGTTATCTGTGACACAATTGAGTTCAGTATTTTTATTTATTTACTTGATTTAGTGGGGCAGCTGCCTCCCCCCCCCCCCGCACCTCCTGGCTACAGGTGTTGCATTCTCCCTCCCCTGGGAAGAGACTGGAGTGGGGAAGAGATGGGGTGCAGGAGAGAAAGTTGTTGCTCTTTCTCAGAGTATACCCCTCAAGCACCCCCAGTTTGACTCCCTGACAACTCGTTCGGTGGCATCGCTCCTTTTGAAGAGCTGGCAGGTTGAAATGCTGTATCCCCTTCCTTCCCTCAACATCCATCCACCAGTAGATATGAATCAGCCATTTAGTTTCAACTGGCAAGGCGCACAATATTTCACAGGGTTTCATAGCTACCACACTGAGAATTTTGGACAGGCAGTATTGAATGCACCAGTTAAAGAATAGGTCTCTCTGGAGGGATTTGTTGGCATCCTAGACCCAGCAGGGACAGGCAAATATCAGGCTTGTTAGATCTACTTTGTTTTTCAGTCAAACCCTCACTCCCACTGCATGATCTACCAACCAGAGCCACACCAGACATTTAAAGCACATTGCTTCCCCCAAAGAATTGTGCCCCTCACAGTGCCACAGTTCCTAGAACCCTTAACAAGCTATGGTTCCTGGGATTCTGTGGGAGAGTGGTATGTGCTTTAAATGTACTCCAAATGTAGGGCAGCTTGTGAACTGGGTTCCTCTCTCAAGCTCACCCCCAATAATCTACCACAGGGAGTTCAAGCTCCCTCAACAGCAGCCCCATGAGGTAGCTTGGGCTCAGAAGGAGCAAGTGCCTCAGTGAGCTTCATAGCTAAGTGGGAATTTGAGCCCTGTCCAATGCTCTGGCCACTCTGCCCCAGACTTGCAAAAATGAATGAATGATCAGGGCTTTCTGGCCTTTGCCCACAGACCTTCCCAGCAGCCACAAGCCCTTCCTTAGCTATTTTTTGTTTTAAGAGTTAGCAACCCTAATTCTAGAGCTCAGCTCACTGGCATAGCCATTGGGGATGGGGATCCTGTGGCTCTCGAGATGTTGTTGGATTACGAGTTCTATCATTCATACCACTGGCAGCCTGGCTGTGGCCAAGGCCTCCTCTTTACTCTGGCTTTTGACACCTGAGGGGGGCGGGGAGAGAGGTTTTAGGATGCACCTTCTTTCTGCGACTGTAAGTTGTTTTCAACTGTTCTCACCATTGTGCTTTAAAACATCTGCAGGGCCACTCTCTGATTTAAGGCATTTCTTACTTGAAATTAAAGAGCTCAACGTTTGTTTGCTTCCCTCTCCCTCTTCCTCCCTCCCCAACCCCACCCCTGCTGCCACCTTCAACCTGGACCTTTATTCTCTGGTTGTCTCAAAAATGAAATGATGTTAAACGGACAAGCCACCTCCTTCTGCAGGAGCAGACTTCAGGTGTCAAAAGCCTGGAGAGAAAGAAGGCGCCAGCAGTCAGGCGCTGCACCTGCGAGTGACATGGGAAACGTGGTTTGCCTTTTGATCTGATAAGCACCCACACTGCAGGTGCAGAGCGGGAAAAGTGAGAGGCAGGCTTGGGGTTTTTGCATTTTCTCCTCCATGTAACTGCTTCCTGCCTCATTGCTTTCCTTTAACCCTCACAGCACCAAGCAGGTAAGGGATGCAGGCTGTACACTGCAGGCACTACAGGTCAGGGTTAAAAATGCAAGAACAAAGCTGTTGGGTCAGTTGTGGGGCCATCTAGTCCAGAAGCCTCTTTCCAATCTTGGCTGACCAGATAAAGTCCACAGACAGGGCACAAAGGCAAACAGCCCTTGGTGCTGTGGATAAAACCTCAGCGCCTAGGGCTTGCCGATCGCATGGTCGGCGGTTCAAATCCCCGCGGCGGGGTGAGCTCCCGTCTTTCGGTCCCAGCTCCTGCCCACCTAGCAGTTCAAAAGCACTCTTAAGTGCAAGTAGATAAATAGGTACCGCTCCGGCGGGAAGGTAAATGGCATTTCCGTGTGCTGCGCTGGTGCTGGCTTGCCAAAGCAGCTTCGTCACACTGGCCACGTGACCCGGAACTGTCTCCGGACAGCGCTGGCCCCTGGCCTCTTAAGTGAGATGGGCGCACAACCCAAGAGTCGGACACGACTGGCCCGTACGGGCAGGGGTACCTTTACCTTTTTATGCTTTGTCCTCAGCATTTGGTATCAGGTATACTACCTTTGAGCAACGAAGACCCATTTGGAATAGAAATATCCTCCAGCATTTTGTCCAATTTTTGTTTTATTTTGTTAAAGCCGTCTGGGCTAGAGGTGATCAGAAAATCTTGTGGCAGAAAATTCTACAAGCTAATTATTTATTTAGTTATTTTATTTCTTAAATTTGTACACCGCCCTTCATCCAACGACCTCAGGGCAGTTCACAGCATAAAAACAAAAGATAAAATGCAAAGTGCAAATAAGTACTTGTTTGTTTCTTCTTCTGAATCAACTGCATCTTTTGCCAACCTTGTGCCCTCTAGGTATTCTGGACTACAACTCTCATCAAGCCCAGCCAGCACGGCTGGGGCTGTTTTGCAGGGGGTTGGAAGATGACCCTTTGGGTCCCTTCCAGCTCCACAGTTTCATGACTGGTGAAGCCTGATCTCCTGCCTATGAAGTCCTGCTGTCAGTGCCAGCATTGGGGGACGGGGGGTGGGGGTGGGGGGAGGCTTTAGGCAAGACACCCTCAGCAGGTCCCATCCATCAGCCTATCCCCTTCTTGCCATTGTTGCTAGCTGTTTCTGCTCCTCTCCCTCACCACTTCTTGCTAGGTGCAGCCACTGAGCAAACAGGTCCAGTGGTTAGCGCCTCCCCCCAGCTGTTGTTTGTTAGCAAGAGTGAGGGGCAAGTGAACAAGAGGTTGCAATGGAGAAGACCAAGTCCAGTGGGCTGAGTCTTCTCCATGGTGCCCCTGCTCAGATATGGGCCCTTGGCAGGTGCCCAACCAGACCAAGCTTTGATGCTGGCCCTGCCTGTTGTTTGCAATGAGAAACGTTCCTCTCTGTTGACTTTCTCCCCACCATTCATGATTTTGGAGATCTGTATCACCTCTACCCACTGGCCTGCTTCTTCTTTTCTTCCCAGATTGGGAGATTTGCCAGGGATGCTGTGAGGCAGAAGGGCCTGGCAACGCAATCCTAGGCACGTTTGCTTAGAATTATGTCCCACTAACATCAGGGAAATTTGCCCCTCAGCAAGTAGGTTCAGCATTGCAGCCTTCCTATGTCTATGACCACTGTTTGAGCTTCTGGAATTGGTCAAATGGCCATCCTAGCCTGAAACCTTCAGATTCCTTCACCTCTCTTTGTGTGGGTGAGCAAGAATTGCCACTATTTTCCTGGCCCTGTTTCAAAACTTTTAATGGCAGCTTGAGACACAGAAATGTAGGAAGCGTGAGAAGCATTTCCCACAACGTAATGGGGTGGCCAGGTTGGTTTCTAGAGCCCACTTTGTGTATTGTTCCATCAGCCTTAGCCACAACCTGGTGTCATCTGCACCAGCTTCTAACTCATTTCCAGACACAATTCAAAGTGCTGGTTCTGACCTTAAAAGCACCAAATGGTTTGGGGACCAGGATGTTTGAAGGAGTCGCTCTTCCCACTGAATCCTGTCCACCCATTGTACTCAACATCAGAGGCTCTACTATGCATCCCACCACCATCAGAGGAATGATGGGCTGGGACCCGAGACAGGTTTTTTCTTTTGCGGCACCAAAGTTACAGAACTTCCTCTGCACAGAGGCTTGGTTGGTGAGTTGTGAAGGCTGAATAACTTCTAGTGGTTTCATGTAGATGTTAAACAATATGAAAATGTGAGAAGATCCCAGAATTTGCGGCCCTCCAGATATTTTTTTTTTTGGGGGGGGGGGCTTCCAACTCCTATCAGCCTCAGCCAGCATGGCTAGTGGTCAGGGATGATTGGAGTTGTAGAACAACAAAATTTGGAGGATTCCAGATTCCCCATCCCAGCCATCGGACAGTGGGGGAGGGGGTCTCCTGGTGACTATGGCTCGGCAGTAACCATCCAACCAACTCCCCAGGTTTCCCTCTCCATCTGCACACAGACATGGCCACCTTACACATGTCAGTGCACAACTCAGAAGATTTTGTGGGTTGTTTTATTTGTTGGGGGGGCAGTCAAAAAGGCAGCAGCACAGGGAAAGCAGAAGCTGAATAAGAGAGAAAGGAAAGTCATTGAGAAGAAAAACACTCGCAGTACTTTTGAAATGGTGGGGTAGAAAAGATACAGATGAGAAGCACTGGGCAAAATAGAGGTGCCAACTAATTGGCGGGGGGGGGGGGAGGCACTGAACCAACCAG
The DNA here is from genome assembly GCF_965112155.1 of Podarcis liolepis. Classification (NCBI taxonomy): domain Eukaryota; kingdom Metazoa; phylum Chordata; class Lepidosauria; order Squamata; family Lacertidae; genus Podarcis; species Podarcis liolepis. The sequence goes on from NC_139555.1 coordinate 1,651,307, forward strand.
GCTTGTTCCTGTACCTTTAAACAGCCACTTAAGATGTACAGACATCAGCAGGGGAGCATTGCAGATTTTCCCCTGCTGATATCTGCTTGCTTAGCTGTGGCTAAATGCCCAGCTGCAGCAACAGGTAGAAAAGTTGGCAACCCTAACTCGAAACGAATGCTTCACAATATGCCATGGGTAAGACTAGCCGTTGTGCTATTCACCAGTAGAAATCCAATGAGGGAGATCTAGTGCTCTGCGCTGGCCCATTTCCTAAGGCATACTTAAAAGAAAAAGAACATTTCTGGAACTCTGGTATGGCCTTTATGAAACACACCCAAGCGCACACTGTGGGAAACCATTTTTCCTTTGGGGTCTGTGGGGTGGGGGTGAGCATGGTTGTAATGCGAGGGTGGAGAGAATGAAGCCATCAGAGCCAAGCTGCCTCTCCCTGCTGAGTCTCTGTTTAGTTTGCAAAAGTCCATCCATTTCCAGCTTAGTGTGATTTCATAGAATTATAGAACTGTAGTGTTGGAAGCCCCCCTTTTAGTATCAGGGTGTGGAGGCTCTGGCTGGCTCTCCCCTAAATCCCTAGGTGGAATCCTAATAAAGTCTCTTTTTATTTTTATTTTCTTAAAGCATCTGTGGACCGCTGTCTATTTCCTGAAGTCTGCTGGGCTTTCCCTATAGGGCGCGTTTCTTCCCTCCCCTTTAGCAGCTGTTCCTCATTCAACCCCCCCTTCCTGTTTTGTTGGAATATTTGAATCTCCCCTCCAGGGGCTGCGACAGGAAAGGGGAGCAAACAGCTGCACATGTTCTTCGCAGCCTCCTCCTCATGCCCCTCTTTTTTCCTATTTGGAGCGGCTATAAATAGCTCCAGGCAGACCGAAAAATCATGGATTGTAACTGGGGTTACTAGTCATAAAATGAAGATCAGCTGTTGCTGCCACACATTACAGCTGCTTCGGCTGCTTCGGAGCCAAGCTGTGTTTTGGCAGAGGGTGCCGAGAGGTGCCAGGCAAATGCATTCTTGTGCCCCATAGAGCACATTGTTACAGAAAATAGGAGGGAGGAAAGTAACCAGGGGCAGTAACATCACCTGCAAACTTCTCAGATATGAAATAAGGCAGTTTACTTCAGTGTAAGCCACCCACACTGAAATCAGCAGGCTATGTTTTATTGATTTGATTTCTGTACCACTGCTTGTCATCTGTGATCCCAGGGCAGTTTACAAATACAGTTGCTTATTTAATTAACAGATTAAAGCCAAACAACAGAGGAGCAGTCATCAATTGCAACTGGCCAGAGCAAATCAACCACACCAAAAAACAGGCACACAGTAGAAAGCTGTGCCACTGCGGGGGGGGGGCAGATGGGATCGTGGCCCCAGGTGCTCTAGTTCTGCATCAACCACCACGTCCACCGCTTCACCTCATTGGCTGCTGAAACATCCCAAGAAGAAAGTTCTAGCAGACACTACAGAAGAGGAGCTGGATGTGTGATGTCATGCTTTGCAGCATCCTCAAGTTTACTCACATGAGTTTGGATTCTAAAAACGGCATCTGTGCTGAGGTTTTGGTGATAGGTAAACTGATTTAAACTTAGTTGGTCAAAGGTAGACAAAAACAAATATTTTAAGTGGTTGACAGCTTAAATCACCAAATCTATCCAAATGAGATAGATTTGCATACTTTTATAAGGTCTTAGAATTGCTTCCTCCCATCCCCTTGGGAAAGAACTTGGTAGTGCAGTGTGTATATCTGTTCTTACCTTCCTGCCAACTCTCTCTCTTAGACTCTAGGAGCGTAAATTTCTTGCCCTTGATTGTTCATCCCCAACAATACTGTGTGAGGTCCAACTGAGACCTGGCTCTTTGGCTGGAGATGATACAGAGCCTTGCTCACTGCCTGCCATCTGCAGAGAGATGCAGCCCCTGGTGCCAGAACCCCAAACAAGAACTTCATTTCTGCCAGATTGGGTCAAACTCTTTACCATCTTGCCCTGTCTCCAGTTTCCTGTGACCAAGAACCAACCCCAGATGCAGGGTGGAGAAGCCACGCGATGCACTAATCCGCTGTGAATCAATCCGAAGTTTTTCCAGCCACAGGGAGCCTGCTTTGCTTGGCTGCTCCAGCACTAGCTGGCTCCCCTGGAGTTGTTATCATCCCTTCTTTCAGTTACCATAGTGTGTCCAGATGATGTCGCTGCCAAGCCATTGTATTCCAGGGTTTTCCCCACTGCCCTTCCAGCTTTATTTATTTAAAGACCTAGTTTGTGGTGATTGTTCTGGCTTGAATGCACTTGCAATGCCAGCCTTTCACATGTGAGCTGGTAAAGAGCTATTGCCCTTAGTTGGCCACCGCGAAAACAAAATGTGAATTTGTAGACAGGACAAGGCCTTTTGGGTGGTAGACTGGTGGCCCCTGTTGCAGCTGAGAACATGACCGGTGATATTTGCTCTGCATCTATAGATCTATCCCCTTACGAATCTGCCTATTTTTTGTTGTTTTTGTTGTAAAAAGTCATCTAGGCTAGTGACCTTTCTCACATCTTTTGGTAGAAGAATGATAAGGTAACACTCGTTGGGGGTGGGGGGAGGGTAAGTGCATCCCATTGTCTGTCCTGAACCAAACAAAATGCAGTGGCTCTTGATAAGGGAATCTCCCTGGGGTGGAAAGCGATATGCAGCTTCTTCCATGCTGTATTCATGGGGGACGCTCAAAGCTTCATTCATCAGCACAAAGTAGCCTGCGCTGGGGGGCGGAGTGGAAAGGCGGGGGTGGGGGGGATTGTGGGCTCCATATTTAGCACTGCAGCTTCTGTTCTGTGCCTGATTGAATAGGCTTTTCTCCAATGCCCTTTTCCCATGAGAAGATCCAATGACCTGTCTGGGGTGGGGGAAGGAAATGCCAAAAACTTTGCTCTGTAGTACCAGGCCTCTTCACAAGAGTGACACCAGAAGCCGCAATGGCTTCTACAGCTAATAGCGATGACTGATAAAAGCAACCCTGTTTGGTCAGAGGTGGGATGCCAGTTACCGGGCAGAAAAGCCGTAAGAGAGGACCTTGACCTTCAAACTGTGCTTGAGGTCTTCCTGGATGCATCAGGGACACCTTCAGGTTTGAGGAAGCCCTTGGCAACATGACATCATTTGGACCCTCCCTGACATTAGCGGCGGTACCTGGCAGTGGCAAGATTGGACCTAGTTTCAGCTGGCTCCCTTGGACAGCTGCCAGGGCCCCAACACCCCGTAGGACCCATTAGCACAGCCACCTCCCCTGTGCCTGATGATGGCAAAAGCAAGTGGCCATTTTAACTTCCTTGGAGCACCTGATTTAGTGCAGCTCTGGGGAAGTGTGGGGACCTAAAATGGTGATCTGAGTAGTCTGGGTTGGTGTCAACATCTGTGACATCCCAGGACAGCTGCCAGTGCTTCAGCAGAGCCTGCTAACGCTGACACCAGCCATGCCCCCCCCCCCAATCAATGCACCACGGCGAGTTGCCATTTTGCATTTCCCACCATGTTCCAGAGTGCCTGGCACAGCATCCCTTTGGGGCGTCATTGGGAATTTAAAATGGTGTTTGTCTGGACACTGCATGGAGGGCACAGCACCCACCTGAGGAGTCCCTGCGGTTAAGTCTGCTGCAAGAGGGACCCACAGGAGGGGGCTTCCATGGAGGAAGCCATGGGCAAAGGCATTTTGGGTGGTGATTCCCCATTGGTGGAACTCTCTTCCTAAAGAGGCTTGCCTGGTGCTCAGCCTCCTGTCTCCTCAGCAACAGGTAAATATGTTTTTATTTGCCCTGCCCTTTTAACATTTTAATTTCAAATCTGACATTGGATTTCTTTAATTCTACTGACTCCTTTCATACGATTGCAAGAGTAGAGTTTTAGCTATCTTTGTAAGCTCTCCTGGCAGTAGCATAGGGAGCCGGGGCAGTCTGTTGGGTGCCATGGGGGTCTGTAGGGTGGCACAGTAATCCCTAATGTGGCAACTTTGATTACCTAAAAAAAAAGCTCAAAAACTTTGATTTACCAAGAAAAGCTCAAGAACTTTGGTCCCTGCCCCTCTGCAGCTATGCAGCTGCTGTGTCCTGGGAGATTTGTTGTAAATTGGAAGGCTAAATATTTCTCACTCACAAATGATAGAATAAACAAATTAACTAATTGCAATACTCATTCTAGTTTCATTTCCTATAGTATGTGATATAATGCTGGGTCCTGCAAATGCTTTAAAGCCAGACTGGGGAACCTCCAGACATTTAGATGTTGCTTGATGCTCATCTTTGTTGTCATCCATGGAGGAGTATGCCATTGGGGGTGAAGTCAAGCTGTTGGACGGTTGCAGTGCCTGCTGTGGCTGTAGAGACCAATACGGGAGAGGCATATTTTAGTGCAGCTGATGCAGATGAAGGCATCCAATTGTGCTGCTGCAGACGCACCATGGCCTTTCTTCTCTCTGCACTCATCCCAGCGGTCATTCCTCCTCTGGTTACTGCTATGAATGCACAAACTGACTGTCTGTCTCCAGGCACTGTGGTCCTCTGCAAGAGATTCCCATATGGCAGTGTTAATGTTGCCAGCCTTCACGCCTTGTTTGCAGCCTTGCACGCCTTGTTTATAATGCAGAGTTGGTCTGCCTGAAGCCAGCTCCCTGTAGAACATGTCCTTTGGGGTCTTGTCATCTTCCATTCTGTGGACATGACCAAGCCAGTGTAGATGTTGCAGAGGAAGGAGTCTGAACATGCTGGGATCACCTGCTGACCATTAGCCATGCTGGCTTGGGAGTTGGACTCCAACAACATCTGGAAGACCCATTTTCTTCATCCTTATTTTAACCCTCCCTCTTTCTCTCCCCCTCTCCCTCTCTCTCACACATATACACATCATATACTTTTTCTTATTATTATTTGTAGCTGCTGCTGATTTCAATAAGTATAATCCTATAGACAAGGCAGGCATCTGGTCTAGATAGTTCCACTAACGGATGTCATATAAGTGAATATAATGCCAGCTATATTCTGGCTTAAACTGGAATTTATTTTTAAGTTATTCAGAAGGCAGTAACATCATGTTTTCCTCATCTATTAAATCCAGTAATACACATAGTCTAGCTTCCACACAGCCCTTCCAAATCACCAGCTTATTCCCAACACACATTATTGGGTCATCACAAATATTCTAAAACAAATCATAGAATCATAGAGTTGGAAGAGACCACAAGGGCCATTGAGTCCAACCCCCTGCCAAGCAGGAAACACCATCAGAGCACTCCTGACATATGGTTGTCAAGCCTCTGCTTAAAGACCTCCAAAGTAGGAGACTCCACCACACTCCTTGGCAGCAAATTCCACTGTCAAACAGCTCTTACTGTCAGGAAGTTCTTCCTAATGTTTAGGTGCAAGAAATGTGCAAGAGGACCAAATGTTTGCATTGCATGATGAGATCTGCCAGTCTTGTCTGCCTGCAGAGATTGTACATGGTAAACTGTTGTTGTTGCTGCTGTGTTTTAGATACCACTGCTGACAATTCCATTAAACTCTTTGTGTATGACGTTTCTAACTGAATCCATCCTAGAGCCCAAAATTATGTTGCTCTAGCAGAGGCTTCCCCAACCTGGTGCCTCCAGATCTAGTTGGGATACAACTCATACCTTCCCTGGCCATATTTGTCAGCGCTGATGGGAGCTGAAGTCTGACCATTTCTGCAGGGCTCCAGGCTGGAGATGGTTTCTTCAATGGTCACATCTGCACCATACATATGACACGCGCAGTGCACATTTAAAGCATGTGAATCCCAGAAACTATAACTTACCCCTCGCAGAGATACAATTGCCACCAGCCTTAACAAACTATAGTTCCCAGGATTATTTGGGGGAAGCCACCGTGTGCTTTAAATGGGCATTGAATGTGCTTTAAATGGCTTTGCAGGCTCAGTGATAAGAAATGCCAAGCCATAGACACATAAATTAGGAAGCCCTTTGGGGTTGGCTGCTGTAGCAGAGAGAGAAGTATCAGATCTTCTTTAGTCCTCAAATCTCTTTACAAAAATCCTGGGGAATTGTATTTTGGCGAGAGTGGGTGCTGAAAATTCTCTGTTATTGATGTCTCACAGAACTGCAGTTCCCAGAATCATCTGGGAAATGGGATTGGCTGAAGCAGTTCAAGTCTGTTGTGCGTAGAGAAGCCAAAGAACACAAAGGTAGTTTGTTTTTGTAGAGGCAAAAAGAATTCCAAAATATCACCTGCATGTTTTTACTAAATTTTATTCTGTAAGAATGTAGGATGTGAAGAGTGTTGTCCTCTACCAATCTTAAAAGATGTGTGCAAAAAGCACAGTTGTGAAAATGCCACGTCACACCCAGGCTTAGTTAAGATATTATTATTTCAGCCAGAAGTCACAGGAACTCAGTTCTGGCCCCTCTCAGGTGGACGCCATTGCCCATAGGCGCCGACTCCATGGGGCCTGAGGGGGCCCGAGCCCCCTCAAAAATTCGTTTGGGGGGGCTCTGCCCCCCCAATAATCTCGGGCGCCCCTACAGCAGAGCGCCGCCGCCGCCCCTCCCCCAGCCCAAAATGCACAGGGTCGGGCTGCATGCCTCCTGCCCTCCCTCCCGAGCAAAAGCTCCACCCAATTTCCTTCGCAGCTGATTAATAGGCGCAGCATGCTCTCCCCTATTCGCTCACGAGGAGGCGGCGCCACTTTATCTGCATATTCATGAGCTTATTTATTATTCATGAGCTTTCGCGGGCTCCCCCAATATTTTTTATAAGTCGGCGCCCCTGCCATTGCCACTATAAGAGTGCAAGGTTCATGCTGAGTTCTGGCACCATTTCCCCCCCTAGAAAAATAGCACTGATTGTTGTTGTTGTTACTACTACTACTACTACTACTACTACTACTACTAATAATAATAATAATAATAATAACATGGCACTTGTTATCCAAAGATCTCCAAGCGAAAACACATTTAAAAACAAAACATACATTATGCCACCAGAAAGAATACAAAACACCCCACAAATACACAAACACACAAAATAATCATTTGTACTCTGCACCTAAATTCAGAAGAGTTCACCCAGGGACAGAGAAGCTGTTGACAAAAATCGCTCTGAGGTTTTGAAGTTGGGTGGTGGGGACCTGCCTGGACCACAAACGTGTCCTTTGCGCAAGTTTGGACTGGGCAGGGGTCCGTCTTGATGGGTTGTGCCACTTGGGAATCCTTTTTTCTTTCTCCTTCAACATATGTGTGTGTGTTTTATTAGCTATAAACTCTCTCGGATTCCACGTACCACATTGGTAACATTACCGTAACACATTGCTAACATTTGACTCACAAGATCTCGGAAGGATGGAAGTCGGGGAGAGAGAGAGAAAGAGAGACACAGGAGGAGGGTGTGTCTGAAAAATGCTGTTCAGATTCTAATGCTCTCTTTCTCTTTCTCATTCCCCACGTCGCGGTTCTTAAAGAAACTATACCTCATTTTATTATTTTCACATTTATTTTTTTAGAAAGCGGAGTGGACTGTTGCATTGTTGTTCTCTGCCTTGTGTGTGACATGGTGCTTTTGAGAGGACATCTGCTGCCAAGGGAGGGGACCACAGCAGCTTGGCTAACTTTTTTCTCTTCTGCAGGATCTCTCTCTCTGCCTCTTTTTCTCTCCGCCCCTTGTTCCCAGGGTAGAGTTGGCTGGCTGGTCTTTCTGAGTCTGATAAAGCATTTCCTTCCATTGTCATTCTATACGGCCTCTGGGCCTTTCTTTTTCCCAGCCCCTCCCCTTCTGCCTGCCTGCCCCTCTCTCCCTCTCTCGCTCTCATTCTCTGTGAACCTCGGTAAATCTTGTGGTTTAAGAAAACTGCCTCCTTCTTAAAAAGGGGGGAGAGAGAGAGAGAGAGAAGTTATCTTCGAACGATGAGACGTTGCCTTCGAGGATTTTACTGAAAGCTCCCTGGATGCATGGACTCCACAGGGGTGAGTCGTTGCAGCTCACACAGGTTGCTTTATTTGCCTAAGAGAAGAAAACGGGAACAGGCAGCCTTGCGGGTGGCTGGCTGCTCTTGATGTTTTCTGTGCGTCTTGTCTTGTGACTTCCTACTTTCTCACATTAGGCAGACAGATGCACCCAAAGGGTTGGTGGTGGAAACCACTAGCTGGTAAGCATGGCCTGACACTATGCTGCCCCTTGAACGTGGTGGGAGAGAAAGAACTCTGTGGCCTGGCTCCTGTGACAGGCCTGGCCATGCCATAGCTGCCTTCCGACGCATGCCTTCGCAGCCAGACTCTGGATTTATGGATGTACATTCTTAAAACAAGTCAGCAGCGATTTCAGTCCCCAGCATGGATAAAATGGGCAAGGCACAGAATTGTCTAAGTTGTATTAACGGTTTGTTCAGCTAGCTTTTCTAGTCAGCATTGTCTGTTGTGGTAAATTGGCAGAGGACTGAGTTACACAGAATGCTACTATTGGGAAGCATGGAAATAGAGTTAAATGCTTGGTGTTGTGACTGTTCCTTGAAGCACTGAATGCATTGCCTGAACTGAAAAGAAAGCGTTGCATGTGAAAGGGTCCACACCTTTAGGGTGAGTCTGGCAAATCTGTGGCCCTCCAGCTGTTGCTGGACTACAACTTGCTGGGACTGATGGGAGTTGAAGGTTCTTCCCCTCTGCTTTAGTGAGCCAGCCTCTTTTGTGATTTACCCCTCTTTCAGTGGCACCCCAGCCTGCATGGGCAATGTGCTGCTGTTTTCCTCCTGGCCTTCTCTTCTTGCCCATCCTGAGTATGAGCTGGAATGCTGTTGCAATGAGGATATCCTCCTGGAGACAAGGTGCAATCCTACCTAGAATTTTAAAGGGGATGATAACAAGGAAGGGAACTTTCAGGAGAGATCTTCAGGATGGATGAAGGCAGGAAGTTAATAACTTTTAAGTATGATCAATATGTAGCCTGGCCCTGGGCGCCCCCATGACAGGCACAGAGGCAGCTGAGGCGCAGCAGCGGGTGGGTTTGTCTAATGGGCAGGTGGATGGAGGCAGCGGGTGAGGAGCCTGTTGGAGGCAGGCTCTGTTTGCCCTCCACATGGGCTCCACACATGCCCCTGGCACATGCCCCTAACGCAGCTGCCTAGTCCATTAGGGGGCCGCAATACTTGCCCCACCCCAGGCACTAGCAAACTACGCTGCGCCACTGGCAGTAAGTCCAGCTAGGGTTGCAATCTATCCATTGAGTTCAAGGGGGCTTACAAGAAACTGGGTGTACAATTGCTGCCTAATAGATCCAGAGCAGATCACTTTTTCCTCAGTGATGTGCTATTTGCTCACTTTTGTTACCTGCTTCCTTCAAGAGCTTCTCATAGTTATTTGTTGCAATTGGCATGCATTGGGTTCAGGGTGTGATATTTGGTACAAGGGTTTCAGACACTGAGACAAAAGCAGCAAAGCAGGGAGACTGGGGAAGCACAAGGAGTTTTGTGAGTGGAATGAATTCTTAGGTTGCTTAGAAGCATGACTGTAAAAAAAGAAGAAGGAAAGGCATACATATTTACATTTCTGAGAGCGAGAGAGGAAGCATGGTTTGATGAGAACAATAAAGTTGCATCTGCACTGGCCAATTTAGCCAGTTCTGCTCTGGGCTTGGCATTTGTGAGTTGTACTAAAATAGACACACAGGTTAGGCCCCCGCAGAATGGAGGCGGGCAAACGTTGTCCCCATCTTTAAAAAAAAAGGGGGGGGAGAAGACCCAGGTAACTACTGACCAGTGAGTTTAACATCGATACCAGGGAAGAACAGAGGGGGTTCTGAATCTGAATTCCATTTCTGAACATTTGAAAATGTTGTGTAAAAAATGGGTTTTTAATTTTTTTAAATCAAATATTGTTGGTTAATAAAATATTCAACAACACTTTAGAAATCCAGTACTTTATATCTTTTACTTTTGAAAACATTTGAGTATTTTATATTTTTTAAAAAATAAAATATCGTAGATTAACATGGAAAATCCATTATATATTCAGTTGAAAAACTCTCAATGATCACAGCAGCATGAATGTTCAAAAGTACCAGGATGGAAATGAGAATTAGGTGAACATAAATGGTTGTTTATTTGTTCCTAAAACTGATTGAAGCGTTGCTTGAGAATTTCCCCCCATTTATTCCAGTCCTCCTAAATGTGCAAGCACTGCATGGGGTGAATGCGGAAGAGCTTGTAGCAAGTGGCAATTTACTCCCGCGTGCATGCAGCCACTCAGGGCCTCTCCCTTTTTGATGCAGTCATCATGATTTAGGCTCACAGTAATACCAGGGCAGTTATTCGTGATCCCACTTTCAATACTGTTTGTGCACATGTTCCATAGCTTCCTGCTGAAATCCTGTCTCTCTTTTATATCCCAAATGCTCCAGGTTTATTTTTCTGCCCACTTTTGTTGTGCTATAGCACAAGAGTGTCCCTCTAGATGACAATAATGCTGCAACACTGGGAAAGCATCTCTGAGCAACTAATAAAGCAGAACAATGTGTCCAGTATGGATCCTTTGCCAATGCAGTGTGATTGCATCAGTGGCATGTTTTAGCAAAAAACACCAGTCTGGAGAGGCACACCTGCTCGGAGTGGGCAGAGCAGCAATGGTAAATGTTGCCTTTTTGTCATTCCTACACACATTCACGCATCCCTCTCTATGACATGTCCAGGCAAGCAGGATATTATTATTGGAGATCAATGACACATTCCAACCAGGCAAAAACATTCCACGATGGTGTGAGGCAGGGCCAGTAGCAGGTGGAGCTGGAAAGACGGTGTGGTCTTGACAGAGTCCTGAGGGCCAGATAGAGGGACTTGGAGGGGTGCATGTGGCCTCAGCCCAGAGGTTCCTTATCCCTATCCTACTGCATGGAATAGGTTTTCTTGCAGCTTGACTTTTTTTTATAAATGCCATTTGAAGTCCAGTCCTATCTATATCTATATGTTCTCAGAAGCCTCACGCTGCAGTGCAGTCCTGCACAACTCACTCAGAAGCGCATCCCATTGCATTCAGTAGGACTTGCTTCCAAATAAACCTTAAGTTGCAATCATGTTAATTTCCCTGTAAGGAACGTTTGACTAGAATCACACTGCTAAACTCATCAAACTGTACATGGGACTGTGACCTAAATCATGGCTGACTCTTCATATTGCTTCATTTCTAGTTTTCTCAGGCTAAGGATTGTCTTGTGACTTGTGAGATACCCTGCATCCTGGGGGCAATGAGGCAAGAAGCCTGTGGCAACCAGTCGATTTCCCTGCTAATGGAAAGGCCATAGCTCAGTGGTAGACCAAGCTCATTTTCTCCTGCTCTGGAGGGTAAGACCAATGGCTTCAAGTAACAAGAAAGGAGATTCCAGCTAACCATCAGGAATAACGTTCTGAAAGTAAGAGCTGTTTGACAGTGGAATGGACTCCCTCGGGGTGGTGTACTCTCTTTCCTTGGAGGTTCTTAAGCAGATGTTGGATGGCCATCTGTTATGGATGAATCTCTAGTTGAGATTCCTGCTTGCAGGGGGTTGGAGTAGATGACCCTTCCAGCTCCAGAGTCCCATGATTCTATGATTCTCTCTGCTTTGCATTCAGGAGCAGCCAAGTTCAGTCTCTGGCATCTACAGGTAGGGCTGGGACTGTCCCTTGACAGTCTGGAGAGCCTGTGCCAGTTGGTGAAGACACCCTGGAGAGCCTGTGCCAGTTGGTGAAGACACTCTGGCAGCTTCCTGTGTTCCCTAGGCGTCAACTGCAGCATGGGGTTTTCGGTTTTTGCTGCGGCAGGAACCTAAGCAGCTTTTCCTGCAGTCCTGGCAAATTCTTTGGGGATTGACATCCTAGAAAGGAAACTGGACAAAGGGAGGAGGATGTTTACTTCTTTCTTTGTGGTGCATTTCCTGGTGGGCTCCCTGGCTTGATCTTGCTTTGTCCTTGAAGGAGGAGATCTGAGGCCCAGTTAAGAGGAAAGCAGCCCTTAGCAGGAGAAAGAAAGCCATAGACAGAAGGCTACACATGAGACGGTGGGGTGGGGTGGGGTGAGGTGGGGGCAGGGGCACTACTTGGCTGGTCCATTCTTATATATCCCATCGTTGTAGTGGATGGCTAGTTGAGAGGCAAATGTTGCATTACTCAAGGCATCTGGAGCTCATTGTTCAGGTCTGTATGCTCACAACAAAGGAATAGATAAGGGTTGGGGAACCTAAATGTGGCCCTCTGGAACTCTTTATCAGGCCCTTGGCACTCTCCCTAAGCTACACACCCTCCTCAGCCACATACCCTTACCAGCCTTTCTTCACACCCTCATCGAGTGCTGTGTCTTTGTACTCCATACCTGTCAAATGTCCCTATTTCCCCAGGACATTCATGGGATTACAGAAGCCATCCCAGCTTCTGATTTCATCCAAGAATGCCCTGTTTTCTCCGCTCCAGCACTGCCACTGCCAAGCGGAGGAAGAGAAGGTGGTGGAGCCAGCACTTATGCTTAGCAGAGGAACTTTTGTAAAGCAGAACCCTTGTGTGCAGGGTGAGATGGGGCATTTCCCCACCAGAGCAGACATGTGCGCTGCTCATGCCAGCCCCTCTCTGCCTCTGCCAAAGCCACTGCTGCTGTTGTGGTGGTTTGAGGTGCAGTGCAAGTGGAGGAAGCAAGCAAAGAGGGAAGAGAGTGAGCAGCTGCCAGGTAGGGGCTAAAGCAGGGTAGGCAGCCAGCTAATTCACGCATCTTTGGGTGTCGTGCTCCTGCCCAAGCCAGCCGGCACACCAGCTGACACTTCTCCCATTTTCTGCTGGAAAACATTGGAGGGTATGGCATTCTGATAATGCCTCTTGCTTGCCTGCCTTGGGGATAGAAAGGGGGGGTGAGTTTGTGTGGCTCTACTGCAGATACTGTAGGCTACGGGCAGGTCTGCATCATACATGTAAAGTGCATGACTTTCCCCCAAAGAATCTTGGGAAGTGTAGTTCCTGCCTCAAAGCTGCAATTTCCAGCATCCCTGGCGAAGCACAGCTCCCATAATCATGCACTTTAAATTTAGGTTGAATGTGCTTTCAATATATTTGTTGTTCTGTCCTCCAACTCCTATCATCCCTGACCTGGCTGGAGGCTGATGGAAATCGAAGTCCCTCAACATCTGGAGTGCCACAGCTGCAGGGCCACACGCCCCCCTCCTTAAAGCTTCTCCATGATTCCACTGAGAAGAACGATGTCAACATGAGATGCCACGGTGGTGATGCATTGCTTTATTTTATTAAGAAGATTTACAAACAGCTTGCTCAGAAATATCTCCAAGTGGTCGACAGATTTAATTATATATAAAGCAGGAGTAAAATAGACACAAACCAATTAAAATCAAATGTACATAAAATCATGTTAAAGAAAAAGGTGAAGTTAATAAATATCTAAAACAGGTGTCTTAGGTGGATAGCTTTCAGCTATGTCTTGATCGCCCTACTGTTTTCTGTATACTTCCTGTGTTTTCCTGACAAGGAAAACCTGTGGGTTCTCCAGATGTTGTTGGAATACAATTCCCATCATCCCTGACCATTGGCCATGCTGTAAAACATCTGGAGGGCATAGGTTGGTGAAGGCTGTGTTTATTTTTTGTGGTTTTCTTTTCAGTTTAGTAGGGCTGCCATACATCCAGATTTTCCTGGACATTACCAGGATTTCAAAGGCAGAAATGACGCCCAGGGGTGGGAATTTCCGAAATGTGGCACTTTATCCTGGATCTTAGGCAAGTCAATCGAATAATTGTGTTGGTGTTTTGGCATTTTTGTAAAAAAAAGCTCAACAGCTTTCAGGGTGTCCTGGTTTTTTAGACATGTTTTTAACCAACTACAAATTCTGACTTTTAAACAAATTTGGCAGTTAGGCCATAGGCACAAGGACTCAGCTGAGTTGGGTTTGTTTTCTGGTCAGTTGACAATCCAAGCTGAGAAGCAGACTGCAAACATGCAAAATAAATTAGATTAAAAAAGAAGAGGAGGAGGGGGAGGAAGAGTTGTTAAACTGAATTTACTGTTTTCACAATCATGGCTCCAAACTTGTGTGAAGAAATGTGTCCCATGTCCAAGGGATCACACAGAATTTTCCAAGACTTCTAGGTAAAAACTCACTCATTCTCGTGGTTCTTTGGAGCACCCCCTTGAAGCAAAAACAACGAAGAGTCATGACACCTTCCAGACTGCCAGATTTATCATGGTGTAGTAAACTTTCATGGACTTAATGCACCAGTGGAGTCCAGTCCACAAAAACAACTTATGCCACAATAAATCTATCCTAAAGGTGCCACAAGACTCCTGGTCACTTTTACAGCAACAGGATAACAAGGCTGCCCCTCTGGAAGTGGTTACCCCTTGGAAGTATCCTGCTCTTTAATCTTCTCTCCTATCTCAGCTCCTGCAGCTGCTTGGTTGTTTCTGTTGCTCCTCTCTGAACTTCTGCCAGTTTATTTGCCTCTTGATAAAACAGTGCCCAGAGCTAAATATTTATTGCAACCAAGCACTGACATAGAGCAATTTCCCCCCTCCCCTCTGATTACTCAGAATAAAAATGGAGTCCTTTGAGAGCCTTGTGAAGTGGGGAGCATCACAATATCTGACGTTTAAAATGGAAGCAGAGATATAACTCCCTCTGATTTCAGCAAGAGTGATTCTTCATTGAAAAATAAGCGTAGAATAGCAGTAATTGGGTTCTGCAGAACCTGGGGGTCACATCTGGCATCAGTGGCGTAGCGTGGGTTGTCAGCACCCAGGGCAAGGCAAGTAATTTGCGCCCCCTAACCCGTGGGTTTGCGCCCCCTAACCCGTGGATTTGCGCCCCCTAACCCTAACCCCCAGATGTTGCGCCTGCTGCGGCCCGCCCCCCTGCACCCCCCATGCTACGCCACTGTCTGGCATCACAACATGAGCAAGAGCCATCTTGAACCGGAGTGTTTGTGGAAGGGATGGTCTGAGCTTCTTTAGGTAAGAATTGTTAAGTATAATTGATATAATTCGCACAGAAATGAAAATACATGTGCATTAATGATGGCCTAAAATTGAAAATGGCTGAAGCTATATTGCAGAAGGTTTAACGTGGTTTTTCCATATTAAAGCCAAGGAGAACAAAGCTCCTCAATGGGTTAATGAATACCTGTGGATTGTTTTCTGTTATTCTAAACTTTTGTAATCTTAGATCATGTGATGAAGGTATTGAGTTGCAAGTCTCTATTTTGAAGGGAGTTGCCTTTGAGTCTTTGTCTCCCAAACTTCATGGAGTGAGGATGTAAATGAAGAGAGAGTAAATAGTCTAAGGCAATGAAAGCTGGAATGCAGATTGTGGAGAGAGAGAGACCTTTGTTTATAGGGCTGTTTGGATTATTTCATATTTTCTAAGATAGAATCATAGAGTTGGAAGAGACCACAAGGGCCATCGAGTCCAACCCCCTGCCAAGCAGGAAACACCATCAGAGCACTCCTGACATATGGTTGTCAAGCCTCTGCTTAAAGACCTCCAAAGAAGGAGACTCCACCACACTTACCAACAGTAAGATACTGAGCCTGTGCACAAGATATTGTATGGATAATTTTGGATGTATCATTTGATGTTCTTGTTTTATTTTGAAGAGTTCTGCTAGTAAAATTTGATTAATATTTTCATGGGTCTCTAGACAATGCTTCGTTGTCAGTTGTTGGTTTTGTTTTGTTTTTTTAAAAATATTTTCCAAAGTTTTAATACATACAAATTTTGATTACCTTCATCTATCTGGTGTGTCTTTACTCCACCCCCCTCCCATCTCTCCATGGTTTCCCAATTCCTCCTTGTCCTGCTGCATATCATTCTTTGCCACCCTCTTTCACTCAGCTTAGTATCTAATTGTTTATTACTGCTGCTCACAGTTCAGGTCCTACTGGTAAATTTATCTGACTGTTACACTTCTTTGAATACTCTACAAAAGGTTTCCATTCCTCCCTTAACAGTGCCTCCTCTTGTAATGGTCCCTGCTTGTAATTCATGTACTAGTAACAGGGTCTTCTTATTTTAAAGTCAACAAACACAAAAGTAGTTTCACGTGAACCTGTTTGCTAAGGGTGAGTACCGTATTTTTCGCTCTATAACACGCACCGGACCATAACACGCATGTAGTTTTTAGAGGAGGAAAAAAAGAAAAAAAATATTCTAAACGAAATAGTGGATATATGATTTTTGTGGTTCATGCTGTGGCCACAGACATGTGATCTGACAGTGAGTTTGGAGTAGCCCAATGCAAAAATCCTGAGGATCCATGTGGATCCATGCTTTGTAACCACGGAGGAGGGAAGGAAGGGGAACCATGGATCCTCTGCTCACGACTGCAGCAGATCCCCCCCGCCACCCGCAGGCATTCGCTCCATAACACGCACAGACATTTCCCCTTACTTTCTAGGAGGAAAAAAGTGAGTGTTATGGTGCAAAAAATACGGTATTTTGTTATCCCTGGCTATAACCTGACACCTTGCCTCATGTCCCTCTCTATTGCCTGCTACAGAAAGAGATGTGGCAATGTGCAGTGGCAGCAAGGCATTTGGGAAGACCATGCCCCACTCCCTTTTCAGAGTGGCCCTCTGGCAAAACTAGTTGCTGACCAAGGTGCTGGTTATTTGGGTAGCTCAAAGAGAAAATTATTTTGTGATGTGGGTGTAAACCTATATACACACTTACCTGGGGCTTACCTCTGAGTTGGCGTGTATGTTGATCTGTTAGTGTGTTGTTTGCTTAGCAGTGAGACTTTGCTATGTTAACAAAGATGGGTAATGTCCAGATCTGGAAACATAATCAGAGAATTGTAGAATTGGAAGGCACCACGAGGGTCATCTAGTCCAACCCCCTGCAATGCAAGAATCACAGCTAAAGATCCCCTTGGCTGATTAGCATTCTATGTCCTTTTCAGTGTGTTTGGGGAGGGGTGTGATGGATCTGTTTTGTTTTGTTCTTGTTTTTATTATACGTTTTGTGTTTTTATTTTGTATTTTAACGCTGTGAATCACCCTGAGATCTTCAGATGAAGGGCAGTATACAAATTTAATTAAAAAATAAAATTAAATAAATTGATTGATTGATGGCCACCCAACCTTTGTTTGAAAACCACCAATGAATCATAGAATTATATAACGTTTTAGTTTCTTTTAAAGCTCAGAAAATAATTCTGACAGTTCCCTCTTTCCCCAGGCTGGCTGGTTGGACTACATCTTCAGCCACTGCATCACTGCAATGGTGTTCAGTTTTTGCATGAGTAAATATGGAAGCCCACTTGACCCAATTTGTGGGCATTTCGAGTGAGTTCATGCAGAGGGCAGAGGGTCCGAGAGTTGCTTCATAGATGTTTAGCTATTAGTTGCCACAGTTTCCCAAGTATGAAGTAACTAGGTATACATCTGGCATGTGATGTTAGATAAGAGTGTCAGCCACGAGTGGGAAAGGAGTAGGACGCTGCTTGCATATATTACTTTTATGAAGGTGGAAAACAACCATTTTCAAAAGCATGGGTCCTTCATATCTGATTGAATGTGCATGCATTTTTGTTTTCAGGTTATCACCACCCAAGTGCCAATAGTCATGCATGAAAACAGCTCTTAAATTCAAGCATGGCAAAGGAAAAAGTTAGTGGTAAAGCAGGCATACAAGAAAATATTTTGCAAAATGTAGTGGAAAGAGCTGAGAAAGATCAGATTCACTGGTGACTTTGTAAAGTGTTTCCAAAGCAGTTTTGAAAATACCAGCAAAGAAAACACAACATTGCCTAGGAATTAGAACCTTGGTTTAGAGTCGTGATAAGATGTTTCAGTAATATGTTTTCAGAAAACCAAGTTTACAGACAGGTAGATCTTCAGTGAATGGCAGATATTAGCATTTCTGTCCCTCTTATTTTTTACATGCATGATCCCCAGTTTAACTTAAGAATGGGAATCTTTTGTTTCACACAATCATAATAGGATTGTGTAGCTAATATGATATGTATTGATTGATAAAACAGCACTGACATAAAAGTGTTAAAGCCTTTGACCTTGTCTTTGCATGTAGCAGAATGAGATGGCAGCATCTTGAGGGGGCCAAGTGGACTGTACCACTTCAGACTTCAGGACAGGGATTACCATTTTGGAATGCTCCTTCACATTAATAAGAAAAAATCCCTGCATGTTTTTTTAAAACAAAAAACCAAGAACTATAGCTTTGGAGAGAGGTGCTCTAGCTGAGCTTGCTACGTTAGTTTTCTACTTGCAGGGAGACCCCCCCCCCCATTTGAAAGCAGTAGTCTGAAAGTATTACATTCTGTCATCCACCTCAGTCATCTGCCATGTTATTGCCACTTTTTCTGCTCCAAAGATAGCTTAGACCAGTGCTTTTTTCCTGGGGGCCGTGAATCGAAGTTTGGTGTTGTCAGGGGTTTAGGAGCAGAAGCACGGGCAAGGGAGGAAACAGAGAGCGAAGGGGAGGAGGCAGAAGAAAAGATGAGTGACGACGACGACCCGAGATCTCCTAGTCTTTCCAGTGAATCAGAGGATTCACAGAAAGGAGCACCAGTGGCGAGGGCAAGGGGGGAGTCTAGGGGGGGCACCCCAGGAAGACAGAGCCAGAGAGGACTCAGGGGGGAGCAGCTGGAAATCGGGACCAGCGTCACCGCCAGGAAGCAGGGAAGAGGAAGGGAGCCAGGGGGGAAGCGCTGGCAGCTCACCACAGGAGGGAGGACATGAGTCAGGAGTGGCCACACCTCCACAGGAGGGAGGACATGAGTCGGGGATGGCCACACCTCCATCGGGGAGCGAAGAAACGGTTGAGAGGAAAGTGGAAGGTTGGGCGCGCGCGCCAAGTTCAAATGCAGAGGAAGGCGGCGCAGTAAGCAGCCCCGAAAGAGAGCCAGGTCCTAAAGCCCGGCGCAAGGAGGCAGGAGGGTCTGGGTCAGCGTCAGAAGAATCCCGGAAGGAAGAAGCCCCGGGGGGTAGAGGGACCCAGAGGAGGACAGTCAGGAGGAAAAGGTGGAGCAAGGCTAGGATATTAAGTTGGTGCACACAGGGCGGAGACTCAGACGGAGCTTCGCCGACCTAGCTACTAGGCGTAGAGTTGCGCGCAGCAGCGTGAGAATGGAAACTGTAATTCAATAAAGACTTTTACTTAATGACCGCTGGCTAGCGTGATCCTCTGTGAGCTAGGATCTTCAAGCAGCTCTGACAGTAAGCTCCGTCTCCACTTGTGGGCATCTACAGCCTCGAGGAGGGGAGAGACACAGGTGCCTACTAGCAAGCTCACGAACGGCAGACGACATGACGGCTGAGCAGCAGATAGAGGAACTCAGAAACGCGGTGGCACAACTGAACGCCGAGGCTCTAGCATCCAGGAAGAGGGAGGAGGAAGCAGCCGCAGCCTGCAGGGATCTCCAGGTCAGGTTAGACGTGCTGACAAAGCAGACACCCCGGCAGGAGGGCATTGGGTTGGCGAGACGGACAGGCGGGCTGGTCTCTCACTTCGATGGGAACCTGCAACAGTATCCCAACTTTAGAGCCGACGTACTGTGCGCACTGCAACTGCTGCATAAAGACTTTAGAGATGAACAAGAGAGAGTGGGGTTCATCATGTCCCATCTGCATGGGGATGCGAGAGCATGGCTACGCAATTTATGGAGAGATAAGGATCCGGCGCTACAGAATGCAGATGCCTTTATTAAAGCAATGGATGGGTGTTTTTTATCAAGTATTGACGTGGATCTTGCACGGAAGGAGGTGCATGGGCTGAGACAAGGGAGGGCCAGCGTCAGGCAGTACCATGCCCGCTTTTTCGCCTTGGTCAGTGCCCTGGAATGGGACAGAGATTCGGCTCCTGTAAGAGACCTCTTTTGGGAGGGGCTGCATAACTCGATTAAAGATGAGATCGCCAGGGGGGAGAGACCCCGAACCACCCAGGAGGTCGTTCAGAGGGCACTGGCAGTGGGGGTGAGGCTGGAAGGACGTCCGTGGAACAGGGACGAAGGGCGTGGAGGGCGCGAACCAGCCGGGGGCCCCTCCTTCTTTCCCAGGGAAGCAGCGCGGGCGCAATCCACGCCTCCGCCAGGAGGAGGAGCCGAACCTATGGAGGTGGGAGGTGCAAGGGCTCAGTCAGCAACCAGAGCCCTAGCACCAGCAGCAGTGAAAGCGAAGCCTCCTAGAGGGAACAGGAAGTGTTACGTCTGTGAGGAGCCAGGGCATATGGCGAAAGAGTGTCCCCAGAGGCCCCACAAGCTCACTGCAGCCTCAGCAATGGTGACTGCAGCAACACAGCAAGGAGGACCACAGCAGGGAAACGAGGCTGTCTGGCTGGAGGAAGAGGCACTGGGGCCCAGCCAGACGTGTTAGTGACGCAGTCCCCAGAGGTTTTACAGCCCGTGAACCCCCTCCCGCCCAAACCAGTAGTGAGGCTCACAGCGTCTCTCCAACTGCCCAATGGAATCACCATGGACGTGCCAATCACCATTGACTCAGGCAGCAATGCGGACTTTATAGGGCAGGACTTTGTCGACAGGCACGCTGTGCAGTTGCTGCCGGCCACACTGCCCCTGCAGGTTGTCACGGTGGATGGCAGGGAGCTGCTCGGGGGGCAAGTGGTGAAGCAGACGCCACCAATGGTGATGCGACTTGGGAATCACAGAGAAATCATCAGCTTCAACGTCACTCGACTATCTGACACGCCCATTGTATTGGGCATGAGTTGGCTGGACAAGCACAGCCCAGCGATGGCTTGGTACCAGAGGCAGCTGACCTTCGGCTCTTCCTTTTGTGCTGAACACTGCATCGTGCCCAGGCAGGAAGGAGAGGAAGAGGAGTCACAGCTGCTGCTAGGCACGCTGCAAGCGATTCCACACAAGTACGCTGAATTTTTGGAAGTTTTCTGCGAGAAGGAGGCAGACAGGCTACCCCCTCACAGACCATATGACTGCAAAATTGACCTGCTGCCGGGGGCGGCGCTGCCTAAAGGGAAACTGTATTCCATGTCAGAGGACGAACTGCAGGAACTCAAAGAGTTCATTGACCATAATTTGCAACGCGGCTTCATCCGGGAGTCCAGGGCAGTGGGGGGCAGTCCCGTATTCTTTGTTAAGAAGCGGGACACGCCCCAGAAAAGACTGGTAGTGGATTACAGGATTTTGAACAGTCTGACTAGGCCATCGGACTTCCCCATGCCCCGTATTGACGACCTCCTCGCAAAGGTACGGAAGGGCAGAGTGTTCACCAAGTTGGACCTGCGGGGGGCGTACAACCTCATTCGCATGCGGGAAGGAGACGAGTGGAAGACAGCCATGTTCACGCCACTGGGGACCTACGAATATAGAGTTATGCCTTTTGGATTGCAAAATGGCTCCCACGTTTTTCAAGCGTTTATGCATCACGTGTTGGCGGGACTTCTCTACAAGACGTGCGTCTGTTTCTTAGATGACATCCTGATCTTTTCGGAGTCGCAGCAGGAGCATGACGGACACGTCAAGGAAGTGCTGAGCAGGCTAAAGCAACATAGGCTCTACGCCAAGCTGGAGAAGTGCCAATTTGACGTGCCGGAGGTGGATTTTCTGGGCTACAAGCTGTCTGACAAGGGGCTCGCCATGGACAGCGCCAAGGTTCGAGCGGTGTTGGATTGGAAGAGTCCGCGCAACCGGAAGGAGGTCCAACGGTTTGTCGGCTTTGCGAACTTCTATCGCAAGTTTATCAAGGGCTTCGCGATGCAGACAGCGGCCATCACTGACACGCTTAGCTCCAAGAAGAAGAAGTTCGTTTGGACAGCGCAGGCGGAGCAGTCCTTTCAGGCACTCAAGCGTCTCTTCGCGTCGGAAGAGCAGCTGCTTCATGTCAACCCCAGCAAGCCGATGAGGGTGGAGACAGACGCCTCGGACAGAGCCGTGGGGGCGGTCCTGTTGCAGAAAGACCCGCAGGGGGTGTGGCGACCGGGAGCGTTTTACTCCAGGAAGCTCAGCAAGTCCGAACAGAACTACACCATCTGGGACAGGGAGTTGCTGGCCATTCACGCAGCGTTCAAGGCGTGGAGGCACTTTCTGATCGGCGCCAAGCACACGGTGCAGGTTTGCACGGACCACAAGAATCTAGAGCACTGGCGCACGGCACAGTTCCTGAACCAGAGGCAGATACGTTGGGCTGAGTTCTTTGCAAACTTCGACTTCCGAATAGAGTATGTCCCGGGGGACACCAACATCATGGCAGACGCTCTCTCCCGTAAGCCACAGTATCTGGAGGACGCAACGCCAGCGGCCGCCATGCACATCTTCGCACCAGCAGTGTGGGCGTGCGCCGCGGCGACCGTGGACCTAGAGGCGGTGCGACGTGCGTTGCAGGAGGACTCCTTCGCACAAGCAAAGATGGCAGAGGTGCAAAGGGGCAAGGCAGCGGCCGACGGTTTCCGGCTACGAGATGGATTGCTCATCCGAAAAGGGGCCATCTACGTGCCGGGAGACGAACTTCGAGCCAAGGTGCTGCAGCAGCTGCACGACGCGCCCACGGCCGGGCACTTTGGCAAGGAGAAGACGGTGGAATTAGTAGCCAGGGATTTCTGGTGGCCTGGAATGAGAGGGGAGGTCGCAGACTACGTGGCGAGGTGCGACACCTGCCAGAGGGCCAAACCAGTGCACAAACCGCCGGCCGGACTGTTGGAACCGCTGCAAACTCCGGTCGAACCTTGGGAAAGGGTGGCTCTGGACTTTGTCACGGATCTGCCCAGCTCAAGGGGCAAGACGGCAGTGCTGGTGGTGGTGGACCTGTTTTCCAAGATGGCGCATTTCATTCCGTGTGCGAAGGTGGCCACGGCGGAGCAAACCGCCAAACTGTTCATAGACCACGTGTTCAAGGTTCATGGTCTGCCACGGTCTATTCTGTCCGACCGGGGGCGGCAGTTCATCTCGAATTTCTGGCAGAAGCTGATGGGCTTCCTGAACGTCAAGATCAACCTAGCGTCGGCGAGACACCCGCAGACCAACGGGCAAGCGGAGCGGGTCAATGCCATCATGCAGCAGTACCTGAGATGTTATGCAAATCAACAGCCTGCGACGTGGGTGGATTACCTACCGCTTGCTGAGTTCGCCTACAACAACACGAAGCACGTGTCCACGGGGGTCACGCCGTTCTTCGCCAACAACGGGAGGCACCCCAGAACCTTCCCGGGACTGGAAAGAATGGGGGAGGGGGAGCCGCAGACAGCAGATGCGTTCGCGTCGGAGCTGCAGGAGGTCCACGATCAGCTGAGGCGCCACCTGGAGCTGGCCAAGCACGCATACAAGGTACAAGCGGACAAGCACAGAAGGGTTGGAGAAGAGCTCCACGTGGGAGACTGGGTTTGGTTAGCAGCCCACGCAGTGCCGGCCAGGTCGTTGGCCAAGAAGAAACTAGGGCATAAGCAACTGGGGCCCTACCAAGTCGAAGAGCAGGTCAACCCGGTAGCTTTCAGACTGGCACTTCCGGAGGGTTCCAGAATGCATCCGGTATTCCACAGATCGGTGCTCACTCCCTACAAGGCACCGCACAGGTTCCAGGAACCCGGAACAGCGCCGAGTCCGGTCAGAGACAGAACAGGGCACGCGGAAGTGGCACAGAAGGAGCGCATCAACGAAGTCACTGAGATTTTGGACTCCAGATGGGGGGAAGAGGGGGTAGAATACTTTCTCGCCAGGGAGGGCACCCCGGCCAGTGCGAACAGCTGGGTGCCGGGCTACGCCTTGGACGAACCTCTCCTCAAAGACGAGTTTCATGCCCTCTTTCCCCATAGACCTATGCCAGCAGAATATTTTGACGACTGGCTTTTCACGCCCACACTTTCGGCCAGCACTTTCCGGGGTTTCGACTCGGACGAGGACCCGACACAAGACGTCCGTTCCCCGGAGGGGTCACCCTCGGGATCTGCATCAGAACCCTCGTATTGGTGGGACGATAGGCCAGAGGAGCAGTGGCGCAGACGGTGGCTGGAAGGCCCAGGACGAGCAACACCGACAGGAGGAAGTGAGGGAGAGACGGACATGGACGTTTTCGGGGACGACCCTGGTTTCGAGCACGGCGGCACAGAGATGGAAGCGGAGGTGACTGTCGTCGACGAGAGCGGGGAGGAAGACCCGGGAGACTTCAGATGGAGGCCTGCCACGGGAAGCGACCGATACCCGACGTTCGTCCCTTTGCAACAGCAGCCCCCAGCTCCAGCACCGGAAGGAGGGGAGGGGGGAATGGGGGGCTTCGAGGGGGGGATGGATGTCAGGGGTTTAGGAGCAGAAGCACGGGCAAGGGAGGAAACAGAGAGCGAAGGGGAGGAGGCAGAAGAAAAGATGAGTGACGACGACGACCCGAGATCTCCTAGTCTTTCCAGTGAATCAGAGGATTCACAGAAAGGAGCACCAGTGGCGAGGGCAAGGGGGGAGTCTAGGGGGGCACCCCAGGAAGACAGAGCCAGAGAGGACTCAGGGGGGAGCAGCTGGAAATCGGGACCAGCGTCACCGCCAGGAAGCAGGGAAGAGGAAGGGAGCCAGGGGGGAAGCGCTGGCAGCTCACCACAGGAGGGAGGACATGAGTCAGGAGTGGCCACACCTCCACAGGAGGGAGGACATGAGTCGGGGATGGCCACACCTCCATCGGGGAGCGAAGAAACGGTTGAGAGGAAAGTGGAAGGTTGGGCGCGCGCGCCAAGTTCAAATGCAGAGGAAGGCGGCGCAGTAAGCAGCCCCGAAAGAGAGCCAGGTCCTAAAGCCCGGCGCAAGGAGGCAGGAGGGTCTGGGTCAGCGTCAGAAGAATCCCGGAAGGAAGAAGCCCCGGGGGGTAGAGGGACCCAGAGGAGGACAGTCAGGAGGAAAAGGTGGAGCAAGGCTAGGATATTAAGTTGGTGCACACAGGGCGGAGACTCAGACGGAGCTTCGCCGACCTAGCTACTAGGCGTAGAGTTGCGCGCAGCAGCGTGAGAATGGAAACTGTAATTCAATAAAGACTTTTACTTAATGACCGCTGGCTAGCGTGATCCTCTGTGAGCTAGGATCTTCAAGCAGCTCTGACAGGTGTCATTGAAGGGCAGTGTTTCAATATGAGTAGGAAAATGAGAGTACCCCTAAACATTTTTTAAAGAAAACACTGGCTTAGACTAATTCGTTTTTCCCATCTGGAAAACAGCAAGTAGTTTCTCTGGGACAGCAGGGGTTGGGGCAGCTTTTGGTTGAAATGAAAAGGGTTTGGCTGACCTATTGACTAGCACAGGGAATTAATGCTGTCCCCTTCTAGGATATAGCAGCCCCCCTCCCTTTTGATCCTTTGAATTAGGAACCCTGCTGCAGGCCTGGGTTAGGAGCTCTGCCAGTAGGTTGTAAAGAGCCTTGCAAACAAACCAGTTATGTCACCTAAAACTTGTAGGGAGCTTGAATTCAGGAGGCAAGCTTCATCAGATGACACAACAGAATGCATGAATCAACCACAGGCTTAGGAAATTCCATGGACCATTCTTGGGGAGACCCTTGCCAAGCTTTATAAGAGCTTAAGGGGAGTGAAAGCAAACACCTCGATAGTTTTTCTGAATGTCACGAGTCTTCTGCCAGTAAGAAAACAGCTGTCTTGAAGTTCCTGGTACAGCACTTTTTTTTTTTGTTAATTACAATGAAGTCCTTCTGTATTCTATACTCGAAAGACAAGCAGCTGCATCTGTAACCACAAGAAGGCCAGGAGGTTAAGTGTCCAAATTCAGCTTCTCTATACGGAAGGCATGTGTCTCAGCTCATTTTTTGCTTTCCAAAAATATTAAGTTGATAGCTCAGCTTGGGTGTTGCACAATCAGCTATTTATAAATGTATACATTTCTTATGTACATGCAGAGTTGGTACTGTGTTGGAGGCAGCTGAGGCTAACTGGTGTGGCAGTGGGAGCTGTGCCTGAAGTGGTGTGGTGGTGAAAACTGTGCTGAAGACTCCAGCCTGAGGTTGAGCATAGGAAGCCCTAGAGCAAGGGTAGCCAACAGGGGGCCATCCAGTCATTTTTTACTACAACTCCAATCAACCCCAGCTAGCATAGCCAATGATCAGGAATAATGGGAGCTGTAGTTCAACAACATTGTTGGCTATCCCTCCCCTAGAGAGGCTCAGAAGTGGTTTCTAATCATTTTTTTAAACTGGAAGTGCCAAGGATAGGTCCTTGGACCTTCTTCTGGCAAAGCATGTGCCCTGCCACTGAGCCCTCTCACTTCTCAAGTCTTTCTTTAAGAGCTACTTCTGCATAAGTAGAACCAGGTTATGGTGGGAAAGCATATGAAGCCACCACTTTGCTGAAGCTAAGCAGATCTGGGTCTGGTCAGTGACTGAATGGGTGTGACTGAAACATATGCAAATAACTAAGCGATCAACCCTGAACTGGCCTTGGTCCACCAGGTTGACACCTTCCTAGTCAACAGACTTTCCTTCCCCCCTGTTCATTTCATAATCTTGCCCACGCCTCACAACCCCATCTTGCTTGTCTAGCATGTGTAATAGCTTTTTTTTTCTGAGAAAAGCCCATAACTCAAGAGTCTTCTGTACAACAACTGCTCAAAGCCAGCATTAAAAATAAATGCAAGCTAATAATAGCACTGGCAATTTATGCAAATGATCACTTGCAAATGAGGAGGTGGCTGTAGTTTGCTGGCACAGTCTTAAAATATACACACTAACGTTGTTCTAAGCTCTGTACAAAAAAGGCTGGGGGAAGTGCCATTAATAAAAGTATTGAATGAGAGTGCCAGGAGGGCTGTTGCGCCCCACCCTGTCTTAGCAGCTACAAACAAAGAAACAAACAAACAAACAAACAAACAAACACTCTACACATTACAGTCAAAAAAGAAAAAAATCAAGTCATGCATATAGAAAAGATTAATATGAACACCCACCCCACTCCCAGGATTCCAGGAAACTTGAAGTATGCAGAATGTTGTGTCCGTGCAAGATCTCTAGTGGTGGAGCATATGCCTTGCATGCAGAACGTAGCCTTGTACTGAATTGGGCTGCTGGTCCATCTAGCTCAGAATTGACTACATTGACTGGCAGCAACTGTGTAGTTCAGAGTCCTTAGTTCAGAGTCCTACCTAGATGGGGAATTCAACCAGGACCTGCAGAGCAGGTGCTCTGCCCCTGAGCTACATGACCCTTGCTTGGGGGGGACGGGACACGACCTGTTTGAAATTGCACTGCCACTTGCCAGTTAGTTCAGACAGTTGTGTGCAAGGGACCATTGGTCTGACTCTGTATAAGGAAGCTTCATCTTATCTGCCCCAGGGAACTCTAGGAATTATAGCTCTGCGCCTGAGGGCCAAGGGATTGTTGTGATAGAGTTCTCAGCTTCCACAACCTAGAATCTCCAGGGTTCTTTGGTAAAAGCCATGACAGTTAACATCACATACAATCATAGAATCACAGAATCATAGAAAATGTAGAGTTGGAAGGGACCACGAGGGTCATCTAGTCCAGCCCCCTGCAATGCAGGAAGCTCAACTGAAGCATCCAGGACACATGACCATTCAGCCTCTGCTTAAAAACTTCCAAGGAAGGAGAGTCCACCACCTGTTTCCTGCTTGGCAGGGGGTTGGACTCGATGGCCCTTGTGGTCTCTTCCAACTCTATGATTCTATGATTCTACCTCTCATGGGAGTCTGTTCCACTGTCAAACAGCTCTTACTGTCAGAAAGTTTTTTCGAATGTTTAGTTGGAATCTCCTTTCTTGCAACTTCAAGCTCCCCTTCAGAGCAGGAGAAAACAAGCATGCTCCCTCTTCCATGTGACAACCCTTGAGATATTTGAAGACAGCTATCGTATCTCCTCTCAATCCCCTCTTTTCCAGGCTAAACATACTCAGCTCCTCCAAGCGCTTCTCATAAGGATTGGTTTCCAGACCCTTGATCATCTTGGTTGCCCTCCTCTGCATACGTTCCAGCTTGTCAACATCCTTCTTAAATTGTGATACCCAGAACTGGACACAGTATTCCAGGTGTGGTCTGACAAAGGCAGAATAGAGTGGTACTTCCCTTGATCTGGACACTATACTTTTGTTGATGCAGCATAGAATAGCATTAGTTTTTTTTGCTGCTGCATCACACTACTGATTCATGTACAATCATAGAATCATAGAGTTGGAAGAGACCACAAGGGCCATTGAGTCCAACCCCTTGCCAAGCAGGAAACACCATCAGAGCACTCCTGACATATGGTTGTCAAGCCTCTGCTTAAAGACCTCCAAAGTAGGAGACTCCACCACACTCCTTGGCAGCAAATTCCACTGTCGAACAGCTCTTACTGTCAGGAAGTTCTTCCTAATGTTTAGGTGGAATCTTCTTTCTTGTAGTTTGGATCCATTGCTCCGTGTCCGCTTCTCTGGAGCAGCAGAAAACAACCTTTCTCCCTCCTCTATGTGACATCCTTTTATATATTTGAACATGGCTATCATATCACCCCTTAACCTCCTCTTCTCCAGGCTAAACATGCCCAGCTCCCTTAGCCGTTCCTCATAAAGCATCGTTTCCAGGCCTTTGACCATTTTGGTTGCCCTCCTCTGGACACGTTCCAGTTTGCCAGTGTCCTTCTTGAATTGTGGTGCCCAGAACTGGACACAGTACTCCAGGTGAGGTCTGACCAGAGCAGAATACAGTGGCACTATTACTTCCCTTGATCTAGATGCTATACTCCTATTGATGAGGCCCAGAATTGCATTGGCTTTTTTAGCTGCCGCGTCACACTGTTGGCTCATGTCAAGTTTGTGGTCAACCAAGACGCCTAGATCCTTTTCACATGTACTGCTCTTAAGCCAGGTGTCACCCATCTTGTATTTGTGCCTCTCATTTTTTTTGCCCAAGTGCAATATTTTACATTTCTCCCTGTTAAAATTCATCTTGTTTGTTTTGGCCCAGTTCTCTAATCTGTCAAGGTCATTTTGAAGTGTGATCCTGTCCTCTGGGGTGTTAGCTACCCCTCCCAGTTTGGTGTCATCTGCAAATTTGATCAGGATGCCCTTGAGTCCATCATCCAAGTCATTGATAAAGATGTTGAATAAGACTGGGCCCAAGACAGAACCCTGTGACACCCCACTAGTCACTCTTCTCCAGGATGAAGAGGAACCATTGATGAGCACCCTTTGGGTTCGGTCAGTCAGCCAGTTACAAATGCACTGAGTGGTAGCATAGTCAAGACCGCATTTTACCAGCTTCTTTACAAGAATATCATGGGGCACCTGTTCTCCAGGAATTCTCAAAGATGACTGCCAGTGGTTCTGAGATCACATCTGCCAGTTCTTTTAATACTCTTGGATGCAGTTTATCTGGCCCTGGAGACTTGAATACATCTAAACTAGCCAAGTATTCTTGTACTATCTCCTTAGTTATTCTGGGCTGTGTTTCCTCTGCTGAATCATTTGCTCCAAATTCTTCAGGTCGGGCATTGTTTTCTTTATCGGAGAAGACCGAGGCAAAGAAGGCATTGAGGAGTTCAGCCCTTTCTGTGTCCCCTGTTTGCATTTCACCATCTTCTCCTCTGAGTGACCCCACTGTTTCTTTGTTCTTCCTTTTGCTACGAACATACCCATAAAAGCCTTTTTTGTTGCTTTTAACCTCTCTAGCAAGCCTGAGTTCATTCTGTGCTTTAGCTTTTCTGACTTTGTGTCTACACGTGCTGGCTATTTGTTTGAATTCCTCTTTGATGGTTTCTCCCCTTTTCCATTTTTTGTACACATCGTTTTTTAATCTTAACTCAGTTAAAAGTTCTTTAGATAGCCACCCTGGCTTCTTTAGGCACCTTCCATGTTTCCGTCTCATTGGTATTGCCTGAAGTTGTGCTTTTACTATCTCCCTCTTAACAAACTCCCAGCCATCATGAACTCCCTTTCCTTTTAGTATTACTGTCCATGGGATCTCACCCAGCACTTCCCTAAGTTTTATGAAGTTGGCTTTCTTAAAGTCAAGAAATTGAGTCCTAGTATGCTTGGCTGCTCCTTTCCGCTGTATAGTAAACTTCAGAAGAGCATGATCACTCGTGCCTAATGATCCTTCCACTTCTACCCCACTAACCAGGTCATCCACATTGGTTAGGACCAGATCTAAAATGGCTGTTCCTCTTGTTGCTTCTCCCACTTTCTGGACAATGAAGTTGTCTGCAAGGCCACTGAGGAATCTGTTTGACCTTATGCTCTTGGCTGAGTTTGACATCCAACAAATATCCGGGTAATTGAAGTCCCCCATTACTGCTATCTCCCTTCCTTTTGCATGCTTGGCCATCTGTTCCAGGAAGGCATCATCTATGTCCTCCGTTTGGCTTGGGGATCTATAGTAAACTCCCACAATGAGGTCTCTGTTACTCTTCTCTCCCTTAATTTTGACCCAAATGCTCTCACTTTGGCTTTGAGGTTCATGTGAAGCTTGTGGTCCACCAAGACCCCTAGATCCTTTTCACATGCACTGCTAGTAAGCCAGGTGTCCCCCATCTTATACTTGTGCAGCTTCTTCTGCTGCTGCTTGTGCAGAACCTTACATTTGTTCCTGCTGAAATTAATTTTGTTTGTGCCCAGTTTTCCAATCTGCTAAATTCATATTGAATCTGGATTCTGTCATTGGTAGTGTTAGCTATCCCTCCCAGTTTGGTATCATCAGGGGGTTGGACTAGACAATCCTCAGGGTCCCTTCCAACTCTACAATTCTATGATTCTATAATTCTGCAATCTGCACATTTGATGAGTATCCCCTCAATTCCTTCATCCAAGTCATTTATAAAGATGATGAACAACAACGGGCCCAGGAAAGAACCCTGCAGCACCCCACTTGTCAGTTTTCCCAAGATGACGAGGAACCATTAATGAGTACTCTTTGGGTTCGGTCAGGCAACCAACTACAAATCTACCTAACAGTTACCTCATCCAGCCCACATTTTACCAGCTTTTCTTCAAGAATATCATGGGGGATTTTGTCAAAAGCCTTACTGAAAGCAAGATACAGAAGCATTCCCCTGATCCACCAAGCTTGTAACTCTATGAAAAGGAAAAGAAATGAGATTTGTCTGCTATGACTTGTTTTTAAGAACTGCATGCTGTTTTAGTAATTACATCATCCTTTTCTAATTGCTCCCAGACAAACCAGTTAATTATCTGTTATAGTGACCTTCCCTGGTATCAGTGTCAAGCTTACTGGTCGGTAGGTACTTGGGTCTTCTCCCCCCCCCCCTTTTTGAAGTTGGGGTCAACATTTGCCTGCTTTCATTCTGCAGGGACCTCACCTATTCTCCAGGAATTCTCAGAGATCATAGACAAAGACTTTGAGATTACATCTGCAAAATCTTTTAGTCCCCTTAGGTACAGCTCATCAAGCCCTGGAAATTTGAATTCATTTGAAGGACTAACTCTTTTCCTATCTTTGGTAAAAAGGGTCCCAAGTCAGTGCAAGCACATTCTTGGGGGGGGGGGGGAGAATGTAACTCAACTATAGAGCATGGAACCGGGGGGGGGGGAGTTGTGTGTGTGCTTTAAATGGCATCAATTATTTTTATCAAATGGTTGTTGTTTTTAAAATAGAACCTTTGACCCTCCAGGTGTTACCGAACTACAGCTCCCATTAGCCTTAGAAAGTGTGGCCAGGGTTGATGGGAGTTACAGTTGAACGGTTTTGTGTGTGTGTGTGTGTGTACGTGTGAAGGGGAGAAAGAAAAACTTTCAGAAGCCAGAAAAGAAAAACAAGGAGGAAGTGATCAGGAGGGAAGGAACTCTGATAGGATGGGATGCAAGGCATAGCTTCAGGAGCGATGGTATGGCTAGTACCCACTTGATCTTCACGCGCTGATCTGGGGTTGAGCGCCTGTATGACCACCAAGGCTGCCCTGGTGGTTTTGGTGCTGTAAGTCACCCTTTGCCAACTTGGCATCCCCTTAGATATTTTGCTGATGGGAGTTGTAATCCCAAACATCTGGAGGGGGCTGGGTTGGCGAAGGGGGCTGTAGGTTGAAGCAGCAGCAAAGAAAACAAACATGAAGGATTGTTCTCCTAACAGCGCTACAAGCCTCCCTCCCTCCCTCCCTCGTTTCCCCCACAGTTGTGTTGACCTGGGCTGCAAGTGAGTGCTGGAGAGACTTTTGTGGCCCTTTTTGTTTGTTTAATCAAAGCTATGCTTGTTTTCTGATTGGAGGCGTCAGATAGGGCTCCGTGTTCTACAAGCAGGAAACAGGGACTTCCTGTTCACTCTCCTCATCGCAGGAAGTAGGGGCTGTGCTGCGTGTTCATTTTTCAAACAAGCCTTCCCTCCTCCCATTATTATTATTATTTGGGGGGGGGGAGTCTTCTATGTTTATGTGAGCGTGTGTTGTTTTTATTTTCTCTTTCATCCACCGTGAACATGGTTTTGCATTGTCAGGCTCCCCAAGGGAATGATAACTGATGACGACAAGCAAATAAGTATTTGTGAGTCTTGGAGGGGTCATAGCAACTATCCCCAAATATTTACCGTCCCTCTGGAAACCTCCAGCTGAGAGTTATGCCTCCAGGAGACAAGAAAGGCAAGAGGTCTGGAGTCTGCAGAGGTCTCTCTCTCTCCATCACCTCTAGGCTTCTGCATATGCCGAAGAACAAGACAAACACGGGAAGTAAGCAACAGGATCTTTCATCTGACCCACTAAGAGGAAGATGTCAAGATTCTCCAGGGATTATTATCACAGGGTTGGGGAACCTGTGACCCTCCAGATGTTCCTGGTGGACTGCAGCTCTCATCATCCTTGACTGTTGGCCAAGTTGGCTGGTGAGCGTGAGTCCAGGAGCATCTGGAGGGCCACCGGTCCCCCACCTCTGACCTACAAAGCGCACTCAAATCTGCAAATGAGGCTTGTGGTACCTTAATGACTAAGTAACATATTATGGCATGAGCTTTCATGGATCACCGTCCACTTCAGCAGATGCAGGAAGAAGTGGACTCTGTTCCATGAAAGCTTATATGCCGCAATCGCTTTGTTAATCTTTAAAGGTCTCTTTGCTGAAGCAAACTAGCATCTTCCCTCTGGGGGAAAAACTTACAGTCAAGGGGATGTGTAGATGTTGAATGTAGAATTCAGCTTTATGGAAATCTCAACTTTCTTTCTTTTTGAAAAGCACATTTCTAAGCCTTCTGGCTACAAAGTTACGCTTAAAAGCTCAAAAGCTAAATAGAGCCTCCATGTTTAGGGGTGCACCTAGGGGTTGGTTGCGCTAGCCCTGTCAAAGGCACAAGCCCGGGGGGGGGGGAATCTTGCCTCTGACTGGGAGTGGCTAGGAGCCCACAAAGGCCACAAAAAGCAAACTTTTTGAGTTTCTTGTCCATGGTCCTCCTGTCTTTGGAGGTGCCAATACAGCTCCTTGCCAAGGGTGCAAGGGAGCCTAGGTGTGTCTTTTTTGGGGGGGGCTGTGTTCTTCAGAATATCAGATGGACATAGACAACAGGAGAGGATTGTTGTTGCTTTCAAGTAAGCTTCTCAGAAGCATCTGGCATACCCTCCAACATGGCCCAGAGGAAAATCGGGACACACATTCTTGGGGCTGTGCTCCCACATGAGTCATGTGACTCTCGTGAGAGCATGTCCCCCAATGGAATGTCCTGCTTAAATCGGGACCGTTGAGGTGGGCCAGTGCTGGGAACAGAATTCTGGGCTAGAGGGCTCTTAGTTCTGATCCAGCAATCCTTGGACCAGGGGTAAGGAGTCAGTTTGTGTCAATAATGTTTCCTAGTGGGTGGAGCCGGGGTTTGAATGCCCTCCACAGATTCTTGCCCCTCCCCACATGTAATAAAACCAGGACAAATTGTGCAAAACACAAAATATTGCACAATAAATTACACAAAATACATGAAATTGTGCAAGTCTGCTTGCTTTGTGCAGGCCACAAAATCCAGACTTTCTTGATTTTGGTGCCCTGGGTGCACAGATGTTGTTGTTGTTGTTGTTGTGCACAGTTGTTGTTGTTGTTGTTGTTGTTGTTATCATTGCAGATTTCACAAAGATTTCAGAATATAGTGCAAAACAGAGTCAATATTCAACTGTAGAAATAGTTTTCAGTGCCAGGGAGAGTCAAGTCCAGGAGATATGAGAGAGTACTTCTAAGCATGTACAGAGTGCTTCCACTGAGTCACTTGAAGGGGGAAATGACATCTGTCTGGAGGGTTCAGACTGAATATAATTGTTGTCTGATATGGGAACCCAGGTCAGGGTGAAATCCCAGTGTGTGGTTTTAATTGTGGATATTGTGAGATTTTTGCATAACAATTGACATGTGCCTCTCCCATTGCCCAAATGTAGGGATGGTCATACTGTGTTTGAGCTCACTCAGAAACCTCCATCTGTGCTGTGCTGTAATGACTCCTTTGATCCTGCAAGCCATTACTTAGTGTTGCAGTCATCATGCATGTATGTTGCAAGAGAGGAGCAGGCATGTGTGAATGGCGCTTGTCCTTCAGAGGTATCACCAGCAAATTTATGGTGGAAAGGTACCATGGGTTCTGTTTGCACAAAAAATCAAACCATCAAGGATACTTGATACATTTGCGGTACCTGTACATCAAAGTACAAGTGCTTAACACCGTCCACAAAAATGCTCGCCCACAAAAAAACGTTTGCGTGTCTGGCTGCCCTTAGAATCCCCACATGAGTCATTTGTGGTCTAAAAAGTGGCGGCGGAGGGAGGGGGACACACGCATCAATTTTTAGTATGTTTTCCTTTCTGGTCGCTTTTAGGTAAATTTTACTCACTACAGGCAGTGAGGTGAATGGTTACTTAAAAGTCTATGCTATGTTTCTTCTGAAACCAGCAAGCAGGACTATCAGTTGTAGGTCAGCAAGGTCTGGGGGGCAGAAGAGGTTGCTTGCATCTGTGTATGTCTTTATTTTCCTGATTTCATTTGTACCCTGCCCTTTCCCGAGATGCACAGCACTGTTTAGCCTTTCAGCAGCCCTCTGAAAGATATGATAGGTTTTTTATTCCTGTAGTGTTATCGCTGTACTGACCCATTTATACATGCAAGTCTTCCCTTGATGTTAGAGGGATGAGCATGCTTGTGTGAACAGGGCCTAAGTATTCATTTACCCAGAGGTTAGCCAGAGAGAAGGGGAGAAGGAGCGTACAGAGCAGACCCAATATGTTTTGCTGCTTGAAGCAAAGGAGATGATGGTGTCTCCTGTTCCCCATTCCCATAACATCTGGAGGACCACAGCTTCCCCACCCCTGGCCTGTAGTACCTCAGCTAGTGCCTCTTGCAGGACATCTGCACGACTTTGCAAACTCCCAAAGTGCTCCAGGGGAGTGGGTTGTTCAGGGCTGGTGGTATGTTAGCAGGGGGCTCTTATTGCAAAACCAACTTGTAGATTGAACGTCATGGTAACAGCCCAGCTGCTCCGAATGGGCTTTGGCTGTCAAATGCCTCCCTCATGGGATGGGTGGAAACCTTCTTTCTCAGTGTGTTTCGGCCTAGGCTGGATAGTGTTTTGGAAACAAGCAGTTAGGAACAACCCTCTTCTTCTCCTTCTGCTTAGATGCTCGTGAAAGTGCTCCCCTCTTACACAACAGATCTGAAAAGGTGCTAACTTGTGTGGCCTGTCCCATCTGGAAACTGGGCTGCTCTCTCTCTTTCAGGCCTTGTATCGAGAGTGGGAACAGTTTTTCCAAAAGGTGGCAAGCTGATCTCAAAAGGTCCAGTCAAATAACAATAAACTGGAAGAAGTGGGCTCTCCTTCCTTGGAGGTTTTAAAGCAGAGGCTGAATGGCCATCTGTCATGGATGCTTCAGCTGAGATTCCTGTATTTCAGGGGGCTGGACTAGATGACCCTTTGATCCCGTCCAACTCTATGATTCTACAAAACAGCCAGTGCACACAATAGTGGTCCAACCCCTCTCACTTTGTTGAGCTTCCTGCATTCATGTACAAGATCGGGGCAAACCACAGTCCAGTGCAGGCTTGCTTGAGAGTAAGTCTCTCTGAAAGCAGTGGCATGTCTGGGTAAGCCTACAGGGGACCCCCTTGCAAGTTCCCTGCATTAGGATCCAGAACAGTTTTGATGCATTTCAGTGGCCATTTGGAAAGAGATGTGCCTTTGGTACAAAAAAGGCAGGCAGGGCACAGAATCACGACCCATTTCTAATGCATGTCAATGGTTATTTGGAAATACACAGCATTCTTACGTTGTTTCGGAAGGACTTCATGCATTCCAATGCTTGTTCTCCGTCATTTGTTTTAGTTGCATTCCTCCCCCCTCCAACCCTCTTTCCCAGCATAAGATGCTAAATCGAAGGCTCATTTCAGCAACAAGCTCATAATTGAATGAGCTGCATATGACACACAGATTGCAACATCATAAAACAAATAATAACTGGCTTATTTTATAGCATGTTTTCATTCATTGTCAGGTTAAACTAAGCCAGGTTTTTAAAAATAAATTATGCAGCATTCTTGAAAGTTTATTGCAAACACACACATACACAAACACTCCCCATGCTCAGTTCCTTAGCATCCCTTCCCTCCCCACTCCCAACCTACCTTAAGCCAAATATCTCGGGTTGTAGGATACTAGCTTAAAGAAAGAAAAAAAGGGTAGAATAAAGGGTTGATAACTGGCAAGGATGCCATGATAGGGAGGGTGGGTGACTATCATGTCTACTCTATTTTGTACCCGTAGAGCAAATGTGGAGAACCTCAGAGCCCAAATGTGGCCTTCCAGTGGATGGAAATAGCGGGAAAGCAGTTTGGGGTTAAATGTTAGGAGAATGGTAAGAGTTGCTTGATGGGGAAACAAACTGCCTTGAGATGTGGTGGAATCCCCATCGCCATTTAAGCAAGAGGTTGTACTAGATGCCCCCCCTTCCAGCTCTATTCTGTGATTCTCTTTAAAAAACCAATCTAAAGAAGAGGGTGCCTATTGGCTTTCTGCATGAGTTACTGTACTGGGTGGGTCTCCTTTTAATCGGGCAGTATAGCCAGAACAGTGACTCATGCAGCAAGTGGGTTCCTGTGAGGGCAGGTAAAGACTCTAAAGGAAATCCTTTCCAGTGCAATTTATAAATCCTGTGATTTCATTTTTTTAAAAAAGAGGGGTGTATTTTGGGTATCAAAAGTCTGAGAAGTGCTGAGATATGGTACATGCAATATATCATCATCATCACCACCATCATTATTAACTGCCCTTCACCATTGGGTCCCAGGGGTGGGTTGCAACAATTTGTATAGATATGCCGAGTGCATAGATTTTGGAGGCAGCAGTCACTCCACCACTGCTCCCCACCAGATCTGCTGCAGTGCTGCTCTAGTTGTTATTTGCCCTTGTGAGCAGAAACCGTTGCCAGCCGTAGCTGAGAAATTGGCAAACTCCCAACAGAGCAGAGAGCAGATCAGCCTGCTTGTACTCTCTAGCACAAGGCGCACCATGGCGTGGGCGTTCGAGGGTTAAAAATAGACACCAGATTTTTTTTCTTCAGTTAGCAAATGTGGAGGAGGGAAAACAGAGCACTCTTTATCAGACCCAGTGCTTCCCCTGAGAGATTCCGTAATTAGTCAGATCAGAGGAGTGAGCATAGCTGTGTGTGTACGTGTTGTGTTTCAATTTTAGGACAGCGATGCGACAGATGTTTCATTGTGTGCTGGACAAAAATTTCAGGGGCAGGAAGCAGAACTTCACTGGGGTGGGTGGAAATAACTTCACCCCATTTCAGGATCCAGCATGTCTTATAAAACTTTCTCCACACCTATTCTTACCATCCACATTCAGAGAAAGAATACAGTACCATCGTGAGTGCAAAGTGTTTTAATGGCTAAAGGCAACTCCTGCTGTTTGTGTACAATCCTAACATTGGCGGAATGGTGTCAGGGAGATGTGGCTTTGTAATGTAGGAATGTGGATGGGTCAAGGCAGGATGTTGCAGAAGAAGAAAGTTGATGTGGCTTATGAGCTTCTCAGAGATATCCAGAAATGGATGGAATCAGTCTGTTTCTCGCACATGTCAGTTTTGTATCTGCCCGTCCCATCCCATTTCCACATTAATCTGTTAAAAACTATAAGAACACCTGTGTTTTCTCTCAAAGTGCCAATTAAATAGATCTATTATCTCAATGTATGCACTTTTTATTCTAATTTACTTTTTAAAATATATATATATTATTTTTTTAGCTGAAAACCATATCACAAAATCTGGAGAATTGCAGCATCTGAAGGATCCTGAATATCTTGCCAGCTGCCAGTGCTTTAAACTACAATAGGCAGGTGTTGTTGTTGTTGTTGTTGTTGTTGTTGTTGTTGTTGTTGTTGTTGTTGTTGTTATATGTAATTATGAATCACCTTTCATACAAATGTCAAGGCCATGGAAGTCATAGAATTGTGGAGCTGGAAGGCACCCTGGGGGGGGGGGTCAGCTGGTCCAGCCCCCTTGCAATGCAGGACTCTCAGCACACGATTCCCCATCCAACTGGAAAAGGGATTTACAACCACCAAATAAAAGCAACTAATAACCAGTTTCAAAACAATTTTTTAAAATTGGGTTCAGAACATTACAAATAAACACCACCACAGATATCTATAAATGGAAACGGGGGGCGGGAAAGCATGGTCTTAAGAATGCATGGCTGTGGTACCCTCGTGGGAGCTATAAGCGTGTTTCCATATGTGAAGCCAAAATGGTTTTTAAATAAATGGTCAGATCAGTATATCCAGATTGGTGCTGAAACACTTAGCTCCAAATTCCAGATGTATCTGCTGGCAAACCATCTGACAGTATTCACCCTCCGGCCTGTCAAAAACCCGGAGCAGCAACCGTTGCCTGGACTTGTTCTTTGCTTACTCTCTCTCTCTGCTGCTGCAAGAGGCTTCCTGATTGACTCAACAGGCCCCACCGAAACGACTCAGCTCTATGTTTGTTCGCAACAACTGAATGGGGCTGTTAGTAATTAAAGCATATGGGCTTCCCAGAAAGTGGCTTAGACCGGATATCCTTCATCAAAATACCCTAGGCATCACTACCTAAAAATAACTCCAGCAGAACAGAAACTAAATAAACAAGAATGAGAAGAGAAGAGGAGGCCGGGAGCCAAGCAGCAAGAGCTGGCTTCCTGGGACAAGGGTGCGGCTCGCAGGGTGCCGCTGCTGACCCTGAAGAAAAGAGGGTTAAAATGGAGCGCAGAAAGGCTTTGAAACGTTGGTTCTAGGGTGGCTGAGTGGCACCATTTGGCTTCAGGCATCATCATCTCTTAGGCTGGCGCTGCTTTGAGGAGTCTTGCAGTGTTTCCAAGGACCCCCCAAGATTCCCTTAAACTGGGGTGGGGAACCTGGTGCCCTCCAGAAGTTGTTGGATTCCAGCTCCCATCAGCCCCCTAGACAAAATGGCCAATGGTCTGGGATGATGGGAGCTGGAGTCATCGAATCATAGAGTTGGACGAGACCATGAGGGTCATCTAGTCCAATCCCCTGCAATGCAGGAATCGTTTGCGAGTATGATTTCCCCCCAGTATTTATAAAGCTTTATAAAAATTGTTTTGAAAAGCAGTATAATGAAATGTAATGCTGCTCTTTGAACTGAGGTTGGGGAGCCTGTGGTCCTCCGGGTTTTGCTGGACTCCAGCTCCCATCAGGCCCAACCAACATGGGCAATGGCCAGGCACGATGGGTGTTGTAGTCCAGCAACATCTGGAGGGCCAAGGATCCCTATCCTTGCAGCACAGAGAAAACTTTTGATGGCTCAGCTTGCACCTTCAGGAGTGAGGTGAGCAGCAGAACTTCTCACTTCCCTACAAGTAGAGCTATGGAAGGTCCAGGTGATGTCCCCTTGCGGGTGGCCATCCCAGATACCTTTTGGTCATTTTGTTAGTTTGGCTTATGCCTCTGTGTGTTTCAATAGTTTAGCAGTTTAGGTTGCAGCACATGACAACAGGGAAGGTGCTGTTCTATTTTATTTACTCCACTTGGTGCAGAATGTCTGAGCATGTGCAGGACACCTGATAGTACCGAGACACCCAAGCCTTCCGTGGTGCCATTAGCTTAATTAACCTACGAGCAGCCATGATAGAGACTGGCCTCAGCATGCTTTGTGGACCTGTCTTAAGAGATCAGCCATGGATGCTACAATAGGTAAGAGACTTGTAGGGAAAGAGAGAGGTTGTAATGGAAGGGGCCAGTGCTTTTCTCCTAAAGATATGTTTAGAGGTACTCTCATTTTCCTGCTCATACTGAAATACTGCCCCTCAATGAGGCTAAACTTAGATTCACAAAATGTTTAGGGGTATTTGCACATTTGTCCCCCCAGCAAAAAAGCTCTGGAAGGGGCCATGAGATTAACAGGCTGGAGGAGATTTGGGGAAAGAATGCATCGTCTCAGCTTATTTCCCCTTCTTTCTGCAGAACATTGGGAGAGTTAAATGGACACACATGGGAATATAGTCAGGAGTGATTCATACTTTTGCTTTTTGCTCTCTGTCCTTTACTTGGGCTATGGTGTGTGAGAGAGAAGGGTGAGTGAAAGGACCCCTCTTTAGAAGACTGTGGTGTTCTAGGTGGAATTATTATTTTAGGCAATAAAAATAAAAATCATCAGCCACACTGAAATGCTGTAAATCTTCCATATTAAAGTATGGAAGATAAATGTGTTGGCAGCTCTCTCTCTCTTTTAATTGTCTTTGCCGTGATAGTTCCCTTTTTGCACATTACATTTGTAAGGTGTATACATAAAGCTTTTAAAAATAACTCTAGCAGAAAACTAAAGATGTAAGGCCTAGGAGAATAAGCAGTGCAGGTTCATCCATCAGAGACAAGGTAGTAGCTGTGGCTCCCCAGGGAGTACAGTCTGGGCAAACCAGTGTGTCTGGTGTGCTGTCATGTGGGAACAGCCTGTGCCATGCAGCAGTTTAGCCAGCAACATTTTCCAGATCTGTGTGAACATAAGCATCACTTGCTTAATTTCTGCAGGCCAGTTTGCTGTTAAAGGCACAGCAGCACGGTCAATGCATATGGGCAACCTTAGGAATTATAGTTGGGATGGAGTAGAGATTTTTTCCCCTAGTGATGGCTAGCAGAGGAAAGACTGTAGCTCATTGGTAGAACACCTGCTTTGCATGCAGAAGGTCCCAAGTTCAGGTCCTGGCATCTCCAGGTTGACTGCGAAAGACCCTATATGAAACCCGGCAGAATTGCTACCAATCATTGTAGATCGCGGTCCTCAAATGTTGTTGGATTACGGCACCCATCAGTCTTGTCCATTGGCTTTGGTGGCTGAGGCTGATGGGATTTTGAGTCCAACAGCGCCAGGATGGCCAGAGATTCTCCATCCCTGGTGCAGACAGTACTGAACTAGATCTACTTGCTGACTACAAATTAGCTTCCAATGCCCTTGTGCTCTATTGAGGGAGTAAACTCCCCTATGAGGAAAAGCTACATTTGCGGGGTTTTTAGTTCATAGAAAAGGAGAGTGAGAGGCAACATGGTAGAAGTGTTGGAAGAGCATAAAATAATGCATAGTATGGAGAAAGTAGGTAGAGAAAAAGTTTTTCTCCCTCTCTTTTAGCCCTATAACTCATGGTCATTCAATAAAACTAAATGTTGGAAGATGCAGGAAGACAAAAATATAATAATTATTCACACAGCACATAGTTAAATTGTGGAATTTGCTTCCACAAGAGGCAAAGATGGCCACCAACTTGGATGGTTTTAAAAGAAGATTAGACAAATTCCTGGAGGATGAGGCTATTGGGGGTTACTAGGCACAGGAGCTATGTTCGGCCTCTACTGCTGGAGCCCGCCATTTGTTGACATCTGCTTGTCTTGGGAGCCCATGGAGGAGTGCACCTTTAGGGGTGAAATCAAACTCAAACTGTTGGAAGGCTGCAGAGA
This sequence comes from Podarcis liolepis, assembly GCF_965112155.1. Taxonomy (NCBI): domain Eukaryota; kingdom Metazoa; phylum Chordata; class Lepidosauria; order Squamata; family Lacertidae; genus Podarcis; species Podarcis liolepis. The sequence continues at coordinate 1,693,115 of NC_139555.1, forward strand.
CCGATATGGGAGAGGCATGTTTTGTTGCAGCTGGGGCAGATGAAGGCATCTGGCTATGCTGCTGTAGATGCACCATAATAATAATAATAATAATAATAATAATAATAATAATAATAATAATATATTTATACCCCACCCATCTGGCTGGGTTTCCCCAGCCACTCTGGGTGGCTTACAACAGAATATTAAAATACAATAGTCTATTAAACATTAAAAGCTTCCCTAAACAGGGCTGCCTTCAGATGTCTTCTAAAAGTCTGGTTGTTTTTCTCTTTGACATCTGGTGGGAGGGCGTTCCACAGGGTGGGTGCCACTACTGAGAAGGCCCTCTGCCTGGTTCCCTGTAACTTGGCTTCTCACAGGGAGGGAACCGCCAGAAGGTCCTTGGCACTTGACCTCAGTGTCCGGGCAGAACGATGGGGGGTGGAGACGCTCCTTCAGGTATACTGGACCGAAGCCATTTAGGGCTTTAAAGGTCAGCACCAACACTTTGAATTGTGCTCAGAAACATACTGGGAGCCAGTGTAGGTCTTGTAAGACTGGTGTTATGTGGTCTTGACGGCCGCCCCCAGTCACCAGTCTAGCTGCCGCATTCTGAATTAGTTGTAGTTTCTGGGTCACCGTCAAAGGTAGCCCCACATAGAGTGCATTGCAGTATTCCAAGCGAGAAATAAGTAGAGCAGACTGGCAAGACAGTCTGCGGGCAGATAGGGTCTCAGCCTGCATAGCAGATGGAGCTGATAAACAGCTGCCCTGGACACAGAATTAACCTGCACCTCCATGGACAGCTGTGAGTCCAGAATGACTCCCAGGTTGCGCACCTGGTCCTTCAGGGGCACAGTTGCCCCATTCAGGATCAGGGAGTCCTCCACACCTGCCCATCTCCTGTCCTCCCAAAACAGTACTTCTGTCTTGTCAGGACTCAACCTCAATCTGTTAGCCACCATCCATCCTCCAACCACTTCCAGACACTCACACAGGACCTTCATCACCTTCACTGATTCAGCCCAAACCCTCTGATGATCTCTCCCAGCAGCTGCATGTAGATTTTGAAAAGCATGGGGGAGAAGACAGAACCCTGAGGCACCCCACAAGTGAGAGCCCAGGGGTCTGAACACTCACCCCCCCCCCACTTTCTGGACACGACCCAGGAGAAAGGAGCGGAACCACCGTATAACAGTGCCCCCAGCTCCCAGCCCCTCTAGATGGTCCAGAAGGATGTTATGGTTGATGGTGTCAAAAGCCACTGAGAGATCCAGCAGAACTAGGAAACAGCTCTCACCTTTGTCCCTAGCCTGCCGGAGATCATCGACCAGCGCAACCAAGGCAGTTTCAGGCCCATGATGAGGCCTGAAGGGATCCTTCTTCCAGGTGTGCCTGGAGTTGTTCAGAAACTGTTATGTATTGAAGCTCTCACCCTGGCCACCAGGGGTATTGTGTATATAGTTTTCACTCAGGTCCACATAGTTACTTTAGGCGGGAAACCCTGGGCTGTTGTTGCTACAATGTTGATAGCCGGTTGCCTATAAAAGCAGGCCGGCTGAGCTATTTGCTGTTCAGTTCAGTTCTGTTCTGGCCTGTGAATAAACAAGAGCTGTTTGAAGAATCACTGTGTCGTCTGATATGTTCACCCACAACTTAACACTGGTGACGAAGGTGGGATCGATGGACATCAGAGCACAGCCAGATGCAGCCACTCTCTGAGCTGAATCACGAAGCTGAAACACGGAGCGAAAACACGGAGCAGAACCAATTCAGAATTGACCATTCTGGCTAGAGCACTGTGTTCCATCCATCGCCTCCACATCAGCATCGGAACCATTGGCTTCACTTGTGCCTCTACCGCTGTTTGCCCCAGTCTCTGAATCATGGGACTCCTACCTCGCTTGGTTCGACTGCTACCTCCAAGCAAATGAACTTACAAGAGGGTCTGTAGAGCAAAAGCAGGGCCTCTTCCTCAGCCTTTGTGGCCCCGAAGTGAGAAGCTCCACAACCACTACGCGCCAAAGCCGTCCAAGATTGCTGCCCGCCATGCGTTCTACCACTGGAACCAGGCAGAGGGGGAGTCAATCAACAACTATACCACCGCCCTCCGACAGGCTGCAATGCACTGCGAGTTCTGAGACATAGATGATGGCCTGATGGATCAAATCGTCTGTGGGGTCCGGGACATCTGTCTGCAACGGCATCTCCTCGCCAGGCCAGACCTCACGCTGCAGAATGCCATTGAGGAGGCCGTGGCCTCAGAAGCTGCTGAACGCTCCGCCCAGGAAATCCACAAGGCCAGTAGCCCGTATTTAAAAGACTATGTTCACTGGACAAACTGCACATGTAAAGCTGTTTGGTGAATAGGGTCAATTAATATGCTTTTGTGCCTTACTGAAACCAATAAGGGTATTGCTGTATGTAATGGAACCACTATGATTGTAACTAATGCCTTATCTCGGTGGGGAGGGGTGTTATGTATTGAAGTTCTCACTCTGGCAACCAGGAGTAGCGTGTATATATTTTTCACTCAGGTCCACGTCAGTTACTTTAGGTGGGAAACCCTGGGTTGTTGTTGCTACAATGTTGATAGCCGGCTGCCTATAAAAGCAGGCCGGCTGAGCTATTTGCTGTTCAGTTCTGTTCTGTTCTGGCCTGTGAATAAACAAGAGCTGTTTGAAGAATCGCTGTGCCGTCTAATATGTTCACCCACAACTTAACAGAAACCACTTGCCTTGCAAGGTTTTAGCCTGTCAGAGGAGCTGTGATTGGAAAGTGAAGGACACAAGCTTTAACCAAACAGACAAACATTGACAGGTAATCCAGAGGGCAAACAAGGCGGCTGTCAGCAGTAAGGCTGGGTGCTGCTGTCATTCTGAAACCAGCCTTGGAAATTATAGTGGCTCTCACACAATGCAGAATGCAGACCACATGAGAGAACAAGATGAGATATAGGCAGGGAGGGAAGGCCCGCTCAGATGGAGAGATGTACAGAATGCAGAGCAGACATTTGAAACATCCTATGCTGCTGACACGCACATGGGCACCAGCCACAGAAAAAGCACGAGGTTTCTGTTTCTTGGTTCCCCTGAATTGCTCTTTAACCAGTGCTGTCAGGCTTGACATTTTGGCTGCAGAGTTATCAACCAGTTTTCCTGTTACTATCCTATGCTCCAGTGTGTACTGAGAACACTGCCTGCTCCCTCAGCCTATAGAGAGGGATGAGTGCGCAACTCCAGAGTTGTCCATGACTGAACTTACCAGTCAGGGGTCCCTTTAACTTTTAAAGACACCTGCTTCTTGGGAGAAAAGTGATAATAAACCTAGACAGCATATCAAAAAGCAGAGACATTACCTTGTCGACAAAGATCTGTTTAGTTAAAGCTATGGTTTTCCCAGTAGTGATGTATGGAAGTGAGAGCTGGACCACAAAGAAGGCTGGTCGCCAGAGAATTGATGCTTTTGAATTGTGGTGCTGGAGGAGACTCTTGAGAGTCCCATGGACTGCAAGAAGATCAAATCTATCCATTCTGAAGGAAATCAACCCTGAGTGCTCACTGGAAGGACAGATCCTGAAGCTGAGGCTCCAATACTTTGGCCACTTCATGAGAAGAGAAGACTCTCTGGAAAAAAACCCCCTGAGGTTGGGTAAGATTGGGGGCACAAGGAGAAGGGGACAGCAGAGGACGAGATGGTTGGACGGTGTTATAGAAGCGACAAACATGAGTTTGACCAAACTGCGGGAGGCAGTGGAAGACAGGAGTGCCTGGTGTGCTCTGGTCCATGGGGTCATGAAGAGTCGGACACGACTAAACAACAACAACAACAAAACAGAGGTGTCTTTTTTCTCCTGGTTTTTTTTTTTTTAAGAATCCAAATTTGTGTGGCACACCTTCAACATAGTGTTCCCAGGGTGTCTCACAAGAAATATAAAATGCAATACGGCATAAACAAAACGTACCTGCAGATCAAACCCTGGTCCCAGGGTACCTATGATTCTATGATGCCTGTCTCTTTAAAAATCCACTTGGCACAATGGTCTAGCATCCCCAATGCACAGGAGCCTATCTGTCACATTGTAAGCAGCCTCCATGCACACAAACTGAAATTCTACCTGGTAGTTCTACCAGGGTTATACTGTAAACCTCTCACCTTTTCCTTTCACCTTTGTGGGTTGCTGAAAGATGTCAGTAGATTCTTTCTCTCTCCATATATCATGGGGGGGGGCAGCAGCTATTGGGGTTCCCTCCAGATCCTGCTGGACTCCAACCCCAATTAGCCACAGCCAAAGCATGAAATTCACACTTCTTAGAATTTGGTTACTCAGTCTTCCAACCCAAATGTTGTGTATGCAAACATACATATTAAGGGGAAAGGATGCATTGGGGGAATGTTGTACTTTCCAAAATATGAGATGAACCACAATGCAGCTATCCTTTGAAATTCACGCTTTTGCCATGCAGCTCTCCAACTTGATAAAGAGTGCAAAAAAGCAGCATTGAGGAAAACAATGTGCAAAATGCACCATGTTAGCAAAATCTTCTTGCAAAATGACATGCAAAAATATTCACATTAGGGCATGGATGGTGAAGCTGTGGGTCTTCCGGTATTGTTGGAACTACAGCTCCCATCACCCATGACCTGTGGGCAATGTTGGCTGAGCCTGTAGTCCATGAGGACTTTTTATGGTAGGTGGGGTGTTGCAAAATGACACAGAAGAGTGAATGGAATTCCACAATGGAAAAGGGAGCTCAAGGGCTGCATCCCAGTGATGGGCAGAGCCAAAGGGCCAAGCATGGGCTACTGCACACATTCACCCATCTTTCTCAGTTCACCATCCAGGCAAGCAAGAGGCATTATCAGAGTTCAAGTCAGGCAAGAACATTTGCAGTCCAAAGCAAGACCAGTGAGGAGGGTGGATTGGGAGTGTTTCAAGGGCCAGATAGAGGGACCCAAAGGGCCACATGGTCCTGAAGTTTCCCACCCCTGATTTAGCTACTGAGCTTCATTTTGACCTATTAAGTATGATTACAGATGACATGGGACAATTAGGATTTTAAAATGCGTAGCCCCATTTTTGCTTGTGAATTATGTGGCCAGATCCAGGCTGTGTCTAAACTGATTCTTGTTGCTCTGACACAAAATGTTGTTGTGCTGCTTTCCCCTATATGCTCTGCACAATCACCCATCCAGAAACTGAATATTGTCGAGGGTGTTTAAGAGGCAGCTATTCTATTTTTTACTAAAGAGATGTCCGCTATAGTTTCTCCTTCTATCAATGCCCTAGCTTTGGATAGTTGCAGAGATGGCTTTGGTTGACTGGTGCTGTGGCCAAAATATCACGAGACAGGGAGCTATACTACCTTCCATTTTAGCAGCTATAAATATGTGGTGCATATTGGCTCATTGGTTCAGGAACTTAGAGAAGTGTGGAACAGGGGATGAGAAGGTTTTATACAACCTAAACATTAGAAAATTGCTTTAAAATCTATACTGGAGGTTCCGTAGAGCTGAAATTGATTTAGCAAAAATTATTACTTTGAGCATATTGGACTCCACATTGTTTGTATAGAAATATAATATAATATACATAATTTATTATTTATGCCCCGCCCATCTGGATGGATGCTCTGAATGTCTTGTTGAGGCATATGGTGAGGGCTTGTTCAGTGATACATTCCTTATGTCCTGAAGTTGTAACTCGCATCAATTTTGTACTGATGAAGTTAGGCTCTGAGGCCAGGGCATGTGCGTGATGTCAGGATGCCACACACACTGGGCACCCATAAACTGGGGCCCAAGTCGGCTCCCCTGCCTCCCACCTGCTGCTTCAGCTTCTGCCTCTGATTCTGGACTTCTCTCTGCCACAGAGTCTCCTAGCTCATTAAGCCCTGTTAACTCCTTGGCACCTGACACTCCCTTTTCTCAGTCTCCTCCCTCTGACCACTCATCGCTGTCCCACCCCCACTTCCCGGGTTCTGAGCCTTCTACCCTTGGGGGTTCCTCAGCTGGTTCCTCCCACTATTCCTCTGTGTCCAGCCAGCCCATGAGAGCTAGTATCTACCCCCAATAAATCACACCTATCTATCTTCTATTCAAACAAGCAAAAGTCATTATCAAAATTCAGGGACACATTCTGGCCAGGCAGAAACACCCAAGGAGGGTGTGAAGCAAGTCCCATCTGGGATGTGGCTTTGGAAGAGGTTGTGTGGCTGTGGAGGGTATACAGCCTGGGGAGAGCACCCAGGGCCAGCTTGAGAGGCTACATTTGCCCCCTAAGCCTGAGGCTCCCTAACTTCTGGAATACAGGATGGAGCAGGCCAAGCCAAGTCTTGCTTATGGCAGTCCTAAGCTAGGCAGCCCATTATGTGCAGCAGTGAGCAAGACTGGAACAAACTTGAGCTGCCGCCACCACTGCTTGCTGGAATCTTTGCTACCTTTCCTTTTTTGTTATTTTATCGCCTGGTTGCCAGACAGAATTGGACTCTCAACATGTTTGGCAGCTACATGGCTCACAACCAGTGAAATGATCCGCATCTCTCAGAAAGTGGACTTGTGTCAGTCCCACCCTCTGCCCGAGACAGCTGGCCATACCACTCTGATAGCTTTTCATTTGGCAGGTTTTTGATTGATCTGCTTTTCCTTGTCAGAAAGGTGGGAGGATGGAGTGGGGCTGTTGAGACAGGCAGGAAATGTGTTCAGGTGTCTGACTTTCCAAAAGCTGAACAAGTGGGACCAATTTGGAGGCTCTCTTGGCATTCAGAGGGGGGCCTTTTAATGTGTGGGTGCTGAGCGGGGAGTGAAAGACACAAAAGTTGTGTAACTTTTTCCAGGGATTTTTCAAAAAACTGGACCCTAGACCTCGAGACCTCAAATACTGACCCTGGGTGTGTCGGGCGGCGGGGGGGGGGGGGCAGAGAGAAGCATATGCAGATCCAGCTGTTGCATTTGCTGCTGCATCGCATGAGCTACAAGAGACATTTCCATCTGCGGTGTCTTGAGTACCAAACAGTACTCTGGAAACACTGGAGGACAAGATGGGTGCTAGACACAGTCCTGGGAATCCAAGTCTCGGTGGGAGAGGGGAGTGTGACTTGCAGTGAGGGGGGTCACAATTTTCCCCGTTTGCCCATTGAAGCCCTCACCATCCCTCACTGCCTTCCCCTTGAAAGTGACAACCATTCCAAGAGCGAAGTGGCTGGGAGGGAGGGGTTGATGGAAGGTGGCGGGAATGTATGAAGGGGGAGGATTAAGCACCCCCCACCAGCAACTTCTCACTCCCCTCATCACTTGGCAGCCATTTGTCCTGAGCCAAGTGTACTGTATTTCCACTTCCAGCAGGAGGTGCTCTCCTTCCATAACTGGCACCACACAAAGCCAGCATGGTGGAAATTGTTTTATAGAATTGTAGAGTTGGAAGGGGTCCCAAGGGCCATCTAGTCCAACCCCTGTGATGCAGGCATCTCAACACATGGTCTCCCATCCAATTTGAAACCATATCTAGCCCTGCTTAGCTTTGCAAATTTGCTAGCAGTTTTCTTGCTACGCCACTGATGAGACTGTTGTCTCAAATTGGTGGCCGGTGGGGGGTGGAGGCTGCCGTGAATGCATTTTACGCTGAGATCTCATAAAGAATCTCCAGTGCCTGTCTTATCCATGGTGAAACAGCTTGAACTCGGCACTTCAGATTCCAAAAGTGGATAGCGCTTTCTTACTGCTAATACCTCTTGTGTCATTTCTAAAGAAGGGTGCTTTAATTTGGAGCAGGAGGGTGTGGGGGGCATCATTTTAACTTTGGGCTTCTGTGCTGCCCCAGACTCTCAAGCTCTGATCTCAGTTCTTGAAGGCATTTTCCTTCTCCTCTATGCTGTCTCAGCCACAGGGAAGTTCAGTATCAGAAGATTGGAAGTGAAATGGTTCTCACTCCCCCATCTGCAAAGGGAGATAGACACCATGCGGCTGGCAGGGGTGGGAATTGATGTGGGCAACGCAAGAGGGCAACACAATAAGTGTGTGTGAACTTGAAGTAGGGGCATGTCTAGCAACTGCAATATGCTACTTATATTTATGAGATGCTTCGTAAAAATAAATCCCCTGGGCAGTGTACAAATAAAAAGAGAACAAACATGGGACCATAATGCAGTGAAACCACAGTAAGGCTAAGAGACAACTGGAATAAAATCCCAAGCACCATAAAACACTATATACAGCCCAGAACTACACCAGGAGTTGGTGGTGGACCAGCTGTGTTAGCCACAACAGCTGCTTGGCTCAGCGAGGAGATCCTCTGCTTTGCATGCAGAAAGTCCTAGGTTCAATCTCCAGCATCTCCAGGTTGGGCTGGGAATGCCCTCAGTCTGAAACCCTGGAAAGCCACTGCCAGTCAGTGTAGACAATACTGAGCATGAGGGTCCTACTTGGCACAAGGATCTGGCAACTCCACCTCACCTGATTTGGATGGGTCTTGAGTCAAATCAAGTAATTAATTAAGACAAAGGGCTTGTGGCATTCCCATGGATTCTTTGCTGCCCATGACCTGTTGCAAATGCTGAGCTAGTGGCTTGCTCAGCACCCGAGTCCCCCTCTGCGGGTATATTGATCCTCTTAAAGTCTACCAGTTTTATACTGGTTTCACTGTTATGGCTTCCCACTACAGAATCCCAGAACGCGCAGTAGCTCAGTGGTAGAGCAGCTGCCTTGCATGCAGATAGTCCCAAGTTCTATGCCTGCCGTCTCAAGGTAGGACTGGGAGAGAAACAGGCCTGGAATTGCAGAGAGCCTCGGCCAGTCTGTGTAGATAGTAGATGGGTTGGTGGCCAAAATCCACTCAAATCACACCATGTGACGTTTTCCACAGCTCAGGATCAGTGCCCTGGGTCTGCACTAAGAAACAGCCTAGATGGTCTCTGGCCTCTTCATCAGCCTCAGCTTTTGTAGCTGGAGTCAGTCAGGGCCCCTCCCTCCCAGGGAAAGGCTCATGGGGGTCAGGAGAACCCCTGTGGGGGGGAGGAAGGGGATCATTCATGCACCATAGTGTGACGTTGAATTCCCCTCACTGAATGATTTCCCCACACCTCCTATGTGATCTTTTTATCCAGAGATGTCAAGGATTGTACTTGAGAGCTCTGGTCTCTTCAACTTTGCGTACAAGCCAAGTGTTGAATAAATGCTATAACATCTTTTAATCTTGCAGAACTTAGCCGTCCAAGTGGGTGGATTTATTGATTTATTTTCTTGCGGCCCATGGAGTAAGCCTTGACTTTTCACATTGTACCCAGTCGATCACTGCTTCGTGGCAAAGATTGTGCAATTCCACGTAGTCCTTTAAATTCCTTTCTGGGATATTTTCAATGTTACCTCAGTGAAACATTATGTGAAAGTGCAAGATCAGTTTATATAAAGCAAGCACAAACTTTGGCGAGAAGTGACTACTCAGGAGCTGGTGCTCCTCGTCAGTTCTTGGAAGAAATCTTTTGGAGGAGACTGAAGTGTTGGTAGTTGCCTTGGCTCCTCCAAATGAAAGATGCAGACCAGATTAAATATCCACATATTTATTGGATGAAGTGTTTGCTTCCAAGGTCATGGACATGTTGAGCTGTTCTTCTGCAGTTCTTGAGCTGTTTAACTCACTTTGTGCAGCAGAAGGGATACAGAGCTGTGGGAGATAGAAAGGGTGGAAGAGCTCTGATGGGCTTATAGGTTGGGATGCATCCAACCTGTCAGAGTTTGTCTCAGGGCCAGCCCTACTATTAGACAGTGAGACGACTGCAACAGACGGCTGGTTTGGGGTTCCAAGAAAGGGCAGCAAGTTGTTATTTGTCTATCATCATCATCATCATCCCAATATTATTTTTTCCAATGTGTGAGATGGATGTTGTTGTTTTGGACACTTAACGCAACCTGGGCACAACAGTGCTGGATTTACACCTGTTGTGTGTCCTCAGAATCTGGCAGTCAGGGGTATACAAACTTTGGATGTGGAAATTCCACTTGGCTCTCATAGCTGATAGTTATTGATAGACCTCCCCTCCTCCACAGATTTGTGAAATAAATCTTTTAAAAGATAACTAATTATGTCATTTCTCAAAAGTGAGTGGAATGGGTCTTACTCTTAGGTAATTGTGTGGGATTACAACCTTATCCCGTGGTTGTCTCCAGATCTTGTGGCAGTGAGTTCCATATGTTTGTGTGTGTGCTTGTGAAAAAATACTTCCTCCTGTCAAATTTCATTGGATGGGCCTAAAGAGAACCGCATGCTATACTGCTAAGGGTGTCACTTTGCCTGGGGAGATCCACGTTCAAATCCCTGTTCAGTGGTGAATGTTGGTCAATAACACTGTCAGCTATAGCATTGCTGTGCAGAGGAGGTGGGAGAGAAGGACTGAAGGTACAGTGGTACCTCAGGTTACAGACGCTTCAGGTTACAGACGCTTCAGGTTACAGACGCTTCAGGTTACAGACTCCGCTAACCCAGAAATAGTACCTCGGGTTAAGAACTTTGCTTCAGGATGAGAACAGAAATTGGGCTCCGGTGGTGCGGCGGCAGCGGGAGACCCCATTAGCTAAAGTGGTACCTCAGGTTAAGAACAGTTTCAGGTTCAGAACTGACTTCCAGAATGAATTAAGTTCTTAACCTGAGGTACCACTGTACTGCCTTGAGCTCCTCAGAGGAAAAGACAGAGGTATAATAAAATAAATATACTGGGGTGGGGGGTACCTGCCTCTCTTTAACCATTCATAATTTTATAAATCCCTATCACGTGCTCCCCTTAGGCTTCAATTCTGTGCACACTAACCTGTGAATAAGTCCCATTGAACTCAATGGGTCTTACCTCTGAGTAGAACGATCACCTATCAGGGATGTGGTAGCAGCAGATTCCCTGTATTGACAGGGCGTCGGACTGAATGACCTTTTAGGTCTTCTCTAACTCAGTGATTGTTTTATTTTCACCTTAAACACAGGAACCCCACATGCCTTTGCTTTTTTTCATATGACAGCTCGTCCAAGACCTTGAAGCCAGGGGTATTCCTCCTATAGCATCTGATTAAAGTTTCTGGCTGGTTCACATATAGAGCTGCCATGTGAAAGGATGACTTTCGAGTGTGAATGAGCCATTGCAGAAGGAAAACCACAGAGGCATCGTTGGCATCACCCCATGCCAACCTCAAGCAAACCCTTTTCCAGCTCAATCGCTTTACACCTTCAGCTGTCAGTCACCATCAAGGATTGAGTAATCTGGTGACTGTGAAGCAGCTCCCTGTTACATTTCTCGCTCTCCCTGCTGCCCCCAGCAGCTGGAGAACCACCTAACAGGGTCAGTTTCCTTGTGCACAAATAGCGCTGAAAACGTGCTGAAATTATTTGTCATATCTTTTCATTTACTTTTTACTTTTTATTTACTTGGAAATATTCAAGCTGAGAAGCAGGCAGCAGGCAGGCGCTGTCAATCTTTGATATATTTATGTAATTATTTATTTAATAAAACATATATCCCACTTGATCATAGAAAACCTCAAAGCAGTTTACAAACAGAATAAAGCAGCAATATTATTAGTAAAATTTGGGGGCGGGGAATGAGGATCCAACAATAAACTAAAACCACATTGGCATTCTAAATATCTGGGTAGGCTTGGCAAAACAAAAATGCTTTTAGCAAAGGCTGCAAAGAGTACAGTGAAGGCGTCTACCTGATGTCAATACTACCAGTTCCCCTTGAAACCCTCTTCCCCTGCTCTCCTTTCTTACCAGCCAGGCACACATCTCTGTCTCTTAAAACTCCCTGTCCCCTTCAGCTCTGCCCCAAGCAGGTGGAGGGGTGTGTGGTGCAGTCTCCAGCAGCCACAAGGGGTCAGGCATCAATGGTAACTGACAAAGCACACGTGGGACCTGCAACAAAATGTGGCAGTATGGGGCGCTTCTATTCATTGTTCCAGCCAGCCAGCTGACTCCATTCCCCTCCACCCTATTCTTTATTTCCACACATGCAAACCCCAATATCATCCAACACTGTCTGACCTCACTGGGCTGTTGGAGATGTCTGTGTTCCTTTCCACAGTTCTATCCCCCAAAGGATTTTTTTCCACTTGGGACTCCTGCAAGCTTGGGCGTAGCCAGGAATTTTGTTAGGGGGGGCAGAACCTCAGCTAGCTATGTCTTTTTACTGATTTGGGGGTGGGGCATCAGCCCCTCCCGCCCCCCCTGACTACGCCCATGCCTGCAAGTCTGCTGGTGCTTCTTGCGCTGGGTGGTGGTGCATGAGCAAGTGGCAACTTTCAGCATACCCTACTCTACCCTTTCATAGATGAATTTGCTTGAAATGTGGTGGGATAGAGGAGCCCTGTGGGGGCTAATGTAAGCCCCCTTCCCCACAACTACTTATTTTTAGACATCCTGATTTATGGGTAACCATTTCAGACCAACTATATTATTGATTTTGATTTTGAAACAACAACAATAAAATGGTTATATGGTTGCATCCTGCCTTGTTATTTTTAAAGGAAATACATAATTTCCAGTTGACATCTGCAAACTCATCTGATTCAGCCCAGAGCCTTCTGCTGAGTCGCTGGGTATTCTGCGAAGGAAGCAGCGCCCAGCAGGTCAACGGCAGAAAGCGAACATGACTGAGGGGTCACAGAGCGAGTCAGTTTTTTCCCCTTACGTAGAGGAAAGAAGAATGCTTTCTGTCTCAGAAACCGTAGAAGAAAACCACTGAATATATTTTTTTAACTACAAGCTTGAATGTGTGGTTAATAAAATTCATTTTTATTCATAATTTATTAGGTTGTTTTTGCTACTTTGAAGTGCATTTTGATGTTTTCTCCACCATTCAGAAGATGTCATTGACATAGTATTACTATTCCCATTCTCTTTTTTTCATTATTTCTTTAAATAGCAGTAAATGCGCTAGAGCTCCACCCTTTACATATCTCATTTCTGTATTAAATAGTTTCATGTGAACTACATTGTAGAGAAGCCATTCGAAATCCACTCCTTAGTCCAGCAAGCCAATCTTTATTTCAAGGTTTTTATTCTGCAAGGTTTGAACTTGTCAAGTGTTATCTTGTATTGTGTGTCCTACCTACTGATGCAGTGTTATGTTTCAGGGATGAGGGACCTGTGACCTTCCAGATTTTTCTGGACTAGAACTCGTGCCGCGCTGGGTGATGCTGGTCAGGGCAGACAGGAATCCAATGACTGGACGGCCACAGGTCCTCTCCCTGCTCTTTTGGAACAGAGTTAGCATTAATGTGGTGCTTCCATGCGGCCCTTATTATTCAAAGAGGAGAAAGGGTTCTCTCTCAGGCAATAGTTGCTGGCTGTTGATGATAGCAGATGAAATCCAGTGTCCAGTGAGGTCCAGTGCTTTATTTTTCAGCAGGAAAAAAAAACTGTTTTTTGAGTTCATTAGTAGCACTGAATCGCTGCTAACTGCAAATAACTAGGCAAGCTTGATGTCACCTACAGTTGTTAGGCAAGCTTTTGGCTTTGTTGTCTACATGCGAGTAAAATAGTCAGCTAAAGTAGATCACTCTCTAAGGCAGGTATCCAGAACCTGAAGCCTGTTTGGGACTACAACTCCCATCATCCTTGACCATTGGCCAGGGCTGACAGGAGTTGGAGCCTGGCAACCTTTATATATAAATTCAGTAAATAATACAGTGGTACCTCGGGTTACATATGCTTCAGGTTACAGACGCTTCAGGTTACACACTCTGCTAACCCAGAAATAGTGCTTCAGGTTAAGAACTTTGCTTCAGGATAAGAACAGAAATTGTGCAGCGGCGGCACAGCGGCAGCAGGAGGCCCCATTAGCTAAAGTGGTGCTTCAGGTTAAGAACAGTTTCAGGTTAAGAACGGACCTCCAGAATGAATTAAGTACTTAACCTGAGGTACCACTGTACTACTATGCCCTTTTATAATGTGTGTTTTTGGGGGGAGCTATTGGGTTGTTTTTATTTTTATTCTGTATTTTGTGGTTTTATAACTTGATTTTATTCTGTTAACCACCTTGAAACCCCTGGGTACCTTATCCCTAATTTGCACAGGAAACTTTTCTTCAATTCAAAATTTTCAGTGTCAGTGGTTTGTCTCACCTAAAACTATATTGGAAGGCACTTTGATTCAAAGTCCAGTTTTCTCAGTCTGTCAAAGCTGCTGAAAGATTTCTGGTGAGAGAGGATTGTCTTTTCCTTTTGTGTTGTGGGCGGAAGAGGTTGCTTTAGGGCTAGACTTTCCTGTGTGCTTGACTCCATACCCCTGCAGTCCTTGCTCAGGATGTTATTGTTGTTGGCATACGTTTGCATTGAGAGAGTGAAGTGTGCCCTTTAATTTCCATCCCACCAATTAATTAGAGTGGGGATCATACGGGCTAGTGACTTAATCTACATATGAATGTTATTATGGTTTGCCTTCTTGAAAACACAGAATTGAAGAGTTGGAAGGGAACATGAGGGTCGTCTCGTCCAACCCCCTGCAAGGCAGGAATCTCAGCTAGATCATACATGTTACCTTAAATTTAAAGCATGGTTGATGCCAACCCACACCTCTTGTGGCAGTGCCTAGTTCAGGGGTGGGGAGCCTGTGTCCCTCCAAATGCCATTGGACTCCAGTTCCCATCATCCTCAGCCAGCGTGGCTTAATAGTCAGGGATGATGGGAGTTGTAGTTCAGTACCAACTGGAGGGCCACCAGTTCCCCACTCTTGGTCTAGTCAAAGCAGCACCTATCTGTGCCCCAAAATGGCAGCCAATGAAGCAGGAGGGGACTGCAGTGACATCACATTGCACAGCTGCTGCACTGACATGTTTTTGGGGCCAACAGAGTTTGCTTGTGCTGTGTCAGTCGTGACGGAGGTAGCACATAGTTTGGCCTTTAGTTTTGGCAAGTAAAGCTAAGAAATGGTTAAAGGGGTTGAAAACGTTTAGATATTGAGCAGAGCTTACAAGAATGCAAATAGCAGCTTAAAGGATTTTGTATAAATGTTTTTGATAGCTACATTTTTACAGCTTGTGTATTTTCATTTATCTGTTTTGGTTATTTCTAAGTATCTGGCAAGGGGAAGAGGGAGCCCATAAAGTGTCGTGAATAATCCGTTGCTGGACTGGTGCCAAGGAAGCTGGTGAGCCTCTCAGACTCAAAACTCACAGCTTAATTGGCAGGCAAATTTTAAGCTGCAATTAAAGCTTTAGCTGATTCATCTAGCAATTAAACGGATCCAAAGTTTGTAACACTAGAAAAACAGATGGATGTTTAGCCAAAGATTACATGCTTAAAGTAGGGCAATAGGGATCATAGCCAAGTCTTGGCTTTCCCCCCAGATTACAAATATTATAAATTCATAAATGAGGCTCATAAATTGCAGTGTTTTCTCCATGACCATCTAACACATCGTCCTGAAATTTCAGAAAATGTCTCAATATCTAACCGGCTATTCATTGCTCTAAGGTGCCAACAAGCCAGTGCTGATGGGCTCCTGGATTCTGGGCTTCAGAATGTTTCTGTCATTTTTACTTTATTGTTACATTGCTCTGTTTATTCAGTTCCCGGGAGACAGGCACTGTCAAGCCCTCTTGGCAGAGGCTGGAGAAACAAATGATTTGAGAGATGTGAAATGCCATTTGCACAGCTGTGATAAATATGCTACCTATAGGGCAGGGGTTGCCAATGTGGTTTCTCTCCAGATGTTGGTGGAGTCCAACTCTCCTCACCCCTCACCGTTGGCCATGCTGGCTGAGGCTGATGGGAGGGGTAGCCTGGCAGCATATGGAGACCAAGGTTGGGAAAGGCAGCTATAGAGTATCTCACCATGCCAAAATAGAAATTTCTTTTTGACGATAGGACTCTGCGGTATTTTTATAGTTTCCTGCTTCTGCAGATTTAAGCTGTGTTTCTATTTTTATTATTGGAATGACTAGTGGTTAAACAATACAATTGTCATTAGAATCTAGCGGGGCATTGAGGAAGTTGCGTAGCAGCCTCCTCCAGAGGCGTTCCTGCATCTGGCCAGCCCACTGCCTTGAAAGAGGCTAGTAAATGGATGCAATGCCAGTCATAGGTAGGACCATGTCAAGAGCAGTAAATCACACCCTGAAAGTTAGAGTTAACTCCTTATTAGAAAAAACATGATCAACAGAGGAGTGCCACAGGCCTAATGAGCACAGCAACTCATCTCTGGCAGGTCTTGCCCCCATGAGGCAGTTGCAGAGACTCCCCACAGCTGTCTTCATGAGCCAGAATCATCTCTGCCTCTTGGCCTCCCTCCTCTCCTCCTTCAGCTCCTGCCTCTGATTCTGGGCTTCTCTCTGCCACAGACTCTCCCAGCTCACTAAGCCCTGTTACCTCTTCAGCTTCTGACACCTCCTCCCCTATCTCTGAGTCTTCTTCCCTGGTTGTTCCCCAGCTGCTTCCTCCCACCATTTCTCTGCATCCAGTCAGACCTTACATCCTATCCGTTTGAAGAGATCCCACAGATTGTGGCGGAAGCAGTTTGTATCCTTAAGTCTGCTCCGACAGGTATGGCCTTGGGGGTCCAGTGATAAAAGTACCATAGCTGTAACCATATCTACCTGTATAACTTCATCAACAATGCCAAGTAGCCTTTTTCTCCAAGCGTATTGGCTGCTGTTTGTTCCCCCTCTTTTCCGTGGTTGAAGCATCTTTGTTGCTGTTTTTCTTGTAAGGGCTTGTTCCTATTTTGCATAAAGAATCTATCATAGGAAAATGTAAATAGATACACTGCACAGCAAAGGCAGAAAAGGGACTGATCCTGGCCACAGAAGATCATGTAAGCAACCGCTGCATCATGTAGCAACCATTATGACGTCACAGTCATCTGGCATAGTTGTAATGATACGACTGGGAAGCTCAATTTAAAGCAAACAGCCCATACATTTCCTGATAAGTTGCTGTTTTTTGTGTAACCAATTGGATTTGGTTTGTCAGGGATGGGGAACCTTATTCAGTCTGAGGGCCGCATTGCCTTGTGGACAACCTTGCAGGGGCCGCATGCCAGTGAAAGACGAAGCTAGAGGCAAAAATGGGTGGAGCAACAGGTGCGACTCCAAACTTTGCACCATAATCTACGTTCCACCCACGCAAAAGCCGGAGGTTTCTACGCACACCCCTTTCCACCCAGGCAAGCAAGAGGCATCTAGAGGAAGGCCTCCTGCACTCGTCACCTCACTGTGTGGGGCAGATACTTTCATCCTCTTTTGATGCAGCAGCTAAATCAAAGAAACAATCCAAAATCACCAATGGGAGGGTGCAAGAGGGTGCTTTTCAGTGCTGCTGAAAATGGTCAATGAAGCATGCACACCATGCACCCACCTGGGCTTCGGTCTCATCTGACCCCAGAGACAGGGCCGGCTGAGTAGGTTTTGCAGCTTGAGGCAAAACTGAAAATGCCTTCTCCCCCCCCCCCGTTGCCCCCTTTTCCTCCACAGCCCCCCTCCTCCTCTGCAGCTGCTGCTGCCTGACACAACTGAAGGTGGCCAGGGAATAAATGGATGCCAGAGAAGAGTGGGTGGTGGTGTGTGGCAGGCAGCGGCAGCAGCGGAGGAGGCGGCCAACAAGTGCGGTGGGGGGGGGCGGATCTGCCACCTCTCCCAGCTTTCCAGAGTTTGCCGCCTGAGGCAACTGCCTCACCATGCTTCATGGCTGGGCCATCCCTGCCCAGAAATAACCTACTAATGAAACTATCATTGGCATTTTCATGGGTGTGGCCACCACAGGTTTTGTTGGCTCTGGTTCATCTTGCTGGCCCTGACTTGGAGTGTGGCTGAAACAGAGGTGAGTGTCCCAGTCCAAGGGCCTGGGAGCGCCTGGGGTGGGAGTGCATTGAAGGCACCGGGAGTTCAGACGAGAGGGACGGGGTTAGGTTGCTCCGCATCTCTTTCCAGTTATATTGGGCGTGTTTTTCACTTAATTTGGCAGCTCCACCTGCAGCTCTCCTTGGCTCTGCACCTTATATGTGTGCGTTTTCTATACTGGGAGAGGTCCACAGCCATCGCAATCCCTGAGAAGCAGAGGATGCGCTGGAAACCCAGCATTTGCTTTGTGTGCCTTTCCACCAGCATTTCATATCATACATGTCAGGACTCGTCAAGGTGCTCCTGAATGAACCTCTATTTAAATTTCCCATGACCAGGAAGTGGGACAAATGCATCTGAGAAAGCAGAGGACGCACTGGAAAATCAACCCACCTCTCCTCTCCTCACCCTTTCTTACCACCCCTTCTTTTGGCTCTGCCAGTTTGTGCCTGAGAAATGATCACATTCCCCGCCCCCAATTTTCCTCCAAGGAGTTTCAGGCATGACATAAAATTTTAAGCTGTTTTATTCTCACAAAAACCTTATGAGACAGAAGAAGCTGAGGGCCCACCCAGTCACTCATGCATTACCTCAAAGTCCCCCTTTCCCCAAGTTCCTGCACAAGTTTTGAGGGGATAAATGAAGAAGAAGAAGAAGAAGAAGAAGAAGAAGAAGAAGAAGAAGAAGAAGAAGAAGAAGAAACCAATTGCAGAATTTTATCTGCAAATGTGTGTAGTCTGTCCTTTAGTTTGGCACCTGGTTTGGCCTTCACTATGAGTACTGGAGTAATTTTAGATTTCAGGACATGAAGGGTATGTGATGACTTTTTTTTTTGGTCATTTTCGAGATTCACTCATCAAGTTAAGGACGGTTAGCAGCACTTGGAAGAAGGCTGTTATGTTGCCTAGGTCCATGCTTCAGTAAACCAGTTAGCCTAGAAGGGCTCAGGAAGCTGGTCAGTGGTCAAGGCAGTTGCAGACCCCTCAGCAGCAGCCAGTTTGTTTCACTTGTATGCTGCCATTTCCCATCTGGCTCACGGTGGCATTCCAATTGCTCATTCTCAGACTGGTTTAGACGCAAGTGATTTTTTGCATCCTGCTTCTGCTCTGTTGCTGTTTGCCAGAATTTGTGGTTTTATAATCACATTTTCCTATTTTCAAGGAGGGGGGGAATCGGGGGAAAAGAGAACATTAAAAAAAAACTGCATCCTGTTGCCGTGGGAAGGAGCTGCTTGAGTACCAGGGGAAAAGGTGACAGCAACAGACGTGTCTGGATGCTGGTGCCAAAAGCACCAGCGCCAAAGGCCAAAAAATAAACCTGATGTCCTTTCCTTGCCTTCTCTCTTTCGCATGGGCACACAGTGCCCACTTGGTACAACGGCTTGTAAAGCAAGCATTTACACTGGCCTTCTCCAATCTGGTGCCATGCAGATGTCGCCGGACTACAACCCCCATCATCCCTAACTGGCTGGAACTGATGGGAGTTGTAGTGCAGCACCCAGAGCAGGAGGAGCTGATGTGGTGCTTTTCGGGGTGCCCTGCAGAGATGTCAGCTCCAGCCAGCATGACCAGTGGCAAGAGATGGTGTCGTCCAGCAAAATCCGGGGTCACCACATTGGCTGACTCTGATCCAGAGGATGCCAGGATGGAGACAGTTGATTTATAGAGGGATGGAGACAGCCAGACCCTCCCCCTTCCTACACCCCCTGCCCTACTCTCTCCATAATGGGATTGGAGTTCAGCCTGTCTGGTTGGGGTGCGACCCAGGGCCATGAGGGAACTGGGGCAGCAGCACCAGGCATTGGATCTCCAGTTCCATCATGCTTCAGCTCAGCTGTGACAGGAAAGGCTTGTGAAAACTGCTTAGCAATCTTCATTGTGTCTTGCCTCACAGCAATCCTGTGAGGTGGAACACTATTTTTCCTTTAAAAAATAATGGCATAATGAATAAGACACAATGGCTTCCTCAAGTAAATTTGCCGGCGGTAGATTTGTGGTCTTGGACCTCCCACATTATTGCCCAGTGCTCTGTTGGAGGCATTCATGCTGCCCCCAACTACTACACTGGATAAATGCATCTCCTTTGCCACCAATGTGCTGATATATAAGCCGGATTTTATCATTAGAGCTACACTGTATTTTTTGAGGTTTGATTTTCCCTTTGGAAAATGATGCTTTGGATCACAGGGGGAGTTTTGTTCTAAACGCCAGGACCCACCAGCAGCAGGGAGGGGAATCACCTTCCCCTGTGAAATGGTATTCCTCCCTTGCCAAGAAAGTGGGAGAATTGGGCTGCACATAGCACTAGTGACGGCCTCCTTTAAAGCATCTTTCATTGCTTTCTAGAAGTCCAATCTGCAGCAATACAGTGGTACCTCAGGTTACAGACGCTTCAGGTTACAGACTCCGCTAACCCAGAAATAGTACCTCGGGTTAAGAATTTTGCTTCAGGATGAGAACAGAAATCATGCTCCAGCGGTGCGGCAGCAGCAGGAGGCACCATTAGCTAAAGTGGCACTTCAGGTTAAGAACAGTTTCAGGTTAAGAACGGACCTCCGGAACGAATTAAGTACTTAACCTGAGGTACCACTATACTAGAGTGTGGCAGGATCAGCTACCCATACTGCTGCTTCAGTCTCCTTTAAAGGAGACACACCCCTTGCTCTTGTGCTCATTTAAAAGGTGACAGATATGGGGAGGGGGTCCCCTGCCAGGATGCAAACTGGAGACCTCCTTACACACATTTCAGATCAGCCGTGCTTATGGAATGGGAGCAAATATTCCATTCCGCTCATGGAAGGAGAATTCCGCTCTCACAATTCCATTCACAAAAGGAGAATTCTGCTTGCAGGAGAATTCCACTCCTCCTGTTCACAGATTGGATGGAGCCTTTGGACCCCAACCGACAATGTGCTGCAGCTGAAACCTCCATTTGCCTCCTGATCCAGTCTGTACCTTGCTGATGTCAGCAAAATATTTCTGGGAATCTGGCTGAGTCTTCATGCAGCACATCTAGAGCAAAGTTTGTTCACAGATGGGTTTTGTGTTGCAAATCAAGTGCACTGAACAGTCCCAGGCTCCGTGTGCGTGTGAACCCTGTGGCTGCCAAACACACCCTGCCCTGCCCTGCGTCCCTGCTCAGCAGAAGCGTGGCTTTCCCAGCTTCACTGGTGCCGTCTTGTGCAAGGCAGGGCATGAAACCGCTGGTCTGATTCCTCTCCCGAACCATGCATCAGCAGATAATAATAATTAAGAAGGCAGAGGAAGATAGAGAACACCAGCTGGTCCTAACCATCCCAGCACTCGAGTCAGCAGGTTGTGGGCTGCCCACCAGTCTGACAGATCAACTTCTTTTCCTGAGCCGGGTGAGGAAAGCAACCCCCATGCTGTACTGGAATAATAGAACAAGTGGGGAAACTGCTGGCAAGGAGTGTTGAACAAATATGCTTATTTCCTCGCCCCTTTGCAGGAACACCCCGATTCATAGCTTTTCAAAGTCCTTGAGCCATGAAGCTCACTTCACCAGTTGCAAGCTCTTTAGCCTACCTTGCAGGTTAGTTGTGAAGATACCATGGAAACACCCTTGTGGGCACTGCCCTTAGTTCCTTGGAGGAAGGGCAAGATGCAAGTGTGATTAGCAAGTGGAGGGGGCACACGTGCGATTTCATAAATAAATGTGCTGTTGAAGATGGTTCGGAAGAGGACTTGGAATTGCTCAGTTGGTAGAGCAGGAGACTCTTAATCTCAGGGTTGTGTGTTTGAGCCCTACGTGAGGCAAAAGATTCCTTCATTGCAGGGAGTGGAACTAGATGACAGCTGTGGTGGCCCCTTCCAACTCTACAGTTCTGTGATTCTATGATTCTGGTGTGAAGTGAGACTTGCCTGTCTCCTGATGCCTGGGAAATGAATATATGCGCAGCCTACATTGCTACATCGATTGCTGTAGTTCCCAGTATGCTTCCGAGCCCACATCTGTTGTTACTAAAAGTTCTTCATAGCGCAGATCCTGCATATTTCACACTGTAATCTTATGAATGTCTATTCAAAAGTAATGTATACCCAGAGTTCAGAGTGTGTGTCCTAGATGCTGCTTCTCCCACTAGCAATTATGGCTGGTCATTTATTCAGGCCCTGCTTCAAGGCCCAGCTCCTTATGAGATGCAAGCCATCGTGGCCACAAGAAGGCTGTGTAGTGGCTAGAGGGCTGGACTAGGGTTGGAGAATCCTGGGTTCAAATCCTCACGCAGTCATGAAGCTTACTCTCAGCCTAACGTACCCTCACAGGGTTGTTGTGAAGATACAATGGTGGCCGCGCAGAACCGTGTCTGAATACTTAGAAGAAAAGTGAAGGGTGTGGATTTAATAAGGAAGAAATAAATACGTCAGTTGCCCCCAGGATGTGGAATGTCTGTGCCCCAGAAGTTAATAGTTCCTCCTGCTTCTTTGGCTTGTAAGCGGAGTTCGCAAGGCACATCTTTTCCATCCTGCCTTCAGTCCTGCTGGCTGGTCTTTGAAGATTTTTCAGAGTTATTTCTCTTGGATTTTATCGTTTGTTTAAATGTGCCTTAACATTTATTTCTTGCAAGCTGCCGTGAGCCTTGGAAAGGTGGCATAGAAATATTGTAAATATATATACATATAAATATTATTTTTTCCCTGGGTTACTCTTGGAAAGTCCCTGGTTCTCAACACATGCTGGGGCTATGTCTAATGATAAACTTCTGGAGACTTTTGTGGTGTCTGCAGGGCACTGATCCAGCAGTGGCATCCTGGGATTCTGGTTCAGCCCCCTCACAAAACTGGAGATCTGAAGGCTCCTTGTAGAAAAGCTTTGTTTGTTAACTTAAATCCAGTTCAGACTTTGAAACTCTACACACTAAGCCCCCCCCCCCGAATTCTGGGGACTGCAGTTTGTTAAGGGTGCTGTGAATTGTAGCTCTGTGAGGAGGTAAACTGTAGTTCCCATAATTCCTTTTGGGGTGGCGGCAGGGCTGTGATTTAAATGGGTCTCTGCCTGCGATTAGGGATAGGCAATGTAGTCTCCTCTGGATCTCGTTGGCCTGCCTAAGGATGCCAGCTGCATGGATGAGGGAAAGTCACGAGAGGCATCTCTTACTATGATGAATTTAGCTGACCTATATCTTTCTCTTTTATCTCTTTTATCTGGCAATCTTCCCGGTGCTTTAATCACATCAACCAGGAACTGTTCTCCTTCGTAAGTGGAGGAGCAAAATGGCAGAGCTGAGGAGTGTATCTTCACAGGTTGACTAGCCCTGCAAATATGGTTCAGATCAGGCAAACGGAGTACTGTAGGGCTATACTATTTATAGCAGGGGCGGGTAAAGTTTTTGTGGCTTGGGCCGGTTCACGGTCCCGCAGACACTGCGGTGGGCCAGAGTGCGCACACATGCAGGCATGTGCAAACACTATTTTTGGTGCTACTTCTGGCACGGAGGAGGTGTGCGCAGCTTCCCATTGGCTGCAGGAGCTTCCTGGGAAGTCGGCCAGCATTGCAGAAGGCAGTCCCCGCTCTGCTCCGAGCCGGTTTAGCACGGCGCACGGGAGCTGACCGAGCAGGCGGTGGGGGTCCCCAAGCAGGTGGTGGGGGTTCATGGGCCGGTTAAACGACCCCCACGGGCCACTTGTGGCCCATGGGCCTCAGGTTGCTGACCCCTGATTTATAGCCTGAATAATACCCTGGTAAATATTCCAAAGTAAATTTGTACATGTGTGTGAAGGTCATCCTGGTGATGGATCTGGTGATTGGCTCTGCTCCCTGACCCACCATCTTTTTTTGCACCTGACTCCTCCCACAAGCCACTATTTTGAACTGTGGTTTGCCTCTAGCTCAATGGTTCTTAACCTTTTTGAGGGTCACACAGACCCCTTTCAGAATCAGATGAAGGGTATGGACCCTCTCCACAGAAAAATGCCCATAAACATATTTTTAGCATCCATCTGTCTTGACAATGGAAGAATGTGCCATTGGTGGTAAAGTCACTGTGATTGTTGGAGAGTTACAGTTCCTGCTGCGGCTGTAGAGACCGATACAGGAGAGACATGTTTTATTGCAGCTGGAGCAGATGAAGGTATCTGGATATTTTTTCTCTCTACACTCCCCCCAGCAGTCATTCCTCCTCTGGTCACTGCTGTGGATGTACGACCTGCCTGTCTGTCTCCAGGCACTGTGGTCACCTGCAAGGGATTCCCACATGGTGGGGTTGGTGTTGCCAGCCTTTGTGTCACAGTTTCAGACCTCTTTGTAACACAGAGTTGGTCTGCCAATGGGCCTGGTGCCTGAGGCCAGTTCCCCATCAAGCAGATCCTTGGAGATCCTGCCATCTTCCATTCTGTGTACATGACCCAACCAGTGTAGATGTTGCAGAGACAGAAGTGCAAACATGTGGGCTTGGGAGAACACATCTTTGTTTGAGACTCTGTCCTGCAATGTGATGCCCTAAATCTCCCTGACACAGGGCATATGAAAGGCATTGAGACATTGCTCCTGAGGGGGTGTAAACACATACACAAAAGCTTTTGTATGAGGTTTTTTTTGTATTTGTTTCCTCTTGAAGCAAATCCATGGACCCCTGCATCTAGTTGGTGGACCTTGGAATCCTTTTTTTTTAAAAAAAAAAATAATTTTTATTGAATGATACAAAAAACAATACAGCCATACTACCACTGAATATAATTAAGAAATAAAAATTACATACATCAATATTTAGTTTGTTTGTTATTTACCGTCTTATTTCCTCCCAAACATTGCATACAACAACACTCATATGTGTAGACACCCACATACCCACACCCGCACACAAACTGATAATAATGAAAGTAAATATTTTTTCCCCTTTTATCTTCCAAAATCTTTTCTTCAACTTTGACTTCCTGTCAAGTCCCTTTGCATATATTTTATCTTACATTTGAATGTACACAAAACAATAAACCTTTCTATATAATTTTTCTAATACATTCTGAAAACATAATAAATGCTTAATTGTTGTCCACCTCCTTTTAGTTCCTTTATCACTCAAATGCTAGCACGGAGTCAAAACTATTATTGTAGTTTTGAACATATCTTCTATAACCATCCCATTTTTCCGCAAATTTTTGCTTTGAGTTTCCTCTGAGTTTACTAGTCAGTTGAGCCGTCTCCACCAATTCCTGTAATTTGATTTGCCAATCTGTTATTTTTGGAGCCTCATGGACCTTGGAATCCTAGTAAAATCAATGAATCAATCAAAGTAGATCATGCAAGCCTGAAATCTGTCCACAGCTGCCTTATACCATACCTCATTAGGTTCGGTTTTCCAAGGCTTTGCTGACGGAAGAGCCAATCTGTGGATCCATTTTACATCACCATTGACTGAGACTGACACCATAGCCTGGTTGCAGCAGCACCTACAATATTATTATTATTATTATTATTATTATTATTATTATTATTATTATTATTATTATATACCACCCTAAACCCGGGGTCTCAGGGGGGTTCACAGAATAGAAACACTGATTGCCCATTCATCCTCTTCCTGACTGAAGGAGGGCACGCTCCCCAGGCCTGCCTCCTACTTTGGTCTTAATCCAAGGGCAGAACTGGGTGCCAGCAAGCACATATTTCCCAACTGGACCGCCTCTTCTTTTCTCTTCATTTGCATCCCTCCTGTGGGTTGCAGCCTGGAGATTGCGCAATGCTCTGGGGTGAATCACATTCTATTTTTCCGGATGCTTTCTTTTGCAATCGCGCTGTGAGCAAGGAAAGACTCGGATCTCAGCTCTTCCCCCAGCAGCGCCTTCCTTCCCCAGCTGGCATTCTAAAAATGGCTTCCCCAAGCAGCCTTCCTTTGAGGTGTGGCAAGAAACCCACTTCTCGTGCCTTTCGAGGAGAGAAGAGGAACTCCACGCTTTGGAAACCTCTCACCAGAATAAACTGGTTTGGGTTCCAAAAATAACTTGTGGTGGTGCCCTGACAATGCATAGGGTGGAGAGTGGTTTTGTGGAGCAACGTCCTTCCTTCTCCACCAAGGGTTTAGATGCCAGAGTCACAGCAGTGAGCAATTGTGCTGCTCATGGGCTCAAGAATGCTATTTTGTTGGTTTGTAATTTATATAGTACCCTTCATCCACAGATCACAGGATGGTTCACAACATAGAAAACACAAAATATGTAATAAAACAAAACAAAACAAACCAATAACCCCACTTCCCTCACATTGAGCCAAGTTACAGTGAACCAGGCAGAGGTCCTTCTCTTTAGTGACACCCGCCCTCTGGAACGCCCTCCCACCAAATGTCATAGAGAAAAATAACTACCAGAGTTTTAGAAGACATCTGGGCAGCCCTGTTTAGGGAAGCTTTTAATGTTTAATAGACGTTATAGACATATATTTTAATATTTTGTTGGAAGCCGCCCAGAGTGGCTAGGGAAATCCAGCCAGATGGGCGGGGTATAAAATAATAATAATAATAATAATAATAATAATAATAATAATGTTACTCAGTCAAACGCCTGGTTGAGGATAAATGTTTTCGCCTGATGCCTAAAGATATGTAATGAAGATTTGTAATGAAGGCACCCGATGAGCCTTCCTGGGGAGAAGATTCCACAAATGGGAAGCTACCACAGAAAAGGCCCGTTCTTGTGTTTCCACCCTCTGGGCCTCTCATGGAGGAGGCCCACAAAGAAGGGCCCAGTGGATGATCCTGGCATCGGGGTAGGTTCATAAGGCGAGAGGTTTGAGGTATTGTGGTCCTGAGCCATTTAAGGCCTTGTAGGTCAAAACCAGCACTTTGAATTGGGTCCAGAAACTAATTGGCAGGCAGTGCAGTTGGGCCACGATCCGTTATATGCTCAAACTGTCTTGAGCATATAGCTGAAGTTTCCAAACCCTCTTCAGAAGCAGCTGTCTGTTTAATGTGTTACAGGAATCTAAACTAGAGGTTGCCAGAGCACAGATGCTGTAAGTTAGGCCATCCCTGTCCAGATAGGGGTGCAGCTGAGTCCTGCCAAGGATTACGGGTAGATGTTCTGCGACCTCATTTCCTGGGAATACTCCTGTGCCAGGCACCACAGGGAGGCACTTAACCAGACAGGTTTTCCCTTGCATTAAGTTACAGCAAGCCCAAGTTATTTATTTTGTTAAATGTCTATCCTGCCCTTCCAAGAGTCCAGCGCAATGGTGCCCCGTGGCACAGCTTTGGTGGATGTTATCGAGCCAGCAGGAGGCCAGAGCCAGTGACAGGAAGAGCCACCTAAGGCTCCATTTACACTGTACATTTACGCCACTGTAAACAACCATGGATTCCCCCAAAGAATCCTGGCAACTGTGACCTGTTTAGGGGGCTGAGAGTTGTTAGGAGAGCTCTTTTCCTCTCACAGAGCTGCAGTTGCCAGAGTTTCCTGGGAAGAGGGAACGACCATGCTTGGAATTGTAGCTTTGTGGGGGAAATAAGGGTCTGGGGCAGGGGGAAACCATGACTGTTACAGTGGTACAGTACTGCTTTAAATGTATGGTACAGATGTGGCCTAGTTTTGTCCCTGTCCTCTTCATGCTGAGTTCTGCAAGGGGCAATGGCAAGACTGAAGCTGCCGCAGAGGAAACTGACAGGCAATGCCACTCCCAGAACTGGTCGTAAGAGAGGAGACAGGCAGATGGGTGGTGGTGGCTGAGGGCAGGTTGAGGGTGGTGGGGCAGTGCCCTACTTGTTCTGATGGAGCAGCACCAGAGGCAGATTAGGGGAGTGCTACAGGTTGGCCCACCCTGGGCACTGAGCCGAGAGTGCACAGCAGTTGGTGCCACAACAGTGACTTAGAATGGAGTGCAAGAGGCGGGGGGAGCCCAGGGCGCAGCTGAAATTTGAAAGCCCAAAGTACGCCACTAGCAGCTCCCCAGGCTCAGTGTGAAGAACATGGTCTATCACTCCCACCACTACCACTTTCCCCTTTATGCTCTTCGTTGGCTCTGCTGCCACACGCTGTGCCAGCCAAATCCCAAAGGCCTTCCAAAGGTCTCATGCCAGGGGTGAGTAGTGCCAGGGTCACAGGAGCATGCAGGTAGGCACAGTTCAAAGATGGAGATAACTCTTCATTAGCAAAAACACAACCTCCACAGACTTGGTTGAGTGTCAGGCCTAAGGAGCAGAACACCTCATTCCCAGTGGCCTTCCTCCATGAAAATCAGTTGCCAAGACTGAACATCCCTGCCTCCTCACAACAGTCTATGTCTCCTCCTTTCCAGGGCTTTCCCCAAGCAATTGGAGATTGTGCCTGCCTGCAACCAACCTCTCCTCCGCCCTTTTCATACTACTTCTGGTTCTGGGAGACAAGCGGAGAGGGGAGCTTGTTGCAGCAGGAGGGGGAAACACCTGTGACTCTTCACCAGCCTGACTCCTCTCTGCCTCTTGGCCTCCCTCATCCCACTCTCCTGCTTGAGCTTCTGCCTCTGATTCTGGACTTCTCTCTGCCACAGACTCTCCCAGCTCACTAAGCCCCATTACCTCTTCAGCTTCTGCCACCTCCTCCTTCCAGTCTTCTCCCTCTTCTCCCTCTTCATTGTCGTCCCACCATCACTCCCCAGCCTCTGAGCCTTCTTCCCTTGGGGGCTCCCCAGCTGGTTCCTCCCACTATTCCTCTGCGTGGGTAGAGCAACTAATGTGAATTTTCCTTGTGTACAGTAGGCCAGTTCCTACACATGCTCACACCCTCTTTATCTTCCACCAAGAGGCACTATCAGGATTCAGGAGCACATTCCAGCTGCAAAAACTTGGAGAGGTGAAGCAGGGTGAAGGAAGGGGAGAGTTCTAAGAGCCAGCTCTAGAGGTCCGGGGGGGGGGGCTGCATTCGGACCTTGGACCCGAGGTCCCCCCCCCCTACATATTGCAGGCTCTTACCACACGGGATCTGAAGGCACGAGGTGGTGCAGCAACTGTGATGAAGCTCAGCTGGTCCAGATCTGGCCCATGTGGTGATGGGAGATTGCATGGAAACCCCCTGTCCATTGCCCTGCCTGGAGTTCCACAGAGGAAAGATGGGGTAGAGAGATGTACTCAATAAATAATTATGGGGAGAGCTTCTCCTGTTAAGTTTTTGTATGTCACACCACTGTGAACTGCACATGCGATCCTGTCAGGAGGAGGATAAAAAGTTCGCAGTCCTAGTCAAGGGCACTTGCTCTGAACCTCAGTGTGATTGTTGTGTGTTTCTACCTTGGTTATTTATGAGTGCGGCTTCCAAGGCTGCGGGGGGGGGGGCGCACATCCACATTCGACCTTTTGCTAGAGTGTGGCTCTGGTAAACAGGGATAATTTGCATAGGCGGGGAAGATCATTCACTTGCCCTGACACTGTGGGTTCTGGCAACCGAAGCCAGGTTACGATTGCCAAGACACCCTGAGCAGAGATGAGAAACATATAACAAGGAAATAGGGACAGTGTGCAGGGGCTTCAGGCACAGCTGCAACCAGAGCTTCGGTCTTGGTGCAAAAATAGTGTCTTTGAGGTGCAAACTCACGGGCTGGAGCCATTTACCAGTGGAGACCCATCAGGCATAGGCTGGGGTGAGCTGCCTGTGCAAGTACAAGTCACACCTACACCATACATTCAAAACACATTTAAAGTGCATTTGGCCTTCCACAATCCCGAGAACTGTAGTTTGTTCAGGGTGGTGGGAATTGGAGGGGTAAACTATAGTTCCCAAGATTCCTTAGGAGAAGTCATGTGCTGTGAATGCATGGGGTAGGTGTGGCAGTAACTACTGGTCAGGGATTCTAAATTTTAAGGGAAGAAATCTAGGGTACCAATGGAATGATAAATGCAATTCAGATGCTTAAAGTGCTTTACAGTCATTACCTAGTTGGAGTATTTGCAACAGCTCTGTTGGAAACCAGTGTGGTGTCATTGTTAAAGAGCGTCCAATGAGGACCTGGGAGGCCAGGATTCAAATTCTCCCGCTGGGCCACGAAACTCCCTCTCAGCCTAACCTACCTCACAGGGTTGTGGTGAGGATAAAATGGGGAGGAAGACAATTACATGCACCTTGGAGGAATGGAAGAAAGGAGAATGATCCCCCATGCTGCAGGTGGAGGGGCGGGGAGGTGAGTGAGTGAGAGTGAGAGACTTCGCAAGGGCCATCTAGTGACTTCATAGCACATTTGAATTGGGGATGCCCTGATCTGCAACTCCATCTCTTAGCCATTATGCTCCGCACAGCCCTGTGATGTTTGTGGCAAAACTATAATTGGCGCTGGGAGTGTCTTGCTGCTGAAAGCAAGGGTGAGGCTAGCCATGTTTAAATGCTAATTGTGGCGGTTAAGGTCATTTGCTAATGGTACACAAATGTAGCTTGAAGGAGGAAGGGCCGAGTGGGACTTGTGCCTCTCGCGCTCTCCCTCTGTCTCTCTCTGTGTTGACTTTTCTGAGAAGGATCCATTGGCCATAAAATAAAAAGTTGCCATGCCATGGTTTATATTGTTTGGGGCACGGGGAGTATGTTAACATTTCCGTCAGTAAATGATGTAGAAAGTAGGTCAGAGAGGCCCCTAACTATAACCAGACTCTTTCAGAGGAACTGCACTGCTGCTGCTGCACCCAGCTGGCTCTTTCACTTTAATTTCCAGCATAGCATTTCTGTCCCTCCTGTTGGAGGAAAGAGACAATCCTTTTTAAAAAGAAAAGAAAAGAAAAAGAGTCAAAGGCAGCATGGTAGAAAGTGGTGCTTCTCACGGTGCTCATTTCTTTACTGCCATCTTTAGCTGAAACAATTTTGCAGGGTTGTTGCTTTTTTAAAAAGCACTGTGAAAATCTGAGAACAGAGACAGACAACTGTTTTTAAGAATGCAGAGAAAGTGGTTGGCAGATGGCTCCGCTTCCTGTATTTTTGTTTGCCTACTGGTCAAACAGGTTCTGTAGGTTTTAAAACAACAAAAACCTGCAAAGCCTGTTTTCCAGAGAGAAAACTGTAATGGTGCTATGTACATTAGGAGCACTGACCCCTTCTTCCAAGCTACCTACAAATCTCAGGTGGGGAGAAAAAACACCCTGTCATCTGTTTCCAAACATAGTGGGAAACTGCTTTGGATGGTTGAAAGACTGTGGGCATCAAGGAGTCTGTCATATCACCTTCACCCCTCTGAAAAAGCACCCAGCCCTTCACTTCTGCAGAGTTCCCCGAGTGGAGGAGTAATTATCGTAAATACTAGTCCTCTGTGATGTGACCATGTCTCCAGGCTGTCTCTTTGTACTGGGCTTTTCAAGTGTGTGTTTGTGTTTAAATCAATGTAAAGTCATTTAAAGCAAACCTCTCTCCTGTACCACTAGGAGTCAGAGCCATAGGATTGGGGCTGGGAAGGGGGTCTCTGCATTCCCCTTGAACAGAAGATGAAAGAAGTAGAAAGAGGTGCATTTTGATCCATTTCAGCAGAGCAGTTGCTCACAGTCTTGTTTATTTGGAATCAAATGTAGGACACACATGCACTGCAGGCAACCTTTGCTTCTTTCTGGTTTTGATTTAGTTTGGGTGGATCCAGTTGCTTAGGTGCTGCTTTCCTTCTGCTCACTGCAGAGCTGCCTTCCTAGAAGAGGAACCCTGTGTTTCCCCAGCATTTCTTTTATAGTTACCCCAGAACTTTCAAGCATTTAACTTGGGCACATTCAGCTTTATGTGTGTGGCAACAAAACAACAAAACAAAACAAAACAGGGGAGGGGTTCCAGGGGAAATGGTGACAGTTGTCAATCCCAGCTGCCACTGAACCCATACACGCAATTTTGGTTTTAGGCATGATCTGTGGAACATGACCCCCACCCAAATTGCTGGCTTACAGAGCCACCCCTCTGTGCTTCTGCATGAGTCACCAGTCACTTCCAGGCAACCTGTTTACCGAGCATTCATCCTGATTATATTTACACATAGCTTGTGGAGAGGTTTGACGCTATCAGCCATTTATTGTGCATTTATTCTCATTTGTTTGCAGGGAGGTTAAACAATGTTGCCTCAAGCACCCCACATTTTTAGGTGCACTCACTGTCACTTTCTTTAGCCAGAAATAAACAAAATCTGAAGGTGTGGGAGCAGGTTTGTTTTGTCCCACTGAGAGCTGCGTGTGCAAAGCAACAGGCAGGGCAGCAATGACATGGGGGAAGCAGTGTCTCTGTTGCATCCCACTTTGATGTGTGACTTCAGTCTCCAGGACAGATTGAGATGGATACTACCTGCCCATTTGGGGTGACAATGCTGCCTCCCTTACCTGTCTCCTGGTGTACATAGATTCTGCATGTGGCCAAGAGAAGGGAGGGGAAGATACTAAAAAAGGTAAAGGTACCCCTGACCGTTAGAACATACTAAGGGAAAACCTTTATTGCTCCTCTGAGGAAACAGGTGGTTTTCTTCTTGAACTTCCATGCAGATTCTTGAACATCCTCAAGGACCACATACAGTCCCTGAGTCACAGTTTGGTCCTTCCATTAGACCAGCCTTGTTGCCTTTCAGATGTTGCTGGGCTGCAGCTCACTTCATCCCTGAGCATTGGCCATGCTGACCAGGGCAGATGGGAGCTGTACCCCAAAACATCTGGAGGTACCATGTTGGGGAAAGCTGAATTAGACCATGCAGGTGGAGGCCTACAAATAGGTTTCTGGGTTGAGGAAAGGGAGTTTTTTAGGAGTCTGCCGAAGAGGGAAATTTTACCTGGTGTATCCCTTAGAAAGGCAGATCCTGTGTTTGCAGCCAGCATTCTCTTTTGTGGGCCCAGTTGCTTCTCATCTGCTGGCTTGAGCCAGGACGATCTCTTCCAGTCAATGGGGACACTGAAGGAGACACTGAAGAGAAAAGCCCATGTGCATCCTTGCAGAGGGAGTCAATGGGTTTCTTTCTTTCTGTGCTGTTCCTTCTTTGGAAAAGGGAAGTGCAATCCAGTGGCCAGGGAAGCCTCATGCAATTCTGTTTGTTAGAAATGCAGTTCCTGGTCTTTTAGAAGAAGCTGAGTTGAAGCTGGTCTATGTGTCACATCCCTCTTGAGCAAGAAGCTGGAAATTGCCTTTGCCTGATGGCTTCTCCATTTTGTCACCATAAAGGGTGGTTTGGTGGATCATCACATGGTTCATTGGTGTCTCAAGTATGGGAAACCCCCACATCAGGCAGTAGAGCCACAAGAAAGACCATAATTCAGTGGTAGAGCATATGAGGGCGAATGAGTGTCCATATTATAGCAAGTGCTACTCTGGAACTGACTGAGCTATTCCTACAATTGCAGAATGTAGCCTCAAATATCTGTAAAGCCATGCAAGCCACACCTTTATTCTAAGCAACTATTTGGGGGGCAGGAGTTTCCTACCTCCTTCGCACCTGGGTCATCTATACCATGTTCACTCTGAGTGACCTTGTGGCACTTGCTAGGACCTTAGCATCTTGGGACTTCATTTTTAGTTTCACATGAATGAATTATCTTGATTTGTACAACACATTTCCCCCACTTCCATGATAGTCATGCTCCCTGGTATATATTTTCTTCTAATGATAATCCAATTAAGCTACCTTTTTTGTGTCTTGTTTTTGTCTTGTGGGTATAAATAGCCACATGAGAGCGGCTTGTGCTAATTTTATGCCTCTTCCCTTGCTGACGTAGTTTTTGGTTTTGGTTTTGATGAGCTGGGTCATATCAAATGTCAGAGAGGCAGCCACTTGAAAGGAAGTGTAGCTCGTAACTGAGTCCCCTGGAGACCAGGCGCAGGAAATGACAGCAGTGAAATGAAACACCTCCAGCCTCACTCTCATCTGGATATATGACAGCCTTGTAAATAAACTCAACAAAGGTACCAACTAGCCTACAAACAAACAAACGGGGTGGGGTGGGGGAGTGGCTCCTGCAGGCAGTTCACTGCATTTCTATGCTGGATATAGAAGAAGGGGTTTAGCTCTTCTAGCATCCTGATTAGTTTCTGTGTGGAGCGCAGGGGAGGTAAGGAGTCATCTGTTCCTGCTCCTCCAGTCCTCCCACTAACCTGCATGGAATTTCTGGTTGCTTACCACTTCCAGGCTAGTGCTTAAATGCAAGGTTGGCAGTGATCCAGCAGGACGCTTCTCATGTACTTAAATTTTGAAAGTTTCCTCCGACTACAATAGTTTCCTTTTGCTGATGTTTTCTCTCTAGCAACCGGAGTCTGGAACAGGAGATAAAATCCAGCTATACCTGACTCTGAAGAGAAACTCTTCGCTCAACAATCTTACCTGAAATGGAAACATTTGAACTGGGGTAATAACCATTAAATTGCCAGTACCAAGTAGGGTGGGCAGATGCAAGAAGCAGATGAGGATTTAATACCTGACAAACTACATCTGCTAAAAATCCCTCCTCTTATGCCACTCTTACAAGCATGCGAGTCCTCTCCTCTTTTGTATCTTTGCACCCAGATTTGGCCATTGAGGTTCATTACCTTGAGTAGGTAGGGTTGCCAGAGAGACTACACTGGGGTCTTTTCCATTATTCTGTGATATACTAAATGTGGATGCTAATTCCCACCAGCCCAACACAGCATGGCAAATGGTCTGGGATAACGGAACTTGTAGACCAGCAACATCTGGAGGACACCACATGAGCTTTCCCTGGCATATACCTTTGAAAGAGCAGAGGAAATGGAAGATAACCCACCCAGTTTCTCCATCCACCCCTGTCCTGCCCCATCCTCTGTACATTACTTTTGCCAATAGGGAAGGAGCAATACAAAAGCTCTAGTAGAGGAAGAGGGCTGGAGAAGCTATTGCTTCAACATGTCTCACTTCCAGAAGAATTTTGCAAAACTGTTTTGCAAGGTGTCTGTGTTGAGCTGGCAGTTCTCTGGGTGCTGAGATGTTCATATTTGAACAATGATCCAGCTCTATTGATAACCCTTTTCGGTAAGGGAGTTGACCTTTCACCTGCTAAGATGGAGATCTAGCCCTCAAGGGACCTTTTACGTGTCTCTTGCTAGACATAACCTTCTGCATCACCCTGATGCTGGTTTTGATTCAAATACCTGGAATAACACACATACATAGACACACACAGCCTCTGTGTTTGAATAGCAGTCCCAGATCTAGCTGAACTAAAACAATTTTGTTTGCCAATAAAGTGGCAAACTCATCACATAAGGCAGGCAGTGACTCAACCACTGGGTAAAGGCTGGCCGGTTCCTTTCTTGAGATGCCAGGTGATGACTCAGCTGCTGGGTAAATTCACTTCTTGGGACTGCTTTACTTTATCACACTTTGTAAATGCAGTGGCATTAAAGAGAACCCATAAGAAAATGCAATTAATGGAGAGTGTGCTAAAAGAATAGTCCCTTTTACTTTATCTAGAGAGCACCAAAGTTTTGTGACAGAATGCACGTACTTTCCCTAGGGCTCCGTGAAGTGGAACTGGTGCCTTTTCTCATTTTCTACAGCAGAAGTGAGGAACCTGTGCCCCACCCCCCAGCCACTGCTGCAGAACTCCAATTCCCATCATTAAGTATCACCAATAGTTAGGGACAAGGGGAGTTGTTGTAGTCAGCATTGTTTTGGTAATGGAGGGTTGTTGTTCCTCAGAAAAACAGATATGCATCATATGCACACCTGAGAGTCAGCCTCACTCAACATGATGAGCTTCTTTCTGAGCAAATGTGTATCAGACTGCCATCTCGGAGGCTTGCTTTGGGCAGGCAGAGTGGTTCTGCAGCAGTTTCTTCTTAGCCCTCTGCCTGCATCCTAAAACAGCAAAACCCTGTTTGGTGCTGTTTGGTGAGGAAGGAGAAGATTGATGATGATCATCTGACAGCCACCAGCTTTATTTATTTATTTTCCACAACAGTTCCTCAATAGAGTCAGTTCTGCTGGAGCAGGAAGAACCTGGGATTTCAGAAGTGCACCTTTAAAAGTTCATAGCCAGCTTTAAAGTGCCCTCCACTGCTGGTCCCTTGGTTGTGGGTGGACATATTTTTGGATGCTTGCACAGGTGTCAGAAATGCTACTTATAGCACTGGTAGTAACAGAGAGAACTGGAGGCCAAGGGTGTGGCTTGCAGCATGCAGAGTATTGGGCAGGGTAGGAGATGGAGAAGAGGGGCTGCTTAGCTAAACACCTTCTTCCAGTGATCCCAACGCATGAAACTTTCAAGTTTTCACTCTGCCAACCATGAGGGCTGTAAACTTACTGAAAGGAGGAAAGAGATTTTATCAAGAATCTGGGACTGGTAAAAATGTACCGGTGTATACAGTGTTACCTTCTGGCAACCAAAGCCAACATTTCTGGCTCACAAGCCCGCAGCTCCCCTCACCCTCTTTAAGAACGGCTTTAGTGAGTAAAGTCATAGCTGTAGTTCCTCCATTCTCCAATAAACAGGATTTTTAAAAAAATAAATAAAAATGGTGTAGGGGCATTATGGAATAGAGAATAACATTTATTGTGTTTGTCCATCAACCATAGTAGAAGTTTACTCAGGGAGCTCCAAAGGGTAAAGAGAAGTATTGCTACCATTCCACCCATAAAACTGTCCATTCCGCCACAGCCTCTGTCTCACAAGGCACCACAAATTGATTTCTTTCTCTCTCTCTCTCTTTAATGTACTATCTATTTATTTGAGTTATATACTGCCCTTTGTCGAAAGAACTCAGGGCAGTTCGCAAGATAAAAACATGAGATAAAAGAACAAGTAGTTAAAACAGAAACAACAAAAGAATACCCCCAAACTTATTTAAAATGCTGTAGAATATTAATAATTACTCTTTCCCCTTCCTGGGTACATAACACAGCAATCTCTCTTAATGCTCAAAATCATACTTTGATTAAGCATAGACTGATCTCTCACAAAGATATCTCGATCCAATTAGGTGTTGTAGTTTTTAAAAAAGAACAACAACAACTTGGTAATAAATGAGAAATGTGAATTAACAATAGGATACTAAGGAAACAGCCCTTCTCCCCCCCAATGCTGTGCTAGTTCTCATCTCTTCAAGGCTGCCTTCCTAAGCATAAAGTGGAAGTAAATGCCATTAAAAACAAGTTTACACAGTTTATGCACAGTTACCTGTTACTAAGCCCCATGGAATTTAGCAGGACTTACTTCTGAGTAAGTGTGCTATCAGTCACATTTAATTTACATTGAAAACAATGGGATTTAAATCATTATTAAGCATTTGACTGGGACCCGTGTCTGCCCCTCGAGTTCAGTGGGGCACCTCATTGGGTCTCCCCCTCCCCAGGTAAGCAGAGTGTGGCTCACACTATCAGTCTTGACCCTCCAGGTGTTTTAACTGCAGCTCACATTAACCCCAGCCAGCAATCCAAAACATCTGGAGAGCACCAGTTTGGGGAAGGTTGCCTCACCTGTATACTTTGTTAAAGCAGTGCCTGTTTTGTGTTTGTTTGGTTGTTTTTTAAAAAAAATTCTTTTTATTTTAAACAAGGGAATAGAAACAACACAGGTATTGTAAAAAGTTTATGACATTTGTGGGGGGGGGGCTAAATGCAGACTTACATAACCAAAGAAATAACTTAGTTTTATTTGAGGGAGAAAGATTGGGGGGGTGGGGAGGGTAAACAAGGTATTAACATGCCATACGCAAAACGAAGGCTGAAGCAAGTCTGTGAGGGCACCAAGTTGGGAGTATGTATTTATTATTATTATTATTATACTGCCCTATACCCAGAGGTCTCAGGGAGATTTACAGAATAAAATCAGAATATAAACCCACAAAATACATGATCAAAATAAAAACAACCCAACTATAACCCAATATTCTTCACTGACTCCTCATTCCCTGGCAGGGAGGGGCATTCTTTTGTCATTCACATCAGGTAGCCAAATGTCTTGGGCTGGCTTGCGTTGCCATGTGTCCTCTTTTTCCAAGACATGTCCTCTTTTTCGTGGATAGAGTTGTCATAGGAATCCATAGTTAAACGTAGAAGTCAGCAAATGTGTCCTCTTTTTGGCTCTTCAGAATATGGCAACCCTAAATTAAATGAAATTAAATTCAGTTTGAGGCGGGTGTGGGAATCAGTGTGCGCTTTGGGTTGTATAGTATCGAGTCATATTATATAGCATCATAATAAATTTTGGGATATACAACCAGATACAGTATCCCTGCCTCTATCAGGAGCATTGGCTATTCTTCTGCAGTTCTCCTGGACGTGATGTTGTGAACAGGGAGCAAATATGAAAGTTCAGAGAGGCTTCTTTATGTTGATGCCTGTTTGTCTCAAAGGAGACCTCATATGCGTGAGATTAGCCGGCTAAAGGCAAGTTCACAGCTCTCACTGGGATTGTACGTACTTATGGGGCCCATGTCAGAGAATCATATATAATAATATTTTGGGAATGATTCGTGTCCTTGTGGAGCTGCTTTCTTTTGTACTTTCTGGATGACCCATGATCGTATTATAAAGTAGTTGGGTTAAATATTGTCAATCAAGGAATCAAGTTGCTTCTTTCCCCCCGTGTGTTTCTTCTCAATAATTAATTCGGTGTGGCTCCAGCAAATTTTTATTCTAAAAGTCCGGCCCAGGACAAGAGCAGCTTTGGAGCCGCTGGCGACGGGGCTCCGCGCCCGAGATCCCGGCACCAGATGGAGCGCTTGAACAGCAAACTTTCCGTCCGCCCGCCTCTTGGCTGCGCTTGCGCCAATCGCGAGCGCCCCTGGCGAACAATGCGGCTCCCCCGCCCCTCCCGTGTGGCTTTCTTTCTTTCTCTTGCGCCCCCCCCCCCTTCCCTCCCGCCGCTGCTCCTTGTTCGCCGGCTCCGCCTTCGCTGCGCTCGCTGCCGTCGGGGGTGTGAGGAGAGCGGGCGGGGAGACTCGGGGCCGGGCGCAGGTGGATCCGCCCGCGGCTGCCGAGGGATGGAGCGGGCCGGTCTCGCCGAGCCCCGCCGCTGAGCTCGACTTGCTCTCCGCCGCGAAGGACAAAAGCGTCGCGGGCTTGATGGCCGCGGGAGCAGCCGGCTCGCTGGTCCGCGCGGAGCCGTGGATGTGAGCTCCGCCGGCGGGCTCGACGGGGCTCCCGGTGCGCTCCCTGCCCGAGGGAGGCAGCCGGCGGAAGGAGAGCCCCCCATGCCCGGACTGCACCCTGCGCTGGGCAGCAGCAGCAGCAGCAGCGCCACTCACGACGCCGATTCTCTTTTCTCCTCCGCAGATGGACTTAAAAGGCGAGCAGCAGGCGACGAGAAGGGCGTGAGCGCCGACGGCGACCGCGGCGCCTCCAGCCAAGGTAAGGCGCGAGCAGCGGCGCGCCGGGGGTGACTCTCCGGCCAGGGCGGGTCGGCCGACTGCGCCCTGCAGGGCGGAGGGGAGCCGGCTGCCCGCGCGGCTGCGCTTGCGAAGGGCGCAAAGGGAGACGGCGGTTGGCCGGGGATGCGCGGCAGAAAGGGAAAGGAGGGAGAAGGCGAGGCCCGCAGAAGCTATTTTTTGCATCTCTCTCCCCCCCCCCCCCGCGTGACTCGGCCTGTGTGTGTGACAAGGCGAGGGACTTGGCCGGACCGCCCGCGAGGAAGAGAAAGGGGAGGCGGCGGCTTGACTTTCCTTTCTCTTTCTCCGCCGACGGGAGGCGGAGAGGCCGCGTGCTGTGCCGAGGGCAAGGTTTGCGGAGAGCCCGGGGCTGCAGTCCCAATGACGCGTGGACTTCGAGGGAAGACTCTCACAAGTTACTGGGGCTTCCAATGAACGCCAGGTCAGACTGCCGGTGCTCTCGTGGCTTCCTGGTGGTTCATCTCTTTCCCTAACCTCCGCCCCTCCCTTTAAGGCGCGCGATGTTGCCCGGAGTGTCATTGCGCCCCGTTACATGTTCTTTGGGTGCATGGCTTGGACGTTGTTCATTGCGGCTTGGCTCACTGGCGTGAGTTGTCAAGATCCTTTTGCTTCCTCCCAATCCTCCTTCCCCAGTAATGTGGTCTATAGAATCGTAGAGCTGGAAAGGACCACAAGGGTTTATCCAGTCCAACCTTCAATGCAGGAATCTTTGGTTCATTGTGGGGCTCAAGCCCATAACCCTGAGATTAAGTGTCGCATACAGCAGATGGTATTTTAAAAAATGTGTCTTGTGTTTTCAAAACGCTTTATATATATATTGCTTGATTGCAAATCTCTCTCCTTGCCCCATTGCATTTATCTACCTGTGGACACAGACTAATTTTGCCTAAGTTGTTCTCAGCATCCTGCTTTTCAATTTATCTGAAATCTGCAGCTTAAACTGGGACATGGTGTGGCCTTTACACTCGGGAAAGGGTTGTACAGCTCAGTGGTGGAGTATCTGCTTTGCATGCAGGCTCAATCCCTGTCATCTCCCGGTAGGGCTGGGAATATCCCCTGCCTGAAACCCTGCAGAGTTGCTGTCAGTCAGCATGGACAATATTAGTTAGATGGACCAATGATCTGACTTGGTATGAGTTTCCTAGGTTCTCGGGGCCTTGGGGGCTTTTAAGGGCCAGGTCCCAGGTCTGCATGAAGACCTGGCCATCTATTCCTGGTTTCCACGAGGGAGCAGTGCTGCTTTGGCTGAAGCAATGGGTGGCACTAGTTGGCCTTTGGATGAGTTCCAGCTTGCTCGACACATTTAATAAAGTGTAGCTTTAAAGCCTCTGCACACCCACACACAGCCCAAGTTAGAAATGTCTCTGAGAAGCTCTGGATGTAAAGAGATGGTTCGTGATGCGCTGGTGGTGCTCCTTTCATCCTCCTTCACCATCCTTTTGGAGGTAAGAATCACTTGGGGACTTTCCATTGTGCTCACAACAGGTCAAAGCAGCACAGCTTAGCTGTCTTCGCAGTCTTGAGGTGTCTGTCTGTCTGATTGTGTCTCAGGCCTTATCCATACGTAGTTAACTTTTGCCACACACTTTCTGGGCACAGGTCTGTGGTTTCCCAGTCCACACTGGAGCGCTCTTCTTTTCACCCTGGAGCTTTTGCCATGATAACTCACTCTTTAAAGCTGAAGGGCAACAAACAGCAATTTGAGTTTTCTGTGAATTGCAATTTGGTGCGATGCAGCAGTGAAGAGTGGATTTTTGTGGGGAAAGCTTCAGAGCCAAAATAGAGCACTCGGACCCGGAACTTGAAAGTGCAGGCTGTGCCTAGAAAGTGCAGAGGCAAAAGGTAAGTGTTGATAAGCTCACGGTCTTGTTCCTATACTTGATCTTATGACTTGGTGCAGATGAAATGTCAACACACTTCAGGCTTTGGTAGTTAGTATGCACCCACCTCTGAATGTGATACTTTGTTAGGTTGTTGTCATGGGCACTTGAGTGCAATCTGTTTGAAGTTTGTGAAATGGTCAGGAACAAGAGTCCTCAAAATGTGAGGAGGACCTCTCTTTCGGGATGTTAACAATTTGAGGGAGTGTGGTTGAGCAACGGACCTGGCGACGTTCAATGGGCATGAGAACCTTTTTGTCATGTTATTTGCATTGTAGGGCAGGAATGAAGGAAAGTTTGACCCTCCAGATTCTGGTAGATTCCAGCTCCCATCATCCTCAATCATTGGCTGGGGCTGATAGGTATTGGGGATCCAGCAACACCTGGAGGCCTGCAGGTTCTCCCTCTGTGCTGTGGGGTTGAGTGTAACTGCACCATTGGTGCTGTCTCTTGATGTTTATATGTACAATATGGACAAAAGGAGTGGATAGTTGTGAGCAGCGGCTTATAGGAAACTACTATATCATGAGGTAAACCATTGGCCCATCTAGCAACTGTATTGTCTACTGATGGGCAGGTACTTGGAGATGCCAGAGTCTGAACCTGGGGTTTTCTGCATGCAAAGCAGATTCTCCACCATGGAGCTGTAGTTCCATGTTAAGAACATGACTACTGTTGTGTAGGTGGTCCATGCAGTCGTGACCTCTGAATGAATGGGGTCTTCAGTTATTTGTAGCATCCGTAGATGAGCAGTTGCTCATGCATAGCCACCCTTTTGCTGAATGTGCAGCCCTCATAGCAACATAACAAAAGCGTGGCTCGGTCAAGCCAATGGTCCATCTAGCCCAGAATCCTTTTCTCACAGCGGCCAACCAGATGCCATTAGGAAACTCACAAGCAGCACCTGAGTGCAAGAGCAACTCTCCCCTCCGGAGGTTTCCAGCAACTGGTATTCAGAAGCCTTGCTGCCTACAGCCAAGGACAGGCTTATGTGCACAGTCCCATTCTACTTTCTGCGTGTGATCAAGGGCTTAAGGGACTTTGGTTTCTCTCCTTCCAGAGTCAGGATACACACATTTAAAGCTGGTGATCTCTAACAGGGCACCCATGGACACACAAGCTCCCACAGAGGTCTTCTCTGATGCCCACAGGATTCACTTCCCTGCATCTCCCCCCTCCTCTTGAAAGCAGCTTGAATGAAGACATTGTGTTGGAGCCAGTAGAGTAAGTTGTGGTGTGCACTTGGTTGCAGGGTGTGTGCAGTGCACATGGGCTCCAAAAGGTTGGCAGCCCTGGTTCTAAGATATCTACTCTGGAAACTGGGTAGAAGATTTCAAGCACTTCCTGGCTGAGGTTGTACCATTCTGGTGCTTTTAGTCTTTCCATCTGACATGTAGAAGAAAAAACCAGAAAACGAGAGAGGTTGGAAATCCACTATTTTTCTCTTACATTATCAAACATTTTTAGGGTTTCAGTCCCACCAGATAGGTTTATCCCGGGTGTCGGTGTTGTTGACCTCTGTATCACTCTGACTTGTTTATATCTCTTAAGAACTCAAGGCTGTAATTTTATACTTAACACTTAACCTGGGAGTAAGCCCCACTGAACACGTGTAAGATTTTGCCTTTAGTTTTGGAATGAAGTCAAATTCTAGAGTGTGCGTTTGTGCTTTTCAGAGAAGAAAGAATTCCAGAAGGTGAGTTTCTTCCATCTCAGCAGCACTTGGGTGAGACATGCCCCACCTAGTGATATTCTTGCCTCCCCACCACCACCAGCCTTGATATGCAATTCCTAAAGGTGCAGGATGAGCCCTCTCCCATCTTTCTCACCAAATAAGATTTATGACTCCTCTCTTTTGAGGCCTTGCTCATCTTTGCCTGTTATCTCATCCTGATCTATACCATCCATATTTTGATTCAGGTTACTGGATCTATCTTGTGTTTTCTAGAGTCAGGGACAGACCCATACAGCAGCCTGATGCACGCCACCCAGGAGCGTGGAGAAAGGAGGGGGAATTGTAGTCCAGCAGAACTTGGAGGGCCGCAGGGTCCCTTACCTGCTCTAACAGGCGTGGGTATCTCAACAGGCTTTTAACGAGCAGCATCAGACGAATCCATCTTTTCCACAGAGCTTTTTAAACCCTTCTCATGAGTGGTGGTTGAGCTAGCTAGATGCAAAAAGGGGACAGGAGGCTCCGGCACTTTTAATAGTTATTTAGTAGAGGGGATTTTGGCGTGCAACAGTTAAAGGTGCTCCCTGTCCTTTCTTTGCACCATGGCAGGTTTTTTTTTTGCAAAGGTCTAGGATGTGGAGGGGGAAATGGCTGTGCAATTAAAGTTTTAAGCACCCCAATTCCCTCTCAGCCCTGATTGCAAGGTGAAGCAGCCTTTAGGTTGAGTTCCAACCTGTAGCTCCGTCTCAAGTATTCAAAGGATTTTGTGGTTTTTTTGGTACAGATCTGTTTGTCAACACATGCCTTGGTCTTGATCAGCCCGTGCAGAGGAGAGGGCAGCCAGGTGCACTTGCTCTGCGGCTCCGTGTGCTATGCTGACCAGGCAGTCCAAGCAGGAGCTGGCTGCTTTTATGTTTGAGTTTATAACTTTATTCCTGGCTAGGCCTCAGACAAGATCTGTGTGCACCTGGTCCTCAGTGTATGGTGGTCCCAACCTCATTTCAGATTTGGGGTGTGTACCCACCCACCCACCCCACTCACACACGAAAACAAAGACCACCACAGCCAATCACAAATGAACAGCCACATCCTAGGCCAACCCCAACCTCTCTCACCACCAAAGGAACACAAGTGAACAGCAGAGAACCTGCACAAGCAACGCTGACACCAAACCCCACATATAGTAAGCAAAATAGAAACATCACCACCCGACCCCCCCATCTCCCCCCCACCTCTTTCCCCCTATTCTTCCCAATGTCTCAACAAATGAAACTGACTACATGGTAAAAATACGATAGACAGACATTACATATACTTTTGTAAATCAAGAAAATCTTTAATAAAAATACATTTAAAAAAAGATTTGGGGTGT
The DNA here is from genome assembly GCF_965112155.1 of Podarcis liolepis. Classification (NCBI taxonomy): domain Eukaryota; kingdom Metazoa; phylum Chordata; class Lepidosauria; order Squamata; family Lacertidae; genus Podarcis; species Podarcis liolepis. The sequence goes on from NC_139555.1 coordinate 1,737,079, forward strand.
GTATGTGAGTGGTGCAGAAGCTCAGAAATCACTGCTGTTTAATTGTAATGTGTCAAAGCGATGATTGGAGGGCGCATGATGTAGCAGTCTTACTGAAGCTAGCCAGGTCTGCGTCTGGTCTGCTGGCCATGCTGGCTGGGACTGATTAGAGTTGGAGTCCAACATTTGGAGGACCTGATCCAATTTGCTATGGAAACTACTGACTTTGGGGGTGAGGCTGGTACTGGTTAAGGTCCCTTGCAGAGAGAGGCAACTAGATTTTGCCTTAGGAGTGCTGCCCCACGCACTGATGTATTCCATGTGCTCCTGTGGGTGGTGTTTTAGTGCCAGAGTTCCAATGGGGAATTCCACTGCCATGGCGATTCCGTAAGGAAAATGCGTCAGAAGCTCCTGCTCAGTGTTGTGTCTGGTGTCTGCGATTGCCTTGTGGGACTTGCACTACAAGAAGCTCTGAGTCCTGCCTTTGCACATCATTGAGCACATCATTGGTTCAGAAGGAACCTCTGGCGTGTGCACACGTGACGGGACGATGGCAACCTAAATCTGCTGAATTCCACAAAAGAGGTGCTGAAAATGGATGAAATGGTGGAAAACACTGCTCAACTTTCCTCTCTGTCATCATTTTATTTTGTGCTTGTATTAATAGCCAGACCTGTGAAATTCATGTACTCTTGTGCTATTTGGGTGGGTGGGGCTGGGGGAACTGGCATACAGCTTTGCTTCTGAGCAACCTCTGCTTTCATCATGGGTACGTTTACATTTTTTGGAAAATGTTCAAGAGGCGTTTGCTGAAGTCTCAAGTGAGAGGAGGGTCAGTCAAAGCTTCTGGCATTCAGAGATTAGTCTCCTCTTTTCGCACTGGGGTGATGGCTTACTATTTATCTGCCTGTGTGCCAGATAAGTGGAGGGGGAGTTCTGCCTTGTTTCACAGGGAGCTGCAGCTAATCCGTGCTTCTTGCTCTGTGTCTACCACCCAGCCACACGCCTTCCTCTTCAAATACGCAGCTCAGGTGGCACAGCTGCTCCTGGATTGTACCATTTCAAACTGCTTGTTACCTTTCGGTGGGGTGGGAGAGACTATTAAATTCTTCCCTGTATTCAAAAAACAAACATCAAAAACTAGATGGCCTTGCTATCCTCATCTGCTTTCCTTACATAGGGTTTCCCTTTCCTCTCCACTGCCCCATGGCAAAGCATTCAGGCATGTGATTTCCCCACCTGCAGTCAAAAGTGGTACACTTCTTTCTTCCGCCTCAGTGTTGGAAGCTCAGATATACAAGCCAGGTGCCCCGTGGCTCCTTCAACCAAGGTTACACCTGCCAAAACAGAATGCCTAGTTGCCATTTTGGGGCAAGACAACGCTAAAGTTTTATTTTTCAAATGATGGACTGACTGTGGTAGATTCTCAGTGAAACATCTTCCTAGTTCAGATGACAATCTTGAACCAGGTTAAAAACTTCGAGAACTTAAAGAAGAAAAAGCACTTGATCCAGGGATGGTCCACATATCCTTTTCTTAATGGTGTCTGCTCCTGCTCTGGCTGCACAGAAAAAGCATTTTGGTTCCTGAAATTCATTCCAATTGTGCAGATAAAATATAACTGATGGAATTCTACATGATGGGGTGTTGGTGTGTAAAAACAGTCAAGATCCAATGATCCCCCAGTTATGCACCTCCAGATGGTGGAGATGTTGGGCCCCATCCTGGCACCCAGGCATCTTCACTCAGTCGCAAGTGGTCGATAGGCAGGTGCAAAAGATGCCTGGCTAATGTCGAACACTGACCTCAGTTGTAGTTTCGGATCAATTTCACCCTATATTTTCTGTTTTTTCTTTCTTGTTCTCATAATTTGTGAACCTTTGAGCAACCTCACACAACAGCCCTGTAAACTAAGTCAGAATTATTATCCCTGCCCTGCCTTTTCCAGATGGGGGGGGGGGCTGAGACCTAAGAAAGAATGGCTGACATAAAGCCACCCAGTGTTTTCATGGCAAGACTTGTAGCTCAGGCTGCGTATACACTATACATTTAAAGCACGAGGCCTTCATGAAAGAATCCTGGGAACTCCACAGAGCTACAGTTCCCAGCCTCCATAGCAAACTACAATACCCAAAATTCTTAGGGGGAACTCATGTTCTTTAAATATATGCTATACCAGCACTGATTTTTTCCTGTAAGCTGTACACTCAGTTCACTTGGGCCAGTGAGGAGATCCAGCTGTCCTGGCCAGTGCTTTGTGTGAAACCAAGTATGTGCCCTAAAATTGGGGGGGGGGGGGATGGACTCGATGGCCCTTGTGGTCTATTCCAACTCTATGATTCTATGTGGCCCCAACGTCCTGTGCAATGTTCCTCAGCAGGCAGCCTATGTTTAAAGTCTTCTTTGTTTGTAGAATGTTTGGAAAAACATTGCTGTCTATAACCCGTGTCCTTTTCATTCCCTTAATCCTTGAACTTGCCATGCTCTGTCAGGCATGAGATCTCCCAACATTGGCAGTCTTTGCCCCAAAGAGACTACAGTGCATACAAAACAGAGGGAAAGGATGTATGATTCACCCTCTTCTCTCTCTCCCCCCCCCCCCACAAAACCATGATCTGGTTTCAGAATTATGGTGATAGGAGCTGGGGTGCAATTGAAAAGGCTGTTTGCTAGTTGAAATAATAATTTTAATAAACTGTAGCCCCAGTGTAGAATCAGAGCTGAAATCATTGCTGGCTGTTTTCTTGTACTTTCAGCATTCTTGCCTCTGCTTCACTGCCAAACTGTTCAGTGGCAAAGATTATTTCATAGCAGCCTACCGGTATTTCCAAAAGTTTTCTGCTTTCAAGCCTTGTTCTGCTAAGGGTTAAGGTGCTATTGGTCTGCTCCCACCCCTTTAAGGTGTGCTTGAGAATTTTCCAAGAACCATTAGAAGCCGGGCATCTGGGTTCCAGCAGCTATTTATAGCCTGGATAATAGATCAGAAAGCCACCTGAGCCTGCCAGCTGCCTTTCTGCTGGGTTTTATTTGAATGCTCTTCAGAGGCAACAGAGTGCATAACAAACAGTCACTCCAAAAAAACTCCTGTAGGCAGTTCCTGGTAGAGCAAGTGAGCAGGCTTGTAAAGCGGGGAAGTGGCTTTGGGAGGCAGCTGGGGAGCTTCTTTCACTGGGCATCAAGAAATACATAATTCCAGATATGGATATTTTGGGGGCGGGGAGGGGGACACACATACATGCAAATATTGGGAATAAATTGAAATATTTTCAGCTTGACACTATAGGCCAGGCTTCTGGGCAAAGAGTCAAAGCTGCCTTTTCCCACACACAAATTTCGTGCTTCAGCAGACTTATAATAATAGTAGTAGTAATAATAATAATAATAATATCTTTATTGTCATTGCCCCCTCTCGGGGACAACGAAATTACTTGGCTGCTCCATCCACCCAGGTAGGGCACTCCACACAAAATCAAAACAACTATAAAAACACTAATTAAAACAATACAGTATAATACAGCAAGGAAGATTAGGTGACTTTCAAAGTCCAGGCTTCCCATTCAGGGCTGAGATCGCTCTGGGGAAGAAGCTGTTCTTAAGACGGCTCGTTCTTATCTTCATCGTCCTGTATCTCCGTCCCGACGGCAGGAGCTCGAAGAGACAGTGACCAGGTTTTGATTCCAAACGGGGGGGGGGGGGGGAGGTGTGCATTTCTGGAAATTCTAGGTGCACGGTGATACATCTTTGTTTTGATGTTTTAAAACTGGGCCACTGTCTTAGTCCCAGCCCTCCACTGTGTAGACCACCCTGACTGGCCCCCATTCTCCAGGTGGAGTCCCAGCCTCACCAGGGCTGAAAGCTGGAGGACATGCAGATAACCTTTAAACCAGGGGTCAGCAACCTTTTTCAGCCATGAGCCGGTCCACCATCCCTCAGACCTTGTGGGGGGCTGGACTATATGGGGGGGTGAACGAATTCCTATGCCCCACAAATAACCCAGAGATGCATTTTAAATAAAAACACACATTCTACTCATGTAAAAACACACTGATTCCCGGACCGTCCGTGGGCCGGATTGAGAAGGCGATTGGGCCACATCCGGTCCACGGGCCTTAGGTTGCCTCCCCCTGCTTTAAACCTTTTGTGGCAAGAGGCAAAGTCTGCCTGGAGGCTCCTGCCTCCTCCCTCTCACTCCCCCCCCCCTTGTGGGCCATAAGTCAGGCTTGAGGAACCTTAGGCCTGGGAGCTGAATGCGGCCCTCCGGACCTTATAACTCTTCCCAGGTCACACCCTCACAGAGAAGCTAGCCAATTATGCAAAGGTAAAAATTCATGTTAGCGGCTTAGCCTACGTCTGCTCCCTGCCCAACCCCAACCCCCCCGGTGTGTGACTCTCTGGAGGAGTGCATCCTTTGGGCTTAGGAAGGTTGGCCATCTCATTTGGAGCAGCTAGAAAACACAGAGGAAAACGTCTGTCCCTTGATTATTGGACTGCTAGTGGGAGGCAACAGAGGCTTCTAGTAGTTGGGCCGTGGGGCTTCTGGTCCAAGGTTTCTGTGTGCCCTGTGTGCTGGTTCACTGTGCCTCTTCTGATCATGCAGGCCTATCCACTTCCAAGCTGATGCGCTTCTGGAATCAGGCCCTAGTCATTACTATATCCTGAGAATTCCAGCTTTCAAAGAAGAGCAGTTTTTCTTTCTTTCTTAGCTGAAGAATTCCAAACTGTTGTACTTTCCACACGTACAATCTCCACAGGCTGTGTGTGCCTCAAAGAGTGTCTATTCTGTGAAGGCCCTTCGTGAGCCTCTGAGATGCGTGTTGCACATGGCCTCCTCCCCACATCCTGTTTCGGCATTCCTCTTTTACGCTCCAAGCGTGCCAGTCCTGGATACATGAAATTTCATGGACGGCATCTATTCTTAGCCCACCAGCTAGTTGAGTAAGTCACGTTGCCCAACAGCAGTCATGAGTTCAAGACTTTTGAGGGTGGGGAAGTGAAGCGAGATAAGAATAATAGCTGTAAACATAGAGAAGGGGGAGAGGAACATGACTGATTCCAGCCCAGATGTTTTAAATTCATGATCATCTAGCTCATTTGACAGGAGAGCTATAAATTACGGGGTTGTGTCTGTATTAACGGAGTCTGTTTGAGAGAGGAATTTTGTAGAGTTCTCTGACTTCTATAGCTGCAACAAGAGTTACTGTAATGCTGGATGCTCCCCCCCCCCCGACTCCAAGCAAAGCCTGTTCCCACCTCTGCTCTGACCTTTATTTCTGGCCATTCTGACGGTGTTAAGCAACAAAGAGCATGTCTTTTGTAATAGCCATTGTGACCTAGTGGTTCAATAGGGATGGGGAAACCTGTGTGTGTGTCCACCCTGATATTGTTGGGACTCTGTTGACCCAGACAAGCATGGACAGTGGTCAAAGAGGATGGGAGGTGCAGTCCAGAACAATCAGGGTTAGTGTCATGTGGAGGCCTGGGTTCAACTTTCTTCCTTGGTGGCCTTGGGCCACTCATGTGCTCTCAGCCTAACCAACCTCTTGGGGTTGTTGTGAGGATCGGAAGAGAGCCTTGTATGCCCCTCTGAACAACTTGCAGGAGGGCTGGGATAGAAAGGCAGCCTATGTACCCAGATCAATATAGGTGAATGCATGGACCATGCTTGCTTAGCCCTTACTGCCGTCATCTAAACTGTGGCCCAAAAGGTGGGCTGAGCTGCCCCTCTGTTTTCTGTGTGTTTTGACATGAGCCCCCACCCCCTTAAACACATAACATACATAATTCTAGCCAGAGCTTCTGTTGCAGTCTAAACCTAGAGCTGCTGCTGGGAAACTGTTCCCTTCCTCCTCCGCTGCCCCCCCCCTTCTTCTGCCCAAAGGCACAAGCTGCTGATTCCCCCTATCAGCTCCTCGTGACTCTAAATGGGAGGAAAGTGCCTATTACTCTGCAAATGTCTCATCTGTGATTTGGAAAGGGATGATGGAAAAGTGCCAGGCCAGCACTCTCTGTGCAGTGACGAAGCTGCATGCTCTGGCACTGGGGGCGGGGGTGTGGCGCGCCACCCGTGGGGATGTGGCGTCAGTCCTGGGGGTGTGGCGTGCCGCCCACTGGGGCGTGGCACCTAACACAATGGGGGGTGCACAGCGTGTGTCCAGGGGGCGGCCACGATGGTTACCCCCCCGATGGTGCCGGGGCGTGCGCTCCCCCCACCCGCCCCCGTTCCCCCACCAGTGGCTCTGTGGGGATGGTGTGAGCATGACTTATCTTTCACCCTCAATTCCTCAGTGTGCAAAATTGGCACATGGGAGAGTGCTTTCTCCAGATATCATGGACCCCTGTCAACCCAATGCGGTCAGAGAGCAGGTGATGGGAGCTGGTGTCCCAGGTTAAGGAACAATGTTGGATGTGGAGCTGGGCAGTGCAGGCTCAAATCCTCTTTCCAGCATGGAACAGATGTGGTAGCCTTCTCAACCATTGTGGATCTTCCAAATCTCCTAATAATCCTCCAAGCAACTCCTGGGCTGCATGTGGCAGAGTTTGGCATGTGGATTTTTTATTAGCTGACCCAGAATGTCAAGCTGGTTGGTTTTGTTTGTTTGTTTTTTGCTGTGTGGTGAAACTGGTCCTCAGTAACGGTCCCTGGGACAGTTAGGGCTTGCATAACAAGTGCACGCCTCTTAGCTTGCTCCCAGTGTCAGCACACCTGATGTATATGCAAAGGTGAGCGTGAGTGACAAGGCTCCAGCCCAGCCTTTGTGCCTTTCTGTTGAGCGAGTGGCTTCTGTCCCAACTGTGTGGGTGATGCAAATCTCTCCTTTGCTGCAATCAGATGAGGCGAGTGATAATGGCTTGGTGTGTGGAAGAGGAAGGGCAGGTTCCAGGGTGGAACCAGGGGGATGCTATCTCCCCGCCCACGTCGAGACATTTGCCACCTGTGCTGATCTCCTCCCACAGTTGTGACAGGTCCATGATGTGTGGGAACTTCTTTTTTTAGGTCTTTTGCTGTTTGCCTGTTGTTTTGCAGCCTGCCACCCCCACCTGCACCTTCTCCTTCTGCACCCAAAGAGTGCATGAGAGCAAAGCAAGGCTAGAGGGAGGAGGACAACACAGGCATTGCTAGCTTCTCTTCAAAGATGAAGAAATGGCAAATTCTGTGCAGAGTTGCCAGGAGTGTGTTGCAATCTCAGGTCACATAAACTATGTATAAATGCCAGGGACTCTTACTACCTTCTTATTTCTGATTGGATATAAGGCCCTAGCACTGGGCACGATCCAGACAAAAGTTAAGAGCTGAAGTCCACTTGCAGATGAGTCTGCCTTATACTTGCCTACTGTTATCTACACTGATTAGCGATGGCTCTCTGGGATTTCAGAGCAGAGGTCTTTCTTTCCCATCATTTTGTACCAGATCTTTCCAACTAGAGATGCTCAGGATTCAACCTGCTCTTCTTTTGTCCCTGATATTCAGCAGGTGCTTCCCTGTGGAAATCAATAGCACTTTTTAAAAGGGGCCATGTTTGGGCTAGACTGCTGCCACTGTTAACTGTTAACAATTCCTGTTTTGTCCTTGTGTTGCAGTGTTTTTTTAATCTCAGGTGTGGGAGGCTTGTGAGGGAAGCAAATCACCAGGCAATAGGTTTTTGCCTCTTCTCTTGATCACACTCTGCCCAGCTGTAGCAATGCCAGCTCCTGAATGGGAACTCCATGCATGTGATTTTACAGTTCTGCAACCACATCACAGTCTTTTCCTGAATGCCAGCTCCCATGCCACAGGTTCTCTCTTTTGTGCCTTCTAGCTGTACTGGCACATGTGCAGAGAGCAAGAGAGCCTTTGGTTATCTCCAGGGATAGGATACTTAAAGATTTCTTTATCGCATCTAGCACAGAGCTTTCCAAACTGTGTGTCGCGACATGTTTGTGTCTCGGCTCCAGTGTGTAGGTGTGTCGAGCGAATGCTCCCGACGCTCCTCCTGGGACTGGAAAGGGGTTAGTTTAACCTCCAGTTTGCTAGTAAAACTGAATTACTGTGTTGCGAAATGATGCATGTCTAAAAAGTGTGTCACCAAACATGAAAAGTTTGGAAAGCTCTGATCTAGCAGTCACATTCGTGATCGCTGCTGGTTGACTCACTGTGTATAGTCATAGAATTCAACATTTTCAGACCGGGACCCACCTTTTAACCCTAATGTACATTTAAAGGTAAAGGGACCCCTGACCGTTAGGTCCAGTCGTTTCCGACTCTGGGGTTGCGGCGCTCATCTCGCTTTATTGGCCGAGGGAGCCGGCGTACAGCTTCCGGGTCATGTGGCCAGCATGATGAAGCCGCTTCTGGCGAACCAGAGCAGCACACGGAAACGCTGTTTACCTTCCCGCCGGAGCGGTACCTATTTATCTACGTGCACTTTGACATGCTTTCAGACTGCTAGGTTGGCAGGAGCAGGGACCGTGCAACGGGAGCTCACCCCGTGGCGGGGATTCGAACCACCGACCTTCTGATTGGCAAGTCCTGGACTGTTTGGTTTCACCCACAGCACCACCCGCGTCCCGTACATTTGAGGACCCATTTATTTTTACCATATATTTGTATAGTGGTAGTTTTTTGTTGTGACCCACCTTAGATCAGGCTGCGACCCATCAGTGTAGGGATGAGGAAATGGTGGCTCTTTGGGTGTTGTTGGGACTACAACTCCCATCACTCCTTGCCATTGGCCATGGTAGCTAGGGCTGATGGCACCTGGAAAGCCATAGGTTCTGCCCATCCCTTTAGTAGTGGGCTCTGACCCATCAGTTGAAGACCAGTGCTGCCTAAGTACCACAGGTAGGGTGTCAGCTGCAGTTTCTGCAAGTGCAGGATTTGGTTCTAGATGCAGGAGAGGGCAGGAAGATGGAGAACAAGTTCTGTGATGAATAGTTGAAGAAGGGGAGACTTGTGATGTGACAGCATTCTTCAGATACCGGAAGGTGCAAGGAGTTGTTTTCTGCTTCCTTGGAGGCAGTGTTCTGAGGTGATATTTGGTGCTTTTGTTTTTGCTATTTTTTGTGTTTTTGTGGGGCTTTTTCATTTTTGTGACTATGGCTTGTTTTTTCTTTTGTGATTGATTGAGTGATTGAGTGATTGCGGAAATGGATAAAAGCCCCCCATCCAAACAATGACAATCATCAGTGCAGGTAGAAATTTTTATTATTGATTATTTTTATCATCTACAATACTATCTTATTTATGTTATAGTACAGAACATTGATCATTGTGCTGCATTAGAGAAAAGCAAAGTTTTGCATAATTTCTGCTTCTCGAGAATCCAGCTTTTCCTTGGCACAGAATTGTTAATTGATTGATTTTAGAACAAAGTTTTCACGGTCCAGGCAAGCAGGGTGGTTGTAATCAGTTTGTAGCTTCAGTCTTCAAGCTTCAGAAAATTGATTGGGTGTAACCAATAAACCAAAGCTTTGATTAAAGTTTAAAATTTGATCTAGATTGATTGCCATTTATAATGCAAGAGAGAACTGTGAAATTTATGATTCCTGAAGGACGTTTTTTCTGGCACACCTTGAGCCAGATTTTATGAAAAGGAATAATTCAGATTGCTTTTTTTTCTGCTTTGGTCCAAAACCAGCAGTTGTGTATGCCTTTTCCTGATCGTACTTTGAATTATTATTATTATTATTATTATTATTATTATTATTATGATCACCTTCTGCACAATGTACAATAAAGATATCAGAAAACAACAGAAATATTTTAAACAGAAAGCATGCAAAATAGACACAGGGCTGGGGAACCTGTAGCCCTCAAAATGTTGTTGGATTGCAGCTTCCATTGGTGCCAGCCAACATGGTCAGTGGTCTGGGTTGATGTGGTTCAGCTGCATCTGGAGGGCCACAGATTTTTCATCTCTACAGTACACAGTGTTAGAAACTCAGATACATAAGCTCAGTGCCAAATGGCTCCTAAACCAATGTTACAGTCACCAAAACAGAGTGTCTAGTTGCTTCCTTTGGTAAGCACACTGGACCTAAGAGTTTTTAATGTTGTTCTTAATGTTATAACGGCAGCTCTAAAAACTTGTGCCCCCCCCCAAAGGATTGACTGACTATGATTGATTCTCAGTTAAGCATCTGGCTAGTTCAGAGGACAACCTTGAGCTCGGTTAAGAACTCTGAGAACTTAAAGAAGAAAAGCCACTTGATCCAGGGGCCATCCACATATATATTATTCTCTGCCTTCCTCTTTTTCTTAATGTTGACACAGACCATTTATAACATAGAAATATTATTCACCACTGTGAGCAGGGCAGTGGGGTGGGGTAAGTGAAGACAAGCTCCAACAATTAACTACAGTGTACACTGCTCCTGCTTAAATCATGTCCTTCTAGCTCCAAGGGGATACTTTTTGCTGAACATGAGAACATGATATGGGCAATTCAGCAATGGAGTCAGGAATGAGGAACCTTTGACCCTCAGATGCTTCACTCCAACTCCAATCATCCTTGATCTGGGGCTGATGGGAGCTGGAGTGCAACATCAGCGGGGGGAGGGCAGTGCTGCAGGCCTTTATTGCTTTGAGGCTGGATCAGTACTTGATCAAAATGCAAATATTTCATCTGTGAACTGCCCTAACAACTAGTCAGGAGTGCTGGGGGCAGCGGGGAGAACATCAGCTTTTGTAGACAGGAAAAATGAACTGCTAGTTAGGTATAACAATATGAACTGATCCAACATCTGCATAGCATGTACCTGACCTCATACCAAGTGTTTTGCCTAATAAGAAGAGGGGTGATGTTATCGCTGTGTGCTGCGTTGGTAAGCCATGGTTGGAATATTTTTGTTCAGTAAAATTATGATGTTGACAAGTTGAAAAGGATTAAGAGGAAAGCTATGAGGAAGATCAAGTATCCTGAAGAGGAAAAGCCAAAAGCAGCGGATATGCTTGTTCTGGAGAGATAAGATTAAGGAGAGAGATGTTGACTTGCTGTTGTTTAAAAAATCAAAAACAAAACTCAAGTATTTAAAGAAGAATGTAAGAAAGGGGGGAAAATAGGAGAATAGGAAGTTAAAGGGTTTAGATTATTGGATGGGTGAAAGCAGATTTAGAGTAAACATAAAGAGATTTGGGCAGGTGGGCGGGGAAGAGGAGGAGAGAGAAATCATGACTATATAAGAGCAATTCAATGAGTTGTGGAATCTCCTTCCTTGGAAATGTTCAAAGAGAAGTTAAGATAGATGTCTGTTAAGGATGAGTTTGGGGTGTAGGCCGGCCTGTCATTCTGGTATAGCTTTAACCAGAACGGGTTGTGATAGCCCAGCCAGTGATGCTTCAAGCATAGAATGACAGGAGGTCTCAGGTAGAAGGTCTGGGACAGACTTGGAATCTGTGTTTGAGGACATTGCTGCTTTGGTGGGTCATTGACTAGGTGGGTCATTGATTTAACTAGATGGACCCCTCATCTTGCACAGTGGAAGGTAATGCCTTGGTGTGTGTCCTTCGGCCAGACAAGCTGTTCGCCAAATCCTCCACTGCTTATTTCAAGCTGCAGTAGAGGGCCCAGCGAGCAGCCCTTATTATTCAATGTAGCATCAAGCAGTTCTAGGTTTTGCTTTTGTTTTTTGGCTTTCTTGAGGTCAGGACCCCTTTGTCCTTGGCAGCTCCTCTCGTCATTATCTCAGTTCTGGTCCTGAAAGAAGCATCATTAACTTCCCTCTCCCTGTTCCCAGGCCAGTGGACAGGGGCCCCAGTGCTGGCAGGACAGTGGGTTCGTTCCTAAGTGGGAGATGTCCAAGAACATATCTGCACGCTTGGTTCCTGCCAGGGCATCTGCAAGGGGACCCCAGGCATCAATTTGCCTTCTTGTCTGCTGTGTCCTTTTCTGATCTCCATGTGGTATGAGAGGTGCAGCCTTCTTTGCAACCGAGTATTGGTTTCCTATCCTGTCCCTTCTTCCAAGTCAAATCAAGGCAGAGGTTTCTGAAAAGGCCGTGAAGTGCATTTGAAGCATTTCCAAGTGTGTGTGTGTGTTGGCATTAGTAGTTCCCACCCGTATTTGGAATGGAACCTGGGATCTTCTGCATTCAAAGTGTGTTCTCGTGTGCTGAGCTACGGTGGTTTCCCTTTCCCTGGCGGTCAGGATCACAAGAGGTATGGCATCCATACAGGAGCCTCATGATCAGCAGCAAGGAGCTTCAGTTCCACGCTTCCTTGCTAAACTGGTGCACTTAAGCAGTAGGCACGGTTTAAACAGCTAGACAGTGAATATGATGATACTCCTATTTTTATTGATATTTATTTATTTAAAGCTTTTATAGCTTGTGCTTTAGCTAAAAAGGCTCTTACAGCAGCTTACAAAGGTCAGTGCTAAGACAGTGCTTGCCTTCATGCTCATGATTTAAAAAGACATGACACTTAAGGAAAAAGGGCTAGGAGGGAGGAGGGAAAAGTAAAGTCGAGCACATGCTCTTAAAATTACAGTGTATAAACCTTTGAAAAAAGAGACATACCAAAAGCCATGTGCATCACATTTGGGAGAGCCAACATGTTTTGGGGGCATATGCCATAAGAATAATGTCCAAATTTCTCTTTTAAAGGCTTTTATTTGTTTATATTTTTTAATAATGTGTTTCTGCCAAAATCTCAGAAACCATCTTGAGGTAGCCTAGACCCAAGTTCACCACACTTCCCAGGTCAGTGTCCGCACTAGCTATCCAAACTTAGAACTCTTAAACTATAATTTTTTTTTATCAATGGAGTCTTGCAAACATTGTCAGAGTCCACTTCCAAGTTGGTTCACCCCCACTAGCTCCTCAGCTTGTGTTTGCTGTGTTAGTGGAATGAAGTGTTGCACAAATGAATTCCTCTTGTGTTTGTTTGTTTGTTTGATTGGTTGGTTGATTTTAAAGAGTATCTAGCTCTCTGTAACTCCTAAATTGTGTGCTCCTTAATGAAAAATGAAATCTCCGTAGTTTCCTGTGACTCTGAAATACCCACACAGAGAGGAGGTTGCCCAATGCATCTCTGCAAAAGATTTGGTCTCTCCTCATTCCAATCAGCCTTGGGCTAGAATAAATCATCTATTTCTGCAGCATCTATTTTTATATTGAAGTGTTCATTTTCTCTTGAGACAAAAACACAGCAGAATCCTTGGCTCTCTGAAGATGCTGCTTGTGTCCTTAGAATCATAGAATCATAGAATTGGAAGAGACCACAAGGGCCATCGAGTCCAACCCCCTGCCAAGCAGGAAACACCATCAGAGCACTCCTGACATATGGTTGTCAAGCCTCTGCTTAAAGACCTCCAAAGAAGGAGACTACACCACACTCCTTGGCAGCAAATTCCACTTTCAAACAGCTCTTACTGTCAGGAAGTTCTTCCTAATGTTTAGGTGGAATCTTCTTTCTTGTAGTTTGGATCCATTGCTCTGTGTCCGCTTCTCTGGAGCAGCAGAAAACAACCTTTCTCCCTCCTCTATGTGACATCCTTTTATATATTTGAACATGGCTATCATATCACCCCTTAACCTCCTCTTCTCCAGGCTAAACATGCCCAGCTCCCTTAGCCGTTCCTCATAAGGCATCGTTTCCAGGCCTTTGACCATTTTGGTTGCCCTCCTCTGGACACGTTCCAGTTTGTCAGTGTCCTTCTTGAACTGTGGTGCCCAGAACTGGTCACTGTTCTTGCCATGAGTTGAGGCATTGGGTTTCCTCTCTTCCGGTCAGGAAGGACACTGTGGGGTCCTCTGAGGTCGGGTGCGGAGGTGGTGCTGATTCTCACCCTTACACTCTTGCAAGGCAGAGAAAACTGGCCCTCCAGTCTTGCTGGGTTACAGCTCCCATCGGCACCAGCCAGCATGGCCAGTGGTCAGGGCTGGTGGGAGTTGTAGTCCAACAACCTCTGGAGGGCACCAGGTTAGAAAGGCTGACCTATTGCACTCTTGAGGGGGCTGAGGATGATTTTCCATGATAAGAGGATAGGTGCCATTGTTTTGCATGTCTCTATGAGTAAGAGAAGCAGAACGAAAGATGCAAAGTGGCAAGTATATGGAAATTGGCGTGGGTTGTGCAATGTAGAACAATTGCAGAGTTGTAACTTTACTGGCAACAGATTAGGATGGCCTCTGTGACCTCAGATGATGATTCTTCTTTGCCTTAAAATTCAAGGTTTATATGTGAGTTTTCAGTATTCGCACATGCAAATCCTATTCTAATGGCAAACATCAGGTGATGAACATAAGAAGGATGTAGCTGGATCAGGCCCAAGGCCCATCCAGTCTAGTGTCCTGTTCTCACAATGGCCAACTGGGTGCCTAAGGAAGCCTTCAAGCAGGACCAGCATCTTTGGAGGTGGGCTGCCTGTGACAGAGGAGGGGAAACACCATGGCTTGTAGCCATGGACAGCCTGTGATGCTCTAGAGCTTGTTGGACTCCAACTCCCATGGCAAATTGTAGTCCAGCAACATCTGGAGGGCCACAGGTTCCCCATCCTGATCTATATATGGGGAAATAGGGAGATAGGTATCCAAACTCTTTCTCTTGGAGGGCTGAGGCTCAAGATCTAGTGGAAAAACATGACTGGGCAGTGCATTTGAATGTGTTAGCATGCCTGCTTCTTTCACCTTCAGTGTAGTCTCTGCGTTAACTCAAAAGCAAGAATGTAGGCTAGGTGAGGATGGTACCTGGAGGAAGCAGGCTTCATTTCTCCTGTGCCAACCCATCACCTGCACTGGGGCATTGACTGAGCCTGCAGCAAGCCACTAATTCATGCAGTGTGGACATGGAAGTGTGGCTGGACTGAGGAAGAACTGGGATAGTCCTGTGGCTTTGGGTGTTCAGAAATCTAACTCTGTTGCATAGGATTATGGGGATTCAGGGTTTTTTGGGGGGAAGGCTTAATATACTTAATATGTATTTCATAATTTCATAGACCACAAATATATAATTTTTTCAAGTTGTGTAGAGCATATTTAAAAACAGTACCAAGTATGGAACAACTAAGATAAAAGCCACCAATTTGAAGGACCTATAATGAAAGACAGCATTGCTATAAAATAAAAGGGGTCAGAACCAGCAAGTAGTTGTTGTTGATGATGATGATGATGATAATAACAAGTCAGCAAATTTGGAAGAGTAAATCACAAAATGACACACACCATTGAAGCAGGGGTGGGGGGTGTTCTCCAGATGTTGTAGGACCACAGCTCCCTCATTTGTTGGTCTTGATGTTATATCATCGTGAACCACCCTGGCCGGTATAGAAATGTTTGAAAATAAAATAAAAATCCTAGAGAGGGAGCACAAGTTTCTTGAAATGTACTGCTTTTTTTTTTGCAGCTGAACATTGAATGTATCCAAAGCCAACTTTACAACTTGTCCCACTTCTGCTGGAATTTCTTTCCCCCTTCCTTTCTTATATAAAGGAGAGGAAGAGGAGACTATATATTCCAAGCTGTGCAAGAGTACTTAGGCAGTCTTTGGCAGTTGTTATAAATAGACCAAATGGGTTTTCGTCAATGGTGGGTTTAATTCACCCTGAGTGGCTGAGCGGATCTGCTCTTGGAGGCTCCTCCAGGATTGCAGTGTCCCAGTTGTGCATCCTCACAAGGGGCCGCTGCTTCCTCTGCCCACAATAGCTGGAAACGAGAGGATCCTGGGTAAACGGGGGGGGGGGGAGAGAGAAGCACCCAAACCACTTCCTGCCAGACTCCCCAAAGAGACATTCCTTTCCCTGCTTAGTTTAGACAAGTTCAGAAACAAATGTGTTGGGGGGGGGGGGAGCTGCTTGGGGTGAGAGAAGGAATGATTTTGCCAGATGGGCTGAGGACAGCAGCTTTGCCGGGAGCTGGTGGTCTGAGCACCGTTGGCTGCTTTGCCTGGGCAGTAGAGCCTCAGGAGCCAGCTTAGGCTTTGGAGGTGTGCAGATTTTTGCCAGCTGCAGACTATGGGGGATGGGGCAGCAGCAGCAGCATGTGCTGGGAATTTGGTGCATTACCAAGTTTGGCTCATGGTATGGGGGCTGAGAATCTGGAAATGGGAGTGTGAAATGCCACATTTAGCACACCAGCCAATTGCTTGAGTGGTGCTACTTTACCCACCTGCCTGCCCCCATAACTTAGCATAGTGTTTCTAGTCCTTGTATCTTTTAAAATTATTATTATTATTAATTGCCAAAAGAAGGTGTAGGTGAAGGCTACCGTAACCTGCAAGTGGGATTTGGTAGCAGCCTAGATCTGATTTCTTCCAAATACATGCTGTTCTTTTTATTTATTCACAGCTGCCCCTTCCAACCCAAAGCTTCCAGCTGTGCTTAAAAAGGGAGGGAATCCTGGCTGCTTAGATTTGGATTGCTGGACTCAACAGTCTCAAACAAACTGGACTGGAGAGGCCAGTCCCTGCCCCACCAACACATGAAGCAACTGCTTGCAGATTCTTTACAGCACAGTTCTATGCATGCTTCCTTGGAAATAAGCTCCACTTTGTTCAGTGGGGTTCAGGGCTGTCTTAAGCATATGCAGTGCCAGGGTACAAAGATCTGCCCGGTGGCCCCCCCCCCGGCGCACGGGAGGGCGGAGCCAGCCGCCTCAGTGCCTCACTGGCTCAGCAGCCCCCGAACTCGCAACAGAAGAGCCCACTGTGGTGCTCCGACCAACGGGCAGGCTCTTCCTCGGACTCTCGGTCTGGCGCCCCTGAGAGCCCGGTGCCCAGGTGCCCCGCACCCCTAGTGCCTATGAGTAAGGTGGCCCTGGTGGGGTTTCTTCCCAACTAAATGTGCATAGGATTACTGTTCTAGACAGGCCCAGCTCATGCTAAGCGCCTTTCAGTTAAGTTATATACAAGCATATTCTACCCACAGCATTACGCTTGGGCTAGTGCTCCTCCGGGTCATGGGATGGGGAGATAAACTCTGCTTTTGTTTGCAGTGGGAGACGCACTGATTAGGGCAGGATGAATGAGGTTTGTGCAGGGGACTAAGATCTCTCTCTCCCACTCCATTTAAATCAAGACATTTCTTAAAATGGGGACGGTTTTGGTCAGGGCCAGTGGATGAGGCTGGATTAGATCAGCCCTGACTAACCTGGCATGCTCCCGATATCTCTTGACTACAGCTCCCATCATTGGAGTCCAAAACCATGGAAAGCAGTAATTTGGAGGAAAGCAGGGTTAGATGGTAGCTGGTGTAAAAAGTCTGTGTGTGGAGGGGTGGATTTTGGATGGTTGCAAGATGTGCTCCTGCAATTATGGAGAATAATATGTGTAACGGGAGAGAAAATAATCACAGAGGGGCATGTTTTAATGGCGCGAGCATGGTGGGTGGGGGAAGCTGCCACTATTTGTTTATTTGCATCCACAGATGCCTAATCTCTTGCTCAACCACATTCCATTCAGGACTTCCAACAAGCAAGGGCCCCACTAGCTGAGAGAAGAATTGCATTTTCCCAGTGACAAAATACTAGGATCTGAATGCTGGAGAAAGGGATTTATTTTTTCCCCAAATGGGGGCTGTGGATTCTTTTGGTATTGCTTGTTGCACAGAAACACCATGGAGATGCCCCTGAACCCCGTTCAGTCTCATTCCATGCAGGAATCGCAGTAGCTTTGCACAGCCAGCCAGTGTTGCATTTTCCAGGGTACAGAATGCTGCACTTGTGAGGAGCTGGCAGATGTGGTGGACATTGCTGTGATTTTTTTTAAGTGAAAATTTTGTTTTAACTTTTTTGTAAACAGCTTTGAGGTTTTTTTCTCCATTAAGCAGTCGATAAATTTTATGAAATTTTAAAAAAATGCTTTTTATTGGTTTTCCAAAACAAAGTTAAATAAAACATAGACTCTTACATTCAACATTTTGTATCTTCTTATTTACCATGCGCATTATCGCGCCCGGGCTTCCTTCCTTCCCTACATCGGCTTTCACAATTAACATCCTCTCTTACAGATTCTTATTTACACTCTGTCCACGTCACAAGATTTATATTAACCCTGCTACAGTCTTTAAGCTTCTACAGTTATTCCGTATGTACTCAACAAATTTACTCCACTCCTCTTCAAACTTTGTTACTTTTTGGTTCCGAATCTTATAGGTCATTTTCGCCAATTCTACGTATTCAAACATTTTCGTCTGCCACTCCATTAAAGTTGGGATTTCCTGGGTTTCCCATTTTTGAACCACTAGAATCCTAGCGGCAGTTGTGGGGTACATAAATAATTTATGATCCTCTTTTCTTAATTCATCCCCTGTTATCCCTAGCAAAAACGCCTCTGGTTTCTTTGGGAAGGTGTATTTAAAAGTTTTTTCATTTCGTTATAAATCATGTCCCAGAATTTTTAAATTTTTTCACATGTCCACCACATGTGAAAAAATTCACCATCTTTTAATTTACACTTCCAACAAGCTTTGTTACTCACTCTGTACATTTCTGCTAGTTTAAGCGGAATGATATACCACTGGTACCTCATTTTCATTAAATTTTCTTTTAAAGTAGAACATGCCGTAAACCTCACACCTTCATTCCATAATTTTACCCAGTTATCATAATCAATATTATATCCAAAATCGACTGCCCATTTTATCATAACTTCTTTTGTCAGTTCGTAAATTTTATGAAATACCGCATTTTTCGGCCCATAAGACGCACCGGCCCATAAGACGCACCTAGATTTTTTGGGGGGAAATAAAGGAAAAAATTTTTATTTCCCCCCCAGGTGCACTGCGCTACACCAGGAGCTTGGGGCGTGCGGAGCTCAGCGCGCCCCAAGCTTCTGCGTGCAGGCAAGGTCTCCGCAGGTGCACTGCGCTACACCAGGAGCTTGGGGCGTGCGGAGCTCAGCGCGCCCCAAGCTTCTGCGTGCAGGCAAGGTCTCCGCAAGCGTGGGAGAGCCGGGCGCCTCTCCCAGGGCTAGCGGACTCCTGCGCTAATCCAGAAGCTTGGGGCAAGCTGAGGTCAGCGCGCCCCAAGCTTCTGCGTGCCGGCAAGCAGTCCGCTAGCCCTGGGAGCTCTCTGGGGGGCCTGGGGGCTCTCCCAGGGCTAGCGGATCGCTGCGCTATACCAGTCCGCTAGCCCTGGGAGCTCTCTGGGAGCCCTGGGGGCTCTCCCAGGGCTAGCGGATCGCTGCGCTATACCAGGAGCTTGGGGCGTGCTGAGCTCAGCGCGCCCCAAGCTTCTAGGTGCGCGCAAGCAGTCCGCTGCCGCCCCAAGCCTGGCGCACCCGGCAGGGGGTGCGCACTCCTGCCGGGTGCGCCAGGCTTGGGGCGGCAGCGGACTGCTAGCTTCTAGGTGTGCGCAAGCAGTCCGCTGCCGCCCCAAGCCTCGCGCACCCCCTGCCGGGTGCGCCAGGCTTGGGGCGGCAGCGGACTGCTTGCGCGCACCTAGAAGCTAGCAGTCCGCTGCCGCCCCAAGCCTCGCGCACCCGGTGGGACCTCCTGCCGAGCGCGCGAGGCTTGCAGGCATTCGCCCCATAAGACACACCCTGATTTCCTCTTCATTTTTGGAGAGGAAAAAGTGCGTCTTATGGGGCGAAAAATACGGTAAATTCTTGAGAAGCTAGGATGACTGTGCAACTTTGAAGCACAGAAGTCTGTTGTTCCATAAGCTGATCAGGCTCAGTGGTTCTTGCTCCTAGGTAGTGGTACATGGGGTTATAGTCAGTGCTTTTTTTCTAAAAAAAAATGTTTAGGGGCACTTTCATTCTCCTACTCATATTGAAATAGTGCCCCTAAATGAAGCTAAACTTAGATTCACAAAATATTTAGGAGTATGCATACCCCTGCATACACCCCAGAAAAAAGCACTGGTTATAGCAGGGGAGGGGAACTTGTGGCCCTGCAGATGCTGTTGAGCTACAGCTGACCATTGGCTGTGTTGCTTGAAGCTCATGGGGCTGGATTCCCCATCCCTGGATTGCAGCCTTAGGCCTCAGCCAGGCTGCAGAGAGATTTCCTTGATTTTTTCCTTTAGCTATGAGCAAGTTCCCAATGAGATGTTGGGAGGTGGTGGAAGGGGGCTTGCTCCAAAATGACCATTGCCAGCAGCATCTCTCCCTTGCATTTCCCAGAAGAGGGCCTAGAGTTAATCATTCAGATCCTCAGGGGATTGAGGGGAGGAGGCAGGAAAGAGATGCAGCGAACAAGCAGCAGAGACAGTAAAAAAAGTGGGGGAAGGGAGTGTGTACACACAGCCGCAAAAGCAAGGAGAGCCTGGGGGGTGGAGGAGAGGAGGAGGACACAGAGAACGTGGTCCTCCACTGAAGAATGGGGCAGGCATTCAGGTGGCCAAGGGTCCTGCAATGAACAGTCCTCTGCTTGAAGGTGTTCTGCCTTTGATGGGCGGCTTCTGGTCCACATCTGGTTTGAGGATCAGGAGCCATAAAAAGGACCAGCAAGAGCCTTGAAGTTACCCATCGCCCCTTGGCATGCATTGCATTTCTGCTTAATTTACAGTGATGATTTCCAAATGTTCGCCAAACCATATAAATTCGGTTGTGCAAAGCAATGCAAATGGGTGTCCTCTTTTATCCTGTGATTCATTTCCTTGTGCAAGTCAGCCACTTTTGCAGGCATGCTTCCTGCAGGTAAAGATTTGGAGAGTTCCTTTGTCAAACTCAGTTTTCCTGGTCTTTCCTCACCTGCCCACCCCACATCCTGTACAGGCTCTGCCTGCCTTCTTGGCCTACTTTCCCCACTGGACTTTCAAACTCCTGAGCTCCTGCCCTGTGGGGGCTCTTGCTTTTCAGTCAGCCACTTTGGCCTCCCATTTAGAACCCACAAATAGGTTTGGCCCCTCCTATCTTGAAAGGGGCTAGAGGGCCAAGCCTACCAGTGGGACCAGCCTTGGATTTTGCTAACATTGCCTTGGGGCCCAGGAGTTTCTCTGGCAGGAGGAAGTTTCCAGGGAATCTCATCTCCCTCCCTTTAAAAAGCAACAAGTTTTTATCCCTGACCGTTGTGAAGATGTGCTTGAAAAAGACTCTGGGCTATGCCCAATAAAATCTTTAAAAACAAAACACTGACCATGTTGTGATCAGCATGAGTTATACAGGTCATAAATTTAGTTGTTATAAGATTTGAGCATCTGTGGAATTCACTATTTCTTTTTAAACACTGCACTCCCTCTCTCCAAATCACACTGTGATACCATTTCCCACAATTCACCCTGAGCATAAAGAATGTTTGACAGACCTACAGATATGTAGGGGGTGGTATGAGATTTGGGCTAGAGAGACATCGTCCAGAGGTGGTGGCGGTGGTGGAAAATTACTGTTATAAACATGGCAGGTTATATCTTGGAATCCTACCTCTTAAGACCAGCTCCTGTTGCAAAATTCTTACAAGGAAGGGTGCAGTCCCTGTGTAGGTCATGAGATGCTCACACACACACAGGTACTGGCACCCCCCATTTTGCACATGGGTTATGTTCTGGGTCATTGTCCACTTTGGCGGAGTGTGTGGAAGCCCATCTCTGCCACGCCACACCCTCTTGCGGGTCCGTAAATGGCCCTTGCGTGTACGTTCACACTTTCTTTGAACACATTCAAAACTGTAGTGTATAAAAAGTGTCTAATGAAAGCTTCAAACAACACAACAGGCAAGTTTGATACAGATCCTGGTAGGATGCAGGATGTTGTAACAGTGTTAGTGATTAAACACACACACACCCCAAAAGAAAGAAAGAAAGAGTTAGAATTCTTATAGCAAAGCTTTTCAACTTCTGCCTTCATGCAGGTGAAATCTGAAACATTTTGCTTTAAGAATTTGAAGTGCATTATTTATAAAATAAATGTGTGTGTGTGCATGCACACAGGGTATCCTTGTGACCCAATCAAATGATGCTTAGGGCTGGTTTTCATTCCCTGATTGCTGCAGTGAATAGAGCACAATGGCTATGATGCCACCAACAGAGCATTCATGCCTCCCCCATTGTATTGGCCCGGGATCCTGGGTTTGGGTGGCACAGCAATCCAAGCTTGATTTTGACTTCACTGCATTTTCCTCCTGTCCGCACCAGGGGATGTGTGATCAGGCTGCATGTACCAATGTAGTGCTTATTCATGGTAAACTAGCAGCTTATTTTGACATGTGAATGTGAGCAGTCCTTTTCAATGGAATACATTCACACATTCAACTGCCGTCAAGTGTAAAGAAATGAAGCAGTGTTCCTGCATGGGTGAGCCAGCCCTGGGAAATTGGGTTTGAGAGCAGGACCAGCCCAATGGTCCGAAGAGTTACTGGGGAAGGTGATGGATTTTTCGGGGTGCCACTGTCCATCTTGAAAGGTATCTCTTCCCCTCTCCGATTTATCACATGCAGTGTAACCAACAGTATCCAAGATTAACATTTGTTTGTTTCACCAAGTTTCATTTGCTTTACTCTTCCAAGCAATCTGAGGGGTGAAGGGTAAGGATATCTCTCAAAACATGCCCTGTAATGGCAAGAGGAGGCCACCTTGATTTGGAGGAAGGGGGGCAGGAGTCAACTTCTGTAGCAACCATTCATACGTCTCAACAGCTGTAACACTTGTTTGAATCCCTGGTTTAATGTTAGCAAGATTCTTAAGAACTAATTGGATTACCCGTCCCTTATTATTCCATTGCAAGCCTGCACATAGATACCGGAACTTCAGACCAATCATGCAGCCTTTCAAGATCTGCTGACAGAGCAGTGATCAGGGTATGTGCATTTTAAAAAAATGTATCTAGACAAATGCCCTTTATAATTCATGATCTGAGGGTCATCTGCCAGAACTGCTGATCTTCATGGAAGCTGCAGTGCTATGTGTTATTATTGGCTTTGCTGCTCTGATGTCACAGAAACGCTTCTCAACTTTCAGCTAGGAGACGGGATAACTTGAAGTCTAAAGACTCAGTGAGTTCCTTTTGGTACATCCCATTCAGTGCAGTGCTATTCAGAAGTAAGCCGCCTGGGGTTTATGACAAGATTAATTGGGTACAAGAGTACAGGGGTCAGCAAACTTTTTCAGCAGGCAGCTGGTCTACTGTCCCTTAGAACTTGTGGGGGGCCAGACTATATTTTTTTGGGGGAGGGGGTAGAATGAATTCCTATGCCCCACAAATAACCCAGAGATGTATTTTTAAATAAAAGGACACATTCTACTCATGTAAAAACACGCTGACTCCTGGAGCATCTGTGGGCTGGATTTAGAAGGGGATTGGGTCGGATCTGGCCCCTGGGCCTTAGTTTGCCTACCCATGGCTTAAGCTATCTAAATTTGACTGCAGGTCAGTTGAGCTGCATTAGATGGAGCCTTTCACTGAAGCAGGTAGAAGCCAAATTCTCTTTGCTTCTTAGTGCATTGACTGTTTTGTTTTGTTTTGTCCCTGATGCAAACGAACTATTTTCTCTATATCTAGCCACTCATTGCAGTTCACAATGGCATTTTGTCAGTGATAAGGCCCATTGTGTTGAACCTGAAGGGTTTCAAATCCCTGAACCAGTTGTTACCTTTCTGCCAGATGTATTTGAAATGGTTGCTTAAAAAATGGAAATCTGATAGTCCCCATGCTTCACCCCAGCTTCACGTAGAAGAATAAAGTACATTATCTGGAAATACTACCAGCTTTGGCACACATGCAAAATGCTGCACTGTGGGCAGATAAGACTGTTACTACTTAATTTCCCCAAATGTGGAAGTGTGACGAAAGATACAAGATTTAAAGAGAAAGTCACAGCCTGCATTGTGGCCCAGGCTTCCTCCTGGCTTTGCAGTTCACGTGATGGATGCATAAACAGTCAGCCTGCATCTTACGTGGGGGTTCAGGTCGAACGGTAATGTGTATATGTGAATTGGGTGCTACCCTTGGAGCCACCCATGTCTGGCCAGCCTTCCGTCTATAAGGTGGCCAGAGAGGAGGAGAACGCCCCTACCAGTCACAGAGCTGGCACCTCGAGTGGGTCTAGCCCAGGAAGCAAGGCTGAGAGCCTGAAACCTCTTTTTGCACAGGGCAACCCCAAGGGGATGCAGCACGCAAGAAGCCTTTAATCTCTCAGTGCCTGTACTGCACGACAGCTCCAGGACTGGAAGGGCTTTTCTCATGAGATCTCACGGTACAAGCTGACTTTGCGTGAGCTTGTACCACGCATAGTTGGAATCCTGCACACACCATGTGGCCGTACTGTGCCAGCAAATCAAATGTTTGCTTCAGCACTTTGCCTTTGTTCATGCACACTCCTTGAGATGCTGCTGCCTACGCTATATATTCTTTTTCAGTGCTACATATATTTTCCGTCATTGATCCAGTCATTCATCACCTCATGTAATTTTAAAAATGTGATTAAAAGTTGTTGATGAATCAGTACCGTAATTGAATTACTCCCCAAAAACTGAGGAACAGGAGTGGGTCTTTTTTTCCTTTTTTTTTTAAAAAAAGGAGTTTTCTGGTCTCACTTTGGTTGACCCTTTGGCCGGCCCTCACGGCCCTTCACTTCATCAAATCTGGCCCTCTTTGAAAAAAGTTTGGACACCACTGATCTACATGGATTAGTTGCCCACCTGCCTATCTATCCCAGTGTAAGGCGTTGTGCACACCACACATATAAAGCACATGGCTTTCCCCAAAGAATCCTGGGAACTCTAGGTTACCCCCTTGCAGAGCTGCAGTTCCCAGCACTCTGAACAAACTATAGTTCCCAGGAGTCTTTGCGGGAAGCCGTCTGCTTTAAATATGTGGTATGGATGCAGCCCAGGACACTGATGGCCTTTTTCCCTCTTGAAAAGCTGAGCAAGGGTAGAGAAGCAGCTCTCACGTAATTTGCAAATTCTTCTCTAGCTGTTCACCTTAGTGGCAATGGTTACTCACCCCAGAAGAGTAGGCGAGTAACTATTTACAAGCTTGCCTGAATGGGGAGTTCTGACATTGCTCTCAAGAACCGAAGAGAACTGAAACTTTCCAATGAGTTTAAAGCCAGAAGTGGAAATTCCATGATGTTAGCTGAGCCTAGAGGTGTTCCTTTGATTAAAATCTCAATATTCAAGCAGTAAAGGGTTAGTGCTGAGGTCACTGCACTTGAGAAAGTTACAGCCCTAGGCTTTTAGCCTACTTTTCACCTCAGTTCATTGTACAGCGTTTACACCAGCCATGTGCCTCAAAATCTTAATTTGAACAATTGATTCCCGTCTGCTTGGATTGGAGTAGTTTCACAAATAGATGTTTGTTTGTTTTTAAAATTAGTTCCTGGACCATAAACACACAGCAGGTGGTTAATGGCAGAACTGGAACTTGCCTGAACTTGGGAGATGACTGAGATCATTCATAGCTTGGAAGAAAGGCAATTTCTGTGGAATAGTCATCTGGAAAGCAGCCACTCACGAGGATAGGATCAAACCCCATGCTAACTGTGCTGTCGATTAAGGCTGTGTCTATTTCCTGCATCAGGGATGGGGAAAGTAAGGCCCTCCAGCTCCCATCCATCCCAGTCAGCATGTCGGATGATCAGGGATGGCAGGTATGCTGTCCAGCAGCACCTCAACACTTCACCTGTTCTGAGACCGAGAGCCTGGTTCAATTTAAGGGAGCTTTCTGTGTTCCCAAGAGGCACTGCTGGACATTTCACAGGAACGTAAGAAGCTGCCTTGCACCAAATCAGCCCGTTGGTCTGTTGAGCTCGCTGTTGCATGCTCTCCCCAGCAGCACCTCTCTATGGTTTAAGACAGGAGTCATTTCTCTGAATACACTGGGGGTTGAATGTGGGACCTTCTGCATGCAAAGTCAGTGCTTCTGCATTGAGCCATGGCCTTCTTCCCTGTAGCTCACAATGCTTGTCTATACAGCAGCAGCAGCATCAAGAGTTTTTGCAGGCGATGTGTTGGCGGTTCCCAGTGCGGCCTATGAGTCTAATAATAAAAATAAATTTATTATTTATTCCCCACTCATCTGGCTGGGTTTCCCCAGCCACTCTGGGTGACTTCCAACAAAATATTAAAAATACAACAAAACATCAGACATTAAAAATTTCCCTGAACAGGGCTGCCTTCAGATGTCTTCTAAAAGTCAGATAGTTGTTTATTCCCTTGACATCTGATGGGAGGGTGTTCCACAGGGTGGGCACCACTATCAAGAAAGTCCTCTGCCTGGTTCCTTGTAACCTCGTTTCTCACAATGAGGGAACCGCCAGAAGGCCCTCGGAGCTGGACCTCAGTGAACAATGGGGGTGGAGATGCTCCTTCAGGTATACTGGGCCAAGGCCATTTAGGGCTTTAAAGGTCAGCACCAATTGTGCTTGGAAGCATACTGGTAGCCAATGTAGGTCTTTCAAGATCGGTGTTATGTGGCCTTGGCAGCCACTCCCAGTCACCAGTCTAGCTGCCGCATTCTGGATTAGTTGTAGTTTCCGGGTCACCTTCAAAGGTAGCCCCACATAGAGCACATTACAGTAGTCCAAGCAGGAGATAACCAGAGCATGAACGACTCTTGCGAGACAGTCTGCAGATAGGTACTTACAGCTTGTGTACCAGATGGAGCTGGTAGACACAGAATTGAATTGTGCCTCCATGGACAGCTGTGAGTCCAAAATGACTCCCAGGCTCCACACCTGGTCCTTCAGGGGCATGGTTGCCCCATTCAGGACCAGAGAGTCCTACACACACACACACACACACACACACACACACTGTCCCCCCAAAACAGTACTTCTGTCTTGTCAGGCTTCAACCTCAATCTGTTAGCCGCCATCCATCCTCTAACTGCCTCCGGACACTCATACAGGACCTTCACTTCCTTCACTGATTCAGATTTAAAAGAGGGGTAGATGAACATACTGATGACCACCCAGCCCAAACCCCTGATGATCTCTCCCAGCAGCTTCATATAGATGTTAAAAAGCATGAAGGAGAGGACAGAACCCTGAGGCATCCCACAAGAGAGAGCCCAGGGGTCTGAACACTCATCCCTCAACACCACTTTCTGGACACGACCCAGGAGGGAGGAGCGGAGCCATTGTATCCCAGGGAGGGTGGGATACAAATAATAAAAATATTATTAGTAGTATTTATAACAGTGCCCCCAGCTCCTCTAGATGACATCCACCTCTAGAAGGATGTCATGGTTGATGGTATCAAAGGCCGCTAAGAGATCCAGCAGAACTAGGAAACAACTTTCACCTTTGTCCCTAGCCCACCGGAGATCATTGACCAGTGCGACCAAGGCAGTTTCAGTCCCATGGTGAGGCTGCCTGAATCCTGATTTGAAGGGATCCAAATGGTCCGCATCCTCCAGGCATGCTTGGAGTTGCTCAGCAACCACCCGCTCAATCACCTTGCCCAAGAATGGAAGATTTGTGACTGGATGATAGTTGGCCATATTGGCTGGGTCCAAAGATGTATGTTTAAGAATCGGTTTTGTAAGCCAGGATGGGCAAGGATTAAGAATTCTGACAGGTGGTTGGTTTCACTTGTCCAAGCAGCCTGTCCACATCCTCGGGGGTAACAGATAGGAATTGATTCCATGCAACTCGACTAGACAAGACTCTAGCACTCTCCCGCCTCTGCTCCCCTAGCATCCCTATGATTGCTTGATTTAAAAAGTCTTTAATTGGGTTGAAGCTTGAAAAGGAGCGCCTCGTGTTCCAAGGAGCTGCTGTTTATGGGGTAGAACCCAATGGATTCTTCGAGTAGTGCCAATGAAGTCAATGGACATCAGGTTTAATAAATGCCTCTTTCAGTGGCATTTCAGTGACGAGTGAAACCATCCACCTGTCTTCTTAATCCTTGCCCATCCTGGCTTACAAAAGCGAGCTGCGCAGGGCTGGGCAATGGGCTCCACGGGGGGGGGGGGACTTCCCTCTGTGAGGGAGCCTTCCCAGACCCACTGAAAGAGGCATTTATTAAACTGACTCTGCATATGACTAATGCTGGATGTTGCCCATTGTTATTATTTTATTTTGCTCTTCCTTATTGACTTTGTAAATGTGATGTTGACCTTCGGGCTCAAATTAAGTCATGGCAAAATCTCTTCCCCCGCTCTTCCAAACAGCCGCTGGCTGTGAAAGGCAGGGATCTCTGAAGCAGCCACTACCACCTCTGTGTGGCCTTCTCTCTGACGCAAGCAGCACGTCTGCCTGGGCGCAGCTGCAGTGTCCGGAGCCTGGGCTGTGAGGTCCCTGTGGTGCTGTTTGCTGCCTTCACGTTGGGAGGGAGGATGAGCTAATTCAGCAAAAATGTGCCCCCTTCCATTTGGGGAACTGCTTCCAGCACAAAGAATGAATACATTTGTTCCTGAAAGCAGAGTCATCCATGTGCGATTGCAACACCCTGTGTTTCCAATTAATGCACTCGATCTGTCCTGGGTGCTTCTAAAAGAGGGGGACGAGGTGGGGGGGGGGAGTTAGGCCTTGTAGCACGGAGATAGTGCTGGCAAAGGATCCACTTTGGAATGCACACAGGGCTGGCAGGAGTGGGATGGAGCAGCCTCAACATGTTGGATCCCCACAGCCTTGTAACGTTTTGTGCGGGATGTGCGTCACTGCAGTGCCCTTTGGCGAGGGGCATGGCAGGGTGGGCGGTGCACATGCCACATGTGCCAACCACGGGCTTGGCACTCTCCTTCTGCCTGCCATGGGAAATGCTGGGACCCTGGGCTTTTTATTTCACCATGCTCCTCAGGGTGGGGAAAATGTGTGCAAGTTTTATTTTTTCCTCTTTTTTCCTCCCCCCCCCCCTTGGAAACAATATGCAGATGCTGAATTTGGCCAAACTTCCTTAGTACTGCAATGTGGCTTTTCTCCCCATCATACTCTTCAGTGCTGGCAGGGCTCCAAAGACCTGTGTCTTAATATCTGTGTGTTCCAAAAACGGCAGACTCTTTTTGAGAAAGCCTTCCTCTCTCTCTCTCTCTCTCTCTCTCTCTCTCTGTGTGTGTGTGTGTGTGTGTGTGTGTAAACATCCTGATGTCATTATCCTGTTACATCACCCCCTTTCAGTACCAGCAGCATCCGATTGCGTGGAGGAAGGGTGGAGAAGCACTTGGTGGCGTCAAGGACACTGCGCAAGTCAGGGCCTGGGGCTTCCTGGAATTTCTGTAGCTGCACTCACTGACCTAATATTTCTCCCCTTCATCCAAAGTCCACAGGACAGTTCACAAAATAAAAATACAAAATCATACAATTATAGAGCCATCATCTACTCAATCGCTTCATATGGGGAGAAGCAATCCTTGAGGTATTGCAGTCCTGAGCCATTTAAGACTTTACAGGTCAAAACCAGCACTTTTATTGGGGGCTGGAGTGCCCACCCACCAAAGTGTTAGGTTTCCCCTGCCACTGACCCCCTATTTCCTCCCATCCACAGTTTATTTTGCTAGTGCAGTGGTAGCAAAGCTCTGAGAAAGCTCTTTCTGTGCAATGGAAGCTCTGCGCGAAGACTAGGGCATTGTGGCCTGGACACCAACTTCCATCAGCCTCAGCCAGAGCAGCCAATGGCCAGGGAGGATGGGAGTCGGGGTCCAGAAGCATCTGGAGAGTTGCAGCTTCAGCCCTCCCCCATTTTTTGCTAAGGGTTGAGAGTATACGAAGAACGGACAATGCTTTGGTACAGAAGTTCCTCCTGGCTGGCTGGCTGTGTGCATGAGCCAGGGACCCGGTCAGCAGGGAGAGGCTGTGTGTGACTGAGCCAAATAAACAAAAGCCTCTGCTGTGCATGTGTGTGTTTGTGTGTCGCTGTGTGTACGGACACACATACCCCACTCCGCATTGCAGCTGGTCTGACTCTTGCAGGTCCATCTGCCAAGAAACAGCCTCCGTCGTTGCCAATTATGATTTTGCCTTTTGTGGAAGGGGAAGGTGGGGCTTTCCTCTCCCGTTTTGGTGAATAAATATCCAACGTATAGCAAAGTTTTTGAGAGCTGAGTGGAAGGGCAGGTCAGACTGAATCCCCATGAGCCAAGCACATTCTCTCTCTGAATGGCTGTGGAAGTCCCTCCCCCTTGGGGCCGGAGATTGTGCAAGGCAGCTTCTCGGCTTAAATCTGGACATTCCTTTTGTCTCCTGTGTTGTTTTCTGTGCAAACAAGCATTGAAATTGGATCAGGAGTGGAGCTGGGGAGTGTCCCTGCTGGGTGGAGAGCGCTGCCGCAGTGCCAGAGCCAATGCAAACGTTCTCATGGAAAGTGATGTCAGCAGCCGTCACTACTCCTGTGCAAAGTCCGGGCCTCACCTTTGTCCCAAATCTTTTTCTTTTTCTTTCTTTTTGTGGGGGTTGGGGGACATGAAGGGGGTGCTGGCTGCAGAAGGTTAGAACAGCTCCAGAAGGCATGTCAGCCAAGCTACTTTCCAATTTGATAAAATCCAAGGTGGCCTTAGGTGAAATATCTCCATTTCACCTCTGCCAGGAAGAAGAACCCCAAAATCTGAAAAGCTGTCACCTGTGAGGCAGTTCACACGTGCCATGGGGTTTGGTGTGGAAAGTCCCTGGAGGACGTAGGATTGAGTGGGCCACAGCATTCTGCAGGTGGGGGGAATGTATATTGAAATGCATGTCTGCATGTTTCTCTGAGCATAATGCTGATGGGCTGGCCCCTGTGCCCGTCACAAAGGTGCCCCCCCCAGCCCAAATTTCAGAGCACTTTTTAAAGTGTAAAATGAATGCAGGGGAAGTGCTGAACAAATATTTGAGCATATAAACATGTACTCCTTCCTCAGCATGGGAGTTGGCAGAGGATCGTAAGGCTGTAGGCAGTGCTTTTTTCCAGTGCAGTTCTGGCACCTCTCAGGTGGGTGCCATTGTGGACTGGCACTCCCCCCCGCCCGCTTCTTGCCTTTGCATACTTCTGAGAAGCCAAAAGCAAACATTTCAAGTCAAAAGGGAAGCTGGCCAGCGTGTGTGAGTCTACCTTTTTTTTAGATCTATGTTTTTTGTTGGACAGTTATGACCCTCATCCCCCAGCAACTCTTAAATTTTGAACTAAAGCAGTAATCAAGCTTTTGGCTTTTAAACCAGTGGAGAATAGACAGTTGGAGAGTAAGTGACTACAAGACAGGTGAGGAAGAGTCTTCAGGAATGTGCAACAGTGATTGAATCTGAATCTGGAGTAATTAATATTTGTCGTCTGCCCCCCCCCCTTTGAGCCGAGAACTTTGTAAAATACTTTTCAGAACTCACCTTGAAGTTGTTGCAGTAAGTCGCTAGAGCAGTAGATGCTCCATTTCTCTTCAAAAAAGGAGACTGGATGAGATCTTCAAGCGTCCATAGACTGGGGTTCACAAAGCGATTCTTGCTTATGAGAATGGAATGTTGCTATAAGCATCTTTCTGTTTGGCCGAGAGTTAAAGTAGCAGCATTTAAAGAACCCTCACTTTGGTTGGTTGGTTTATATATTTGTTTATTTATTTCATCGGTGTATAGACTGCTCAACATGCTAGTTTCCAAACAGTGTACAATGAAGGTTTAGAAGAGAAACGATAGAGAAAATCAGTTAAAATTAACCATAAAATCTGAAACTGTAAGCACACTGTACCTAAGAGTTTTTAATGTTGTTCTTAATGCTATAACCCACCCTGGGACCTTATAATGAAGGCTGGGTGATAAATAAAATAAAAATAATAGATAAATAATAAAAAGGGTCGTCAGCATTGAAGTTCACAATCATAAAGTCTAGAGGAACCTCCAAAGGACATCTAGACCAGCCCCCTACTGATTCATGAAATCCATTGCTGCAGCATCCTTGACAGTTGAATGAAAGCTATTACAGGACTTTTTCATACATATTTGATGCTGGACAAGTAGCTTGACAACACCATTAGTAGCTTGGTAGCTTTTTGGATCACTGGGTCTCGCTGTATCTGGATCCCTCTTCCCTCTTTAGACAGACACCAAGCTTCCAGGGTCTACCTTGCTTTCTTTTTAACTAGTACCTCGAGGTCCATCCAACAAAGGAGAGCTGGGTTGCAAAACACTGACTTGAGGGCACAGAGCCCATGGTTGATTGCACCCCATCGCAAGCTACCCACTGGGATGACCTGTATGCACAAGTCCCAATCTGCTGATCAGAGATGACAACACAGCCTTGTTTGAGTGTGGATACAGCCCCTATGACTGAGAAGCAATTGGCAATTGCCTGAACTACTGCAAACCACCTTGGTATCCCAACAGATCCTGATCTGCCTCCTGTCTTGAGAGTTTTCAGTTATTGTTATTTTTCTAATTTTCATTGCCGCCTGGTTCATTTCATCTAATCCTGCCAGTCTTTGTTCCTGGTGCATCTGGAGTCATTCCACAGGGCTCTCCCTCTCTCCTAAGAATGAGCAGGCAAGGCGCACAAAAGCACTTCTCTTCCCTTGCCCTCCCTGCTTCTGCATTGACGTTGGCGAGAACTGCCTCTGCCGTCATCTGTCCCGGAATGGCATCTCCACTTCCCCCCCTCCCCAGGAGGCCTCCTGCCAAGGATTTCGAGAAAGCAGAGAAAGCCATTAAGGAAGCCTCCTGGAGCTTCAAAAGAGGAAATAGTAGAAGCAGAGGGGGGGGGGTGAATCTGGATGAGCCGCCTTTTCTGATCTGCTCAGAGATCAGTATTCATTAACACATCTGTGCATTTGCCTAAACAACTCTTATGGTAGCAAAGGGAAGTGGCTATAAATACTTTCAAGACTGCAGGGCCCTCAACTCTGCTTCTCTTACACTTTTGTAAGTCTGGCTGTTTTCTAACTGGGGTTCCTAAAAAAATGTTTTCTAACCCAGATTCCCTAAAAAACAAGGCCCAACTATTCTTATTATTACTTATTAAATTTGTATGCCACCTTTCATCTGTAGATCTCAGTGTAATTCGCAACATTTAATTACAATATAAAAACAACAAAATACATAATAAAAATAAGAACGACAACAAAGCAACAAACAAGCCTCCATAATGGACTGGATGAGAGCCAAAAAACTGAAGCTCAATCCGATGAGACTGAGGCCCTGTTACTGGGCTGTTCCCTAGACCAGGTCGATGGGAGGCTGCCTGCTCTTGATGGGGCTACAATCCCTCTGAAGGAGCTGGTACACAGCTTCGGGGTCCTACTGGATCCATTATTGCTGCTTGAGGCTCAGGTGACCTCAGAGGCATGGAGTGCCTTCCATCGGCTTGGTGGCCCAGCTGTGCCCCTATCTGCACAGATTATTTCAGATCACACATATACACACAGTTAAAGGCCAAAAGAACAACCTATAAAGTCTTGCTTGCTTGCTGTTCTTTAGATTCTGATTTATAAAATGAGCCAGCAAGAGACAGCTTACGCTCTGGCACATGCTGTCTTGCAGGCAGAGTTTGCTAGATTTCGGTTCTGCTGCTTTACTTTTGAAAGAATCACTCTGTTGCCTCATTGGACTCTGCCATGTACTGCTCCAGGCCAACAGCCCATCTAGTTCCTTGTAATGACTGACAGTGGCTCTGCGGGGTTTCACGAAGGAGTATTTCCCTGCCCTAACCTGGCAATGTCAGGGATGGAACCTGGGACTTGGTGCAGGCAAAGCAGATGTTCTGCCACTGAGCTACAGCCCTTGAAGAAATGGCCAGGCAGAAGGAAATGGCCACTGGGCCGGGGAGAGAAGCTTTTTGCCTAAAGAGCTGCAGAAGAGGCTCTCAGTTCTCTTCCAAGGAGTGGCCAGCTCTGCTCCACTGAAGTTCCTCCTCAAGCTGGGAACTCCCTAAGGGCCTCCTTCCTTCCCCACGCAATAAATCGGTAAATTGAGGACTTGCCAAGCACTGGCACTTCCTGCTGTCTCCTGCTCTAGGTATCTACTATCTGAGTCAGACTGTTAGCCCTGGGCTAAGTGGGCCAGAGGGTAGTCCTAGTGTGGTACTGACAAAGATGTGTGGTGGGCTGTAGGATGCTGTAGCTCAGTATGGAGGGCCAGGGAGCCACTACCAGCCAGTGCAGAGCAGCAGTGGGGAGGGAACCTGAGGCTCTCCAGAGGTCCTTGGACTCCCATCTTCCTCAGCCATTGGCCATGTTGGCTTGGGCTGGTGGGAGTTGGAGTCCCGCAACACTTGGGCTCCCAGGTCTAGGCAGGAGTCTCTCAGCCCTGCCTGGAGATGCCAGGGATTGAAAACCCAGGACCTTTGGCATGCAGAGATTGTGCACTGTCACTGGCGTATGGTGTCATGTAGTCCATCTCAAGAGTTCATGCCATGGTTGTGTCATCACACAAGCATGATATGCCAGTCTCTCCTGAGCAGACGGGATGGAGGGATTTGCAGATCTGTGTCAAAAGCCCACCTGATAAGGGATCTAGCGGGGCTGTTGGCAGGGCCAACACACTCTGTTCTGCTGCCATAGGTGGAAAGGATTTTTTATGCTTCCAATGGCCCCAGAACTAGTTGTTGTTGCATTTCATCTTTAAAGGTTTTGATTGTTTTGATTTACAAGACAAAATCCAGCTTTTCCATCTGAAGACACACAAAGCTGGCTTATAGAAGTGGAAGTTCAATAAAACCATTAGAACAGCTGAACGCAGTTGCCATGCGGTAACATCCTATGTTAGCCATACTTAGCAGACCCATTAAAATACAGTGGGTTTATTTGTTTTTTGCATTTATATGCCACCTTTCCTCTTTAAGGAGCTCAAGGTGGGGTGCACATTTCTCCCCCTCATTTCATCCCCCCACAACCCTGTGAGGTAGGTTAAGGTGAGGGGCACTGACCTGCCCAAGGTCACCCAGGAAACTTCATGACCAGGTGGGGATTTGAACCCTGGTCCCACAGGTCCCAATCTGACACTCCAACCACTGTGCCACACTAGCTCCTGACTTGTGTTACTCAAGTCCATTGACTTGAATAGGTTTGTTCTGAGTGTGACTTAGCTGGATAAGCAAACCATTAAAAAACAGCAGTGGCTAAAACCAGGTCTTAAGCAGCAGGTTAAAAGGCAATCACAGCACAGCATAATGTTTTAGGGAATGGGGGAGCCCTCACAGATTAAAGGCATGCTAAGATAAATTGGCCAATTTCAGCAGTTGGGCTCTACAGTGGGAGGAGTTATGTGGATTGCAACCTCAGCAAAATAGGTGTGTGTGTGTGTGCCTTTTAATTATTTACTTTGATGATTTGGAGCGATGAGAGTTAATAATACAATTCTCACAGCTTGGAAACCAAGAGCACCCCAGGCAGAAGCCACAGTAGTTGGCTGTGGTTGTTGGTGATGTTGCAATACAGTGGTACCTCGGGTTACATACGCTTCAGGTTACAGACGCTTCAGTTTACAGACTCCGCTAACCCAGAAATATTACCTCGGGTTAAGAACTTTGCTTCAGGATGAGAACAGAAATCGTGCTACACCGGCGGTGCGGCAGCAGCGGGAGGCCCCATTAGCTAAAGTGGTACCTCAGGTTAAGAACAGTTTCAGGTTAAGAACGGACCTCCGGAATGAATTAAGTACTTAACCAGAGGTACCACTGTAGTAATTTGGGGCAAAAGAGATTCCACTCCCTACCCCCCCCCCCGGCACCTCCATGTTGCAGCACATTCACCCAAACTTTTGCAAGGTGCAGAAGGCCATTCACAAGGCTGCTCAGCTGGCAGACCCCATCTGGAACTTTGAGTGGGGGATTCTGCTGTGATTAAGCAGAACAGCAGAACTCTAAAACCAGGAGGAAGGCAAACAAATAGCAAGTTATCATGTTGCACAAAAGTTGCCCACTGAAGCGCATTGCACTTCAAGCAACAAGCCACAAATGTAGTACCTTTTGCTGAATCAACTATGGACAGTGTGCAGGTTTTCCAGTTTGCAGAAAACCTCACTGTTGGAGAGTTCTGTGTAAGCTGAAAATCTATGCGGTGTTTGCGAAGCCTCAATCCTGCCTTCATTTGTGGTTTGTTGTTGCCTCTTTCTTTCTTTTGATTTTATAAAAGAAATATAAAGAAAGGTGTGGACTCTGTGACACCCAAGTGATTTAACAGAGTTGTTTGCTAGGTGTTTGAAGGTATGCTGTGCGTCAGTGGCATACACAAAGACAGGTACCAGTGCAGGCATCCTTCCCATTGCAGGGGCTTGGACTAGATGACCCTTGGGTCCCTTCCAGCTCCACAGTTCTATGATTCTAAACCCCCAAATAATGTGATCCCCTCCCAGAAGGCAGGGAAGTGATTTTTCTGTGGCAGCTCAGCAACATAGACCTTAGATTCATAGCCTGGGACATGCCTATTTTCAAGAACTCCTTTCTCATTTCAGATGCAAGATCTCCCCTTCTTGGTCCTGCTCAGCTCCTTTGGGAACCTCACAGTGAGGCAGTGCAGGTGGCAGCTCCTGACAGAGCTGACTTCCGTCACCCTCTTGCTCCATCCCTCAAGGTGCTCCATCCAGCTTCTTTTACCTTTCCCTAGGGAAGCAGCAAGTCTGTTGGGAAAGGCGAGAGAAGGTGGCTTGATCTGCTTTAGAGCAAGATGAAAGCCAAGGGGGGGGGGAGCAGTAGAAAGCTGGCGGGCTGGTTCAAAAGATTTTGTAGGCTAATCATGGGCCACCTTTTCCATGCCCCATTGCAGTCTCCCTCACAACAACCCTGTGAGGTAGGTAGGGCTGAGAGGCCGAGTCGGGATTCGAACCCTAGTCTCCTAGGTCCTAGTCCTGCACTCTCACCACCATGCTTTGGGTGGTGCCCTTTGTCCTGAGGTCACACAGCGAGGTATTCTTCGGGATTGTTCCCTTCCTTTGCAACTCCCTAGCAAAGCTTGGAGCTTCATAATTTAATAACAATGTGAGATCCTTTATTTGATAGGTTTGTGTGTGTCTTTTGTGGTTGCAGACTATTAGAATGTTATTTTGCTGGTATGGTTGTTGGTTGAAGCTGTGTTTTGACTGCTCATTAAATTAAATGCTGGGCTCTCATTTAGCAGGGTGGGCCAAATGCTAAAATACATGAAAATGTAAATATCCTTGCACTGGCGGAAGAGGTTGCCCTTTTCTCTTTGGCATGTCTTCTTCTCTGCAGCCGATCATGTCAGCAGCTGTCTATGCAAATAGCAGGGCTGTAACTGGTTCCTCTAAGGGAAGCTCATGTTATGTTTTTGAGAAATGCTGCTGCATGCATTATAGCTGCCCTGTGCAGGCCCTTTATGAAAACAAGAGAAAGTTGGGGTGTACGTCTGCAAGGGGCTATAGTCAAGGTCTCAAAAACCAAATGCTCAGAAGCGGGGAGAAGAAACATGACCGTGTGAGGCCATACGGAAGGGACCTTCAGAAAGCAAAGTAAAACAAAGCAAAGCAAATATTTTGTAAAAAGAAAATGTGCTTTAACACAGTCTTTCCCCAACCTGTGGCCTTCCAGGTGTCACTGGGCTCCAAGTCCCATCAGCCCAGCCAGCATGGCCTGCAGTCAGGGATGTTGTAGTCCCCAACGTGTCATTCAACGTGGAGGATGCTGGGGCTGCTTCCAGACCACCTGTTTATTGCACATATATCCTGATATGTTTGCAGAGAGGTTAGCGGTTGGCTATTTAGTGAGCATTCATTTCGGTTTGTTTTTAGGTAGGTTAGATGACGTGGTGTGAAAAAAGCAAGTTCTGTCTCATACTTTGCATCACTTTCCTGATCACAAAAAGCCTGGTTGGTTGGTTGGTTTTGGAGAACCTGATTTAGTTGCACAAGAGTTCCAAATGAGCCCTAACTGAATGGGCCAGTATGTGACTGAATCCTATGCAAACAGAGCGGCAGTCCAGAAGTGCCCTCAGCTATTGAATGGGCAGCCTGTGACACATTAGGACAAGAGCAGTGTGGACGTTATAGCGCCTCCTACTGGCCCACCTGGTGCTGCGATGTTGCTTGCCACTGGTTCAGCAGGCTGTAGTCAAAGCACTAAGACACAAAGGGCCAGGGGCAGGTGGTGCATATGTATTGCAGCACACTCTATTTAAGTCTTTAAACATTTATTTGTTTTAAATATTTCACATTCCTCCCTATGATCCAGTGGCTAAGATTCTTGGTTTTCACCCAGGCAGCCTGAGCCTGATTCCCAGTACAATTGTACCTAGGAAGTCGAATGGAATCCATTCTGGAAGTCCGTTCAACTTCCAAAACATTTGGTTTGGTTCAGAAACCAAAGTGTGGCTTCTGATTGTAGGAAGCTCCTGCAGCCAACTGGAAGCCACAGAAGCCTCATTGGATGTTCAGCTTCCAAAAATAGTTCACAAACCAGAACAGTCACTTCCGGGTTTGTGGCATTCGTGAGCCAAGACGTTCAAGAACCAAGCTGTTCGAAAACCAAGGTACAACTGTATAGGAAAGGTTGAATTTTGGAGGGAGTCACAGCTCAGTGGTGGAATATTGTCTTCTAGTTCGGTCCTCGGCATCTCTAGGTAGGGCTGGGAATGAAACCCTAGAGAGTGACGACTGCCTGTCCATGTTGACCAGCCTTTCTCAACCTTGGGTCCCCAGGTGTTGCTGGACTACAACTCCCATCATCCCTAGCTAGCAGGACCTGAGATTAGTAGTTCAGCAACATCTGGGGACCCAAGGTTGAGAAAGCCTGGTCTAGACAAAACTGAACTAAATGGACCAAAGACCTGTTTATCCATTATTCTATTACTATTTTTGAAAAGTTATATTCTGACACATGCCACAAAAGTGCTCTCAGAGCAGGTAAAGACCATGTTAAAAAAACAACAACACAGAACATAATTGTGCTTGTGTTCTGTTTAATCTTAAAATTTTATAAACCTCTGCAACCTTCCCGCACAAATGCAAATGTTAGCCAGAATAAAACAGGGAGTGAGCTATCCAAATCAGGCATCTTAAGGGAGGGGAGATTTCATAAGGTCCATGTTGAGAATAGGCAGGCTGGAAGAATCCCATCTTTGTATATTTCTATATGAAATAACCTTATCTGCACCTCTGATGTGCAGCTTTAAACTTAAGTCATCCAGCAGATTTCATACTTCTGCAAATGTTTTGATGCGGCTCTTGGCAGTTTAAAAGTGCTGAAGCAAGGATTTAAATAGCTATTGCGACAGAAGAAATGTGGAAAGGACAGGAAGTCATAGGTTGATAAAGAAAATTTAATGTCAGAGAGTTTGTAGCTTTTTTTGTTGGTGTTGGTGTGATGTTTGACAATTTTGATTTATGGATAATAATGAATGAATGTTTGTGTTGTACAGATGTGTTGATGAACAATAAAGCAGAAAGGAAAGGAAGCAAAAAAAGAAAAAGAAAAAGTTTATTTACATACTATTAATGCGCAAATGGAACAGCACTGAACCACGAGTAAAAACATGCAGAAGTGATGTAGAACACAAATAGACAGATTCGTCTATAACTGCTTGTGACAGCTTCGCTCGCTGCTTCTGCCAACGTAACTTCAGTGCAGGTTGGTACTCAGAGCAAAGCCTCCTTCAAAGAACCAAAAGCACCACGTGAGCGGGTTTCTGATGGGAGGAGGAGTGCCCTGACTTACACTGAATGAAGCCTTTTTAGGGGTTTAGAATTCAAACCAGGAGTACCTAACCCCCAGGACAGTCCCATGTGACAGCACCAGTTTCCCCAGTACCACTTCTGGGGTCAGGCTTGGCAGACAGGAGTCAAAGCCACTGCAGAAGATCCCACCATCACCAGGTGAGGTAGGGACTTTCCCATCTGAAACCCCCAAGAGCTGTTGGCTGTCAGTGTAAACAAGGCATGGGGAACCTTTGGCCCTCCAGATGTTGCTGAACTTCAGCTCTCATAATCCTTAGTCTTGCTGATTGGGGCTGATGGGAGTTGTCATTCAACAACATCTGGAGGACCAAAGGTTCCCCACAGCTGGCATGATCAGTCCTAAGCTAGGTGGCCTAATGGTAGAGTAAAGGAGCTTTTTACTTTCCTGGGTAATGGCACCCCCAACACCCAATCTAACCAGAGAGCCTAGAAGGAGACTGCATTCAGTGGCATCAAAAGCAGCCCAGAGGACCTGGGAAGATCAACAGGGCAATGTTCTCCCTGTCTGTCTTTCCTCCACCAGGGTAGCTAAGGCAGCTTCAGTACCAAAACTGGGCCTGAAGCCAAACTGATAACAATCTGAACAACTCGTTTCATTCAGACATGTCTGGAGCTGTACTTGCCACCACATAATCAAATCACCTGCCCAGAATTGTTACATTAGAGATTGCCCAGTAATTGTTCAGATCAAGGGAGCCCAATTATTGCTTTGGATGGATGGATGACTACTGAAGATCTCACAAATTTCTCCTTCAAATGGGAAGGAATTAGCGGCTGCCCGCCCTTGCCCCTGCTCCCCAAATAAAGCGAGCCACTGATCATCCTGGATCACCCCAGCCAACCAATCCTAACTAGCAAAGACCAGCAGCCAGGAGGAACCTGGGTCAGGTTCTTGAGGGGTTGGCTGGAACATTCCAGGTGCCCTGCTCACATCCTTAGGTGCCAACAGTTGTGAAATCAATCCAATGCAACAAGTGACTTCTCACAAGCAGCCTAAGTTCGGAACATACCTGCTGTTCCTGCCTCCTCCCCAGTTTTCCTGTAAGCAGGGATGAGCACAGAGTGGTCTCATGTACTACCTTTATGGGGCATGTGCATACAATAAGTTGGCATAAACAGCAGAGCAAACAAGCACCTCATCTTCCTGCTCCTTCCTAGGTTCCTTGATGTATGCAGATTTATCAATGGCTTTCTAAAGTGAAGTACCTGATCCTGGCTTGCTCAGCTAAACAGCTCTCCACCCCAAGCTGATGGCAGCCCACTAGCTGCATACAGTATTATGGCTTTCTGGACACTTGATAACAGCCCACATGCTTTTGCAGTTCCTATGCATGCTCCAAAAAAATCCCAAAATATATTATTATTGGGCCACACAGTGGGTGGCTATTGGCTGATTTTGACTTGGTGGATCCACAAGCAGTACAAGCCCAGATTAATCTGTTGTAAGGACTGCCAGCTGTCCTGGCCTGTTCCTGTGTCTTTAGAAACAGCACCTTGATGTTCAGAATTTGGCTGGTGAAGCTTTTTATCACATGGAATGGAAGGGTGGAGGAATGTGTGTCTGACGAGCAGTTCTTACCTCCTGAAGTTTTCAAGCCAGCCTGTGGTTAAAGACACAGGAGCAGAGTACAGTACAGAAGCTGACAACCCTAAACTCTTTGGGCCCTGCAGAGATCTCCAGTTGGGCAGGATTTGTTGGCTTGTGATCCACCGCCCACCCACTTACCCTGTCATAAATCCCTGCCCACTTGTTCTGCCCATGCAGATCACCTTACGCTTCTGGCCTCAGGATGCTGGCAGTTTCCCCTCAACTTTGCCAGTTAGACTGGAAAGGTTGGAATAGGCTGCAAAGTGGGAGCACTTTGCTGGGTGCGATTAAAATCAGCTGGCCGCCTTGCAACCCTCAGGTAGGCAGGCTATAAGGAAACTGAACCAGGGAACTTGGCTGGCATCTTTTCCCTTTTCATAAAGGATAATGCCTTTGATCCTTTACCATTAAAACTTAGCCAACCGGTTTTTTTGCTTCTGCCTTTGTTCCTTGCCAGTTCTGCTGCCAACTGGCCGGGGCAGGGGGGCGGGGCTTGGCTTGGCTTGGCTTGTTCCTGTATCTTTTGCAGGAGCTCAACGTAGAGATAACAGCAGGGGGGTATTTTCACAGAATAGAGATAAACATGATCACCTTCTAATATCTGCTTGTTGAGCTTTTGTTAAAGGGTCAGGAATATGTGCCATAGGGGGGGAGGAGCTGTCAACCTTACATACAAGGATTTGTCACTTTGCCTAGAGCAGCCATCGCCAACCTGGTGCCCTCCAGATGTTTTAGACCGCAACTGGCATCAGCCCCAGCTAGCATGGTCATTTTGTTGGTCTCGGCTGCAGCATGAAGCAGAGATGTTGCAGGAAGGTATTGAAAGGGACAGCACACATCCAACTGTGGCTGATTTTGGATTTGGAGCTGCTGCACAGCAGACCCACCCACCCACCTCTGAGCATTTTGTAATAGGCAAAGAAACAAGAAAAATGCACTGGAAAGGGTGGAATAATGTTTGCTAGATGCAGCGTCATCATATGCTCAGCAAATAGCTGGTAATCATCTAATCATCCAGGTTGGGAGCTCAAAGCCAGCGGGGATAAAAATCAATGATTGGTTTTTTTATAAAAATAATAATCAGATTTTTTAATTTTAAATTGGATTTTGTTGATTTAAATTGGATTTTTTAAAAAATAAAATGCTTTTGGAGGAAACATCGTTCTAAAGATAGTTTTCTATTTTTACATTATAGTCCAAAAGCCATTCATCAGGAAAAAAAGGATTTTTAAAAAATTATGTAGTATGAGGCTTTATATGCAATGTTTTTTTGTGTGTGTGTGTGTGTGTGTGTTTTTGGTAACTGAATTTCATTCATCCATTCACAATGTCTTGCTCTTCCAGAGGTTTCTGTAAGATTATTTGGGGCAGTTTTTCTAATGAGATTATCACAGATGCTTGTTTTTGCTGTTCTCAAAAGTGTAAATTTGTGTCTACAGAGATAGCATGCCTTTTCTTCACAGGAGAAAAATGTTATAAAATAAACATACAGAGTTGAGGAAAAAAACCTTAATCCCATTGTTCCTTTGCAAATTCATATTCACAGAATCAACCCCTTACCTCTTACCGGTAAATGCTGAGTTCCAAGAGGTTCAATGAATAGTGGAATAGATGTTCACAAGTAGCTAAGTGTGAAGCAGTAAAAATGAAAGTGCAAACCTTGTGAGCAGAATATTCCACAAGTCTTGGGATCTTGGTGTAATGATTGTGCAAGTCAGTTGCATGTCTGTGCAACTCGGACTTCAGGCAAGTTCTGGAGGCTCTTCAGGGCTGGCAACCTCTTCCCAATCCCACCAGGTCCCAACAACTGCACTCACCCTTAACTGTACAGAATAGGTGCCTGAATGTAAAGCAAAACTACTCTGAAAATTTATTATTCCTAAAATCAAACCTTTGTCTTGTTGTAAATATTAAAATTATGCCCTCAACAATGAATCTTTCTGTAAAAAAATATTTAAATCAAGTCTTACTGACTAGTGATTTAAATCATGATTTAAATCAAATCCACTCTGCTCAAAGCACAGGTTGTCTGGCAGTGACCAGGGAGAGTGAAAGGCACGCAGAGCTGTCAAATGCTACAGCCAGGTATCTCCACAATCCTTGGTGGAGGATGTTTGTTGAGGCAGGATGTGAGCCCCATTTCACCCAGGTTGGGCACACTCACCACACATGCATTTGTGTACACACACACACAGAGAGAGAGAGAGGGGGGGGGCTGGGAGCCCTGGTGGCACCCCTCTGGAGGCTTCCCAGGGCAAAAAACCCAGCTCCCCCCCCCCCATAGCTACAGCTCTGCTTTATGCCTGCAACAGTTTAGAGCATTTTTTAATATTTTTTTTTTAAGACTGCCTACAACCTTATGAGCCTACCAGGCCTTGAGCTCATCTTCAGAGACCATCTTCTCAAGCCTGCCATCCAGAACAGTCAAGGTTCAGAAGCAGCAGGGACAGGACTTTCTTGATGGTGACCCCTCATGTCCCTGGTTCTTTCCCTCAACAAACTCATTTAGCCCCAGCACTTCAGAGTCTTTGGCCAAGTGACAAAATCGCACAAGTGTCCGACACAGCAGAACCTAAGAAGATGGGCTATGCTCCATCCCTCTCCCATAGACATAGAATCCGAGAAATGTAGAGTTGGACAGGACCCTGAAGACCATCTAGTTATGATGCCCTGCAGGAATATGCAGCTGTGCCGCACCAGGATCGACCCTGCAACCTTGGCATTATCAGCACCATGCTCTACGCAGGGAAGCTACCTCATCTGGTTGGCCCTTGGGAGAACAGAAGGGCCATTGGCTTGACCCAGCAGGGCTCTTCTTGCATCCTGGCAAGCCGGACTTCTGTGTGATTTTGTTGCTAGGTTTTATTTGTTTCGTGTGCTGGTGTGCATTTTAATTGTATTTAATGAGTATATGCTGTTTTGGGAGAGCTTCCCCAGAAAGGCAGTTGTATATGCAAATAAATGCTGTATTACTTGTTGGAGTGGGGTTATGGCACATGCAGTGCCCTGGTCCAAACCATTCCATTTCTTTTCTGTTAACTTATGGATTTAAAAGCTTTCAATTAAACAAATACCAAGGCAGTGTACAACAAGCACTAATAAAAATCAGCTGAAACCTTTATGAACATTAAAATGACAAAGCAGACAAGGGTGACAATAAACAAAAAGCATTAAAAGAATAGTAAGATCATTTGAGTTTAGCCAGGCAATTTTGCTTGAACTCTTAAGGAGAGCCTGTAGAACATGAATATAGAAACTCTAACCCTTAAAGGCTCTGAAAAGACTCGGTAGCACAACAAATGGCTGGCACAGCCCTCTCCCCCACAGTGATGGCTTAGTGTTGGGTGCCATAAGTCTCTGATGTGAGCATAAGATGGCACATTGATGGTGCACATGTGCACAAATACCTTTGCCCCTCCAGCTATTGCTGAACTCACATCAGCCCCTGCAGAAGCTAGGGGTGGTGGGAGTTGTAGTTTGGCCAGGGGTTCCCCACACCTGGTGCAAAGCAAGGGGCACATTCTCTCTCACACAGAGAGATGTGTTCTTGCAATGGGGCTGGTGCGCCTTTTGAACAAGCTGCCTTGCTGCATCCAGCCCAGAGTGAACTTCCAGCCCAACCAGTTGGGAGATCCACCCCTGCTTATGCAAATGGCCGTTAATAGGACAGAGGCACTTGTTTTGCCTTTGATCTTTGTTCTGCTTCCCTTGGCACTGCTGCCGCATCCTCCCTGGGCTGATGTAATCAGCTTGCAGTCGGAACCCATTGCATCCTCCAGGGGGAAGCGATGTCTCCCTTTCCCTTTCCCAAGGTGCTTGGCTCTTCTCTCCCCGACTAGGCAAGGTAGCGCTCTAGGCAGAAGCCTCCCTTGCTCGGGCTCTTGCCAAGGCTTAGGGCTCAGCCCTCTTTGACAGCGTCTGTCCTGCTGCCAAAGCC
Organism: Podarcis liolepis; assembly: GCF_965112155.1. NCBI lineage: Eukaryota > Metazoa > Chordata > Lepidosauria > Squamata > Lacertidae > Podarcis > Podarcis liolepis. The sequence goes on from NC_139555.1 coordinate 1,781,951, forward strand.
ACAGCCCCACAACTTGGGGGCCAGGCCTTTTTCCGTGTGCAGGGAAACACATGCCGCTTTCTCCAACAGCCACTAGGAGCTGTGTGAAAGGAAACTACCTTCCCCAACACACCTACCCAGCCACGGCAGCAGTGGAATGCCTGCTCCCCTGGCAGGTGTGTTCATGCATGTGCGCATAGAACGGCTCTCCCCAACCTGGCGCCTCCAGGATGACAGCTCCCACCTGCTGTGCTGACTGGGGCAAGTGGCAGTTGTGCTTCAAAACATCAGGAAGACACTGGCTGCTGAAAGGCTGGGAGGAAAGGATCTGAACATTGGGGGTTGCGGAACAGCGGGGGCTTCATTTTGGTGATCGCTGTAGCCTTAGGAGAGTCAATGGAGAGATCTCACATCTGAGTTAGCCAAGCAAAACCCACTTGGCATATTGAAGAGTGTGCCTGTCACCATCCGTTGGGTGGGGAGCAAAACCAGCTCCTGCCCCTGATGACCCCAAAGTCTGAAGTGAAGGTCAGAGTTATGGCTGTTTTGCACTTGCCTCACAGAATAGATAGGGGTCCTTCGGAAAACAGAGCCACTCTGGATTGCTTGGGAACCCTTTGTGGTTGTTGAGCTCCACTATCCCTCAAGTAATCTGCCAGGGTGTGTTGGTGAACAGGGGTGGGCTTGGGGATTTCAGATTTCAGCAGCAAATTTGAGAGAGCAAAATCTGGCAAAAACAAACAAATAAACCCACCCCTGCCTCTTGGCTTCCATTCTGCTCAGTTCACTGCATCATAGCTGTGGCACCCTGTGGCACCCCCTCGGCCTGACACCCAGTACAAGGGAACTGGTCATGCTGCCCTATATCTGGCTCTATTTGAATCCCAGTGGGCGGAGCCCGTGGTGGACAGTGGCTAGAGACAGGTGGGTCCAGGGTCAAAAGGGGGAGGGACCAGAGGGGGGAAACGTGGAGCTTCACCATCTCCCCTCTCTCTCTGTGCCACCCTTTTGCTGTTGCATCACCCATACTCCCCAGTCTGCATGAAATCAGCCAAGGGCTGCAAGTTGCCCATGCCTAAGCAATGGCTTTTATCTAATGGCCCACTCCAGAAATGAGAGCTACCTGGATGGTGGAAGCAGAACCAAGCAGAACTCTTGGGTAGCCACATATTTCAATTGAGATGACCTGTGACTGTCCAGGTGTTATTGGACTCCCAACTTGCACTATCCCCAGCACCAAAGCTGGGTCACCAAAGCTATCATGGCCAATGGTCAGGGATGATGGGAACTGTAGTCTTTCAACATCCAGAGGACATCAGGTTCCCCACCTCCGGTTTAGAAAAATTCATTCTAAATCAGAGCATCCATGTTTGGAGGTAGTATGCCTCTGAATTCCAGATGTCAGGAGAAAAGGCAGAAGGCAGTTCTTCTATTCCACAGAAGTAAGGCACACTTTCCTGAAAAGCTCCTACAGAAGGACCATTCATAGCCAGGGAAACAGGTGTGGAGATGAATTTGGGTCACCAAAGCCCCCCACACCTGCAGGCAGCGTGGTGTGCTTTATGAGTCTTTTCCCAGGCACTGCAGACATTTTCTCATACTCTTTCCTATGGCCTTAGGGCCTTAGAAACTTGGTTTTTTAGAAAGAAAGATCACACAGAATACACATGCAGGGGAAGTGGGAGCAGGAGAGGCTTTGCTGCTGCTGCTGCTGCTGCTGCTGCCTCCACATGGCATGATGCCCCGAGAAAAGACAGTAGGGAAGTAAAACGGACTTCCAGAAATCTGACTTGCTTCCAGAGATTATGTATACCCGGCTGCCCGGCCCTGGCCTTGGGGCAGCAGCTGTTGTTGGGAGAATCTGTGGGAGGGCGATAATGCCTCATTAAACCACCCAGGGCAGCATCCAGCTCAGCAAAATAGAAGCACATACCTGACGAAAGAAGTCATCTGCGTAACAGTTGTTGGGAAAGATTGGGAGATGAAAGAGGTAGAAGTTTGTGTTCCTGCGCTCCAGGGATGGTGCTTCTCTTAATTCCCAAAAAACGACGGTGGCTTTTTTGCCCATGGGGTGAGCCCAGGACAGTTTATATGTTTAACAAATGGCAAAGCCTTTCCTGTACAGTGCTATTTCAGGCAAGCATGTGCCTTTATGGAAAAGGGGTGTTCACACATAGAAAACTTGTCAGGGAGAACTAGCAGAACTCTTCTTGCTGACTTTCTAGTTTCTCTGGCTGGTGAGAAGGATGCTGGCACCTGCACCCAAACCCTGTTGCTATGCCAGATCACCAGCAGGGCAACCCTGTGCCTTGTCTTCTCAGAAGTCGGTCCCGTTGAAAAAAAAAGGGGTGGGTGGGAAGTGGATCCCATTGACTTCAGTGGCACTTGCCACTAAGAAAGTGTTCCTAGGACGGCTTCCTTTGTCAGCTTGTCTGTTCTCTAGAAGACCCTGTGAGGTTTTGATCCTGCGGCATTATGATGTGCTGGCAAGGATTTAAATGCTGCAGCAACTCTCATGAGGCACAAATGTTTGGCCGCGCTTTTTATCAGCGCTTAGTAAACATCCGTCCGCAGGCTCGATGGGCATCAGGGTGGCAATGGAAGCTGCTAATAGCAGCTGGCAGAGGGCACCATTAATCTGAGAATGTCACAGCACTCTCAGCAGGGTCTGGTTAATGAGACCCTGGCAGAGCATTAAAAGTAAATAAACTAGCAAGCAAGAAGTGGTTTGGGCCAAGCTGAATTCAGGGCTGAAATAATGAGCAATTGTGACCTTCCCCAGGGACTTGACCTCAGGAGGCTGCCCAGGTTGGCCTTTGGAAGAAGAGGCCACAGTTGCAGCCCATTTGGAGGCAGTGTCTCTTGCTACCAGGATCCTGACCGAGTGCTTTCTGGATGCGCATGAAGCTGCCTGTTGGACTTACTTAAGTGAGCCTATTCTTCCATCTGCCTCATGGGTAGGCAAACTAAGGCCCAGGGGCCGGATCCGGCCCAATCGCTTTCTCAATCCGGCCTGCAGACGGTCCAGGAATCAGCGTGTTTTTACATGAGTAGAATGCGTCCTTTTATTTAAAATGTGTCTCTGGGTTATTTGTGGGGCATAGGAATTGGTTCATTCCCCCCCCCTTCAAAACATAGTCCCCACAAGGTCTGAGGGACAGTGGACTGCTCCCCTGCTGAAAAAGTTTGTTGACCCCTGCCTCATCTGGCCCCAGAACTCCTGCTGTCTGAGATGGTTTAGAAACTCTGCAGATTCTGCTACTGAACTCCACAAAGGAAGATCTGTGGCTCAAGAGCAGAGTGTGTGCATTGCACATAGAAGGTCCCAGGCTCCATCCCCAGTTAAGACCAGGAGAGAGGGCCTGCCGTGGGGACAACATTGAGGGCAAGATGAGCCAATGGTGTGATTTGGCAGAAGGCAGCGAGGTAGAGGATGGGTGGCATAGGAGCGAAGGCAAAAGCCTGTTTCTCTACAGATTAACCACGGTGTGCAGCCATCAGAAAACAGGCCAGCAAAGTAGATGGCCATCCACACTGCAGGGTCCCTTCCAACTCTACAATTCTATGATATGTGAGCTTGTGTTTTGTTTTCCCTCATACAAATGAATAGCATCCATTCAGGGGAGAAAATCAAACTCTGGGATACTGTTTTTGGGGTGGAGAACTAAGCCTGTCCTCTGCCCTAGAACGAGATGTAGGATTTGTCACCTGCCCAGCTGCTTCTCAGAGTTGCAGCTTGTTGTGTTTCTGCATGAGTCACTGTTGGGAACCTTCCTCCTCTGGATTGGAAATAGGCTGTGCGGAGATGTGCAGTGACTTGTGCAGAGATGCAGCAGGCAACCCACTTTGTGGATGGCTGGTTTCGTGGAAGCCTTTGCTTAATTCATTTCTCATGTTCCACTTTTCTAAGCCTATTTATCCTGTTGGCCTGACACACGGAAGGAAGTTTGGAATAAGTTAACAAAGACAGCAGCCTCCAGCCAGCCCTGCTTCTTGGGCAGGGCAGGGCTGGGGTGTTCCTGCTTCCCTTCCTGCTGCAAGTGCCCTATTGCCTGCTTCTCCTATTCTGATCCAACTGGAGGTGGTTGGGTGTGTGTGTGTGTGTGTGTGTGTGTGTGTGTGTTCATATTGGCTCTCCTCCCAAGGATCAGTTTAACACCAAAAAATGTCAGATCATGTTAGATGCTACAAAAGCAAGCCATTCGCTAGCTGTCAGGGTGGTTTTGGTGGGCTTGTTCATAAGTGTCTGGAGGGAGAGGATGCGATTAGTGGTTTTGTTTTTCTGGGGTGGAATCTTAAGCTGGCTTCCTTTTGAGGCTGCTTGATAGCTAGTTGGGAGTTTCTATAAAGAAGCGCAGCATAACCAGGGCTAAGTACACTCTGCCATCTCTTCACTGCCACCCACAATCCACAGTCTGTGCCAAACCGACCCAGATTCTGCCCCCGGAAAATGCCTGTTCATGCCAAAACGAAACTAATACGCAGATAACCTGGGAGGGGACAGGGAATGATATATATCACTCACTCCTGTCCAGCTACCTGCTGAATTGGAAGTTAGCACCAGTCAAGATGTGCAACTCTTCCTGAACGATCTCCACACCTGTGAAGGCTAGATTTTAAAATGAAAGCAGAGGCTTCCAGGATGCTGTCTTCTGCGCCAAATATTGACTATTCTGTGGCATGATACATTCAAACATGCACAGAATGTACTTGACTCTAAATGCAGCCAACTGCCCTGGTTTTTGGTTTTTTGGTGTGTGTTTTTAAAGGTTTAAAATTAATGAGACTGCTCTCTTGCTCAAACCAAGCCTCTTGTTGATTTCATTGGGGTTTGAGCACAACTGGTTTTCAGTGGATCAGCACCACTAGAATGGCTTTGGGATCTGGATTACATTGAATTTTGCATGGAAACAGAATTGCAGCATGGATTATTCTGTTACTTGGAGTTAACTGAAGCGGAAACAATACACAGTGATTCTAGTCCTCAATGTGGCTGCTTTGACTGACTGGCTAGCTGTCAGATAGATTTCTAAGTCTCCTTTCAGCTGGTTCTTCCAAGCTGGCCAGAGGCAGCGTCTGCCCCGGGGTCTGGTCTTTCTGGTACCAGATATTCTTCTGTGGCCAGGAGGGCTCTTTGCTCTCCCTTGCAGGCTCCTGGTCATGCTTCCCTCCCCACCTGCATCTTCTCTCTGCCAGTTATGCATCTCTTTGCCTTACACCACATGTCTCTTCCGCAGCATGAACAAACCTGCCCCTTCATTGTGGACATCAGCTGAGGCCCTGCTCTGGGTGCTGCCACCTTTGGGAGTTAGGTGGGGGCTGTTGAGGAAATGGCCTCCTACGGCAGTGACCTGATTGTGGAATAGAGTACTGTCCCCAGAGATCTTCATTTGGCAACTACATTACTATCCTTTAGACACCCAGTAAATACCATTTTGTTGCCAGGGGCTTTGGGGGAATCATAGCGTCATCTCTCTGGCATTACTGCCTGCTTTGCTGGTGGTGGGTCTGTTGCTGGAGGGATTTATGTGGGGGCTGGACATCCATCTGTTAGAGATGGTCCAGCTCTGAATTTCCTTCATCAAGGAGGGGGCAGGACTAGTTTAGGGGAAGGGAACCCTTTTGGAGGGAGCGCTGAGGGCCACATTCCCCCAGTGGAAAGCTGGCAGTAGGGGGGGCAGCAATGTGGGGGGACGGACGACCAGACACACCCAGATACTCAGTCATACATGAAAAGCTATTTTTAATGGAAACAGAGACATATATTTAATTTTTAGGAACTCTGCGCAGGTTTTACGTTTCATTATCTCCATATACTTAAATTTGGGGGGGCAGGTTCAGTTAAAGCTCATGAGCACCATTTTCTGGTTCAAAAAGCAGAAACACTGGACAAATGCAAATAGCATCAAGGCCTTATAGCTATTCAAACTTTGAAACGCAATTGCAACCATTGAACTTTCATGTTTGCACTTGCAAGTACATGGACAGTTTTTGCATGTTGGCAAACCTACCTCTCTGCTAAGACATTTCCACCTCTGCCTTGATCACCTTCCAGCAGATCTTCTTGCAGAAGAAGGAGCTGCCACTGGGTACTTTGCATGTTCTCCAAGTCCCTTAATGCCCTAGCTCAGGAGTGGGGAGCCTGGAGCCTTCCAGATGAAGCTGCTCTACAGCTCTCATCAGCCCTAGCAAACATGGCCAATGGCCCAGGGTGATGGGAGCTGTAGCTCAGCAGCATCTGAAGGGCCAAATGCTCTCTGGTGAACAGTTGATGAGAGAGATGCTCCACCCCTCGACTAGATGGCCTTGCCAGATGTGTTAGTGCAGACATGTCCAACTGGTCGATCGTGGGTGTCATCCTGGTCAATGGTGGGATTAGATAAAGTGGGCAAGGAATATTGCCACCTCCCAGCACTGGGTCCCTCCATTGCTGCAGCAGGGAAGGCCAGGCCGGGTGGCAAGTGCAGGGATTGTTGCCCAGCCCAGTTAGCCACCTCCTTCCACACACGCACCTCGCACATGCTCCTTGTTCCTCCAGTGACAATGGGTAGGTCACTGCCAGTTTTTTTATACTGGGAGTAGATCGCAGTCTCTTGGAAGTTGGACATGTCTGTGTTAGTGTATTTGATAGTATTTGGCAATTGCTTTATTTTGCATTGTTAGTCACCTTGAATACCTTGCAGTGGAAAGGTGGGGAATAAGCATGTTAAATACATATAAACCTCCTGGCGTGCCGGAAGGTGTTGAACTGCAACTCCCATCATTCCTGACTATTTGCTGCCCTGGGTGGGGCCGATGGGACTTGTAATCTGAAAACACCTGGAAGATGCTTCAGAATGCTAACCACTATTTTGTGGTGGGCATTGAAGGAGCTGCCACTTTGCATGTTCTCCAAGTCCCTTAATGCCCTAGCTCAGGAGCGGGGAGCCTGTAGCCTTCCAGATGAAGCTGCTCTACAGCTCTCATCAGGTAGATGTGAGCCAGCTGTCTTTTGGAGAAGCCTGCTCAACATTCCGGAACTTTTCACTGAGGAAGCTTTGCTAGGCTTCCTAGAAATGCCACCGTTCCTTGGAGCTCCGATTGCAAGCCACTGCTTTGAAACAGCGTGCTTCAACCTTGGGGCTGCAGGTGCTGTTGGACTGCAACTTCCTGGCTGGGGATGATGGGAGTTGTAGTCCAACCACATCTGAATGGCACCAGGCTGGGGAAAAGTTTATATAAGGAATACAGCTTAGTTCAGTAAAAGCTCAAAGTGGCACAAATGGCAAAACCTAGTGGCATCTGTGTTGGGCACATACTGATCAGTGCATTTCCCTGTCATTTCCACAGCCGCCGTGAAGCTCTGCGTCTCCTTGCGGGTCCCCCAGACCATCCCCATGGACCTGCGGATTGGACAGCGTCTCGCCAAACCTGGCCCTGACACTGCCTTGCTGGCTTTGAAGCAGACGCAGCAGCTGCAACACCAGCTCTTCCTGGCTAGTTTGCACCCCCGACTGGAGTACCAGCAAGTGGAGCAACTCAGCCACCAGCACCTGCGGGTCAATATCCTGCACTTTCTCAGGGTTGGGTGAGGGAAGCAGGTGATGCATACATATACTGCCCCAAAGAGCAGTTAGTCTCCAGTCAGCTTTGCCTCAATTGCCTTCCTGATGCTTCTCATGGGGCTTCTTTGGCAGAAGCGCTCCTTTTGCACTTCGGTAGCAAACATTGTTAGGAAACATTGTTTCACACATATGGACTTCTCCCCTCCAGCCAAAGACTTCCTGTGTTATTGAGCCATGCCCCGACATTGCAGGGGGTTGGACTGGATGACCCTTGAGGGCACCTTCCAGCTCTACAATTCTATGATTCTATGAAAGAACTGTGGTGCTATAGGGGACTCTCCATAATCCCAGGAGAGTCTGATCAAGAGGCCACCAAGTTCTCTAGCCTGCCTCATCTGCTCACTTAGTTCCACAGACAGGCTATATATACCCAAAGCAAATTTTGTACCATCATACGTTGGCAACTGGAGCCCTGTCATCTGGTGGTTGTCTGTGGCCTTCCTTTCCCAAATGATGCAAAGTGGTGGTGGTCATTTTTTGCCATGGATGGAGAAGGTGCCAGCAGTAGCATGTTGGCAAAGCTCAGCTTCTGTGAGGAATGTCAGATGGGAGACAGTCACCCCAGATAGGGTGTGAGGACAGGAAGAGAAGGGGTTAACAAGGCAATGGCAGGTGAGTGGGATGACCTAATTGCATATAGGAACTGGAAGGGAGGGGAGCAATGAAAGGGGGTAGTAGATTGAAAGACAGGAACCTGAAGGGAGTATGGGTCCAGTCACCAGGGGCAGAGTGCATGCTTCAGCTGCAATACCAGGATCAGTCCCTGGTTTTCCAGTTAAAAAAACAAGTAGAAGGAGATCCTGAAGAGCAGGTGCCATTTAGGGTAGAAAGATCCAGACTCAGTGGACACATAGGCCTGTAGGCTGGGTCTGACTTGGACGCAGCTCCTGAAAGTGAGTCGGGTTGGCAGAGGGAAGGACTCTTGGACTCCATCCTTGATATGCTCATCAAACCTTGTCTTCTCTGCGTTTCCAGGTGTCGATGGAGCCACCGCCTCAGGATCCCATGCCTGGGAAGCAGGAACAGGAGCTGCGGCTGCTCTTGAATAAAGACAAAAGCAAACGCAGTAAGAGCCACTCACTTTCTCCTTCCCCCTGACTGGAGTGCCCATGGTTCCTTCCTTGCTGTTCCATAATCTTGTGTCACCTACTCTTATCTACCTGCTATGTGACATGATGTGTCTAGCAATGGCGACTGGCGCCCATTGGACTGGTAGGGCAAGAGGCCGGCAGGCCAAGCACAGGGTGGATCCAGAGCCAGAGCCAATCACGGGCAGAGCCAACTGATTCTCAGCTTGTCATCCCGGCTCAGTTCCACAAGGGGCAAATCAGAGACCAAGGAGGAAGCTGGCAGCCAGTGCTGCCCCCTAGATTGGTCATAAGTAGGAAGGTGGCAACTGGCTGAGGACAAAATGAGGCTTTTGCTGATGCTGCTGTTACATTTATGACCTGCCCTTCACCAGCTGGGGTAGGTTGCAACAATTAAGAAAGTTTAAATGGCTTACAGGAACAGGGTGAGCCCTGAAGACACACATCTCAGGTCTTGAAAGGGTAGGGTGAAGAGGTCTTCAGCATTCACTGAAGAAGCCAGACGTGGGGAGGGAATTCCACAGCTTAGGGGCTACCACGAAAACACGCCCTCTCCCACCTCCCACCCCAAACTTCTTTGGGAGGTGCAACTACCAAGCGGGTCTTCTGGTGAGCTTAACCCCCAGGAGGATCTGTAGGAAAGGAGGCAGAAGCCAGAACAGCAAGAGGGATCTGGCTTCTGGGATAGCCGCGCGCAGCCTCTCCCGGGCAGCAGCATGAATTCTCCCCCTGCCCGGGAGAGACTGCGCACGGCTAAGCAAGAAGCCAGGACAGCAAGCAGCATCGCAGCGCAGCGCTCCCACTTGCTGTCCTGGCTTCTGGGCTGCGCGCAGCTAAGGCTCCCCCAAGAGCCGCACACACGCTACGTGCGGCTCTTTAAATGGAGCGCTGAGCAGAGCCTCCTGCCTGCATTCGCTCCATAAGACACACACACATTTCCCCTTACTTTTTAGGAGGGGAAAAGTGCGCCATAGAGCGAAAAATACGGTACCGTAGTTTTCGCTCCATTACACACATTTTTTTCTCCTAGAAAGTAAGGGGAAATGTCTGTGCATGTTACGGAGCGAATGTTTCCCTCCTCCGTGGTTTCCAGTGGGAGAAGAGCCGCTGAATGGGGAGGAGAGAGGGACAGAGTGCCTGCTTTTTTAAAGGAGCAAAGTGGGAGGGGAGAGGAGCCGCTTACACAAGTGTAAGCGTCTCCTGTCCGGTTGGCTCCTTTAAAGCAAGCAGGCTCTCTGTAGCTCTATCTCTTCTCCCGCTTTGCTGCAAATAGCAGGAAAGATTTTCAGCTCGCTAAGGGGGGGGGGAGGAGGGAGAGAAGCAGAACCTGCTTGCTTTAAAGGAGCATACTGGACAGGAGCCACTTACACTCGTGTAAGCGGCTCCTGTCCGGTAGGCTCCTTTAAAGCAAACAGGCTCTCTTTCCCTCCAGCAAAGTTTTTCAGCTCGCTAAGGGGGGGGGGGGAGAGGAAGGAGAGAAGCAGAGCTTGCTCCACGCGTGCTCCTTGTCCCTTAAGTGCTTTTCCTTCCCTCCCCACTTAAAACGTGGTTACAAAGCACTGATCCACATGGATCCTCAGGATTTTTGCACTGGATCACCCCAAATTCACCATCAGATCACATAGCATGTCCATGGCTACAGTTTGCACCAAAAAAATCACGCACCCACTGTTGCCTGGGGCCGCAGTGGTGCAAAAACATGGTTACAAACATGGATCCACATGGATCCTCAGGATTTTTGCATTGGGCTACCCCAAACTCACCATCAGATCACATGTCTGTGGCCACAGCATGAACCACAAAAATCATACATCTACTGTTTCGTGTAGAATATTTTTTTTCTTGTTTTCCTCCTCTAAAAACTACATGCGTGTTATGGTTGGGTGTGTGTTATCAAGCGAAAAATACGGTAATTCCCTAGTAAGGGTGTCTAGGAGTATCGGTTTAGAGATATAAACGTTCTGGATTTATTGCAGACACAAAGGGGAAAGGGTTTAAATTTGTAAACAAAAATTCATGTATTGAGAATTGTTTGCAATATTTGACTCTAGGTAAACTTGGGAATAATATATGGAGATGTTTTCAATAGCTATCATTTCTTAAATTATTATTATTTCTTCTGTGAAAAGTTCATATTCCCTGTTGTGTATAACTGTAGATATGGCAGTATGTTTAAAAATCATATTATTGAATGTCTGTGTGAAGAAATGGATGCATCAGACAGGGAACAGTTAAGTCATTTGCAAATAATAATGCACAATGGATGCATAACCCTGATTGATATCTTCATAGAGAGACGTCTGATATGCTTTTGAATGAAAACTCAACACACTGTTAATTCAGTAGCAGATACAATTCTAAACACAGGATGCATAACAATAGTATGAATCCAGTTTGCCCACCCCTGCAAAAAAAATAAATCAAATCAACATTCTCTTTTGCAGATAAATGTCCCAAACACGAAATACCAGTAAGTGGTAAGGTGCAAATACTCATAGAAGTAAAAGGAGAGCTTTCACAAATCCTTAACCATATGTGAAAGATGTTATTGTGCTGACAGCAAAACATAAATTCAGTATCTACTGAAACTATAAAGACTCAACAGATTTAAAGCATGAGTATTACATTCACTCTCAGTAGTATCTCATGCCTATGAAGTAAAAAATGGTAAAGGACCCCTGGAGGGTTAAGTCCAGTCAAACTTGACTATGGGGTTGCAGCACTCATCTCGCTTTCAGGCTGAGGGAGCTGGCGTTTGCCTGCAGACATCTTTCCAGGTCATGTGGCCAGCATGACTAAACCATGATGGAAACAAGAGTGCATGAAAATGCCATTTACCTTCCCACCACAGCGGTACCTATTTTTCTACTAGCAGTGGCGTGCTTTCGAACTGCTGGGTTGGCAGAAACTGGGACAGAGCGACAGGAGCTCACCCCATCGTGGGGATTTGAACTGCCGACCTTCTGATTGGCAAGCCCAAGAGGCTCAGTGGTTTAGTGCCTATGAAAGCTAATGGCTCAATCAGGGGTTGGATCCTGACGGTGTTAGTTGCACTTTCCATTGAAACCAATGATTATTCAGACATGACCAACTTTGTTTGGATGCAGCTACTGCTTCTTTAAGTTACCACAGTACTCCTTATTGTTTTCATTGTGACATACCATAAACTGTCAAAAAGAATCACAAGGCAATTCGGAAGGCTTTAACATAATGTTATGTGAGATTTTTTTTTGGGGGGGAGACCCTTAGCACATTGGATGTAGGCTTCTGTCCCCCTCCTCATTTACTTGTGTTGGGATCTAACTGACCCCATTTCCCTTTTCATTAACCCCTTAAATGTAAGCATGCATGGCACACATCCAAAGCAGGGAGAAGTGAAACACCTCAAAAATTAACCCCCTTAAAAATTGAAAGAACTAATGAAATATGAAATTCCTACAGGTGGGTGGGAATTTTAGATCCTTTGTATAATCCGTGGGGTTAAGCTGCAACTACAAATGCAGAGGAAGGTTAAACCAGGAAACGGGGAAATGAAAAATAAGCAAACCGCCCTCCTTTTCCTCCAGTGTTGTTTTTCTCAGACCCTCCTATCGCTAATTCCATCTCTTCCTGTCTGCCTGGCATGCGGGAGTCATGATAAGGCTGCCTGAACATTGCGCTAGATGTCTGCTGCTTCCCCCCACCTTTTTTAACGTATGGATATTGTAACAGAGCAAAAATCCCACAAGAGTTGAGAAACTTGCCTGCTTTGGCAATAGTCGTTTGCTGCCTGCAGTGATGATGTGAGGCAGATATAGCTCCCATCTGTGCTTTGTTACTCCAGCATCACAGAGCTTGCCTAGGAACAGGTGTGGGTGTGTCAGTGCAGTACAAAATTGGAAGAGGCTTCACGGCATGCAAAAATGTTTGCTGGCTGAGTGCCCCCCCCCACCTCCTTTGGCCACTAACAGATGCAGTTTTGTAAGATGCAGGACATTTCCATGTAACCAGCATGTTCCATTGGGCACATTCGTCATTCGTCAGGGATGTAGATGGACCAGTCAAACCTAAGCTTCTTCAGCAAGGTGATAAGGGAGCCGAAAGGGTGAACTTGCTCCCCCAAAATCATCAGTAAGAAAACACTCATTGTGTTTTGAACCAAGTTGCTTCTCAACAGCAGGTATTAAAAACAGTGGGAAGAGTGGTCTCTTCAGCAGTCACCCTTAAGCAACCATTAAGAAAAGCACAGAATTCAGAGGCTCCATAGATCCCTGCACACATGAATTCTCATGCTCCTGGGAAGGGCCATAGCTCAGTGGTAGACTTCATGCTTTGTGTGCAGAAGATCCCAGATTCAATCCCAAACACCTCCAGGTGGGGGGTGGGGTGGGGGAGACAGACATTAGACTTTGTCAGACCTTTGCTGAGCTCTTGGAGAGTACAGGCATTAAATGTGTCACTGGTGGTCACGACAGTGCTATTTGTTTATTTTATAGCAAGAACAGGAGTAATGATTTCCTTTGGGACCACATCACAGGGAAAGGGGAGATTTGACCCTTTCCTCCACAACTTCAATTGCAATGGCAACCCCTCTGTGTACTGCAATTAGTGATAGGGGGAAAGCTTCCATTGGTCCTAAAGGGACCTTTTCCCATTGCCCATTCTGTGTACTGCTGCTCCATGTGGTGAACTATGGGAACTACAGCTTAGAGTAGTAAGTATTCCTTGGTAGTAAGTATTCTAAGGATCAGGACTGGCCCTGCCCACCGTGGCTGGCCTTTGGGCAGTTCTAGACAGGAAGAAGGCCCATAAAAGGCTTCCTGTTTCGACTCGGGAGCTGCCAAAGAAGTAAAGCCTTTGGTTCTGAGTGTGCTGTGTCCTTCTGCCCCTCGGTTTACAGCCCCCGTCTTGATACAAGAGCACAGCGCACATGACGGTGCCCAGCCTTCTCCATCCTGGTCCCTGCCAGCTCTTTCAGACTACAGCTCCCATCATCACTGATCATTGGCCATGCTGGCTACTGCTGATGGGTGTCATAATCCAAAACATCAGAAGAGCACCAGGCTGCGGAGACCTGGCTTAGTCTATGACACATGTTAAACGTGGGAGCACAGGAGAAACGGGTGACCAGAGCTCAGCATCCTGCTAGGCACCTGCTGTTCTCAGCTCAGCCAGCCCCTTCCTGGAGCACTTTGTGTTCCTGCCTGCACTTCCCTCGTGGCATATAGTGGTCCAGGCGATACAAGCAATCATGGGGCAGGCTGATGCGCGATGAAATGGGGTGTGTCACAGTGTGCACTTGAGCAGTGTGGCAGCCCTCCGTGAAGCACAGCAGTGCAAGGAAATAAATAAGCTGTGTAACTCGCCCTCGTTGCCCCGAGACAGGATATCCTATGTCTCAAGCATTCCTGGCAGATGCCTACCCAACTGTGCCATGAAACTGCCCAGCCAAGAGATTCTATAGCTTCCTCCATTTGGTGATTTACTCCATTGCTGGACTACTTTAGCTCACGACTGGTGTGTTCCTGGAATGGCACAATGGCCACTTCCCATGGCTTTCTCCTGTGATGTTCCAGTGAAGAAGGAATCCTGGAATCATGGGATGAGGTAGATCATGGCTCTCAGGTTTGGAGGTTCGGAGCTGCTGCCATGGGTAGTACCCACGTGCTGCACCCATCCCACATGATTCCCAGCTTCCCAAACTGCGTAGGATCAAGACCCAAGAAGAAGCAACCACATCACTCCAGAAATGTGTGAACCAGGCTGAAGAGCAGCCTAGTAGCAGAGAAAACTGCATGGGTTGGGTTCTGGAATCTCCTTGCTAGGCAGGTTTGGGAGCCTACCTGCAGGAATGCTTTAGCCCAGGAGCAGAGAACATGTGGCACTCCAGATTTTGCTGGACTAGAACTCCCATCATCCTTGTCCATGCTTGCTGGGGCTGATGGGAGATGGAGTTGAACAAAATCTGGAGGGCCAAGGATCCACAGTCCCTGCTTTTGATACAGAATATCAGAGTTAACTGGGACAAACTACATGTCCCATTTGATGACTCACATCTTGGTGATTCACCTCCACAGTTGTGCTGCTGGCAAGGTAGGGAGCTAGTGGCATTTCTTAATCTTTAGCCTGGTTGTATCTTCCTGTAAGTCTGACACCAGCTTCTTTACATTCCCGGTAGGTGGAATGAACAATTCGCCCCATGCACTTTCTGGCATCCTTCAAAGGACTGGCCCGTAATTCTCTTTTGAGGGCTGCATTCTCCGGGGGGCAGGGCTGATCTGTCTCTTTCTGCTACCCATCCTCTGCTCCTTGCCACTCACATGAAATTTCACCCAAGGGCCACATGAAGCCCACTCCCTGCTGTAATTCAGTGTAACTGGATGTCGTGCGTTGCCAGTAGTGTGGAAAAGGCCATGAGGGGCAGCACTCCTGTATTTATCCTGTATTTTATTCTGTGAACTGCCTGGAGATCTTATGATGAAGGGTGGTCTATAAATCAAATAAATCAATAAATTAATAAAAATAAGCTGAAGTGAGTGTATAGATGGGGCTGTGAGTTGACCAGCAGGACTATTCAGAAGCAGATGGATGAGTTTGGTGGTTGATCAGGAAAAGAAACTGGTGGATGGCCCTGCCGCAGTAGCCAGCTAATTTAGGTCTCTTGCATTTCTAACATATTTAGGTGGTTCATGTCAGTAGCAACCAGGGGCACCCAATTTCTCATACTGCTGATGGCATTGGTCCCCATATGTTAACCCTTCCTGCCATCTAGCGTCCAGCTCTAGAGCTGCACCTTCCCTGTTTCACGGGTTTCTGTTTTCCCTTCCTTCAAATCACCTGTTGTTTGAAGCTTCTTCTCCCTTAGTCTCAGCCCATGTGATGCACTGCTTAATGGTCCAAGTGAGCTGTGTTGCTCTTGCATTGTAAGTGTGTTCAACCCCACAGATTCTAAATTGGAGAGCAGCTGCATCTCCCACCATTTCCTAGAATACGTCTTCATGCGCATTGTGGTAGCCAAGTATCATCAGGAGAGAAAGCTTCTGAGGTCTGGAGCCTGCACCATTTGAACATTGTAATCTCAAATGTTTTTCAGACCAAGGAGTGACTCAGAAAGTTACACCCAGCTGTTGTTGTTTTCAGATAATAACACTCAAAGCAGCCCTGCAGATCATAGGATCTGCATAAGATCCTGAGATTTTTCAAAATTAGAACAATGGGCTGGCTTGCACCCGTTTCTTCCTGGATAGATACAACTCTCCTTTTTATTTTTATTTATTAAATTTATATACCTGGGGGTCTGGTGTTTGTGTGTGTGCATCATACACAGCATAAATTATAGTAGAGAAAGAAAAATACACATTGTAGAGTTCAATCCTATATGTTGCTACTCAGAAAGAGGTCCCACTGAGTTGGCATAGGGTTGCCGTCATCACATTGTATTAATAAAAAGCGTTTGGTAGTGACAGTATAGGTAGATGAAAGGATACAATATCAATCTGAAATCCCTGTCTTTAGCTGAGGATGGCAGACTTACTCTATTGTAAATGGAATTTCTTATCTAGTGGGGCTGTAATGTTCTTGCACTGATTATTTTTTAAAAAATGTAACTTTACAAAATCCATACATGCCACTCATTTCACAACCACCATTGTGAGCTGGGTCGGTAATGCACCTGTTTTACACATAGAGAACTGAGGCTGAGAGGGTGACCTAGGCAGTCCTTGGCTAGGAGGAATGTGAACCTCAGCCCCTTGGCCCAAGGCCCATCCATAGCACTCTGCTGGGGTGGTTTTATAGTGATTGGAAGCAGCCTACTTTCTGGCTTGCACTCACACCTCTTGGGTCCGCTGAGAGACACCCCTGGGAATTCCTCTCAGTCACTTCCCATGCTGTGTCTGCACTTTGGAGGTGGTGCTGTGCCCCAGAATGGCACAGCACAGTTCTGATACTGGAAACAGCAAGCTGGTTCTTGGGGAGACACAGGAAGGGTGGCCTCATCCGAGTTCTGAGCGTGTTTTCCCTTAAAGCAGTGTTTCTCAAACTTAGGTCCCCAGCTGTTGTTGGACCACAACTGCCATCATCTCTGACCACTGGTCCTGCTAGCCAGTGCTCCCCCCCCCCCCGGTACTCAAGAGTACGCAGTGCCGACACCTCATTTTTGTTGTTAAATTTGTGGCACTTACTGTAACAACTTCACGATGAGTACCAGCACCCATTTTTCTAGAAAACAAGCATTGCTGCTAGCTAGGGATGATGGGAGTTGTAGTCAGCTGGGACCCAAATTTGGAAAACATTGCCTTAAGAACATAAAGAAAAGTCCGACCCTTCTAGTCCAACATTTCATTCTCACAGTATCCAACCCGATGCCTGTAGGAAACCTGCAAGCAATTCTACATAACATAAAAGTGCTCTTAAGGTGCATGTGAGAGTGTGTGCTTTCATCCTGCTCCTTGATCTCTCATAGGGGTTCATAGAGAAGCAGCACAGCTCTTGCTGTGCCTCCCACAAACCTGCACTTCTTTGAGCAGTGATGATCAAAGCAGGGTAGCTCCTGCACACGGCTGGCAACTCTTCTCTCTGATCATTATGATGTGCAAAGTAGGCATCTCTGCAGCTCTAGGTCAGAGTGCCCCCCTTCTGCCCCCAATGCCACACCACCTGGAGCCATGCAATGAACAGTTGAGGGCTGTGAGGATCTTGACCCTTATTCTGCTGGGCCCCACAGCCAATCAGGGAGCAGGGTGGCTTTGCATTTGAGAAAAGGCCAAAGCTTTTGGAGCTTCTTACTTGGGGGGTGGTGGTGGTTCATGGGAGACACGGTGGAAAGTTTTGTGAATGGTGAGGATACGGAGGGGGTGGGATTGTGGTACAAGCTGGGGCCATTCAATGAAGGAGGTTATCAGAAATTGGTTTGGACAAAGCTGCTGCTGAGTGGTGGAGCCCATGCTGTGCAAGGAGAAGATCTCGAGTCCAGTCAATGGCATCTCCAGGTAGAACCAGAATAGGATGGTTCACCTTTGGCCATCCCGATGTGGCTGGACTACAAACTCTCCCTGACCATTGACCATGCTGGCTGGGGCTGATGGGAATTGGAGTCTAACAACATCCAGAGGTGGGCATCCTTGGTATATATACAATACTGTCGTAGGTGGGCCCATTGGTCTGAGTTGAATTAAGATGACTTCCTATGACAAAGAGAAAAAACTTGGTGCGTTGCTAACTTTTGCAACTTACTATCACCACATTATGAGGATTAAAGGGGGGAACTTTTGCCTTCATGTCCTACCAAATGTCTCTTTTGACAAGTGAGAATGGCAAGCTGCTTCTTTTAAAGCACACACTCTTCTTAAGTGAATCCATTCTTTAATTAGTTATTGAAAAGCGTTAGCATGCATTTTGAGTTTAATCAAATTCCCAGTGATTTGCTACCAGTGGGTTGATACAGCTTCAGGGGCTGTGGCTTTTGCTGAAAGGAGCTGAAGCCTAATTCTGATGGGTGGCAGGTGCTCTGAGCTGTGCCTCGGTGGCATCGTCTCATGATGATTTTTTGCTCAACAGGTGCTGTAGCGAGTATGGTTGTGAAGCAGAAGCTGGCCGAGGTCATCCTGAAGAAACAGCAGGCCGCTCTGGAAAGGACCAATGCACCAGTCATTACATACAGGTGATCTGGTTGTAGATGCATATGGGTCAATACATACATGTATGCTGGCTGTGTCCTATGCCAGGTCTCAGTTCTTGTTAAAGCCCAAACCCCAAAGAATGTAAAACAGAAATGGCTTGGCTATTGATCTCCAGCTGGTTGGATTGATTTTATACCCTGGGTTTCACCCTGATTTATCCAGATGTGAGCGCCCTTGATTTACACCATTTTCACACAGAGCATATGCTCATATCATTTTCTGGACCCATACTATGAACATTAAACCTCCATTGGCTAGAATGGACATTCTGGATGAAGAAGACAATCCTGCATGCTCCTGGTCCTTGGGCAAGGCCCACTGAACAAAAGCCACATTCAGGCTCTGTTCTGTGTTTAAGCAGCTTGTGGACAGTGTGTGTTCTACGCCCTTCTTGAGCTGCTCCACCCTGACCTTCCCACGGTTGGGAACCCTGAATTATCAGCGTTCCCAGTCATGAGGAATAATCTTAAAAAATCCCCTTCAGAGCTCCCTGCTCAAGCAGGGAAGTCAGAGGGTAGAGGGTGGGGCTGGTGCACATGCCCATATGCTGCCCCCAACACAAGTTGCTTAAATATAGTGGTTGTGATGCCTTAATAGGGCTGTATTTCCACATAAACATGCATAGGATCCTGCTTCATATCTTGGTTCCGTGTTATTTTTCATGCACTTGGTTTTACATCTCCATAATCCTCCACCTGCTTTCTGTGGGTGTTTGGTGTGCTGGCAAAACTGAGCCAGTTCACACACCCCTGGGATCACGATTAGCCTGTCTGGCATTACACCTCCCACCTCCTGTGCTTTGGCTCTTGGCACACCATTGCCTTGCCTGGGCACATCTCCAGTGACCTCCTTTCACTTCTATTCTTACACCCTGTGACAGAGTAGTTGGCCCATTTACATTACCAGCATTCAGGGTTATGTCACAAAAGAAGTGCTGGCCATATACATGCATACATACCCTGTGAGTGCCTGTCATTTCTCATGCTTCTGGTCAGGAAGGTTCATGTGGAAAAAGGACTTCTGCTCCTTCTGATCTGATCTTGCCCATGGACACCATCAGAAACATCCATCCTATTCCACTCATCCCATATATTTTCTTTTTAAAATGTTTTATTTTTTGGAACGGGGGTACCAGGGTTTATGGGGTGGGTATTGCCTGCTTTTTTGTTTTGTTTTGGGGTGTTCATAGATGTGTTGCCTCTTGCCAGCACCACCAGTTTTTCTTTGGTGAAAGGAGCGTTACATGGTGCCCACAACAGTTGCTTAGTCTGGAGGCACATTTCCAGATGTATCTCCAGACCCAAAAAGAATGGGGGGTTGCTGTGCTAGCTGCTCTCCACATCTGGAAGAAAGAAAACCTGTAGTAGCCCGTCAACCTGATGTCCTCCAGATGTTTTGGATTACAACGCCATCAGTTCCAGCCAGCATGGCCAGTGGTCACAGATGATGGGAGTTGTAGTCCAGCAACATCTAGAAGCCACCAGGTTGGAGAAGGCTGCTCTGCCGGTGGGTGGGTGGCAGGACTCAAGGGGCAGACGTACTTAAGTTTTATGCATGCTAGTGCAGGAGCAATCCTCTTGAACTCAGTGGGCTTTCATCCTGAGTCCAGCTGCAAAGATCCCTGTAGTGCTTTTTCTAAGTGCTCAAAGTCAGCCTTAGCAACAGTCCTGTAAGACAGACCAGTATTCTCATCTCCTTGTTGCAAGTGAAGGGCTGAGGCTGAGAGATAGTGGCTAAGCTTGAAGAAGCACTGTTGTTTGGAAGTGAGTTTAAAGTGGTGTGATAGAAGTACCGTTGCTGATGTCATCCACACAAATCTCTTTTCCCCACTTCCTTCTCCAGTCAAACATGTTTGACAGGTTTTCAGAATGCATTGCCCAAACCTGCAAGACCTGTTTACCCTCCAAACCGATAAAGTCATGTCAGCCAAGTTTTTCACAAGAGCATGATGTCATAACTAGAAAGAACGCTGAAAAATTCTGCATAATTTAATTTGGTCTTCCATTCTGTAGTGCTCCGTGACGTTGCGTCTAAAGCTTTTAAGTCAGAGAGAATGTGTGGAAGGTTTTGGTTTGGGATGATAGAAGTATGGGAATTGAGTCAAAGGTCGCTGACCTATGTCCCAAGTAGGTCTAATAAATCTGAGGCACTGATGACATGGAGAGCCCTAAACCACCCAGCTTTCACATCTCAAATAGAATGTCATTCGTTTGCACAGAAGTATGAAAGTGTAAGCCAGCCTTAGCCAACATAGTGCCCATCAGTCCCTGCCAGTGCTGGCTGGGGATGATGGGAGTTGAAGTCCAAATAGACTGGAATGTGCCAAGTTGGTGAAGGCTGTTGTAAGTCATTGGGAATAAGACCCGTTTTGACTGTCACTTCCCATGCAATGACGTTGGAGATAGGAAGGAAGAGTGCTGTGTCTGAAGTGTCCTTTCTTGGCTGCAAGAGTGACATTAGCTGCTCCTGGATGGATGAACTTTGCAAGGGGACACACACACACACACACACACACACACACACACACGACCCAAGCTCAGTGGTAGAGAAAACACTTTGTATGCAAAAGGTGATACCTCAATCCCCAGCATCTCCGGCTCTGAGGGGTATAAATACTTTAGAAGTAAATGTGCAATACCAGATTTGACACAGCAACTGTCTGTCTCCAGCCATAGTTCACAGCTGAGGTGAGATTTGAAGTGCAGACTTCCTCCCTGGTTGCTCATTCCCTTAACCACAATGTGGCTCAGGTCAAACCAAGTCAGCAGCAAAGCTCTCTCTTCTCCTCCATGCAGATCTTTGGAACCGATGGAACATGAAGGCCCATCCAACCCTGCCCTCCCCAGTTTCTTCCCTCCTGTCTCCAACAGCTCCAGAGACTCCCCAGAGCACTTTCCACTGAGGAAAACAGGTGAGGAGGAAGAGCAGTGTCAGAGAGCATTTTTGTGGGGTTTGCCAGGTGAACCAGGGAGGGGCAAGGAGGACAGGGCTGCCAGCCTTGGTCTGATCTGCAGAAACCTGGTTTTCCCGACCTGGAGAGGAATGTGATCAACGGCTTATCTGTGAGACACATGGCTGCTGGGTTAATCATTCAATCATTCATATTTTTGTCTGCTGCTTTTCCACACACACAAACAGATTATGCTCAAAGTGGCTTACAAAGAAGAAAACAGGGCTGTACAAAAACAATGTCATAATTAGGGAGACTCAAGGGTAACAGGCAGGAAGCATTAGAGAAATTCTAGCTGCATTGGAAGTATAGAACAATCGGGGGAAAGCCTGGAAGATGTGTGTGTGCACCAGCAACTTTTCATGCAGTCTCATGCAGGCTAGCTTCAGAGGGGGAGATGAGGAGCAGGGCCTCGCCACCACCTCTGCTGAGAGGGCAGATCCTTTGGCCTCCTCACCCCTTCAGTCTAGTAGTAATGATAAGGGTGATGACAGTAAGAACTGTAGAGATAGACGGGACCCCAAGGGTCATCTAGTTCAGCCCCTGCAATGCAGGAATCTCAACTAAAGCATCCATGGAAGATGACCATCCAATGTGAGATGAGATGAGAAATGGGATTGTGCTGTGTGCAGATGTTGCCTATCACCATTATTCATTCAATTCCACCTTATGGCATACATTTGGATTCTCTGCCTCAGGGACTAGCAGAGGTCCTGAGTTTTGGGCTGGCCTTGGTTCCACCAGCCCTGCATCTTCCCCATTGTGGAGTTGGGGAGGTTCTCATCCCCATCGCTTGTGCTGAGCCTGCCTTGCCAGAGCAAAGACTCACTGGGCAGTGCATTTCCTGACCTCCAGCTGTCAAATATGGTGGTTCTCACTTTCTTTCCTGAATTTGCTACAGCGTCTGAACCCAACCTGAAGTTGCGCTACAAGACAAAGAAGGCTGGCGAGCGGCGCAAAAACCCACTGACGCGCAAGGAGAGTGCACCCCCTTCCTTGAAGAGGCGCCCGGCAGAAGCCATTGGTAAGAGTCTTGCTATGGAGCATCCATTGCCATGAGGATGCTCCGGGGTTCCAAGGATTTCCTGGTTCAGAGGATTAACTGTCTTTGTTGGGAATGCAGCAGGACCATAGTTTGTGACGCAGCTGAGCTAAGAATGTGCTTACTTGTGAGGAAGCCCACATTCAGTCAGCTGAGATGAGCCCATTTGAAACAGAGGAGCTTGTTCACCCCAAGCTTAGCTTCCCCCTTTGTTTCAGTGCCAGTGAATATGGGAGCTCCTGATACTTCCACTGTGTGTAGCTGATGGGTCACAAGCTATTCAGGCTTGCCTTACAACAGTCCAGTGTGGTTGTGGTCAGAGTTATCCAGTATGCACAAATAACGAGTGTGGATCCTGGTGTTGCTCATAAGGGAGAAGTATCAAATTTATTATTATTTATTAAATTTAATTATTATTTATTGGAGTTATTCCCTGCCCCTTTCGTCCAAGGATCACAGGGTGCTTTACGATATGACAACACAAAAGTATACAACATAGTAGCAAGCAAAAACAATAACCCCCACAACACAGTTATTTTTATTTATTAAATGAAAAGCTCAGCGGAACCCGAAAGATGGCAAAAGTGCCCCCCCATAAGAAAATAATCCTGTAAGGCAGGGGGGAACCTAAAGAAAAAAACACCCCAAGGAGGACTGAGCTATGAGATACTGTTGGGGTTTGGGCGCAAACCTGGGAATCTGGGACAGAATGAAGTATTCTGGGAAAAGAAATGGCTTATAAGATGGAAAGGTTGTGTACTTCATGCGGCTGGGTAGAGGTATCACATATCATGTGCATCTGTTTGGACGGGGGAATGAAACTTCCTGAATTTATACTGTTCTGGTTAAAACAATTTTACTTGTTTGATAATTGTAACTCTTCCACATTTTTATAATTGCATACCATATTGTCATAACCCACCCTGGGACGGTATGATAAAAGGTGAGTAAGAAATCTTAAAAATAAACAAAATAGAACCTGCTTAACTTCATGGTGAACCTGCATGATTGGTTCACCATACCTGTGTGGCATGAACCAAGGATGAGAAACCTGTCCCCCTCCAAGTACCACTCCCATCATCGCTGACCATTGGGCATGCTGGCTGGGGCTGATGGGAGCTGAGAGTCACACAACGTCTGGTGGACCACAGGTTCCCCATACCTGATCATGACTGCATCCAAGACTTACGGCATTCCTCCAGTAATCCTCAAGTCTCCCGTGGCTGTGTACCTGAGCATTCTCTTTCCCCTTCCTTTGCTTGTCCTGGTCTTGCTGTAGACAAAGCCGTGCATGTTCTTTCTCACCTGCAGATTCATCTCCCAGCAGCAGCAGCACCCCAGTGTCTGGGTGCAGTTCACCCAATGACAGCCTGGTGCCAGAGCACGGAGCCCTACCGGCCGCGCCAGGACTTGCACAAGAGGTATGGACCCTGTAGGACTGGAGACTTGGGTTGATCCCCATTGGTCCTGTGGGATCAGTAAGCCAAGAAAACCTGCAGGAAGAGCAGGTTTCTTAGGCCTGCTCTGCACCCACCCACCTACCCAACGCTGGCTTCCACCTACCAGGATCACACAAAGAGGCAGTTGTGTCTTGTAACACCCAAACACCTTTCCACCTGCCTTTTGATCATTTTAATTCTAGTAAGACTGGCTCCGTTTCACTCCCTCGTCAGCCCCTTCTCCCCACACAAAAGCTTCCAATCTTCTCTAAGTTTTACTACATTCACCCTATAATTGAGGGTTATTTGCACTACGATTTGGCAAATTTTGAGTCCATTGCAAAAAATGTCCTTTTCACCACTGTGCCTCTTCCAGCAGGCCCATTTGCTAAGCTGTTTTTTTCTGTCTGGTTTTATCTACTGCTTTTTCCTTTCTTCTTCTTCTTCTTCTTCTTCTTCTTCTTCTTCTTCTTCTTCTTCTTCTTCTTCTCCTCCTCCTCCTCCTCCTCCTCCTCCTCCTCCTCCTCTTGAAGAGGGGCCATAATTCAGTTGCTGAGCATATATTTAAAAGCAGAAGGCCTCACATTCAGTCCCCTGCATCTTTCGGTAGGGTGGGACAAAGAGTCCCTGCCTGAAACCCAGCAAAGCCCCCGCCTTTCAGCTGTAGAATTGTAGACAATACTGAGTTATGTAGACCAACCTGTGGTGCGACTCCATTTAAGGCAGTTTCCTATGTTAATACATTATTGCCAATGGTATTTTTGTGGTTGTAGAGGCCTTTCTTAGAACATTGGGGCAGAAAGGCGTAAATATGTCAACTTTCTTCTGCTTTTGTGACACCAAAGTGGTTGAAAAGTGGAGAGTTGGAAAGTGAGTGAATGTGTTGCTGTACACATTCCCATTGGATACACATTGGATACACAGTTGGATACACATTCCCATACGCAAACATGTCATTGTGCAGATCCCTTCTCTTTTGCTGGTTCTCCTTTGTAATATGTGGCGGAATCAGGGTGAGCAGGCATCAATGGGTGGACTCGAGATTCAAACAAGATCAAAGCAAGGATCTGCCAGCAACGTCTGCTGAGGATCTCCTGCAGACGGAGGATTCTGGGAAGTGTTCTCACAGGCACACATGATTTATGCAGATGGGAAGGTCTGTCAGAGGGTCTACATAACCTGAGCAGATCTCACAGAATCCTCTCTGCCACGCAGTGCTTCTATGGCAGAAGAGCAACAATGGAGTTGCTTGGTGACAGCTCATGCGTCCCCTTGAGCCCAGAAGCTTGAAAGTCACTGAAGCTGATTGATTCTTCCACCCACTGTCTTTAATGCAGACACCCCTTGCTCAGCGCCTGAGAATGCAGGAGAGCTCGCTGGCTCAGTTTGCTCTTCAGACCACAGGCTCCCTCCCAGCACTCACCCTTGGACTTCCGACCACTTCCGCAGCGTCTGCCAGGGTAGGTCTAGAGGGGCTTTGCCGAGGGGACAAGCATGATAGAAGCTTCTGGAGTCATCTGGGTTGGTTGCAGTGGGAAACAGAAAGCTGAGCTAGATGGTCTGTAGCTCAGCGGTAGATCATCTGCCTTGCATGCAGAAGGTTCAGTCTCTGGCATCTCCAGGCTGGCGGAGGGGGAAACCCTGCCTGAATCCCTGGTTAGCTGCTGCTGGTCAGTGCAGACAAGGCTGAGCTAGACGGACCAATGGTTAAATCAGCTTCCTGACTTCCTCTCTAGGCCTTGGCCTGATCCAGCAGGGCTCTTCTCCTGTGTACCTGGGACCGTTTCTAGAGTACCAGGCATTGTCAAGGGGCAAGGGATCTGGGGGGTGGTATTCTGCTGTGGTTTACTCAGAGTAGACCCACTGAAACCAGTGGGCATGAGTAAGTTAGGCCCATTGATTTCAGCTGAGGGCTGGACTGGATGCCCCTCGGGCTCTCTTCCAACTCTACAGTTCTCTGAGTAGCAAACTCTGATTCTCTCCTGAAGAAAAGCTTCAGTGACATGTTTATTTTTATGGGGCAGAATCTCCTTGCTTCCCTCTGCAATCTCCTTTCTGCCCACCCCCTGATCTGAATTAATCCCTCGTACCTCACCTGTTTTGCACCCACCTCATCGCTTTGAGAACTTTGTGACCAGGTCAGGGCTCAGGGAGGTGCTCTTGATCCACCGTCTCCAATTCTCTCTCTGTAGGGCGATGGAGATCACCGGACACACCCAGGCCTTGCTCACAAGGTGCCTGTCCTGACTAGCACTCATGCGCCCGTTTTCCTGCCAACCAGCTTGGAGCAACATGAGCCTGGGAACCCGCTATCCACTCGGCTGCAGCCTGTTATAATCTTGGAGCCCTCTCTCCCCCATTCTCCTCTTGTGACAGGTGCGTACCAGCCCCTCACATTGGGGCAATAGGGCAGGGCAGGGCAGGGTCTTCTTAATAAGATACTGGTGTGTGTTTGCATAGACAAAAGAGAACTGTGTTCAGCATTCCTCAAAGGGTAATTGAAGACGAGCAAGATGCGAGGGAGAAAAAAATAGCACAGCATGATGGGTTTTGTAGTGTTTATAGCAGGTTCTGTAGCAGCAGAGGGATTCTTGGGAGAAGAATGCTCTAGGCTGATAACGTTCATACTGAACAAGCAGGTTATATATATGTTTTTGCACATGTCAGTTCCTCATTTTGCTGCTTTGATGATCACCACAAATACCACAATAACCATCATGCTATGTCCTTCATTGTTCCCCTTACATCTTGGCCTTCGGACAAGATTGTGCCACAAAACCCTATGTAATTAAATGCCATGCAGAGAGGCAGCTCACACTGCATTATTGCAAGAACATTTGTTTTGATTGCCCCACACGACATCTTAGGGGAAGGAGGAAGAAGAGGAACTGTGGTCCCTGCTTAAGTGTTCTCTCTGTTAGTTTCTGTTTGCCACTGAGCAGTGCTTTGGAGTCACAAGACTCTGTTTACAGTCCACACATTCCATACTGTTTGAAGTCTCATGGGAGACGGGAGACGGATGTGACGTTGCTGGTTTCCTGTTCCTTTGTTCCTTTGTTCCAGTTGCTCTCTGCTCTCACAGAGAGAGGATGTATTTTTCTTTGCTGTCTGCGTAGTTGGAAATAAAACTCCTAGCATGTAGCTCATACTATCTCATCCTTCCGCATGCTGCTGGAAACTCTGCTGAATGGGGGTTGTGCCTGGAGCCTTATCAGAGGCTCAGGTCGTCCATCATGTCGAGGGCAATTCCGTAGGACTCGGATGAGCTTTTATCAGCTCGGTCAAACGGAGATCCCAACACTCTCATGCAGCTCCTTCCCTCTGCCCCATACATAGAATGAGGGGAAGAGGAGAACATCATGGGCGGGTTTTCCAGACTAACCTTGCAGCGTCTGAATTCTGCCGCCCCAGCTAGCCACCTGTGCTACTGACAGCTGTGAATGCGCCTCACTCATCACTGCTTCTCTAGATTTTTAAAGCAGCAGATAGAAGCAGATTTCTGGCATTAAAAAAAAAAAAAATCTAAGGATTTTGCTCCTTCCCAGTTTGGAGTAGGTTATCAGAACAGAATTCAGGAATTTGTTCTTGTTTTTTCTTCCATTCTTTTATTATTATTATTGCAGCCTGTGATGAGTGAGGCAGACAAAAGCCCCTTCCAGGCCACTTTGACATTTCTAAGGATTCAGCAGAAACTGTTTGCCTGTTTTCTTGCTGCGTTGTTGTTGTTGTTGTTGTGTTAATCTTGTGGGATGGAAACATGAAAATGGAGAAACTATCACAAAGTGATGCTTAACTCACTTTGCTGCATTTCCTTCCCGCTTGCACTGTGAACGCAGAGCCTGCTTTAGCTGGAAATGTACACTGGGCTTTTAACATTTCACTCTCCCACCTATGGGTACAATACTGACAAGCGATATATTCCAGATTATATTCTTAGCTTCTCTTCTTTCCTTTGCAGTTCCAGGACTGGGAACGGTCCCTTTCCACTTCAGCCGCTCCCAGCTGCTTCCCCCAGAGCGATTGCCGATGCCTACGCCCCACAAGCCCTTGGGAAGGACACGCTCGGAGCCTCTGCCGTCCAGCCCCAGAGCTGTCCAGCAACAGCTGGCCTACCAGCAGCACCATGCGCTCTTCCTGGAGAGGCTGAAGCATCAGACCCAGCTGGGCAAGGCAGGCTCTTCTCTGGTCTCCTCCAGATGGGGAAGGGCCGGGTTCAGTCGTGAAGAAGGGCTGGGAATGGGCCCTGCCAGAAACCTGGGAGAATCGCTGCCAGTCATACATATACACAT